>NC_046302.1:48060314-48690731 GCF_004115265.2 Rhinolophus ferrumequinum | reverse complement strand
TAGGCATATTATATTTATGCAGAAATAAAGTTAGCTAATTTTAGTGAGCAACTTGAGTAATTTTAAAATTCAGTATGTTAAGTTTTCATGCAAACAAGCAATCATTAAGAGAAATATTTTCTGAGTGGTAGGCCATCATCTTTCTATTGACCATAATAATAGTGAAGAAAAACATTATGTTGAAAACATGTCTCTTTCAAATTCTATTAAGTCCTGTTTTCGAGGCGATGAATCACAAATTGGCTATAGGTTCTTGATGGCAACCCCCTTACCTGACATCTTTGCTTTTGATTCTGTTTCCCATACCAGATGCAAGCCTGTTAGAATGGTATTTCTGTAGATCAAATGTATACCCCTAAAACCTCCAATTATATATACAATTGTTCATTTATGTCTACTCTCCAAAACAGAGCTTTTTCCTCTTTATCAAATTGGCCACCTCAAATAATACTTGAACCTATTTATTTTTGGTTGTACTAACTCACGTGCTTAGTCAGTACTGCCCAACACTTAAGGGGCACCATTCACAACATATTGTGACATGTTGGGGGTCTAATGTAGTCATAGCAAGGAAATAGATAATAAACTCCCTGGAGGAGGGAATCCATCTTATTTTCTAGCATAGTGTATGATGCATAATTCAATAATTTGTAGTTAATTATTTTTGTTGAGTGATTCTGGACTCATGAAGAATGTAGAAGAATATTATAACAGTGTACATTTTCTTTCTAGTTCTTATGACTGTATAGACCAGTGTAGAGAATTTATGAAACAAAATCACAGCCAAAGTGAACCATAAAATGGCAGAGGTAATTAGCAATAAATCCATTTAAATATGAAAGTAAGAGGAAATAACTCTGTGAAAGGTGTTAACTGAATATATAATGTACAGTGGTCCCTCTGTATCATCAGGCGATTGATTCCAGGACCCCTCAGGGTTACAAAATCTTTGGATGCTCAAGTCTCTTATATGAGGTGGTTTAATATTTGCAAATACCCTCTGCATTTCCTCCCGTACACTTTAAATCATCTCTAGATTACTCATAATACTTAATACAATGCAAATGCTCTATAAATAGTTGTTATACTGTATTGCTTAAGGAGTAATGATAAGAAAAAAGTCTGTACAAGTTCAGTACAGACACAGGCATCATAGGTCTAAATACATAGTACATGTCAGTAACAACATAATTTTAAAAAATGTTTTCGATCCATGATTGGTTAAAGATGAGGATGCAAAACCCGCTGGTACAGAGGGTCAGCTGTAAATGTTACAAATCATAATATGAAAATTAATCTAGTAAAAATTAAGAGATATGAGGAAATTGAGGAGAGAAAAATGAAACAGTAAAATTTCTCATCATTCTTTGTGGGGAATAAATGAAATTCAAACGTGTACTTAAAAAATGGTAACTCCAACTTTGCAATGTTTTTCATAATCATTTTCATTACCTTAAATAAATGTTTTAGGAAATTATTTATTTTCTGTGTAAAATCTTTTATCAAAAGCTCTAGTTTATTCTTCTTTATTTCACACTCCTTTTATTGTCTGATATTTGATGAATTTAAATTTGGGTTTTATAAATTAAGATGTAATCTGTAAGGAATCATTACAATATTTTTAGAACACATATCTAATTATTTTTCTAATTGCATATACATAGACCTATCCTTAAAAATTATATATTATGTAAGGTATTCATTTTATGAATGGTGGTATTTGTGCGGTATTTTCTGTGTTTTTACTTTAGCTGTATTAAGTAATGTTTTTAAGAGCAGATATCATCTTTACATAAATAGTAGTCACACTTTAAAAAGTGCTCAAATGTCAAGACCTAATAATTTTTCTTTTAGGAATCTGTCTTACAGAGATCCTCACTCAACACAGGTCCGAAAGGTTTACGAGAACTTGCTTCTGGTGAGAATACACCTGTCTGAGCAAATGTTTCACCATCACCCCTGCAGTCCATTGTTATCCTAAGAGGAAACCAAACATGTTAACAGGAAAATAAAATTACAGACCATTGTCCCTATGTGAGAATAGATTATGTGCATTCATTGGTAGAATACTCACAATATATCCTACTTTTCTGTTTGCCTCTATTCAACAAGAAATATATGCTTTCTCGGTATTTCTCCTCATTCCTATTCTAACCCCCACGTGGTCCCATACCTCACTTCATCTATTCCTGTCTCACCCTTCCTGGGACCCATGGAAACCCTTCCACTAAAAGCTCAGCAACTCACAGTCAACTCATCAGTAACATCCTCTATTTCTTCAATCTCTGTACTGAAAGCTTTTGCTATAACTGAAAGGTGTTTCTTTTCTAGGGATAGAATTACTCCTGCAACTCTCTCAAATAATTACACTTTTCTCTTAAATACATCTTATACCATGGATCCCGGACAGGAGCATCTCATTGTCATGTCCAGATCATTCTATAAACAAATTCCCTTGAAGCCTATGGGATCAGATTTCTTTACCCACTCCTCAATCTTGGTACGATGCTCTATTTTTTTTCACTATTCTCCCTCTTCCCTTAAAGACATTAGCACCTGGCTCATTGCTCATCTTCTCACCATTTTTCTAGTCCTGATTCTGAGTAATTTAATAGTTGTTTAGATCATCAATCCAAATTAAAAGCTCCTGAGTTCTTTGACCTTCTTCTTTTCTCCCCATTGTCTCCCTAACTATCTCACATGGTCAAGCACTACACTGGATCAGCAATTACACCTCAATGATCTCAACTTCAGCCATTCTGCTTTCCAGCCATCACCTGCTATCTGTTTATTTCGTATCTCTAGATTGTAATAATTTTTCTACCATTTCACGGTCATATTTTATTATTTCAATTTTCCCATATCTTTGTATCCCTTCTAATCCAGCTTGTATTTTATGGTCTATGATTGAAATCACTCCTAGTGTAACAATAAGCAATAGAGGACTTGAATACCACTGTATACCAATGGGACCTAACAGACACATACAGAACACTCTACCTAACAGCAACAGAATACACATTTTGCTCAAGTGTACATGGAACATTTCCTAGTACAGACCATATGTTTGGCCACAAACAAGTGTTTAATAAATTTTTTAATTGAAATGATATGAAGTATCTTTTCTAATCACAATGAATGAAAATAGAAATAGTGTAAGAAAAACTGAAAATTTCACAAATATGAGGAAATTAAATAACACATTTAAACAACCAATGCGTCAAAGAAGAAATCTCAAGGGAAAGTTAAAAAATATCTTGATAGAAAAGAAAGTGAAAACACAACATACCAAAACATATAGATTGCAATAAAAGCACTACTAAGAAGGAAATTTATAGCTGTAAATACATTAAAAAGAAGAATCTCAAATAAATAACCTAATTTTACACCTTAAGGATCTAATCATTCAGGAGATGCAAATCAACACCATAATAAGATACCACTTTATACTCATTAGAATGTCTATTAAAACAAACAGAAAATGACAAATGTTGGTGAGAATGGGGAGAAATTAGAACCCTTATACAGTGGGGGTGGAAATGTACAATTGTACAGCAACTATGGAAAAGAGTATAGTGGTTTCTCAAAAAATTAAATTTAGAATTACCATATGATTCAACAATTTCACTTCTGGGTGTATACTCAAAATAAGTGAAAGTAGGGATTCAAACAGATATTTGTACATCCATGTTAATACCAGCATTATTCTCAACAGCTAAAAGGTGAACACAAGCCAAATGTCCATTCACAGAGGAATGGATACATAAATGTGGTATATACACACAATAGAATATTATTCAACCCTAAAAAGGAATGAAATTCTGACATACACCACAACATTGATGAACCTTGAAGACATTATGTTAAGTGAAATAAACCAGATACAAAAGGAAAAAATATTGTATGATTCCACTTATAAGAGGTTCTTAGAGTAATCAATTCATGGAGACAGAAAGTAGAAAGATGGTTACCAGGACCTGGCAGGAGTGGGGAATAAGGAGGGCTATTGTTTAATGGGTACAGAGTTTCAGTTTGGGCAAATGAGAAAGTTCTGGCAGTTAATGGTGGGGATGGCTGCACAACTGTGAATATTCTTAATGCCACTGAACTGTGTGCTTAAAAAAAGGTTAAAATGATAAATTGAATGTTATGTATATTTTAATCACAATACTAAAAAAAAGCAAAGCACTCCTAAAATCAACTCTCTTGTCCCTAGGTTTCTGTGCCTGGTAAAATACCAGCCATAATTAAATCAAGTCAGTCTACTCCCTGCACCTTTCTAGATAAACTTGGCTGAAGAAAAGTGACAACCTTTGCTCGCTAATCTTTCTTTAAATTTAAAACAGCAGAGTGATCCTTTATAATATGTCACTATGTTGCTCCCCTGTGAAAAAATCCACAAATGTTTTCCCATCACAAAATAAAATCCAAGTCCCTGTACAACTTGTCCCATTCATCTCTCTTCTATTTCATGTCCTATGTCCTTCCCCTTAATCGTTCTATGCCAAGCCACACTGGCCTTCTGAAGTGTCAAGGATATGCCACGTTGGGACCATTGAGTTTGCCATTCGAGGCTTGGACTGTCCTTCCCCTAGATATCTGTTTAGTTGATTTTCTTATTTTCTTTGTCTAGTCAAAGTTCGCCTTCTTAGAGAGGCTTTCTCTGTCCATCCTGTCTAAAATAGCAACATCACTACTCTCTTTACCATTATGGTACTTTATTTTTTTTCTCACAGTTACTGTTACATGCTATTATTATGACATAATTCATTCATTTGTCTATTGTCTTATTTTTAGAGTAATTAGAGTAATTCCATGAGGACATGGATCTTTCTTTGTATTTCTTTTTCAATTACAGGTGACATAGGCCGTCAGTTTCAGGTGTACAACGTAGTGATCAGATGGGTACTAGACTTAATGGGGTGAGCACTTGGTAAGGTTTATGCCTAATCACTGTGTTATAGGACATTGACTTTTGCTCACTGTTGCATTCTCAGCACCTAGAAGAGTACCCCCTAGTTGGTTCTCAATAAACATGCAATGAATAATGGAATTAGGTAATGGATCCTCTCAAGGTACTTAGCATCCAGCCCAGAAGAATTAGTTACGGAGGTGGACCCTGATGTTCTCTTAATGTTCTTATCCTTCATATTTGAACTCCTTTCTCTCTTGAGGAACGGATCTTTGTTGTCCAATAATATTCTTGTCTTTAACCTGTTTAATAAGCAAAACATGTTTTTTTATATGGCTGCAATTAAATAGCCTAAACCATGACAATCTGTTCCTGTGTACATTGACAGTCTTGACCCATGTGGCTGGATGTACAGAATATGGAGATACTCTAAACAGCCTTGGATCCTTCTCTGTTCTTGAACTAGCGAATTTGTGTAAAAACTAAAACTAATCCTAGAAAATGTCCCTACTGTTTTTTTCCCTAGGATGAGGGCATCTTCTCTAAGCAATTCATTGTTTAAAAATTATGTTTATTATGATCCTATTTACTGCTGATTTGTGGGCTTTTTTAGGTAAATAATAAAAAAGAAAGGTATGTTTTCAAAGAAAACAACTATTATTTAAGGAAAGTACTTTAATGGGGGTCAAATATTTTATAATATTAGTTATTCCTTTATGAGAGGTCCTTTATGAGTGTTCCATTGATATATAGCTATGTATATATATATATGTATGTATATATATATATATGTATGTATATATATAATTAAATATATGTATATGTATATATATGTGTATATAACTATTAACTATATATAGTTAATATATATATTAACTATATATAACTATTAACTATATATAGTTATATATAGTTATATATATAGTTATATATATAGTTAATAGTTATATATACATATATATACATATATTTAATTATATGCACACATATATATATATTCTTATATATGTCCTATAAATGAGAGTGCCCTGAAAAGTCTTGCTATGTTTCTCTACATGATCTCCATTTATAGTTTTCTAAGAAAAAACTTTTAATCAAATCAGACAGTTCTTTTTTCTGCTTAACCATATGCTTATCTCTGTTGGAAATAATCTATGCAATGGAAACCCACTGGTATTCATCCACCAAAAATATTTTAGTCAATTTTCTCTTTGGGACCAGACAAAGTTGAAATGCACTGTAGCTGACTTAGAGTGTATTATTAGGTATTTTAGTGCTGTCTGGCTTTCTGAAACTCAAAACACTTTTAATGATTAAAACCATTTTACATGATAAGAGGCTTTATGATTGAAATGACTGACTAGTTGCTGTCTGCAAACAGCAATTTACAACCAAAAGGGGGAGCTCTAAGACCCTGAAAATAATTGGCACCTCATTATTTGGATTAAATTTCTGAGTTTAGCTTTTCACTTAAGTGTTAGCAAAACCACGTTTAGCGACTGTTAGTGTAGGCTTGGTAAGTTAGTGTGCTCCCTCATAGCACTCTTCCTAGATGACAACATGGCAGTGGAGCTCTCAATGGGTAAAGGTGGCAAGGCTTAATAATGCAATCAACCAAAACAGTGCTCAGCAACAAGGTTTGCTCCTGCCTTTAAAGAGATATCTTTGCCTTAAAGTTTCCTTACATGCAGCTCAAGAACTAGTTAAATAGAAAGGTGTTGTTTGGAACTTGGTACTGAATGAGCACAGAGTGTGATCCCATGAAGGTCACTTAGCTCTTGCAGTCCCATGGGCAGAGTCACCCTATTTCACCCAGCCTTTACCAACCACAATCCATAAATTAACTGTTGGCAGGAGAGGGTCAGTGCTAAGGCTCAGAGCATGGGGTGACGCTGCTCATGGGGTTCTCTGTCACCTGACGTGAAGGACAGTATCTGTAGTTGTACTATATAAAAGGTCTCCTGATTGCGACACAGAAAGAAATGCTCAGTGTGTGCACGCCCTCTACTAGACACTTTCCCTAAAGCAATTATGATCTTTACAATAACCCTGTGAGGAGAGCTTTATTATACCCAGTTTTGATAGGTGTGGGGACAGAGCCAGGAGAGCAGTTTCCAGGCTCTAGGCCTCACATGGAAAGTTCCTGACTCGGGTAGAAGATGGTCATCAGCTGTGACTAGTTGGCCATCAGCTGTTACCAATTAGCCATTAGCCACTAATATAACTGCCGTGGCTAAACTAACAAGCGTGGATTGCAGATCAGGGAGTGTAGATTGCGGATGGCAGAGAGGCGGATTGCAGTTAGCAAGTGAGGTTGGTTGGCAGAGAAGCCAACCGTGGGCTGCGAATCGTGCGGCTCCTGCTTCCTGTGTCTCCAACCCAGATGCCAGCGAGACTATAGTGGTATGACTCCCCTACCTATGGCTCCGTGGGTGTTCCTTTTGGGCCTCACCATGTCCTGGGTTCTTATGCGGGGAGCGGGACCAGAGACTCCGCATGACACCCCGCATGACAATAGGAGAACACTGATCTTCATAACTAGTAAGTCAGCCAAACTATTGGGATTTTTAACTGAGGTTATTTGACTCCAGTGTTTGGTGTCTTCCCACTTAACCATTCTGTACTTCTTAAAATATTTAGGATTCCAAACAAAGCAGATCTATCCCCTCTATGCTTTAAAGACAGCATGTTAGTGGGTGATTTGCTAGTCTGGTTTTGCTCCAGTAGTTTCTAACTAAGGGCTGGGGTTGCCACATGAATGAGCAGGTTGGCTTGCTCCGTGCAGTGGGAAGGTCCCTCTGAGCAGGTGTGAGGCTTGTGAGGATTGGAGACAAGCTCCCAGTTCTTATTATGCAGTGTGTTATTTCAGGGTAAATTTATGCCTCTCCCAGGGAGGCTGCTCGAGTCATGATCTCTGACAAATGGCGATCCTGTTGCACTTAGGCTCCCCGAATAGCTCCGCCTGAATTGATTTTGCGTGTAAATTACTGTGCCCATGTTAAAGAAGAATCCCATAGATATAGCTTCATTCCTATTTACTAAGGCCAGAAAGAAAAATGTCATGATTTGTTCCGAAGATCTTTTAATCAGTCTGCACTTTCCCCCAAGTATTAATTTTCTTGTGAGTAGATTTTAGAAACCTGGGCTCCCCTTCCATAAAATATAAGTCTCATTGTGAAAGTTTATGGGACCAGGTCTTGCAAATAACCAGAAAAAAATGTAAGTGGGCAACCATTGCATATCAAAACAATATATTTCCATTCCTTGAATTTTTAAACATCAGTAACAACTTTATTTTTCTTTAATTTTATAGGGAATAAATTTAATCACTGCAATTTTATATATAATTATTAATACCATGGCTGTATTTTACCTTCTCCATGGTTCCATTCATGATCTCTGTTCTCTCTCGAACCAGGATCTCCCCTAGTTGCTTCAAATTTTTAAAGCTAAATTCAAGGTTAATGTCTTTATTTTCTTCTACCATTAACTGAATTGTCTCTGTGAAAATGATCATTTTGTTCCATCTTGTTTCTTGGTTGATGACAAACCAAAATATAGAATTAAGAGAGAATAAATTGGAATAAAGCTTTCTTCACCTTCTCTGTGAATTGTTCACCGAATAGCTCATCAGAGGGAGGTCATTGAAAGTTCCATTAGTGGACAACATACATTTATCTCCCTCCACTCCCAAATGATTATATATCAGACACTTCTTCTATAGTTAGAATAACACCAGCAGCTTATAAATACTGGTTACTTATTGGTCTTGACTTACTGAAGATCTAAGCAAGTAAATGTATAAGAAAGCCTTCTACGGAGAGCGCATCCCAGTTTTCCTTGCCATGTCAGGAGATTTGCATCTTGTTCAGGATGTGCCACCATGTCACTCTTTATTCTTATATAAACTCATTGTTTGTCTTGGTACAAGTTGCTTATTCTTTCTATGCTTGTTTTCTTGTTTTTGAAGGGAATAGGGTAATTTTCCACATTTATTTGAATGCTCAATTATTTATAAAATCAAACAGGGCTGTTTTCTTATGAAAGTAAAATCATTCATAGTTGATATTTAGTATTATTGAAAGGTTCAGAGGTAAGGATTGTGCTTGGAAAGGATTCTGTAAGGAAAGTAACAAATTTTTTAGGAGGTAATAGACAGTGTATTTCTTTCTTACAAGTCCTTTTTATTAGTGGAGGACTTCTTGTCCCTAACCAGAAACACAGATAATAAACTCAAGGGGAGATGATAGATGATAGATAGATATAGATAAAATTGTTATTAATGTTTTATAGTATTGAAAGAATGAATGCTGCCCTCTAGAGGCCATGAATAGAAAATACGAACCAGGTGATTCTACCATCTAACCACATGTTTAAGGCTACAAGTTTGAAAATAAACTGTATTTCTTATCTTTATAATCAATAATATCTAAAGTAGCACAACCAATAGGGGAGGGTTAGGTTGAATCTTAATTTCACCTAATTACACATATTTTACGCGGTGAGGCGTTCTTTCCTTATAATTTACTCACTATGTGTTTCCCAGGAACCAAGGAACACAGAAAGAAATAAGTCACAAATAGAAAAATGGAGGATGGGGTTGATAAAAGGCAAGTTAATCTTTTTGTTGACTCAGCCTCTGTTTGCAATATATATGACTTTGTACTTTAGATAATACTTTATGCTTTCTTGCATAAGATACGTGCCAAGTTTGTGAAATGAAAAGGTGGCTGAAAATAAATGAAAATGGAAGAAAAGCTGTGAAAATGGAAATAGAAACACATATATTCTTTCTAAATAAGGAGAATGCTTCACTTACGAAAGTTAAAATATCATAATTAAAGAGAATAGCCTTTGCTGCTACTTACTTAAGCGTGTATATATAATACATATGATCTCAGTCTTGGAATATGAGATATAGATTAATCATAAAAATGCAAAAGTTTCCGTTTTAAGTATTCAGAAGACCACAGTAATAGCCATTAGGAACCCAGATATTTGGTAAGTTTCTTCCTAGAAGAGCCCTTCTTTTTTAAAAATAGCATTTTTATAATCCTTCAAGGGTCATTTAAAATTTTAAGTCCAAGGAGAGCCTTTCTCTCCTTCAGTTCATTTAAGGAACTTAGTATTTGTTGTTTTACTCCTTTGACATTCTCATGCAATTATACAGTGTTTTAAAGTACCACCTGTGTTTTTTTTAAATATGCACAATTAATGTTATTCTCGTGCCACTCTTCTAAAATAGGGTTATTTATCTTATTTTATAGAGAATATAGTGAGAATCATTTAGGTTACTTGACTCATTTCTTTGTAAGAAAGTGGTGCAGTCTGGATTAAATACAAAATGTATGACTTTAAAATTTGCTTCTTTTTGCTGCTATGCATTTAATTTAAGAAAATAAACAGTATTTTTATGGACTCAAAACATGAACATCGAAAAGAGATGGAAGTTCTGGAATAAATTGGATACAAAGCCATACTGATAAGCAATATAGCAAATAATAATTGAGTATTCTGAAAAAATGAAAGAAGAAAGAAAGGAATTGGGGAAGAACAGAGGAAAAGAGGAGAGATGGTAGGAAAGAAAGAAAGTAAAGGAACTGAGTATTTGTCTCAGTCCAAGGTATTTTATACTTTTCATTTGCCAGAGGAAAGAGCATAAAAAATATGATCTTAAATATGAGGATTGCACAGGTACTTCGGGTATAGAAAAAAGAATATTATAGGACAGTAAAAGAACCTCAGGTGAGAATGAGTCACCAGGGCATCGTGGTGGTTGATTAGAAGCGATAGTTAACTATACAAAGACATTTAATGAGAAAAAAAATAGAACACTCTATTAAAAGGCACATTTTTAAGACCATTTTCCACCTGTGTTTCTGGAAATGTGAGTTAAATCAATGAATAATTCATCCAAGGCAGAAAAAGGAAAAATGCAGAGCGTATTCACTTGGCCAAGATATGCAGGACAGTCAACTGGTAACAGCTTCAGTTGCCCTGGCATCAAGGTTTAATTGAACCAAAAAGCAATTCTGAAATTTCAAAAGAAAATTATTTCTTTTATGAAATCTGTAAAATTGGACAGAAGCTTTTGAAGACATAAAACTAAATTGAGGGTAAAATAGGCTTATGAATTCAAACCATAAAGGTTATCAATTTTATCTCTACCTAGTTTAGTTAAGTAGAGAGTCATCATTTTTTTTCCACCCAGCTTCATTTCCTTTGCTTTTATATTCATATGTTACGAATTCAATATGCAGAAACTATTGCAGAATGTAGAGCGTGAACAATAGCAATATCTTGCTTCCAACTGGAAGCCGGGATATTCTGGGATCATCTTTCCAGGAAAAGATTTTTTAGTAGTTGGCTTTTTACAGCTTTAAAAAAAAAAAGAAGAAGAAGAAGAAGAGCATAAACACTCTGACTTCAAACAATAGCCATATATTTCCATTGGGTATGCGCTTTGGTTTAGGTTAGCTGGAAGGCCCTTCACCTGGTCTCAGCTAGGATCACTAATGTACCTGTGGCCAGCTCCCTGGCTGACTGAGGCTAGTGGATCAAAAGGGATGTTAAGTAGAAGGAAATGTTATTCCACGTGATCTCATAGCCCCCAGCAGGCTTGCCCAGACTTGAACATATGGTGGCCTCAGAGTCACAAGAGTAAGAAGTCTCCTGAAGCCTCTTGAGGTTGGGCACAGAGGATGCATAGTTTATCCTTCATTACCCTTTTTTTAGTTAAATCAAGTCACAAGGGCTGTCCAGGTTGAAGGCATAGAGAAGGATTCTACCGTGTTTCCCCAAAAATAAGACCTACCCAGAAAATAAGCCCTAGCATGATTTTTCAGGATGACATCCCTGAACATAAGCCCTAATGCATCTTTTGGAGCAAAACTTAATTATAAGACCCGGTCTTATTCTCGGGGAAACATGGTATCTCCTGAAGGAAGAGGAGGTTTTGTGGATATAGTTGCCATTTACTCTACTTCCTTTTGAGAAACATTCAATAATTAAGATATAATTAAGAGTTTAAAATGTATTCATAATTTATGGCATATATTTATGAGTTCAAACATTTCTGAGTTCAAAGTTTCTACCATGGTACTCTTTCCTTCTCTCAGTGGTCACTCAGTCACTCCCTCAGGAAATTTTGGAAGTTCCCACAGGGTGCCAAGCTACGTAATAGATGCTATTTGTTAGCTTACTTTCTGGTTTTCCTTCTACATATACAATGTTGATACTTCTTCTTCCTCCTTTTCCTCTTCCAGTTCCTTCTCCTTCATAGCTGCCATAAAGACCTCCTGAAATGCTTGGAATAACTACATCAACCAATTATTAATATTCTTCATTTTTTTCTATAGTATTCAGGATAAAGATCAAACTTCCGGAATACTAGCATATTTATGCTGTAACATGTTTTTTGCTTAAATTCCCCAAATCATCTCTTCTAAACCCACATATGTCATTATTTTTAAATACTTGCCATTTTTGCAATACCCTTTGCTCTCTCATGACTCAGAAAATAATTTGCTTCTCCCTAGAATATTTTTTTGTCACATCTTCTTAACCCACCTAGCTCTTACCCTCCTTCCAGGTCCCACACACATCAGTCACTGCCAGGAAGACCACTTAATGTTGTTTGAGTTAAATACCCCTAGGGGGCTCCTGTCCTCCTCTGATGGAAGACGTCATGCTCTAGTGTCGCCTGGTTTCCCCCTATGTCTTTCACATGACCATATCAAGTGATAGAAGAGTTGTTAATATTTGTTTCTGTGCCTTTAGTGCGTACTCTTGTACCTTAGTATATAGTACGGCACTCAATAGGTGTTTGAAATAATTAGGTGGGAGAAAATGTGTACCATAAAGGGAAAAAGAAAGTTGATGTGTCAGTTACTTGATATCCTTCAAATACTGTGTAACAAAACCACAATATCTTGGTGGTAGGAAACATACACATTTATTTTTGTTCTGAGTCTATGAATTAATCAGGGGATCTGCTGATATGGGTAGGTGTGGCTGATTTGAATAGACTTGCATATGTACCTGCAGCCATTGGGGGCTGGCTGGGGGCTGGCTGCTTTAGGATAGCCTCAAATGAGAATACTCATTGCTCCCCAGTGCAGTCTCTCATCCTCCATGAGCTCATCCAGGCTTGTTCTCCTAGGAGATGCAGGCATCCACTAGAATTCCTAGGCTTGGAACAGACAAAAGCTTCTTCTGCTTCATTTATTAGGAAAGAAATATACTCTACCTGATGAGAGGGGAGCAGCAAAATCACACTATAAAGAGTGTGGACAGAATGAGGCCATTAAATAGTTCTATGAATGCAAGTCAATTCATCATATCCTATCTACAGGGAACTATGCTGCTTTAGATACATATTCAATTCAGTCAATGGTATGCTACTAACTCACAAATGTATAAAGAAATACAATCCTAACATGGACATTTGTTCAAACTACTTTAGTTTGAAATAAAAGTTTTCTGATGAAAAGAGAATTTAGACACAATGCAATCATTTAAACACTGAGCAGCACAACTCAAACAATAAAGAAATTAAAAAATAAAGATGCTAATGAAACAAAGAGAAGTAAGGAAGGAGGGGGAGGAACAGATAATGACTCAACAGAGCCCAACAGCTAAACTATAGCAATCAAAGCAAATAGCAAGAAAACAAAAGACACTGATTAAATTCAACCTCTCTGCTCCCAGAATAATATGTATGCTGGATTATTTTCAGCAAACAGTATGGTAAAGACCTAAGTTAGAGTACAGCAAGCATTCTCCATTCTATTTTCATTACTATTGGAGGAAAGATGCATTTTCTTAATCAATTAGGAAAAAATTATTCCTCTTAAAATAGTATGTGTAGAACTATATAGTAGGCCACTTGAAGCAACCTTGTCCTTGCTCTGACCTTGAAATATTGGGGGAAAAAAACTATATTATCATCCACACTCAGCTTGGCAGAGAGCAAAATGGCGTACCCTTAGAGCCTCGGATCAAAGGACCAATTCTCTCTTTAAGGACAATCTCCACAGTGTTGTGTCACGAACGTGAAATTGTTAGCCAAAGAAGGCTATCAAGATGGCCTTAACATTTCCTTGAAGTTGACTGTACTTGAGACAAACTTCTTCCTGTTTCCAGGACCCTGACCTCCATTTCACCAGGGCCCCTACAAGAATCCAGATAGATGACCTAACCACAGAGGTCCCTCTGCTCTCTTTTCTCAGAGCTTTTACTTTAGAATATTTATCATTGTAAAACCTTAATTTGTCCCTTTGAGATGCAAATCTTTAAAACTCCTCTTTCCACTTTTACAACCCAGGACTGTCTTTCTCAAGGACTGGGGCCATCCCTTTGAAATGGAATCACCAAGGAAGATATTGTTCCATCCCCCAGTGTGTGTGGGAGGGTCGGATCCTAATTTCTTTTCCTGGGCAACTTGCTATAAATTTAAAACATCCTCCTGTCATGAAGACATGAAAGTTTACTTTTCCTTTGGGAAAAGCTACTTAGCAAACACAAATCGCCTAGGATCTCCATATCCCAAGTCTTGAAAGCTCAGACTGAGTTCTGGTCTCTCTCTCCGCCATAGCAATAACCTGGAAAAAAGTTTTCCTTCCATGTTTAAATTGGTCTGGTGCAATTTGGTTTTGAAAACGGCATCCACACATTCCAAAAACAATTGAGACATTTGAAAAGTTTTTCTGAAATTTCAAAAATTCTTCCCAGAAATTCTAAGAAGCCTGACTGTCTCTGTATAGAATTTAAAAAGAAAATAGTTCCTCTTTTGGAGAGACACATTTATTCAAAAATGATTTAAGTTGTTAGACCAAAGCTAAGAAACTTTCCCCTTAATTGAATGAAGAAAAAAATCTTATGTTTATCACAGGTAACTTGAACTTGACGTTTCTCTCCAAAGAATCCTTCTTGATGAATGTTTTTTCTGTAACTTGGCAGCATAAGCTACGAAGCTTATAATAGGAAAATATGTCCTATTTTTAAATTAGCTAAATTTCAACCTTACTAAGTTTAACTTCAATTTTGTGTACATTTAATATCTTGTCCTTAGGTCCTAGGCCTGTTTCAGAGCCCAGGGCACTTAGTTAGATGTTGATGAGCTTTGAGTCTAGTAAAGAAGGTTGGTATTCACACAATTATACCTCTGGAATAATGCAAAGAAAAAATATAATTCTATGAGAGAGGGATACACAAAAAATCAAAGAGATCTATAGGCAGAAGGTGTTAACATCCAATATGTACAAAGGAAAAAAATTAAAAAGAGGATACTCAATAGCCAGTTCTTAAAGGATGAGTGGGTGTTCTAAGGGTATACAGAGAAAGGAAGATTCCACGTGAAGGCAATAGCTTCATAAAAGGTTAAAGAATTGTGCTTACTTATGGCATGTTCTGTTGCATTGTAAACAAATTAAGACAGTCTGGAAAAGTAGATAAGGACAAATTTTGCCTAATTACTCCATTGTTAAAGAATTCATGCTACCAAAAGTTACTGAAATGTGAGATTTGTATTTTTAATCACTAATTTATAAAGTTGTTTTGGGTTTACGTACATATTATACTTTTATTAACTTCATTGAGGGGTCATTTATATAAAATAAACGACATCTATTAACAACAGGTAATTTGGTGAGCTCTGACCGAGGTATACATCCAGGAAGCCATTGCCTCAATCAACGTGGTGAATATATCCCATCATCCTCAGGAGTACAACTCATTCTTTGTTCCTAGACCCACACAACAATTGATCCACAATTTGTCACTATAGATTTGTTTTTATTTTGTAGAATTTTGTATAAGTTATTTTGTACTTTTTTGGTATCTCACTTCTTTTTTCCTGTATAATAATGCATTGGAGAATGACATATGGTAATTATATGAATAAGCTTAGCTTTTTAAGAATATGACCAGTAATTTTACAAAGTGGTAGTGCCATATTACATTTCTACCAGCAGTGTAGCAGGTTCTAGTAGCTCTACATGATTGCCAGCAATTGGATATTTAAGTCTCTCATGAAGGAAGGAAGGAAGGAAAGAAGGAAAGAAGGAGGGAGGGAGGGAGGGAGGGAGGGAAGGAGGGAGGGAGGAAGAAATTGACTATTCTAGGAAGTAGGTAGTGATATTTCATTGTGCTTTTTATTTCCATTTCCCTGTTGATTAATAATTTTGAGCATCTTTTCATGTGCTTATTGGTTATTTTTATACTTTGTTAAAGAGCTGTTTGCATCTTTTCCTTATTAGCTCTTGAGTGATTTTTCTTCTTAATATTGAGTTGTAAGAATTATTTTATATTTTGAATACAAGTTCTTTGTAAGAAACATACATTTTGAATTTCTTTTCCTTCTGAAACTGACCACTTTGGGTTTGGTAATATTGTCTTTTGAAGAGAAAAATAATATAATTTTGATAAAGTATAATTTTTATCAAATTTTAAATGATCCGTGCTTTTTGTGTCTTACATAAGGAAACATTGCTTAATTCAGTATTGCCAAATATTTTCTCTTATGTTATCTTTAGGAAGTTTTGTATGATTAGCTTTTACATTTAGATTTATGTTTCAAGTTAATAGTTACATAGATCTGGTATAAGGTAAATGTTGATGCCCATTTTTTCCATATAGATATATATTTTTCCAGTAATATTAGTGAAAAAAAGTTTCTTTCTACATCAGTGTCCTGGGAACTTTGTAAAAACATCAATTATCCATAAATGTGTTGTTCTATTTTGGACTTTCTATTGTGTTCCATTAATCTATTTATATATATTTTTTGCCAATTCCACATTGTCCTGATTACATAATGTAACAGTAAGTCTTAAATCAGATAGCATATGTACTACAACTCTTGATCTTTTTTAAAGTTGCTTTGGCTATTCTACTTCCTATGCATTTCATGTAATTCTGAATAAGTTTGTCAATTTTTATGAACAGGCAAGCTGGAATTTTGATTGGGATTGTATCTATAAATCATTTGGACAAATTCCCTTCTTAATAATATTGTGTCTTACAATCCATGATCATAACATAGCTCTTCCTTTAGTTATGTCTTCAATTTTCTGTTAGAATGCCTTATGGTGTTTATTGTAGAGGTCTTGTACATATCCATAAGTATTTATGATTTTGGTGCTAGTATAAATGTAATTTTTTTAATTTCTAATTTAATTGTCCCTAGTATAAAATTAAATTAACTGTGTATTTACTGTGTGTCTTATAACCTTGCTAAATCTATAAGTTCTTATTTATTTTATAGGTTCTTTAGGTATTTCTGTACCATGCCACCTTAAAATACTCATACTTTCACATCTTGTTTTCAGATCATCATGCAGTTTATTTCATTTTCTTGCCTAGATGCAATGTCTAGAATTTCTAGTAAAAGGACCAATAAAAATGGTGAGTACTGGCATCACTTTTTGTTGTTTCTACATCTGGGGAAAAACATCTTGTATTTATCTTTTAAATATGATTTTTGCTGTAGGTCTTTTTGTACACAAACTTCATTTGTTTGAGAATATTTTCTTCTGTTAGTAATCTGTTGGGAGTGTTTACCCCAAATGTGTTCGAATTTTATCAAATGTATTTTATGTATAGTTTGAGATGATCACATGGTTTCCATTTTTTAATTTGTTGATATGGTAAATTACATTTATGGATTTTTCAAATGTTAAACTAATTGATTTCCTGGGATAAAGCTTATGTGATACTTTTTATGTATTGTTAGATTGGATTTGCTAATATTTTGTCATTTTTGCACTTATTTGTGTAAGGAATAGTTGTTTAAGTAGATGTGGATGTGGTGGTTTGCAAATTTTAAATCCCTAGAGTAACCACTAAAAAAAAAAAAATACAAATGAATACAGCCCAAGAGTCAATACATAAATTAAAAGGAAAAACAAACAAACAAAAGAATCCCAGTAACCTGAAACAAATCAGGAAATCAGAAGCAGAGCAACGAAAAAACAGAGGATTCAAACAGAAAACAAATAATGAAATGGTGGACCTAAATCCATACATATCAATAATCATATTAAATATTAATAGTCTAAACACTCCAGTTAAAAGACAAAGATTTATTGAGTAAATAAAAAAAGCAAGCCTTTCAATATGTTTTCCACAAAAGACTACAAAAAGACAGAGAGTTTAAAAGCAACTGCATGCAAGAAGTTATACCAGAAAAATAGCAGGAGAAGGCTATTATATGATAAAATAGATTTAATGGTAAGGCATATTACTGATGTATAAAGGGCTCTTTTATAATAATAGAGAGGATCATTCATCAAGAAAACATAACAGTTATAAATATTATGAGCCTAGTAACAAAAAGTCAAAATATGTGAAACAAATTGATAGAACTAAAAGGGGAAATATAAAATACCACAATTATATTATAGTAGGAGATTTTTATCACTGTTCTCTCAGGAACTAATAAAACAATTTTATTTTATTTGTTTTTATTTTTCAATTATAGTTCACATTCAAATTATTTTATATTAGTTTCAGGTGTATAGCATAGTGGTGAGACCTTTATATAATTTATGCAGTGATCCCCCTGATTAACCCAGTAGCCACCTGGCACTATACATAGTTATTGCCATATTATTAACTATGTTCTCTATACTATACTTTACATCCCTGTGACTATTTTGTAAACGCCAATTTGTACTTTTTAAGCCCTTCACTTTTTTCACCCTGCCCCCCAACCTCCTTCCCATCTGGCAATCATGAGTTTGTTCTCTGTATCTATGAGTCTGTTTCTGTTTTGTTGTTTTATTCTTCAGAGTCGACATATAAGTGAGGTCATATGGTATTTGTCTCTGTCTGACTTATTTCACTCAGTATAATACCTTCTAGGTCCATCCATGTTGTCACAAATGGTAAGATTTCATTTTTTTATACCTGAATAATGTTCCATTGTATATATGCACCCTCTTCTTTATCCAATCGTCCATTGTTGGACACCTAGGTGGCTTACATATCTTGGCTATTGAAAATAGTGCTGCAATGACTATAAGGGTACATATATGTTTTCCAGTTAGTGTTTTGGATTTCTTCAGATAAATACCCAGAAGTGGAATTGCTAGGTCGTATAGTAGTTCTATTTTTAATTTTTTGAGGAACCTCCATACTGTTTTCCATAGTGGCTGTATCAATTTGCAATCCCACCAAGTGTAAGGTAGGCAAGATTTTAAAAGGCTGACAATACCTAAGTATGTGGAGCCAAGAAATGTATACTTCTGGTGGGAATGTAAACAAAATTGAAAAATACATTTTTAGGAATAGATAAATAAGTCTATAGCAAGACAAAGACAAACCTGCAATTCAGAAAGAGAGACAAGGCATCACAAAGTATTGGAATCACAAAGAGCTCCCAGGAACATAACTAAGTTATTAGTTCTGTTCTATTTCTTAAGATGTGCAGTGTGTAGATAAGTATTCATTCTATTTATTATTAGTCTTCATAATTTAGATAAGCCTCATCTCTCAAATAAAAGGACAAAATATGAGGGGCAGACTCCATGTCTGTTCCGTATTAGCCCAGCTATTAATCATTTTTCCATTCACCATACATCTGTTGTTTATTACACGTGACAAGCACTGCAAAAAGTGTTCCTCCTGAGAGAAAGAAAACAATTTAGTATCTCTTGGTTTGCTTTACCATTATTGATGATGGTAATTGTAATATTGTATAAAAAATAATGTACAAAATTCATGCCTTATTTTGTTTCCGCTAGAACTGGAATAAATGGATATTCTTTTCTCATTTTTAGAAATTATTTGCTCATATATCTCTCCACGTCAAGTGGACAGTAGATATTGTGCTTGTCATTCATAATCTAGCATAGGAAAATGTGCATTCTTTGATGTATCCCTCTCTTGTGAGTACCTGCAAATTGAGAATAGTTGGAAATGATATCACCGAGAAACAAAATTCAGAGCATTCTGAAATGTTTGAAATGTTGTCTTTGTTTTCCTTTCTGGAGCCTAATTCCCCAATGCTATATCAATGTCATCTTTTCAAATGACAGGAAGATTAATAGTGAATATCATATATACTTTTTGCTAGGCCATTGGCCACAGAGGACACATTGTGACTAGGCTTATCTGGTAATCAAGACAGAACTTGACACCAGCAAGATTTATCTGGAGATGTGCTTCATGAGAGGAACAGCTTGACCTGAGTGATCACTTCTCAGTGTTCATTTCTTTGACTTAAAGGTTAGATAGCTGGGATTTATGACAAGCTTAAAGCAAGTCTCATCAACATCATCCCAATGGCTTCCAAGGAGCAAATTTTATAGTCTCTACAGGATCAATTTTCTATTTCCCAATATTTATCTGAATTGGCAACTGATGAGAAACTTCCTCTATTAGCTGTTAACAATTTCATATCAGGTATTCTGTTCCTGTCACTGCAAAAAGCTCTGTTGAAATGACTGGCAACCATAGTCATGCATAGCATATGCTACAACATTGTGCCAACACACGCAGGTATGGCATGGTGGGGACATTCCTTTGCTTGTTACGCACCTGCATGACGAGTCTTTATCACTTTTTCTTTTCTTGGCTAGTAATGATAATAATATTTTTAGGTATTTCTTTGAGCATAAAACAGAAAATTTTTTATGCATAAACAAAAGATTAAAATACCATCCAAAGCAATTAAAATTGGAGTGAGAGTTAACCTACTGATAATAGCACTAAGCCAATGAAATATCATTTTATTCTGTATTTAGACTCTGACAATATCTGTGTAGAAACACCTTTGGAAAAGTATATGCTTCACATTCTTTAATTATTTTACAACAATTAATCAATAACGTGATTGTTTCATTCTTTGCTCATTTCTATTAATAACATCTGAGAACAATGAAAATTCATATGGCATGATTGTTTATTTTGGAAAATCCTAAGCAATGTACAAAAACAAAACAAAACTGCTAGAATTAAAAAGTGAATTCGGCAAGCTTACAGTACATTAACCCACTATACAAACATCAATTGTAGTTTTATACATGAGCAACAATTGAAAAATACAATCAATATATTATTTATAATTAGTATGGAAAACCATTAACTATTTAAGTATAAAACTAATGAAATATGTGTAAGACCCATACACTGAAAACTACAAAACATTGTTGAAATAAGTAAAAGACAGCCTAAGTAAATTGATATACCATGTTCATGGATTGAAAGATTCAATATTAATATTCAGACATCAATTCTACCTAAACTGATCTGTATGTATTCACTACAACACCAATAAAAAATCTTGTGGACTATTATGTAGAAATTAATAAGCTGATTCTATAATTTATATGTATGTGCAAAGGACCTAAAAAAGCAAAAATACTACATCGATAAAGAAGATAAAAGTTTGACAAATTGATCAACTTGATTATGGGAATCAATATAAAGTAACAATAACCAAGACAGTTTAAATATTGTGTATGTGGAGAGAAATAGCTAAATGAAACAGAACAGAGAGTTCAGAAATACATCCACATATATGCAGTCAAAGTTTTCATAATGGCAGCAAGTTAATTCAGTGGAAGAAAGGATAGTACTTTCCACCAATGGTTTTGGAGAAACTTTTTATCTGTAAGAAAAAGGACTTTGACTCCAATCTCACACCATACACAAAAAATAAATAATTCAAGGTAGATCATACATATAAATCTAAAATTATAAAGCTGTAAGAAAATATAAGAGAATACTTTGTAATAGAATAGGCAATAGTTTTTTTAAAAAAATAGGACTAAAAGCATTATAACTAAAGAAGAAAAATGATAAATTGGACTTTATCAAAGTTATTTTCTTAAGTGTGGAAAAGGAAACACAATGAGATATTTAAGAGGTATAACAACCCTTTTTTTATCTTTGTTTTTTGTTTAAAGTTTATTGGGGCAACAATTGTTAGTAAAGTTATACAGATTTCAGGTGTACAATTCTGTAATACATTATCTATATTCCACATTGTGTGTTCACCACCCAGAGTCAGTTCTCTTTTCATCACCATATATTAGACGCCATTTACCCTCTTCTAGAGCCCCCTTACCCTCTGGTAACCCCTAAACTATTGTATATGTCTATGAGGTTTTGTTCTTTCAGTTGTTTGCCTTGTTCTTTTGTTGTTTTCGGTTTATATACCACATATCAGTGAAATCATATGGTTCTCTACTTTTTCTGTCTGACTTATTTCAATTAGCATTATAATCTCAAGATTCATCCATATTGTCACAAATGGTACTATTTCATCTTTTCTTACCGCCGAAAAGTATTCCACTGTGTATATATACCACAACTTCTTTATCCATTCATCTACTGAAGGGCATTTTGGTTGTTTCCATGTCTTGGCCACTGTAAATAAAGCTGCAATGAACATTGGAGCACACTTGTCTTTATGGATAAATGTTTTCAGATTTTTTGGATAGATACCCAGGAGAGGAATTTCTGGCTCCTCTGGCAATTCTGTTCTTAATTTTTAGAGGAACCTCCACAGTGCCTTCCATAGCGGCTGCACCAATCTGCATTCCCACCAACAGTGTATGAGGGTTCCTTTTTCTCCACAGCCTCTCCAAAACTTGTTACTATTTGTCTTGATGATAGCCATTCTAACTGGGGTGAGTTGGTATCTCATTGTGGTTTTTATTTGCATTTCTCTGATGATTA
The DNA here is from genome assembly GCF_004115265.2 of Rhinolophus ferrumequinum. Taxonomy (NCBI): domain Eukaryota; kingdom Metazoa; phylum Chordata; class Mammalia; order Chiroptera; family Rhinolophidae; genus Rhinolophus; species Rhinolophus ferrumequinum. The sequence continues at coordinate 48,668,134 of NC_046302.1, read as the reverse complement.
GTGATTTTGAGCATTTTTTCATATGTCTATTTGCCATTTATATGTCCTCTTTGGAGAAGTGTTTCTTTAGGTCTTCTGCCCATTTTTCAATTGGGTTGTTTTGGGGTTTTTTGTTGAGTTGCATGATTTCCTTATATATTTTGGATATTAGCCCCTTATCGGAGGCGCTGTTTGCAAAAATCTTCTCCCATTCAGTTGGTTGCCTCTTTAGTTTGTCGATGGTTTCTTTTGCTGTGCAGAAGCTTTTAAGTTTGATATAGTCCCATTCATTTATTTTAGCTTTTACTTCCCTTGCCTTTGGAGTCAAATTCATAAAATGTTCTTTGAACCCAAGGTCCATAAGTTTAGTACCTAGGTTTTCTTCTATGCAGTTTATTGTTTCAGGTCTTATGCTTAAGTCTTTGATCCATTTTGAATTAATTTTGGTACATGGTGACAGATAGCAGTCCAGTTTCATTCTTTTGCAGGTGGCTTTTCAATTCTCCTAGCACCATTTATTGAAAGGCTGTCTTTTCTCCATTGTATGTTTTTTGCTTCTTTGTCAAAAATTGTCTGTCCATATTTATGTGGTTTTATTTCTGGGTTTTCAATTCTATTCCATTGCTCTATGTGTTTGTTTTTCTGCCAATACCATGATTTGATTATTGTTGCCCCATAGGACAAGCTAAAGTCAGGGAGTGTGATACCTCCAGCATTGTTCTTTTTTCTTAGGATCGTTTTGGCTTGATTTCTTAGGATTGATTTGGGGTCTTTTTTGGTTCCATACAAATCTGATGATTTTTTGATCTATTTTTTAAAAAAAATGCCATTGAAGTTTTGATGGGGATTGCATTAAATCTGTATGTTGCTTTGGGTAATATGGCCATTTTAACTATGTTGTTCATTCTTCCAGTCCATGAGCACGGAATGTCTTTTCATTTCTTTGTGTCTTCTTCAATTTCTTTTAAAAATGCAATTGCAAAGGAATTGTGTTTTTCATTTCTTTTTCTGAGATTTCATTGTTAGTACATAGGAATGCAATGGACTTTTGTATGTTGATTTTGTAGCCAGCAGCTTTACTGTATTCGTTTATTGTTTCTAATAGCTTTTTGGTGGAGTCTTTAAGGTTTTCTATATATAGCATCATGTCATCTGCAAAGAGTAACAGTTTTATTTCTTCATTCCCAATTTGGATGCCTTTCATTTCTTTCTCTTGCCTGATTGCTCTGGAGAGGACTTCCAACACTATGTTGAAAAGCAGAGGTGATAGGGGACAGCGCTGTCATGTTCCTGAACGTCGAGCAAAGGGCTTCAGTTTTTCACCGTTAATTATGATATTAGCTGAGTGTTTGTCATATATGGCCTTTATTATGTTAAGGTATTTTCCTTCTATACCTATTTTATTAAGTGTTTTAATCATAAATGGATGTTGTAGATTGTCAAACGCTTTTTCTGCATCAATTGATATAATCATGTTTTTGTGCTTTATTTTGTTTATGTGATATATCACATTGATGGATTTGCATATGTTGAACCATCCTTATGCCCCTGGGATGAATCCCACTTGGTCATGATGTATAATCTTTTTAATGCATTGTTGCATTTGATTTGCTAGAATTTTGTTTAGGATTTTTGCATCTGTATTCATCAGAGTTATTGGTCTGTAATTTTCTTTTTTTGTGTTACCCTTACCAGGTTTTGGTATCAGGGTAATGTTGGCCTCATCAAATGAGTTAGGGAGTATTGTCTCTTCTTCAATTTTTTGGAAGAGTTTGAGTAGGACAGGTATTAGATCCTCTTTGAAGATTTGGTAGAATTCACTAGTGAAGCCATCTGGTCCCAGACTTTTGCTTTTGGGAAAGTTTTGGGTGACTGATTCAATTTCTTTACTGGTGATCAGTCTATTTAGATTTTTCGATTCTTCATGATTCAGCCTAGGAAAGCTATGTATTTCTAAGAACTTGTCCATTTCTTCTAGATTATTGAATTTGGTGGCATATAGTCCTTCATAGTGTTTTTCAATGATCCTTTGTATTTCTGTGACATCCATGATGGCTTCCCTTCTTTCATTTCTGATTTTGTTTATCAGTGTCTTTTTTCTTTTTACCTTAGTTTACCCAAGGTCTTCTCAATTTTATTAATCTTTTCAAAGAACCAGCTCTTTGTCACATTAATTTTTTCTATTGTCCTTCTGTTCTCGTTTCATTTAGTTCTGCTCTGATTTTTATTATTTCCTTTCTTCTGCTGACCTTGGGTTTCATTTGTTCTTCTTTTTCTAGTTCTTTAATGTGTAACGTGAGGTTATTTTTTTATCTGGGATTTTTCTTGTTTCTTGAGATAGGCTTGTAATGATATAAATTTCCCTCTTAAAACTGCTTTCGCTGCATCCCAAATAGTTTGGTAGGATGTATTTTCATTCTCATTTGTTTCTATATATCTTTTGATCTCTTCTCTTCTTTGATTTGGTCATCCTTTAAAAGTATGTTGTTTAATCTCCATATATTTGTGTTTTATCCTGCTTTCTTTTTGCAGTTGATATCCTGGAAATCCATATCAAAGCCTTGTGATCAGAGAATATGCTTGGCATTATTTCAATCTTCTTAAATTTGCTGAGGCTAAGTTTACGTCCCAATATATGGTCTATCCTTGAGAATGTTCCATGTACACTAGAAAAAAATAGTCTAATGTTCTAGGATGAAGTGCTCTATAAATGTCAATTATGTCCATTTCATCTAATGTGTCATTTAGGACTGTTATTTCTTTATTTATTTTCTGTTTGGATGATCTATCCATAACTGTCGATGATGTATTTAGGTCCCCTGCTATAATTGTGTTTTGGTCAATTTCTCCCTTTAGTTCTGTTAAGTAGTTGCTTGGTATATTTCAGTGCGCCCTCATTGGGGACATAAATATTGATGACTGTTATGTCTTCTTGTTGCATAGTTACCTTTATCATTATGAAATGCCCATCTTTGTCTCTTATTATCTTTTTTATCCTGAAGTCTGTTTCATCTGAAACAGACTATAGCCATCAGTATGGCTATATCTGATTTTCTCTGGATACCATTTGCTTGGAATGTCAATTTCCACCCTTTCACTTTGAGTCTATGTTTGTCCTTGTGGCTGAGATGTGTCTGTTGGAGGCAGCATATGGTTGGGTTTAGTTTATTGATCCAATCTGTTACTCTGTGCCTTTTTACTGGTGAGTTCAGTCCATTTACATTTAGGGTGATTATTGATATATGAGGATTTCCTATAATTTTATCTTTAGTTTTCTGGTAATACTGTGTCTCCATGTCTCCATTGTTTCTTTGCCTGTTTGTTTTTGTCTATTGTTTCTGTGTGGTGGTATTCTATGATTTTTCCCTCTGTTTCTTTTTTTATTGCATTATATATTTCAGTTCTGGATTTTTTTTTAAGTGGTTACCATTAAGTTTATGTAAAAGAAAGTTTGATATTTAGAGTATTCCATTTTCTTCATCATGCTTACTTTCTCCATTCCCATATTCCAGTTCAGGCCTTTACTCCTCCCCCCTTTTATGTTTTGGTTGCCACAAATTGTCCCCGTTGATGGTGGTCGAATAGCCTCCTTTAGTATTTCTTGTAATGCAGGTCGTGTGTTAGAACATTCCCTCAGCTTCTGTATGTCTGGAAAGATCTTTATTCCTCTTTCATACCTAAAAGATATCTTTGCTAGACATAGTATTCTTAGCTCATAATTTCTCTCTTTCAATAGTTTGAATATTTGGTTCCACTCCCTCCTGGCTTGTAGAGTTTCTGCTGAAAAATCTGATGATATTCTAATGGGCTTTCCTTTGTAGGTTACCGTCTTCTTTTCCCTGGCTGCCTTGAGGATTCTTTCTTTGTCGTTGATTTTTGACAGCTTCAATACAGTGTGCCTTGGAGAATGCCTGTTGGGGTTGAGATAATTAGGTGTTCTATTTGCTTCTTGGATTCGAGGACCCAGTTCTTTCCACAAGTTTGGGAAGTTCTCATCGACTATTTGTTTGAATATATTCTCTGTTCCCTTCTCTCTTTCTTCTCCTTCTGGTATGCCCATTATTCTTATATTGCTCTTTCTGATGGAGTCAGAAAGTTCTTGTAGAGTTCTTTCATTTCTATTAAGTCTTAAGTCTCTTCTTCCATCTGTGTCATTTCTAGGTTTCTATCTTCGATGTCACTGATTCTTCCCTCCATCCAGTCAACTCTACTACCTAAACTGGCTATTTCATTCTTCATTTCTTTTATTGAGTTCTTAATCTGCAGAAATTCTATTTGGTTCTTTTTTAAAATTTCAATCTCTTTGGTAAAATGTTCATTTTGTTCTTTGATTGTGTTTCTGAGTTCATTAAATTGCCTGTCTGTGTTTTCTTGCATCTCATTGAGTTTTTTCAGAACTGCTATCTTGAATTTTGTGTCATTTAAGTCACATATTTCCATATGTTTAAGTTCATTTTCTGGAGAGTTTTCATTTTCTTTCTGAGCTGTCTTGTTGCCTTGGTTATTCATGGCAATTACTGATTTATTATTTCTCTTCCTAGACATCTCCAGGAGTGGGTTCTGCAACAGGTTGATAGGAAGAGGTCTTTCTTTTGTTTTCCAGTAGATGTTGGTAGAATGTTTTATTTTCTCTCCGACTACAGCCTTTTATTCTCTCTTACACTCTAGTTTTATGTTTTCTCTGCACTATTCCGGCTTCTCACACAATGGGGAGATTCCCTGGAAGGCAGGCTTCTTCTCTGTTAACAGTTTGCCTTCGTCATACGGTACCACCTCCATGGGGGGACGTGGAGAAGTTCCAAAGCTCTTCCTGCACCAGATTCAGAGCCCTTGTCTTTCAGCAGCTCTGTTTACTCCTGCAGGGATCCACCCAGATAGGTGGGGCCAGGGGCGGGGTGAGTTGTGAGAGGTGGCCCAGAGCAATGGCAGCGACCACCACCACAGCCAGTTCTGCTTCCACAGCTCCCTCCCCTTTGCCAGAACTAGTTGGGCTGCGAATCTGTGTCTGTGGTCCACAGTTCTCAGAACAGCAAATATTCTGTTCTTCTTATCTGACACTGTTACTGTTCTGCTTCTACACTGGGCAGGTGGGGGCTGGGCGAGCTCTGGGAGGGTAGGGAGGGGGCGGCTAGTCTCAGTGCCTAAGGCTTCCGTTCTCTGCTCAGCAGCAAGGGCTTAAACCACTGTTTTCAGCTGTCTTCCCTCAGTCTTTGCTCGGAGGTCTCTGCCATGAGCGTTGGGTTCAGCCGTGTTATATGCTGCCCCCTCAGCACTGTGGGCTATAAGTGGAGCCCCAGCAGTCCCATTCTTCCCTCTCGCGCAGCTGTGGTAGTTCCGGAATGCAGCGAGCTCGGAGCACCGAGCTCTGTCTGCGTCCTGCGCCCCCACATCCTGTCTTTGCACTTCTTACTTCCCTCCTCCCCCACTTGCACAATTTGCCCACCTTTAGGTGATTTCAGTAGTGCCCCTCTTAGTCTTGCCTGTCTGCTGCACAGGGAGTCCTTTGTGGAGTTACAGTTGTTCAATCTGTTGTAAATTTCAGGGGAGATTTCAAGAGGCTCACCTCACGCCATCATTTTTATGACATTACCTTTCTTTGGATCTTGCAAAAAAAAATAATGTAAAATGATTTTTGGATCTTGATTTAAATGAGTTAACTATAAAAAGACATTTTTGAGACAAGCAGAGAATTTCAAAAGTACTGGATATTAATTTATATTAAGCTATTAATGTTAATTTTGTTTCACAGAATGGCATTGTGGTTATGTAAAATAATGCCCTTATTTGGCAGAGATACATACCGAACTGTTTATGAGTGAAATGGTATCTTAGAGGTGCTTTAAAATACTCAAGAAAAAAGTGAAGATATATATAAAATAAGAGTAGTAAAATGTTGACAATTATTAAAACTGGGTTATAGTAATGGGGATTCGTTATATTATTCATTATATTCTGTATATCTGGGAATTTTTTTCATAATAAAATGTTAAAAAGTCTGGTACTAATGGTATAGATGTTCACAGATTATTTTTTTCCATTTCCAAGAATGAAATATAAAGTTCATCCTTGAGTGCATTAGCTGAAAAAACTGTCAAAAGCATCTTCAACTAAGATTGTTTTTTGGATTTTAATCTCTCCTATCTGTTGAGTTAATTACCTCTATCTACACATAAATTACCTCTATCTAAGACTCTATCTAAAGTGAATATGAAGTACTACGTAATTGAGTTGTATGATTTTACTTCCAAAATGTGATACCTGCTTTTTTATTCAAATTATAATACATCAAAGTTACAAGGTGTGTGCCTTTTGAATGTGTCCAGGTCTAAATTACACCTGATATCTATCCCATGTTGGAAAGTGTCATAGTTTGGGCACCCCTGAAAACAGAACCTAAAACAGGAATTGTCTTCAGCTGATGATGCCAGGGAGTTCAAAAGAGATAGGGGAGAAAGGAAGGAAAAGAATGAAAAGCTAATTATGCACTACAGAGATCCCTGCTGCAGGCTTCAGGGGCTCAATTCAGATGGGACCTCTGCAAAGCATGAAGAATGCCTTCCAAAATTTTCCTTCCATGGGACAGGAGTCTGGGCAATTAACCCACTGACTTCTACCCTTATTGGTTGAAAGTTGCCTGAGGCAATGGACTGTACCCACCCACTCATCCCATCTTGCCCTTAGCTGCTGTGCTTGTGTAGTCTGAGACGGCTATTGTGGCTCCAGGGAAAGCTCTGAGGCAAAACAAACAAACAAACAAACAGCAACAGAGATGTGCAGCTGCCTTTCAAGTGGGACAGTATCAGCATGAGTCAACACAGCCCACCAGAGCTGTGGTTGAAATAAAAATGAGCTGAGGGAATGCTGTAGGATAGGCAACAAAACCAATGCCACAGGGAGCATGCCAGGGTTTTCAGTCTGTCTGTTCCTTATTGAAAAAAGTATATTCCAGTGTCAGGGTTCTTTAAAGGTGCAGACGGAAGGTACAGGGTGACAGAAATCATCGCTTGTCTTCAGACTCAAAGACGACTCTACTGACTACATTGTTTCCCACATTTTAGATACTCACTTGAGTATTCTCCCCATTAATTAGCTTGTCTGCTAATGGATGTTTAGTATTATTTAAGTGTTTTATGCCCTAGCTGCCAAGCACTGAATACCTTCTATATATAGGCAAAAAATGCGTTTTCCTTGATCATCACAATAACCCCCCAAAATAGATGTTATTACGAACTTGCACATTTGTAATCGACAGATAAATGGACGAAAAATCAGTTGGTCAGTGTCACTTGGGAGTAAGTGGCTAGTCGTTTCTGAATCTAAAGTTGTTTTTTCCGACTCCTTACCGTTGCTGCCTTGACTTCAGGGACAGGTGATTTTGGTGACTCTGTATCCCAGAAACTGGGTGACAAAGAGTAAATGTCATGATAGAGACTCTCCAAAGAGAGCTTGTCAAATGTTTCTCAAGCTTTGCTTTGGGTATAATTTCCCTCCTCCCACTGCTGTAATATAAACTACAGTGAACAGAATCAGGCATGGGTCTTGTCTGTATTCCTATTTGTTCTTAGAGGGATAAAAATACCACAGATGGAGCACCTGTAATAAACACCGGCCTAAGTGCAAAGGCCTGGTAAACCAGGTCACTCCAAGTGCATGCTAATCAGCCTCCTGAAATGCTGTCCATGGCTTCCGGAAGAAAGACAGGCATTTCGTGTTTCTCTTTGCACTCCTTCTCAGCATGTGATTATTGCTAAACCTTTCTTGCTTGGTAGTTTTTCCTCCAATAGGCTAAAGATATGCAAATAATCTTTTTAATTGTTTATGAGAACCCATTAAATTTCTCTCTTATGATGAAATTTCATTCTTTTAATCTGCAGTTGTTTGGAACATAGTAGATAAAAAAGTATCGGTATTAGCACACTGCATATGTGTGTTTTTTTTAACAGAAAGGAAATTTTAAACTGAAGTGATTTCAGAATTTAATTTAAAAAACCATATTCTTTGTTCATCTAATTAGAATTTTAAAATGGTTTCTTGTATCAAAGCTAAACTATCTGACCTCCCTTTGTAATATGCATTGAGAATCCTGATTCTGTAAAGTATCAGACATTAATTTATGAACTTATTCTTTTTTTCTCTCTGGTACCTTCTTTTCTCTTTCGAGTAAGCAATGTGAATCCCTACTTTAAGGGAGGAAAAAAATTCACAGAATCTGTTGTATTTTGAATTAAATTTACATTTGTCAGAGTCTGATTATTAGTCCTGTGGATGGTGGAAGGTTGAAATAATAAAGTACTAGGTTTCATCTGATAAAAGTCTCTCTATTAGAAGATGAGGAAATTGACTAATGATAAGGGAATATATTGTCCTCTTCACCTATGTTGTCTAACTAGGACTCTAGATTATTTGATCAACTGGTTACCTCTGAGCAATGGGGATTAAGGGAGAGATTGCTATTGGTTTAGCAGAAGACTAACGGTGGAACCCTAATCTACTGGAATTTGCTGAAATGTAGACCCCTTCAAGAGAATCATGGTGACTTCCAAACCAAGAATTCAGAAATTCTTTAAGAACAGAATGAGTTTTAGTTTCCATTTAACTTTCAATTTTTGCTTTGGAAATTCTATCAAGATTAAAATTGTTACATGGAAATAGCAGGCCTTCTGGGTCAGCTAATCTATAGCCCTGCCATCATAGCAGAGGTTCTTGTTGATCCAAAACCAGTTTCATTAGGGGGTTGGACAAAGGAAATAGGTGGTGCTCCCAGGAGAATCAAAACTATTCATTTGTTTACTCAGGGAGGAGCTATATGGAAAGAACTTTCTTCAATCTCAAGGTGGAAACTGTATCAGGAATGAGCTGTCTCCCCAGATAACTTCCACACTTTCTCTCTGGCTGGTTTTGGAACTCAGCTTCAAAGTCATCCCTCAGTGAGGACTTCCTGATTATCCCATATAAATTTACTCTCCCTATCGCTTTAACCTCTTACAGTCCCATTTTCTTGACTGCTGGGCATTATAAATTCATTTGGTTATTTCTGTGTCCCCTATACAAACATGTCGAAGGCAAAGTGTTTCTCTATTTTGTTCACTGTTACAACCCTGTGTCTGATGACATATAGCAGATTCTCAAATATTTGTTGAATAAACGAATAATGATTATGGTGGTAGGAAATTAGAAGGGAGTAAAACCTGGGGATATTTGGGCTAGGTATTGAAGAATTAATACAGCAGTATGGAAGGCATAAGGGAAAGTGCTCTGTTTTTCCTGTTCAGCCTTAGTTCTCTGGTCCTCAGGGTAGGGCTTTCTCAGTGATTCCACCCCTCTTCCACCCCTCTCACAGTGAGAAGGATTCTCTTAAGTTTTGAGTCCAGGACATTTTTCTGCCCCTTGCCTAGCACAAAGGGTTTTTTTTTTTTTTTTTCCTTTTCATTCCCACAGCTGCAGTGGATCTTCATGTGTGCCTTGAGGACAACAGGGTTTGCCTTCCTTCCTCAGTGGCTTTAGTTTTCTGTTCCATTGGGGAGAAGGATACAGGTTTTCCGGTAAAGATATCCTATTCCCCAAAGCCTGCACCTGTGAGTGGCATTCTCCATCCCTCTTTCTCTTCAGCACCTGGTGAAATAAATGCATGGAAAAGGATTTGCTAGCAGGTGCAAACTCCCTTGTGTCTGTAGCTCCCAGTACATCTATACTCTCATACTAGCCTACATTCGCCTCTAGCAATTTATTGAAAAATGTAGGTGAATTATTTTTACCATTTTGTGTGGTAGTATATCTTCTTTCTGTGCTCTGCCCTAGGTTACCTAGAGCTCACTTCCATGTATCCTTAGGAGCCCTTATCTTTCTTTAGATTGACAACTAGTTGGTTACCCTGAGACCTCTGCCTTTCATGAGTTTCAAGAGAAGTTAATGATTTTATGAATTATCTGGCTTTAACTTGTTATTAAAATAGAACCAATCATTTCACAGCTTTCTGTGTCCTAAGTCAAGGCTTCTATCCATTTACTTCTTTCTATTTTTACTTATTTTGTTTGAATCCATTTTTTGTTGGTCACTTTTTATTTAGGTAAGGTGTTTATTGTTTCCCATTAATAAACTTTACAATTATTTTATTCTTCAAATTCTTGAATGTGTCAGAATATTTGAATGACCTTATGACTAAGTATGAAACTTCTAAATTATACTTTTGTTTCTTTGGATATGTGATTCGGTATTAAAATGTGCTATTTGGAATGTGATATTTCCCTTTGTATAAGTTACATGATTTATTTTTGGATGCCTTTTGGATCCTTCTTTATCTTCAAAGATTTTTTCCTTTAATTTCACTATAATATATACTGGTAGTACTTATTTCATATCATCTTCTTCCTCAAACACATCATGCTCTTTCCTGAAAATTCTAGCTTTCCTATACTTCAAGAATTGCCTTTTTAAAAAAATTATATTTACTTATATTTTCCTTAGCAGTATAAATTATGCATATGTCCTATTCTTCACCTTTCATATATTTCATTTTTTCACTGTTATTATTTCACTGTTATCTTTTTAATTTTCATTTAATTTAATTGTGTGCTTTATTTCAAGTCTACCCTTCTTGCCTCATCTATACTTTTACCATTATCAATTGAACTTTTTTTGTTGTTGCTCTTAAGGTAGCATTAATGCGAATAATGGTGTAACATTTTTCCATTTATTTTCTAAGTTCAGCACTCATATTCTATCTCCTATCTTTTTTTGGATATCTATTTTTTGAGCTAATTCAGTTTTCTTTTCTCTAAGAAATCTATGAGTTATGGAAATACCTTAATATTTTCTTCTAAACCCTGGGGCAATTTTTCTGATATATGTTTATCCTCATTTTATGTATTATGTGCTTTTATCCTATTTTCTGAGTTATATTTATTTTTCTATCCTATATTGTTTCCTTTCTAATCATTACTGATTTTTTGATGGAACAATTCTATTAAAACAGATTTTACTGAATTATATGCTGAAAAAGTGGGGGAGGAAGAGAACGCTAGTAGTTAGCACCTTAATTAGGGTTTTCAAATTATGCCCTCTGCCCTGTGGGTGTATCTACTCTTAGTTTCATGCTCTCTCTTTGTTCAAGAAAACAAATGGTTGACATCATTCACAATACAACTTCTAAAATGGTGCTTTTGAACCTTTCTAACCCATGCTTTAAGCATGAGTGAGCAAGCTTATAAAAGCTGTGAGACTCCAGGCTATGAGTCATCCCAGCTATTGCAAAATTGAGTAGAGATAGCCCAAATGCAAATATGTGGGAATAATAAAAATTTTTTAAGCCACTTAAGTTTGGGGTGATGTCTTACACACAATATGTAATTGGAAGAATCATATATGGCTAAAATGAGCTATGTTTCAGTTCTGTTACATATTCCTTAATTTTGAATTTGGTAGGTAATCTTCCCACAATCAACTGCAGGAAATAGTATATGCTCATTTCTGATGAAGAGATCCTAATTATATACTTAACTGATACTTGGGTAAAATATGACTATGTCATTTGTTAATATTATATAAATGGTTTGACCTTATGATCAGAGTTGTAAGAGAGCTACTGTAGTCAATAGGTAAGTTAGAAAGCCAACCAAAGTTGAATTTAGAAATCAATAAAAAAAATAAAAAGTCTGATAAAAAAAAAGAATTAAAGTAAACCTAGCCATTTAAAAGTTTTTCTCTCACCTTTATTTCTTTGACTATGAATTCACTGGTTTCTTCTCCATATAAATAGAAAATCATATCTGATGTTAGACCTTAGTCATGTCTTTCAAACATTTTAGAAAGTAGAGAACAACTTTTTAACTATTATAAAATATCTAGTCAAGGATTCTTTTCTTCTATCTTCTTAAAATATGAGAAACTTTATCTAACATGGCTTTAGAAAAATCCAAATTTCCTGTACATAGAAATATGGAACAAATTAGGATTAGACCTAAAGTGGCTAGTATTAATTTTCCAGTGTACCTTCACTGTTCCTCAAGATTCAAAAACTTCTCTCTGGTCAATATATATCAAACACTATCCTTGGGTAACATAATTTAACAGTCACATGATGATTGCTGCCATTATTTGGGTGACTTCAGAGTTCACTAAATCTAGATTCAATGTAAATCTCTTCTTATATGTACCCTGGGTGCTCAGGAAAATTGAATTGGATATAGACTGCACATGAAAGAGAAGAAGGAAGAAGTTTCTTTTTGCAGTCACTCAACTGATGAAACAAATGGATTTGGCAAGATTAAAACCATAATGACATACTGAGGTCAGAAGTATGCTCGTCATATCATCAGGATTGTAAATCAAATAATCTTATTCTTAGGATCTTCTGTTTCCTCACATTTATTATGTGTACTCTTCCAATGACATTGTAGAGTCCTGCTTTGTTTCTTCTCTCACATGATACTTTAATTGCAGAAAGCCGGTTTTCCCTGGCAGTCTAGGTACCAATGCTGAAGACATTTTTATTATTGATATTGGGCCTTTCAATATTAATGACACCTTAGTGGCAGCAGTGGAGATAAGTAAACTTTTTCTTTTTTTTTTTTTTTTTTTTTTCTCATCTTTGTTATTTAGCACAGTAGTGTTATTTAGCCCTAAGCCTCAAAGATGCAAGTATCTGTTTTTATGTTGAAATAACTAACCATGGTTTATATTCTCTGTGATTCCTAACTGGCAGCCTCGATAATAGAAGCTCAAAGAAGCACAGGGGAAAAAAATCTGAACTTTCAGGATGGTGCTGACCTTCATTACTTTAAGGGGAGATTCAACTCACCTTAGTGTTGTTGGAAAATTGAGTTTTGAAGGATCCTTCGTGTTTCACCTGCTCTCTAGGTCTCTCTTTTCTTCGCTAGATAATAATGATGATATAAAAACAAAAAGTAGGCTAAACAATGTGTTCCAAATTTATTATATTTATCATTTGGTTAAGCAGAAATATCTATTATGTAGCCTTTTATTTACTTTTAAATTGAATGACAGCTAAAGACTCTAATAAAGTCTTGAGGTGCTGACAGAGTCTTTTGGATCTTCTGACTCTATTGAGGATCAACTATAAGCCATCTAACATTCGTGTTTGAAATATGTTCTTGTGGTTCAATACAAGATGGAAGATTAAGGAAGCTCCAGGCCTGAACGGAGGCCATGGCATTTGGGAGACGGTACAACCTCTAATGCTGAATGTGTCATCCATTCAGTTCATTCTGTTTAAGAAACACCACAATGCACATGTCATTATTCTCAGCATCGCTGGTACTACTCACATGATATCTAGTAAAGCAGATTGCATAAATAATATCATATTTAGTAGATAAAATAAACCTCTTACTGATGAATAGAGGAACTGAAGTAGTTGATTTCTACAATCTTTTGATTGAACCATAACTGACTGTATGTATTTATGTATGTACTATGTATGTATGTCTTTGCTCATTCTCTGTATTTAATAATTGATAGAATCCACTCACATTTAGGACTTAGTATCATTTTGTTCTAAACCTCCGAGTTCCCAGAAAATCCAACATGAAGCATCATACCTTATTGTTTTGAAGAGAAAGTTGGAAGGTTTTGTTCTTTGGCTTTGTATTTGAGGAGGATTCCTGCATTGCCTGGTACTTAGGTCCCAACACAGCTCAGCAGAGTGTCAAGCTGCTCATGCTGTCATCAAAATGCAATAACTATCATCCAGATGACAAGAAAACCCCTAAAGTTTTATACAGCAGCCTCTCATTCTTGTGCTCAGTGTCCTCCAGTTGTCATGGGGTATACAGTTGTTGCTTATGAGACTAAGGCTCTTGCTCCATCTCTGTTCCCTGGGACATATCCTTGGCCTCTAGAGAAAGATGATGTACTCATAATTTAACTTACTTGATATGAGTTTTATAAAAATCTGTTTTCACCAACTCTGCCATGGCTGAAACCCTTAGGAAATCTGTCAGTGATACTGAAACCTTACTGTCCTTTCTAAATGAAATGATTGCCTGGATCATTGCAGCATCTGAACTTGGCTGGGGTTCGTGTCCTGCTGAGCAGTACAGTTCTAGGATCTCAGGGATGAAGCAGCCATGATCTGCTGCCTTTCTCCTAGGAATGAGTCTTAGAGGCTGAATATGAGCCCCTGCCATAGCCATAGCTGTTCTTTGATTCTTGATCTAGTTATAAAGATTTCTGACCCGTCTCTTGGTGAAATACCTTCTTTAGCTCCATCTTCTCTGTAGCCTTTGTGCCAAGGTTCTGGTTGAATTACACCCATGGGGGAGAGTATTATAGACATGTGCTTCAAAGCTATCCCACAAATATGGGCAGCATTGGATGTAATGAAGAGTTTCCCCAAGTCAAAAACAAAAGTTATTTGCAAATATATTAATCCTAACAGTAAAAATGCACCATCTGGCCCCACAGACACTCGATGATCTCCATGTATTATAAATAACTGATAATTCAACTACAATATTGCCACCAATCAGTATTGCTAAATGTGATTCCCTCATCAAACGTAACCAGAATTATCTCTTAGGGAGCAATTCTTTGATATATATTTTCATGATTATATTATTCTTGAGGAGGTTTATAAGAACAATATACTTCTAAGAAAAATATCTTTACTAAATGTATTTAAATAGAATAGAGTCTAAAATATATTCATGAAAAATATGGAAATATCTTATTGAATATATATAAATATCACATATATAATTATGTGTAAATAAACATCACAAATAATTTAAATTATATATTTTATGATAACATATTAATGGTGATTATGTTAACAAAAACAATACTCAAGATCATATATTTTATAATTTATTTTAATGATGCTCAGTCTCCTTCCCTCTCTGCTTTTGTTTGCAGCCACAACCAAAGAGAGCTGCAACTATGATAAATTAAAATATTCCATAAAAGCAACCATAAAAATGTGAAGAAATTCATTCAAAAAATGCAGCCATTTTTAAAAAGATTTTTGGGACTTTTAGACTGAACAAAATGGCAATGACTTATTTCTCCCTGTTCCTCCCTGCTAAGTACTATAAAATAATGCAAGAGTCAACTAAAAGGAAACTCTGAAATGTGGTAAGGGGAAGGTGAACTGGTTTGGGATAACCAAGACCTTTGGTATCTGTTAGACTACTGCATTTCCAAGAGTGTGGTTTCCTACAGTGAGATTACATATATAATACAGTGTTTATTATTGATCAAAAGATTGAGAATATTTAAAAATAAGATAATATCCAAAAATACTAAAAATGGATAAAGAATGTGCCGTTGAAATTGACAAACCCTTGGCTAGACTCACTAAGATAAAAAGAGAAAAGACACTAATAAAGAAAATCAGAAATGAAAGAGGGGAAGTTATCACAGATGCCACAGAAATACAAAGAATCATCCAAAAACACTATGAAGGACTATATGCCACCAAATTCAATAACCTAGAAGAAATGGACAAGTTCTTAGAAACATATAGCCTTCCTAGGCTGAATCACGAAGAACTGAAAAATCTAAATAGACCGATCACAAGTAAGGAAATTGAATCAGTCATCTGAAACCTTCCCAAAAGCAAAAGTCCAGGACCAGATGGCTTCACTAGTGAATTCTACCAAACCTTCAAAGAGGATCTAATACCTGTCCTGCTCAAACTCTTCCAAAAAATTGAAGAAGAGACAATACTCCCTAACTCATTTGATGAGGCCAACATTACCCTGATACCAAAACCTGATAAGGATAACACAAAAAAAGAAAATTACCGACCAATATCTCTGATGAATACGGATGCAAAAATGCTAAACAAAATTCTAGCAAATCGAATGCAACAATGCATTAAAAAGATTATTTATCACGACCAAGGGGGGCTCATCCCAGGGGCACAAGGATGGTTCAACATACGCAAATCCATCAATGTGATACATCACACAAACAAAATAAAGGACAAAAACATATCATTATATCAATAGATGCAGAAAAAACGTTTGACAACGTCCATTTATGATTAAAACACTTAATAAAATAGGTATAGAAGGAAAATACTTTAACATAAAAAAGGTCATATATGACAAACCCTCAGCTAACATCATAATTAACAGTGAAAAACTGAAGTCCTTTGCTCTACATTCAGGAACACGACAGCGATGTCCCCAATCACCTCTGCTTTTCAACTAGTGTTGAAAGTCCTCGCCAGAGCAATCAAGCAAGAGAAAGAAATGAAAGGCATCCAAATTGGGAATGAAGAAGTAAAATTGTTACTCTTTGCAGATGACATGACGCTATATATAGAAAACCTTAAAGACTCCACCAAAAAGCTATTACAAACAATAAACAAATACAGTAAAGTTGCTGGCTACAAAATCAATGTACAAAAATCCATTGCATTCCTATATACTAACAATGAAATTTCAGAAAAAGAAATGAAGAAAAGAATTCCTTTGCAATTGCAACAAAAAGAATAAAATACCTAGGAATAAACTTAACCAATGATGTGAAAGACCTATACGCTAAAAACTATAAGACATTTTTAAAAGAAATTGAAGAAGACACAAAGAAATGGAAAGACTTTCCGTGCTCATGGACTGGAAGAATGAACAACATAGTTAAAATGGCCATATTACCCAAAGCAATATACAGTTTTAATGCAATCCCAATGGCATTTTTTAAAGAAATAGAACAAAAAAATCATCAGATTTGTATCGAACCACAAAAGACCCCAAATAGCCAAAGCAATCCTAAGTAAAAAGAACAATGCTGGAGGTATTACACTCCCTGACTTTAGCTTGTACTACAGGGCTACAATAATCAAAACAGCATGGTACTGGCAGAAAAACAGACACACAGACCAATGGAATAGAATTGAGAACCCAGAAATAAAACCACATAAATATGGACAGATAATTTTTGACAAAGAAGCAAAAAACATACAATGGAGAAAAGACAGCCTCTTCAATAAATGGTGCTGGGAGAATTGGAAAGCCACCTGCAAAAGAATGAAACTGAACTGCTATCTGTCACCATGTACCAAAATTAATTCAAAATGGATCAAAGACTTAAGCATGAGACCTGAAACAATAAACTGTATAGAAGAAAACAGGTACTAAACTTATGGACCTTGGGTTCAAAGAGCATTTTATGAATAGCTAAAATAAATGAATGGGGCTGTATCAAACTTAAAAGCTTCTGCACAGCAAAAGAAACCATCGACAAACTAAAGAGGCAACCAACTGAATGGGAGAAGATTTTTGCAAACAGCACGTCTGATAAAAGGCTAATATCCAAAATATACAAGGAACTCATACAACTCAACAACAAAAAAACAAACACCACAATTGAAAAATGGGCAGAGGACCTGAAGAGTCATTTCTCCAAAGAGGACATACAAATGGCAAATAGACATATGAAAAAATGTTCAACATCACTAATCATCAGAGAAATGCAAATAAAAACCACTATGAGATGTCACCTCACCCCAGTCAGAATGGCTATCATCAACAAGACAGATAGTAACAAGTGTTGAAGAGACTGTGGAGAAAAAGGAACCCTCATACACTGTTGGTGGGAATGCAGACTGGTACAGCTGCTATGGAAAGCAGTGTAGAGGTTCCTCAAAAAATTAAGAATAGAATTACCATATGACCCAGCAATCCCTCTCCTGGGTATCTACCCCAAAAATATGAAAACATTTATTCAAAAAGACATGTGTGCTCCAATGTTCATAGCAGCTTTATTTATAGTGGCCGAGGCTTGGAAACAATCAAAATGTCCTTCAATAGATGAATGGATAAAGTTGTGGTATGTACACACAATGGAATACTATTTGGCGGTAAGAAAAGATGAAATAGGACCATTTCTGACAACATGGATGGATCTTGAAATTATAATGCTAAGCGAAATAAGTCAGAAAAAGTAGAGAACCATATGATTTCACTGATATGTAGTATATAAAACTGAAAACAACAAAAGAATAAGATAAACAAATGAAGAAACAAAAACTCATAGACAATAGTTTAGGGGTTACCAGAGAGTAAGGGGGAAGGAGGGCTGACTCTGGGTGGTGAACACACAATGTGAGATATAGATAATGTATTACAGAATTGTACACCTGAAATCTGTGCAACTTTACTAAAAATTGTCACCCCAATAAACTTTAATTTTTTTTAAAAAAAAGAATGTGCCATTGTATCCTTTGAAGAAGAGATGAAGGATATGGAAATGTTTAAGAATACAAGACAGAAAGGAGGTACAAAAAAGATTTTTGAGTGTTTTCTATGGTCTGGGAAGAAAAAGTACTGGGTCAACAAGGGTAAGTTATAAGAAAACAGATGCAGGTCACTATAAGGAAGAACTTTCATAAAATTAAAAATGTTAAAGATGAAAATTTCTTCATTAGACGATAACTGATTTCCTGTCAATAAACAGATTCACCAAAGGACAGATGACCATTGGCCAGGAGCAGTGGTAAGAATGGGTTCATGTGTTACCGCAATTACCAGACTACAAAGAGAAAGAAATTCTCAAAGAGACTAGGCAACTTTGAGGGAATATTCCATGTTCTGAGTCACAATGTTGCCTTGGAATGAATCCTAGTTTTGCCCTTCACTACATACCTTATATACACACAATATATGTTAGAACAGCACCTGCTATGTAGGAAATACTTACAAAATAAGAGCTATAATGATAATAATATGTTATAGCGTATATTTTTTATTTTAACATATGCATATTAATAATGATGATGATATTATAATGGCCAGATATTCACTGTCATTCTGAAGCAAAAATTACATGACAGAAATAACAAATCAAGAATTAGGAGGAAATTTCTTGGGTGACATCATAGGAATGGCAGCAGCGAAGTGGTCTTGAGTTCTCCCCAACTTACCACAAATTGAATATCTATAACCCATCAAAGGACTCTGCTCATCACGCAGAACAGCTAAGAGACTCGTAGAAGGATTATTTGAAGGTGGGCAAACTGGGCGAGCAGGGGAAGAGGAAAGGGAGCAGAGTGGAGACACGATCTGCATCCATGGCTGCAGAGACGCCCAGGGCCCCAGGACAGACAGAGACCACAAGAGCCAGGAGGTGGGCTCTTTCCCTGCATCCCACAGCTGATCTCTCCTGCCAAGAGAGCAGTATATCCAGAGAGAGCAGCATATCCAGCTTTTAAGGCAGTAACCTCAGCTGAGACCTCCAGCTGGGCCGTATGTCAGATAAAGGAAGTAAACACCATACCTGGGCCCCTCCCCCAACTCTCCCAATCCTAACCCCGGTCTTTCAGAGATTCAAACTGGCCCCTGAATTGAGGAGTAGTGTCAGACTACAGAGGAGCAGTAGCACTCAGGATCTGGGAAGACCCGGTTTGCAGCTGCTGTCACCCAGGGAAGAGGCTGGGAAGAGTGTGACACTGCTGGGGGGAGAGAGAAGCCCCCACCTTTTCTGGCCTGCCTAGGGCAATTACAGCTGTGGAGACACACCCAGGGGTCAGCAGCAAGTCGCAGAGGCAGCACTGGGCTTTCAGCAGCTCAGAAATCTCACGCCCTCCACACACAAACACACACACACAGAAACAGAGGAAGTGTCGTAAGACTCAGGAGACCTGGGCACAGGGCTGGCGGTGCTACTCAGTGCGCATACATGCAGGCAAGAGCAGAAACTGCACTGACTTTGTAAAAAGCATCATCCAGACCCCATAACCCCACTCATCTAGAACTGCAGTCCCAGGGTCACTCTGGGCACCAGGTGGCCGGCTTTGCCTGCACAAGACACAGAGGACTTTTTGGTATAGCAGAGGACAACCTGGAGATTACTTGGTGGGCTTAAGCCAAGACTGGAGCTGCTTTTTTAGCTTTGTTTTGTTTTTGTATTTTTGATAATTTTGCCTGTTTTGAGTGTGGGTTATTGGTTGTTTCTCACATGGGAGTGTATTTAGTTTTTTTCTTTGTTGTTGTTGTACTTGGTGATTTGCTTTGTTCTGAAATCACCCTACACCAGGGCCCAGTCCAAAAGACACAAGATTCAACACACCCAGAAGCCAACTCCAGACCAAACCAGAGTATTACCGGCTTTGACCTACAAGTGACAGACCAGAGGGAATTCTCTACAGGCACAAGAACCCATAGGGGCCAAGCCTCATTTAAGCAGTCAACCCTCATGCAGCAGATTATCCACTGTGGGCAGAGCCAGGTCTCACAACTAGTCAGCCTAGGAATCAATCCCACCTACTGACAAGCAAAAGCAATTAAAGCTCAACTTTAACAGGACAATATACACAACACAAAGGTCACCTTTGGAGCACATGCACAGGAGAATAGGGAAGTGGTGCAAGTCAAATATAAAGGACACATATTACATAAGATAACCCAGCAAAAACCAAGAACCCTGGGGGATCTACTTAATACATCGAAGCAAACACAGAGAGTCAGCCAGAATGGGGAAAGAAAGAAACATGTCCCAAATAAAAGAACAGAAGAAACCTCCAGAATTGGAACCAAATAAAACAGAGTTTTATTCAGAGACAGAGTTCAGAACACTGATGATAAGAATGTTTAAGGAGCTTAGAGACGACATAAAGAAGGATGTAGAAATCATAGTGAACAACCAGTTAGAACTAAAGAATACAATTACTGAAATAAAGAACACACTTGAAGGAATTAACAGGAGGTTAGATGAAGCAGAGGATCGAATCAGTGACTTAGAAAACAAGTTAGCAGAGATCACCCAAGAGGAACAACAACAAAAAAAAAAGAATAAAAAAAAATAAAAATGGTTTAAGGGACCTCTCGGATAACATCAACTGCAACAACGTGCGCATCATAGGAATACCAGAAGGTGAAGAGAGGAAGCAAGGGATTGAGAACATATTTGAAGTAATAATGTCCGAAAACTTCCCTAACCTGATGAAGGAAACCAAGATACAAGCCCAGGAAGTGCAGAGAGTTCCAACCAGGATAAACCCAAACAGGTCCACACCAAGACACATTATAGTTAAAATGGCAAAGGTTAGAGACAAAGAGAAAATCCTAAAAGCAGCAAGAGAAAGACAGCGGGTTACATACAAGGGAACTCCTAAAAGACTATCAAATGACTTTTCTACAGAAACTTTGCAGGCCAAGAGAGGGTGGCAAGGGGTACTCAAAGTAATGAAAAACAAAGGCCTACAACCTAGATTGCTTTATTCAGCAAGGGTATCATTTAAAATTGAAGGAGAGATAAAGAGCTTCCCAGAAAAGAATAAGCTAAAGGAATTTATTACCACCAAGCCAGCATTGCAGGAAATATTAAAAGGGCTTCTATAAGCAGAAGAAAGATGAAAATAATCTAACTACAAATAAAAAAATGGCAATAACTGTGTACCTATCAATAATCACTTTAAATGTAAATGAATTAAATGCTCCAATCAAAAGACATAGGGTGGCTGAGTGGATAAGAAAGCAAGACCCTTGCTGTATACAAGAGACTCACCTCAGATCAAAAGACACACACAGGCTGAAAGTGAACGGTTGGAATAAGATATTTCATGTAAATGGAAATGAGAAAAAAGCTGGAGTTGCAATACTTATATCTGACAAAATAGACTTTAAAATGAATAATATATTAAAAGAAAGATGGGCACTACATAATAATAAAGGGATCGATCTGCCAAGAGGACATAACCCTAGTAACCATCTATGCATGCAACATAGGAGCACCTAAATATATAAAACAGATATTGACTGACATAAAGACAGAGATCAACAGTAACACTATCATAGTAGGGGACTTTAACACACTTTTGCCAACGAGGGACAGGTCTTCCAGACAGGAAATCAATATGGAAACAACGGCCTTAAATGACACATTGAACCACTTGGATTTAATCGATATTTTCAGAGCATTTCACCCCAAAGCTACAGAATACACATTATTCTTTAGCGCACATGAAACATTTTCCAAGATAGACCACATGTTAGGCCACAAAACAAATCTTGATAAATTTAAGAAAATTGAAATCATACCAATTGTTTTCTCTGACCACAGTGCTATGAAATTAGAAATCAACTACAGGAAAAAAACTGGAAGACACACAAATACATGGAGACTGAATAACATGTTACTAAATAATGAATGGGTCAAACAATGAGATCAAGGAAGAAATCAAAAGATATCTCAAGACAAATGAAAATGGAAATACAACGACCCAAAATCTATGGGATGCCGCGAAAGCAGTCCTAAGAGGGAAATTCATAGCAATGCAGGCCTACCTAAAGAAACAAGAAAAATCACTAATCAACAGTTTATCTTCACACTTAAGGGATCTGGAAAAAGAACAGCAAAATAAGCCCAAAGGGAGTACAAGTAGGAGATAATAAAGACCAGAGTGGAAATAAATGAAATAGAGACCAAAAAAATAATACAAAAGATCAATGAATCCAACAGCTGGTTTTTAGAGAAAATAAACAAAATCGAAAAACCTTTAGCCAGACTCATCAAAAAAAGAAAGAGAGGACCCAAATTAATAAAATCAGAAATGAAAGAGGAGAAGTGACTACAGACACACAGAAATACAAAAAAATTTTAAGAAATTACTATGAGCAACTATATGCCAACAAATTAGACAATCTGGAAGAAATGGACAATTTTCTAGAAGCATACAACATTCCAAGGCTAACTCAAGAAGAAACGGAAAACCTGAATAGACTGATTACCATCAGGGAAATTGAATCAGTAATCAACAAGCTCCCAATAAACAAAAGCCCTGGACCAGATAGCTTTACAGGTGAATTTTACAAAACATTCAAAAAAGAATTATCACCGATTGTCCTCAAACTATTCCAAAAAATCCAGGAGGACGGAAGCCTCCCAAACACTTTTTACAAGGGCCACTATCACCCTGATCTCAAAATCAAAGACACCACAAAAAAAGAACACTGCTGGCCAATATCCCTAATGAATATAGATGTAAAAATCCTCAACAAAATATTAGCGATCAGAATTCAGCAATACATTAAAAAGATCATACACCATGATCAAGTGGGATTCATTCCTGGCATGCAAGAGTGGTTCAACATCTGCAAATCAATTAATATGATACACCACATTAACAAAAATCAAAAATAAAAATCATATGATCATAACAATAGACACGGAAAAAGCATTTGACAAAATCCAGCAGCCATTTATGATAAAAACTCTTAAGAAAGTGGGAATAGAGGGACCATATCTCAACATAATATTGGGCATATGTGATAAACCCACAACTAACATCATTCTCAATGGGGAAAAGCTAAAACTATTCCCCTTAAAATCAGGAACAAGGCAAGGTTGCCCACTATCTCCGCTTCTATTCAACATAGTGCTGGAAGTTCTAGCCATAGCAATCAGAGAAGAAAAAGAAATAAAAGGCATCCAAATTGGTAAGGAGGAAGTTAAATTGTCATTATATGCAGATGACATGATACTATATATAGAGAACCTTAAAGACTCCACCAAAAAACTGTTAGAACTGATAAATGAATTTAGTAAAGTAGCAGGATACAAAATTAATATTCAGAAATAAGTTGCATTTGTATATACCAATAATAAAATATCAGAAGGAGAAATTAAGAAAACAGTCCCATTTACAATTGCTTCAAAGACTATAAAATACCCAGGATAAATTCAACCAAAGAAATAAAAGATCTGTACTCAGAAAATTATAAGACACTGAAGAGAGAAATTAAAGAAGATACAAATAGATGAAAACACATGCCATTCTCATGGATAGGAAGAATTAATATCATTAAAATGTCCATACTGCCTAAGGCAATATACGGATTCAATGCAATTCCTATCAAACTACCAAGGACATTTTTCACAGAAATAGAACATATAATCCTAAAATTTACATGGAACCATAAAAGACCCCGTATAGCCTCAGCAATCTTGAGAAATAAGAACACAGAGGGAGGTATAACGATACCTGACATCAAATTATACTACAAGGCTACAGTAATCAAAACAGCATGGTACTGGCATAAAACCAGACACATAGATCAATGGAACAGAATAGAGAGTCCAGAAATAAATCCATGCCTATATGGCCATTTAATCTATGACAATGGAAGCAAGAATGTACGGTGGGGTAAATACAGTCTATTCAATAAATGGTGCTGAGAAACCTGGACAGACACATGCAAAAAAATGAATGAACTAATCTGAAACAGTGTCAGAGACATAGAGGAAAAACTGAGGGTTGCTAGATGGGAGGGTGGGGGTGGGGATGAGGGAGAAGGTGAGGGGATTAGAAAGCACAATCGGTAACCACAAGATGGCCACGGGGAACGAAAGTCAATCTGGGGAATGTAATCAATAATGTTGTAAAGATTTTGTAGGGTATCTGATGGACACTTGTCTTATTAAGGAGACCACTTCAGGGAGGATGTAGATGCCTGATCACTGCACTGTACACCTGAAGCTGAAGCGGAACAATAATGAATGTCAACTATAATTATATATATATATATGGTCACAAGAAGTGTAGTACAGCGTTAGGAATAGAGACTGTAAATGTCATGGCTGTATGCGATGTCAGAGGGGCAGTAGATTGGGGGAGGGGAGTTATCACTTTGTGAGGGATATAAATGATAAATGTCTATTACGTTGTTTTGTACACCTGAAACTATAAAAAAAAAAGAAAGGAAAATACTCAGAACTATTGTGTTTATTTATCTTAAAAAATATAAGATTTGGTCTGCAACTGCATTTACTCTTTCTTAGTTTCATGTCATGTGCACAAACATTAGAGCATCATTAAACTACTAGATTCTCTATCCTGGAGTTAAGCTCAAAAGAAGGGCAGCTGGGAACAGATTTCATCATCCATTAAACTATCCTAGGGAATAAATTTATTACTATAGACCTATTTAACCAAATTTTTTACCAAAATATTCGACTTGGGAAATTATACTCACCACCTTTGTTAATGAGTATAGGCTTTATACTATAAGCTATATGCTAAAACATAGGATTCTTCCAAAATAAATACTAAGCCTTCTTATATTAGTACCTAGAATAATAAAATGAAAAATTCCAATCACAAGTGTACCTATTTTATTCCTGTTTATGCTACTGATCCCTTCATTTTCAGATGCCAGTTTAATCCAAGTCTTTTCTGGTTCTAGCACAACTTTCCCATTAACTGTCACCTTGCTACCTCTTTACAAGGCCATCATTCCCCCTCCTGCCTGTGGCCCAAATCTATGCCCTCATGCACACCTTTATGAAATGTAGATCAAGCTCTAATGACCCTTGGCAGAAATGCATTTAAAATAAAACTCAATTAAATCAGACAAAAAGCTAGCAAAATGCTAAAAATAATATGAGTTATGGGAAAAGTTCACAATTTTCTTCAACAATGGAAATCAATGTGGTTTGGGTGTGATGTCATAGCAAATGGAATTTTAAAAAGAAATATTAGAATTAATGCTATTCCTGAAAGTCAAGAACAGATGATGACTGTCTTTCCTGGTTTTTAAAAATTAGATTTGAAACCAAGTGGACTCATGAAGAGTAATTTTTGAAAGCACACATAGGGCTTAAAGATATGCATGTATATGTATATCTGCTCTATATTCAGTCAGTGTTTATCGTCCACTCATAAAATGCTAGTGCTGTGCCAGGTACTGGGGATTCAAAGATGGAAACACTTGGCCATTGCTTTTAGCAAGTGCAACAGTCTATACAAGGAAGACAAGTATATAAAGAGATGAGAGCAGCGCATTGTAAAAGGCAGGGCTGGGACCAGAGAGGCTCGTGAAACACTCACCTCCAGCATAAAATTAAAGGGGGTGTAATGTAGTCAAAATAAATCATATTTTAATGCAATAACTTAAAAATCAAAATGGATGCAAAACTTCCATGATGAAGAAAATATCAAAATTTTAAATAAAACAAATCACTATTACTGATTTTCCCTTTTGCCTCAAGCTCCAATACAGCTCAGCATGATACTTACTGGTCAGAAATACAAGCCTGGGACAGACCCAGGGCCGAAAGGGTTTCTAAAAAAGGAACACCTAAAACTGTTAATAGGGAGAGCAAGGTATGACCCATGAAAGTGTTCCCAGAGAAATATGAAACCTTTTTTGTCCCTGGAATTAACCTTTGGTCTTTCACAAAAAGTGAAAGTATTCACAGATTCAGAAAAGTGGGAGAGCAAGGAAAGTTTTATTCAAGAAGAAAGGTGCCAGCATAGAAGTTGCCGGGGTAGAGTCTTAGAGTGGACAACTGCACCTACCTTTAGGTTAGATTTTTCTTATATAGGAAAGGGTACGTAAATTTTCTTATTGCAGGAGATGTGATGTATAGACATATATGTCAATCATTTGATTGACATATGTTGGTTATATGACTAGTTTCTTTCTGCGCATGCTCTTACCCAGAATGCATACAGAAAAACCCGCAGGAGGACAAGGGTTGAGGTGGGGAACAAGCCTTAACGTTCTTATTTTAATTGTATTATAATGAGGCTGGAGTTCCAATAACGGCCAGGCTCCAGCAGTTAGTGCATGTGTTAGAAACCAGCTAAATCTAGTAGGGTCTTATCTCCTCTTTTTACAGGTGTTTGGACAGCTTGATTGATCCCTAGGGAGAGGATGCAGGCCCCCTTCAGAACTACTTTTATTAACTCTTTTTTGCCTCATCAAAACCCATATTAATGATGAGCCTAAGTTAGATTGATAATGGTGAGAAGTGGACAGGCATTATAAAATGGAGCAGCATTCAATATAGATGTCTATAAAAACAGCGATTTTTTGTTTTTAATATGGTTTTTCTAAAAAGAAATTATTTGAATGGAAAAAAAATTAGATAAGTTCTATAACATATCAGTATGACTTCTGAGCAAAGACGACTGTACAAAAATATAAAACTATTAATTCATTCCCCAAAGTACTATGAATTGTCATCTAGAACTTCTAGCTTTACAATTCAAGCTCACATTAATTATAAGAATAAAATCTTGTATACATTGTTATTTCTTTACAGTGGAATAAACAGATGGTCGCAGGAACATAGTTCTGTGAGAATTTTATGAATCTTATTTTCTGTGTGAGTTGCTTCCATATGTGTTTGTCCCTTTTTAATTTGAGTAATTGTGTTTTCCTTCGTTTGTAACCCTTTCTCTCTAACATAACAAAGCTTCTGATGTATATACCTCTATGAATGTAGAAACATATGGATTGAGTTTAACTGAATCAGGGGTTAAATACCTAGGCAATTTTTGGACTTGTAAATGTAGAATCAGTCGTCTTCAGACTGATGTTTCCTAATGGTCATTGATTATGACGCTGGAAAACAGAAAGATTTAGCAGAACACATAGATTTTGCCATTTTCTTGAGGACGTGAAATAGTGTAACTTACAGCACATTCTTCTGAATTGCTCTAGTATGTAATTGCTGTTAAAATACTTATATTGTTCATCAACAAAATAATTTTATAATTCCAGGCCCTAAGAATCTTGACAAACTGCTGAGTTCATTCATAGCAAGAGTACATTTCCACCCTTGACTTCTGAGTGTCTAGTTAACAGCCAAAATGTTATGTCAGTCTGGAGTCTTGTTCCACCTTTGTATGTTTCCTGTTTGGAATATGGGCCACAGAAGACCTTGTTGAGTGACAATAAAAAAACAATTTAATTGCTTACGGAATATAGAAAATAGCTGTATTGCATTAAAGGAGTAGAGTTACAACTGAAAAGCTTAGGAAGAGAACAATCCATAATTCAGTAGGCTTACAGAGGATGCACAACTCTAAGGAAAAGACACACCTCTCCACAGATATGCAGGAAGAACATGGCTCGCTTCCATTTCCATTCATTTCAATCCAACATGACAGTTGAATTTTGCTAATATTTAATATGTAGACTGATTTTCATGCACTCCAACATCAACTGGAGTATATGTGGTATCTTCAAGGAAGATCACAGGTTCCACAATTCAGAGATATATGCAACAATGCCCCCATCGGTATTCCATATTTCGCAAAGCATTAAAATGTATTTGTTGCCAAGTAAGTGGATTTATGGATTATATTATCTAGTTTTCGCTAAAACTAATCCTCAGAAAATGAAGTGGCTTAAATACATCCTTGACGAGAAAATAAGAACTTAAAATAATACTGATAATGTGATTCCTCAGAGATATCAATTTTACTTCTAGTATAAACTCTTCCTCAGTCATAGTACTCAGTAATAATGGCAAACTAATCAGATTTGACAAAACTAGCCCAAAATTCAAAATATTAGGAATGTTATTTCCAATGTAGATTTATACTCACTATTGATAAAGGCAAACTTGTCCCAAGTATGTATTTTCTATTTTATAAATTGTGCCATTGCAATATATCTTTTTCAAAGATGGTCATGATGAATCATATATTAAATAAACTGAACTTCAAACTAGATATTTGAATTGCTGTACCTCAAAGTATTTAAATAAGATTTTCCAAAGATAAATATTGAATCACATTGCTTTCACTGAAATAGGATAAATAACGTTTTTAGTGAGATCAAAAAATTTGGTACCATTAAAAATTAAAATATATCTTATAATGTACTACAGTCATTATATACCTTATTAATATCTATTTTTGTATGCTTTATGATGTGCATATTATATTAGGAAAACAATATTGGTATATAATTTATAAATAACTATATACTAGGTTGAATAAACAGCTCTTAAAATTTATATTGGTACATGATTGATCAAAAAAGTCTAGAGAAACAACTGCCCTACACATTTAGTTCAGGCCACTTAGAAGAGGAGCCAGACAGAACAGGACGAACCTATTTTATTGCAACATCTGAACTGATTCTTAACAAGAATCAGCTGGTTCTAGGACAAGCTAGAAGCCAGCATAATTGGAAGATCCCACCCCTGGTGAAGAAAATTTCCTGTGAGTGCCGGGACTGTGTCTCGTGAAACCGAAGAATGGAAGTCCGGATCAAGGAGAGGTGAGGAGTTATAAAAGAGGATAGTTTATTAGAGGTAAAGAGTCACAGCTCTCGGAACGAGAGGGGGGTCCCGACTGGGGCGCCCCGTGACTGAGGCAAAAACTCTTATTATTACATCTCCCCTTGCCTGGCTGGAGAAGGGAGCTGGCAACTTCTAATGGCATTCGTCTATCGGTTTGTTCTGCCTGCCCACGCTAAAGGAATTAATGAACCATTCCTGTCAGATCTGTTCCATTTCTTCGGCCAAAAGGGTTTTATGAGATAATTTATTAACCTCAAGGCACCATTACATTTTGTCCTGGGGTGAATGAGTTACTTCAGAACCTGGAGTTTTAGGATATGGCTGTCTTTTGTTTATTCTACCAGGGACCTTCTTGTGTACCTAACAACATGCTAACTAACTAACCTGCCTCACCCTCAGAAGGAGAAGGCAGAGTGGCGAGGTGAGAGCTAGGAAGACAAAAGTCACAAAAAGGGCTATAGTCGCTAGTGTTCAAAAGTTCCAGGAACCTTTACCAGTAGACTTTTTCGTTTTTGTCTTACCTTTTTTGTGAACTGCTGTTTTCAATAGGGACTTTTTAAACAAGATAATAGGGGTAACCTAAGCAGACAGATTTCCTTACAACTGGATTGCTGAGACATTTCTCTTGCTGCAGCTGTTAAAGACAAACAGCACAGTCTTTGCTCACATAACTCTCTCCTTTGTGAAATATGCATTGAATGGCTAACACTTGGATGCCAGCATTCAATACCTGTGCCACAGGTAAACGCTGATTATCTCCCCTGTAGGCTTTAAAACCAGAGACAATATCTGAGTTGTTTGTTTGTTTAAGGTAAAAATACAGGGTCTAGGGAAGCTGGTTTGTTTTGATTTTTAAAAATTTGACTATTGCATTGAAACAATGGTTCTCAACCATGAGCTACATTATCTGCCCCAGCCCTATCCACGGAAATATTTGGCAACATCTGGAGATACCTGATTATCACAACTCAGGGCTGGGGATGCTACTAGCCTGTAATGGGTAGAGTCAAGGATGCTGCTAAACATCCTTCAACGCATAGGGCCGTCCCCCCACAACAAAGAATGAACTAATCCCAAATGTCAATAGTGCTATGCATTAAAGAAATCATCCTGTTTATCCACATTTATTTCTTGGGTTCAGGAAAAATATTTCTGGATGTAATTATTTAATTAGAAAAATATTTTTAAATAGACTTTTTCAATTACTTTTTAGATTACCTTTGCATTTTCTCTCTCTTCTATAATATCTTTGTTCATATAAGACATTTTGTACAAAGGCATTTTTAGTCTTAATTTTATGACCATTTTATTGTTATTATATTTGTTCTAGTTAAATAATCTCTTCTCTTTATCTAGTATAACTATAGCAGCTGAGCAATTGCTGCTACTTTTCTTTTCAATCTATTTTGTTTATTAACCCGAGTAAATATTAAACACTGTGGGGATGCATTTAAGAGGAAGTGCTTTGCGATACACATTCTCACTTAAAAATTACCGTTCTCCACATGAATAAATAAATTTCCAAGCAAGTGACAGAGCTATTTAGTCCTCTTCACTGCATTTTTCTTATACGGTTTCTTTCTCTGCTGAAAAGTGGCAATGCTCTAGCGTATTTGATTCATTTTAAATTTTTTCTTCATAGCATTAAATCCCCATCCACATGCCTTTCTGAGACTCTAGCTACTTCAATGACCTACCCTGCTTTTCTTCACTGTTCCGAATAGTTAGCTTTCCACACAGAAAATCATTCTCTAATTCATATTAACAACATGATAAAAATTAAGTCACTGAGGCAAAAAGAAAAGTTATTTGCTTTGTTCAAAAATCCATCTGCAATATGAAATTTTGACTTGAGAAAAAAACATATTGACAAAGATGTAGAAAAAAATCAATTTAACAGAATAATAAGGTGACACTAATAAAAGACATTTTTTTAAATAGAAA
Source organism: Rhinolophus ferrumequinum (assembly GCF_004115265.2). Taxonomy (NCBI): domain Eukaryota; kingdom Metazoa; phylum Chordata; class Mammalia; order Chiroptera; family Rhinolophidae; genus Rhinolophus; species Rhinolophus ferrumequinum. The sequence continues at coordinate 48,637,210 of NC_046302.1, read as the reverse complement.
TACCACAAACATTGGATTTGTAGCAGATAAAATTTCTCAACTCACAAAAAATGGAATATTCTATAACCTTAGATGATAGTATAAAACCATATTTATTTTTTAAATAATCGAAGAATTAGTAGGTAAATATATAAACACCAGATTTAAAATGAAAAAAACTCTAAAATTTAAATATCACTGGAAACACAACTATTGATGAGATATATGAAGCACTTATGGGAAAACAAAATCGAAAGACCTGTATGAATAATTTAGGGTGATAAAATGAGATAAATACTGAGAAAGCATTTTTAAAGTGTGCCATCCCCAATATGTACACTCAAACATGGAAAGTATAGCTTGGAAGAAAATAACGCAGAAAAGTAACAGTAGATGTACAAAACACACCCAGATTTTTTTTAACAAATGATAAAGTATATAAACAAAAACAAAAGATTATCAGAAAAATTTCACATTTGTAATAGAAGTTAATTCTTTAGGATAATCAGAAAGTGAAAACAATCAAAATCTCCTCATGTTAAAGTAGGAATCAAAGTAAATATCACAATACTCATGTCCAGTGTTCTGAAAGTGATTAACGGTATACTAACTTGTTTAGTATTTGCTTTATGACAAACTCTGTGGGGATGAGGAAATTGCCCGTGTTGTGAGGATTCAGCCCAGGATCTAGCACTGTGCTGGCTACATGGACAATTAATCCTTTTGGATATTCAAAAGCACAGAAACTCCCAGCTAGAGGAGGCTTCCTGGAATGGCTAGACCTTAAATAACGGGTAAAATATAGACATGCAGTGAATAGGATAGGCATTTCAGAGTGGAGGAAATAGCACAGACAAAAGAGAAATCATGGTAAGAATGTAGTAACAGTAAGAAAAAATTCAGTGTGGTTTCAGGCATATGAAGAGGTAATAAGATTGTATAGGTACTTAGGTAGTTTAGTAGCATGTAGTTTCTTAAAAGTTACTGAGAGAAGGAAAAGTCAACTGGACTCTATGCACTGGTTAATGTTATGAAGTTTGTCATGCCTCTAATACATAATGAAACTGTAAGAACGATTTTTTTCTCATCTCTGTAAACAATTGATACAAAGACCTGCGACCCTATGGTCAAACACCATAGCAAAACAATTGATTCCACAAAAGAGGCAAGGAAAAAAAAACACCTCACGAGGACCCCAATACTATAACAGGCCGTTTGGCTCCATGGGCAAATTGCTCATAAGGGAGGAAGAGTCATCTAGATAGTATTACATTAAAGCTTTCTTTCTATCTACACTCATTTATGTATTGATGATGTCTCCTTCACTTAGAGATGAAATCATTAGAGAAAAATTGGTAGGACATGCACTTATAATTCATTTTCAGTGGTGGTGTTGAGCTCCTACTAATTATTCTCATACCTTTCCCCATATATTTTTTGATCCAGGATGTTTCATTGTCTACTAAAATATGAATGTAGATGCAGAAATTCTAAAAAGAACATTAGCAAACCAAATCTGTTACATACACCAGTATAATATATCACAAACAAGTGAATTAATGCCAGGGAAGGAAATGTAGTTTATCATTCAAAAATCAATTAATGCAATTCATCACATTAATTTAAAGTGGAGAAGTATAGCAACAATTCTATAAATGCAAAAAAAGCACAGGACATTCTCAACATCAATTTATGATTTAAGAATATCCACTAGCAAATCATGAATGAAAAGGGTCTTCCTTAATTTTATAAGAAAAGCTACAACAATCATTCCTTGTGGTGATATATGGAAAGCCCTTACCCTTGTGATTGAAAATGAGACAAAAAGGCCCACTATCACCACTTCTATTAAATATCATACTAAAGCTCCTAGCAAGTCCAATAAGGCAATTAAAAAAAGGATGTAATAATTGTAAATAAATTTTAAAAGAAAGAAATGAAAGTACCATAAAACATCATGATTGTGTTTGAAGAAAACAGGATAGAAGAAACGAAACTACAGAAAATTATTTTAATGTATAAGCATAGTTAGCAAGTTTGCTTAATATGAGGTCAATATACAAAAATAATTTGTTGGGCACTTCTCACCTAATTATTGGCATGTGTATATCCTTTATTAACAATCTCACCCAGTTTCATGCCTATTTATTAAAAAGTTGTTTTCTGTATTTTTCTTATTGTTTGTAGGTTTTTAATCTCTTCTGAATGTTAAGTCTTTTGTCTCGTACGTAGTCTAATTTGTTAATTGTAATTGTTTATGAACTTTTTCCTTACTCCAAAACAATGATGATAGGTACTTTCCTTTTTTCCGCTAAAAGCTAATGTTGTAGCTTTCACATTCTGATCAATAAACCACCTTGAACTGCATTTTGAGAGTACTGTAGAGATCAAGATTAATTTTGTTCCCATTTGGCTTATCTAAGTGACTCAGCACCATTTATTGGAAAAATACATTTTCTCCACTATTTAACAGTCACTTTTTCCAAAAGCTAAGTGTGCATACATGCCAAGATCTGCTGGTGAGTAATTTTGCCAATATTACCTTGTCTTAATTGCTATAGCTTTTTAATGTCTGCATTATACATGGTACCTTAAGGCATACCATCTTCTCTCTTCTCAAAGCTTGTTAAGATATTCTAGGTCCATATTCTTGAATTTTCATTTTTATTCAAACTACCAATTTCATAAAAAGCTGTTGGGAATATAATCAAGATGGCAGTGACTCTGTGGTTTCATTTGATAAGAATAGGCAACTTTATTATATTGATTCTTCCAAGCAATAAAAAATGGCATATAGGTATTAGTTCATTGGAAAATGTTATTTATGGAATTTTTGCACTACTCAACTAAAGACTGTTGATAAAGCTGTAGTAGTCAAGGTAGCATGGTATTGGCAGAAAAATGTATGTAATGACCAATGGAACAGAATAGAGGGCCCAGAACTAGACCCACATACACGTAAATATAGTCAACTGATCTTTGACACAGGTACAGAGACAATAAAATACAATGGAGCAAATATAGTCTCTTCAACAAACAGCACTGGAACACCTGAACAATCACATGCAAAAAAAAAAAAAAAAATCAGTGTAGACACAGATCTTACTCCCTTTACAAAAATTAACTCAAAATGGATCACAGACCTAAATGTAAAATGCGAAACTATAAAACCCCTAGGAGCTAACATAGAAAACCCAGATGACAGGAGGTATGCTGACCTTTTAGATTATCCCTCCACTCACTTGAGTTAAATATATTTCTGAGAATGTGAGCTCAAAATTAAACTGAGATTTTATTGTCGTGGAAAACCAAGTCTAATTGTGAGATAACCAAAAGTAAAAAAGGTAAAAAAAAAATTAGGACAATAATTTATATCAATTAAATGGTGTATCAACATGTACTAAACAGGTGGAAAGAGTATTTTAAAGTATAGCAAGATATTTTAAATAAATGATTCTGAACCCTGAGTATAGTTTACTTTTTTTAATATGGAAAGTTAAATTTTACTTAAAAGTACATCAACAATGCATTAATATTTCTGGCATCTAATTCTTCAATTCAGCTAGAAAATAAAATCATATTGAAATTTACCTATAGAGGTGAACTCTAATCCATCAATCTTAGTGTCCTAATAACTTGCATTTGAAGACAGCTGTGGGTTTTCTTTTTCTTTAATACTGCATTTGCATTATTTCATCCCCACATTTAGGTTCACCTATAGCATAAATGTTAATGGTTAAGTTAATGTAATTCATATTCTGGGTCAAAAACTATAACAATAATGCTGATTCAAATTTTAGATTTGATAAGGGAATTTAGAGGTCCGTAAATCCAACTTCATGCCTGTATTTCTCATCTCTTCCACGCAACTTCTAAAATATTCCCCCAAGTTTAGTGTTGACCTTGAATCTCTACCACAGATCTATTGGAATTAGAATTACCACACATTCCATCATTCTTACAACATTTTGAATTTGGGGGAAATAATCACGATCATGGATACAAAACAATCATGAGCCTTTGTCCCCTTCAGCTATTTCCTCTTTCGTACTTGAATCAGGAAGTTTAGAGACGGAAAAATGCTCAGAATGTGTCCTCCGGCTGTTTAATTATTAGCACTGAGAATAGTTTATTTTGTATTCCAAAATGCTTTGGATTCCAAAATGGATTACAGATGCTTTAAAATATGGACATTCCTTGAAATGTCATACCCAGGCTTTAAATTGTACTTAAATTCTAATCCAGCAAGGGCATTCTTTCTTTCTTCAAGCCTTGGATATAGTGTATGAACTAGACACTGTGCCACTTAAAACTATGAATGAAAAGCTAATATTTATATAGCATCCTACAACATGTCATCCTGGGGTTGAAACTGATATGCGTTAGCGAGTCTTACATTAAAACGTTAAGTATATTTCAGTTGTAAATAAGTTACACGGTTTCCAGAAAAGAGGTAAACTCATGGCCAATTCAGTAAAGATGTAAGGAACATAACAGAGAAATCATTTTCAATTCCGAATTTCAGAATTTGGAGACTGCCATCTCTGATTATCTGTAAAGCTGGAGACCTTCACCTGCCTTAGAAGTTTAGCTGAGAAAGAAGATAGTGATAGTTTCCAACTCCCCTCAGAAAATAAAATTAAATAAATAAGTGAACGAATAATGACAAATGAAAGAATGAATGAATAAGTAATTTGGCTAAAGTACTAAAGAGGCTGAAGCAGCCCAGTACGTCAGTAATAAAGTTAAGCACCTGCCTCGTGGTTCTTTAACTCAGCGTACTTCAGTGCAATGATTTCTGTGGAATCGGGCACATGTGACATAAGATAATTTATTATTCTGGCAAACCGTCACCTTTTTAGGGTTTCACCTGCCCCTGTGTTTGTAAAGAGCTAAACAGCAGAAAAGAGGACTGACCAAGTTATAAACAAGTTCTAGCATCAAGGGGATGCATGAGGTTAAATTTATTTTGAATCTAACGTTATTCAGAGGAGTTACTAGCTCACGTTGACACAAAAACAGGTTACAAAATACTGAAAGAAAAAAAAATGCTCTGGGAGCTGCACATGAAAGGCTGAAAGAAGCAAATACAACAGTAGCATGAGACTTTAAGGATCTCATTCTTGTGCCTGCCAGAGCTTCAGCATTTTTTAAGATAAGTCTCTTGACACTTTCATGATGGTAGAAGATAAAATGTTGCTTTCCACAAGCATGCACACATCTTACCAGAAGACAATGTAACTGTAACCTGGGGTTACCTTCCTTGCTTTAAAAACCTTTCTTGGCTTCTATCTGAAGATTTTCAGGCTGACAAAGGATTTGGACCTATATCTCTATTCTGTTGTAAAGAATATCAAGTCCCATTTAGTTATTCTTTCTGCATTTAAAAAACACTTGTAAAGCGGTATGCCAGTGTTTTAAATATTCAGACCCTTGCTAAAGTACTAAAGTACAAGGCTAACTCTGTACAGTATTTCTCCTACAAAGTTTCATTTTATTTTTCCTACAGATTCTTCTACTGTTTTAAACATATTCTTTATTTGGCTGTGTGCCTGTTTTGTGTTGGTACTTTCTAGTTTCTTATTCTTACTTTGCATTTTGTTCATACTTGTTTTGTGTTTTTGTCTAAATATGTTTAGACAAAACCTATAAAAACTTTTTAAAATTATGTACAACAGAAAACAATACTTAAAACCCATTTCCAGATACATTTCCATATCATGTAAATATTGTTTTCCAGGCTTCCTTCTCCCCACCCTCTTTCCCCTTTGAAGAAATTACTTTCTGGGTTTCAGTGAATACTCTCTAAAACAAGGAAGTCACTTTTCAGCTTTGACTATCAAATGTGATTTTGTTTGTTTGTTTAAATTGGAAGCATGACAATGAGCTTGAAAACCAGCTCTGTCAAGAGACTGGGGATTTTCTTTAGCATTTCAGAACTCAGCCCAGCAGTTACAGATAATACAGGTAATCCATAACGCATTATTTTCCCATGACAACTCATGCTTGAGGCTTGCTGCATAGGGTACCAGGGACAAAAGGCAGCAGGACTCAAACTGCTCCATCTTGATTGGAGTAGAGAGGAGAAAAAGGGAGAGACATAGAGGTTTAGGTCTTTTTTTACCCGAACAGGTCCAGAATGAGGTATGTGAGAAAACAATCTGAATGTTCAAATGTATGAGATGGCTTAACCGAATTATGGTACTTCCAATGTAATATGTATTATTCACTAATTAAGAATGATGGCAGTAGTTGTGTTTAACTACTGATAAAAATAAGCTTGACTGAAAAATGATATTTAATGTGAAGATGTAAGGGAATCTTTAGAATTCAATTGTGAATGTAATATTAGGCTCAGGGGAATTGGGTTGTTGTCAAGTAACTACTCTCCATTTCTCTCTCTCTCTCTCTCTCTCTCCATATATATATATATATATATATATATATATATATATATATATATATGGATATATATATATATACACACACAGGTTTTTCTGTTCATTTACCTACTTTCATGTTCTCCTTAAAAACTGACTTCAGCCCCCTAATTTTTCCACTTGTTTTTCAAATGAATGCCAATGTCCAAATTCTCATATTTTTTAACAGTGTCTGATTTGTCTATCTTAAATCAGAAGTTCATAATTAATCCAATGAGCGGTAGCTGCAGGATACAAGAAGTCAAAGAAGGCATAAATTGCCTATTTCAAGGTCATGGGTAGGACAAGATTTTTATGACGGGAACGTAAGAAAAGAAATTATATATATTTCTAGAATAAGCTGATATGCAAAAAAAAATCTGTTCAATAAGATTGGGAAATCCTGAGTTCACCAACATTAAGCAGGTTTTTTTTTTTTTTAATATAGGACTACTTAGACGCTTTGATATATAACAAACCATTATAAATATTCAAATTGCTGATGTAATATACAAAATTAAATTGCCTAAACAACAATCTTTTGCTTGTTTTTAAGAGCAACTCATTGTCTATTTTTTGTAACACATTTTAAAACTTATAGATCCATTTTAGAAAGGAATAATGTTTAAAAGAACAACTTCCCATTTTTATTTAAATGAATATATTTAAATGTTAATATGCTATTCATTTGTTCATACATTCCAAATCTATTCACGGCCTACTATATGACAAGCATGCACTGATACAGGGTAGAAAAAGTCAAAAGTTCACACAGAAAATAGACAATATTAATAGATATTACTTCTGGGTAGTATTTTCATGCATAAAATTTTTTTCTTTACTTAATATTTCGTTTATCAACATTTTCTTCTTCAGTGACCTATACTATTTATTTGAGAAAATGATAAAATAATTTTTTAAACCAAGTCACCCAAATAAAAAGAAGCTCCAGGAGGAATTCCATTTCCCTCCTTCATTATGATATTGATACATCAGACGCCACTAAGTCAAGGACCAGCCAAGGATGGAAGTACACAAACATGTTGTGAGGTTTATAATCATCACGTGGATTTCTATAATGTTGATACATATTTGTAGGTCTATTCTCATCCAAGCGTCAAACTGTCTCTATAAACCACTCAAATCTACTTTACTGAAAATCCCCTCATATGATTGAGGCTTAAGTACACTAAGAATTAAAGACAGAGATAGTGTTTGTATTTTTACCATGCAGTGATCTCTACTTTGAAGATGGTCAGAGACCTTTTCACTTAGAACCTGATAAAGGGATTTAATCAACAAAGATGTTACATTATTTTGTTCAGTAGCTGAATCAATCATTCCTCTTCCATGTACATGGAAAGACTGTACTTCCTGCACCTTAAAAATAGGTGACTATGTGACATGCTTGGGCCAGTGACAGCGTTACCTCCTGGTGGAAGCCTGAAGAACCAGCGTGTTTGGCCTTGCTTCCTCTTTCCCTCGGCCACGATGGCCAGCTGATCAGCCTGGTTTCAGATGGAAAGACATTGGGGAGCATCAGCAAAGACTAATCCTTTGTTGTGTTCAACTATCTAGACGTTAGATGATGTGCATGACTGTAACACCGCTTTCCTCCTTCCTGACCGACACACAGTTAATCTTATATTAATAAAGACACCTTAATACGGTCTTCACAGTATTAAGAGTACAGGCTCTGGAATCATACTTTATAGGATCAACTCACAGCTCAATAGTTAATGTTTGTGTGTTACCTTTGGCAAGTTACATACACTTTCCTTTGCCTCATTTTCCTCAAAGGGGAGTAATGCCTTTCTTTATAATGGGTTCTCAAGGGGAGTAAATTTGATAATACACATACATAAGGAAATTAATGAAGACTACCCAAGTGAGAACAAGCAAAGCCTATTTATGCAGAGGTCGCTACAGCAAGGGAGTCAGCCACCATCCCTTGGATTTGGCAGAGATTCAAAGGCAGGCAGAAGAATGGAAAAGCTTTGTCGTGGAAGAAGGGAAGATTTTAGGTATGCCTGGATAGGGTATTGCTGGCTGGGGAAGCTGGAGGCAGACTAATAGGAAGTGGGGTGTTCTGTGTGATGAGGGGAGCATATTGGCTTTCTCCAATTGTTTTTAAACTGGAAGGAGAGGTAAAAAGTAGGGGATAAGATGGCAGTTGTTGATGAAGTCTTAACTGTTTGGGACAGATTGCTAGAGATTATGGTTTGACTTCCCGGGCTCATTGCTTCAGACTGGGGGTCAGATTTCTATTTTCATGTCTAGCCATTGACGATTTGCATATTCAGTCTCTCACATGTGAGAGCTGCATTGTAAATTATTTTGCACCCTACCTAGCAATAGTAAAATCAATCAACAATACCTATTTATTATAATTCATATCATTCTATGCTAAAATAGATTCTATTAGCTATTAGATTGTTAAAATTTATTCTATTAGCTATTCCTTTTTATTCGAACTGACGGTTAGCTTCTCACAACCATAGCTACATTTCAACATTATGGTGCCTTCACAAAGTATTTTATTATAAATTAAAATGAGGATATTCTAAGTGAAAGAGAAAGTAAGTGAAGCTACTTTCTTCTTGGACATCAGTTTCTCATTAGCTGGGATTTTCATCTGCCTGGAAATTGCATATGATAGCTATTACTTGGGAGTGAAGGAGCTAAATTAAATAAAGCTATTTCTAATGAAACTCAGGACATCTTGATGGTGAATGAACAAGAAGTACATGTTAGGAGGGAATTAGAGTAAAACTGAGGATCACAGAAAATCTGACGTGACAGGGCCTAGATTTTGTTCCTCGTTCTAAAGGAGGCCTAGAAGAGCTGCTATACATTTTAGAAAAATAAACTATGTCAAACACTGTATATAAAATTCTCTGTTACAAAAAATGTACAGAAAATAAAGAAGCAATATAACACACATTCATGGACTACCACATTTAACAAAATAGGAATATTATGCTGTATTGGCTTCAAATATTTTCAAAATAAAAGAATAAGTCATAGTTCCTGAAGTACATTTTCAACTCTTCTCAAACATATTCAGCTTCATTACAGCTGAGATATAATCATTAATCAGAAAGTAACCACTAATCAGTATATATATATATTTATATTTTACTACATCTTACATATTCATAATGAATATGTAGTATCTTTTTTAAAAAACACATTAATGAGAAATAGCAACAACATTTTGTACTCTAAAATGTTACTTGATTTGCATTTTTACTTACCCTTAAATTAAATGTTAGTATATGGAAATATAACTAATTCATTTTAGTTGCTTTTCATTCAAGTAATGTTTGAATGTTCTAAAATATATCTATTCAATTAATAAATAATGTTTCAAAATTCTTATTTTTACAAACAGTCCTCCAATTAACAACTTAATACATTTCTCTGGGAACACATGGTAGAATTGAATCTTAGAAATGCTAGATGGTGGGATTATGTACATGTTATCACCGTCAGATGTTGCCAACATGCTTTCCAAACTAGTTGCAACTACTTACTTTCTGCCAGCAGTATCAGAGACTATATTGCTCCGTACCCTTCCTTACCAACACTTAGGTATGCTTCTTATATTTTGCCAATCTAATGCATATGTGATAGGATATTGTTATTTATTTTACATTTGATCAGTTACAATTATCTAAATCTATATTCTTTCTATTGTTCTGATGGGATCATTTCTATTTTTCTATCTCCTGTCACAGTTCTTTACATCTTGATTTCTTTGCTGTGATTTTCTAATTTCTCATCTGTGTTTTAAGAATGTTCATAGTTGCTCATTGGGACATGTTTATTTTAGCTGCTTTAAAATCCCTGTTTGACAATTTCAATATCTATGTGGTCTCAGTGTTGGCATCTGTTAATTGTAATTGTTCATACAACTTGTGATTTTCTTGGGTTTGGTGTGACAAACCAAGTAATTTTGGACTGTATTCTGGACATTTTGACAATTGTGTTCTGAGACTCTGGTTCCTATTTAAATCTTCTATTTAAGCAGATAGTCAGCCTATTGGGTTCAGAAGTTCTGGTTCATTTGTGAGGGCTGTGGATCAGATATCAATTTCATGTATAAAGTCTCTGCCCTTCTGCTCGGCCTCATCTGCGTGTTGCTCAGAAGACAAGACTTCATCCTACAGTCGACTTAGCACTGACTAGGAAGTGGGTTGTCAGAGTTCTAGTCACAGCTTCCACTGGGAAGGGGTGCCACCTTATTGCAGGCGATAAAAGTGAGAATTCCATCCACAGGCTCTGTGGGCAAAGGGCTCCCACCATGGTAGGTGGGGGTGACTGGAAGTTAGAGGTCTACTCACTGGTTCTCCTAGGAGGCTGCCTCTTGGTAACTGGAGAGGGGAGGGGAGAGAAGGTGGAAAACAGTTCTGTTCATTCAGTGCCTGTTGGGGTGGACGGTACACGTGACGTTTTCGTGGCGTTTGTCTTGAAAACAAAAAGAAGGAAGTCGCCCACAGGGCTGCCCTTTTCCCAGTTCTTTGTCTAGATGGAGTCTGCTTTTCTTGAAGCTTTTTAAGGTTGTACTAGTTGGATTTCCAGGTTGCGAGCTTCGCTAGCATTTGGGCTGAGATATATAATAGACAAGTAAAAATCCCAAGGAATCCATCACTGGATTGTAACTCAAGTCCGAGCTCACTAGCCAACCTGCCTTGTGTTCTCCACCTTTCAGAGTCATCAAGTAAGTCATTTATGAATTTAATCCAGGGCTTTTTGTCGTAATTAGCAAGAGAGGTAAAATGAAACGTCTGTCTTCCATCTTATCTTGTTCATTGTTTAGTTTTTATGTGCGATTTCAACACACAAACTTATTTGTCTTGTCTCTGAAATAAAAGCACACTTTTTTTCTACCTAGAATCTTTGTATTAATCTTTCCCAATTTCTTTCCACCAATTATGGCAAAGACAATTTTCCAATTCAAAGAAAGCATTGTTAGCAGTTCTGAATCAAGCTTTGGGAAGCTCTGTAACTTGAAACATTATTTTGAGTCTCCTTGTTAAATGTATTAAATCAGAATCCAGAGATTTCTTGATTCTATATTCTCAAATCAAATAGCCATGAAATGACAAATTGAATACTGGTAGCAAAGGACCGCCTGCTGAAATATTATTACTTAGCATGCCATTCCTCATAACCAAAGAGCCAAGTATCCATTTATTTAGGTCACACTCACAATCTGAGCTGTTATTCACTTTACAGGTAAAGTGAAAGATAGTGATAACATTTAGTCATTGGTTGATGGACAATCCTATCATGGAAAATAAAGAGGAACCTGAAAAATGACATGTCTGAACACTTTTGTCATAAAATATTGACCATTTATCCCTCAAATCATATCTGAATTCTCTGTAGCCAAAGAACCGATTCTATACAAAGAAGTTATTTCACTTTTCTAGAAACCAAGAGATACAAATTCTTTGTTCTCTAGGAGATTATAATTTTAAGTGTGTGATAAGTTTTATTTTAGATGTTGGACTAAATATTATTTAAATATTTTTGATACAGAATGGATGAATGGTGATAACATTTTAGGAGATTATCTATAAAATGATAAGCAATATTGGGGCATTAAATATGTATCCTCTGATCATTAATTTCCAGTTGTAATAAAAATATATTAAGGAAATCCAACTGACACATATATAGAATCTTGAATTTTGATTGCCTCATCAAAGGTAAATGACTAACTTCAGGTGCATCAGAATTTTACTATGATTTTAGATTCCAACGAGCCCCACAAATGTGTATCCACTTGCTTTCTTTCAATAGCTTTGCTTCGGAATGTTCACTTTCACATGGCTTTATAATAGAGCTTGAATGGGACCAGGGACTGGAAAGCAGATCAAAATATTTGTGACTTGTGGTCTCTAGAATTCAAGATGGTATGTCTAATGGCGTACCAGCAAGCCTGTGAAAAATACATAAGAGCTGATACAAACCTCTTGCAAAGACTTTATATCATATACATGAATAGAAAAATTAAAAACATATTCAGATCCTAAAAATAGCATAGGAACACTGAACAGTATGTTCTAATTCTGTGCAAATTCCATCTCTATGTTTTCCTATGGTAAATACACTTCGCAATAAGTGGACTTTTGACTCAGGGCTACCACATACATTGTGCAGACTATATCATATACAAGAGTGCCCAGTCAAGGAGTCAGATGGTGCTCAATTCTAACCATGCTTTATACCCTAAATTGGGAGACTTGGTGGGTTGAGTCTACCTGAAGGAGAGAGCTATTTCTAATTCCCACGGAGACCCATTAGAGACTAATAATGAGTCTGGATTTAGGGTCTAGCCTAGAAAAGTTTCATTTATTAGGTTATCATACACACCACTATCTTCACTGTTACAGTATTGCCTCAACCATGTGCACCTTTGTATGTATAAGTCCACACAGTTTTATGGCTTCATTTTTTTTCTTTGAAATGTTTGCAGAATTATCTGAAATCCTTCACAATAATTGCTTAAGTTCTCCTAGCAAATATTCAGAATGAGGATTTCCAGCCTCAGCCTCTGGAAAAACAAGTGGATATTTATTTTTCAGCCTAAATTATAATTGCCAGCTGTATTTTAGTTATAATTAGATTAGATTTTTAATTAAAATTAGAATAAAACTCAATTCTTCTATGTAAAAGTAATGGAAAGAACAGTGCACTGGGAATTAGGAATCATGGCTCAGCACTGACTTTGGTGGTGTGTGACATTAGTCCAATAGCTTAATTAGCTGGACATCAAGTTGTTGTTGCCGCTTTTGAATCTGTATAATGGGAGAATTTTACTGAAGAATAAGTTTTAGAGGCAGAATTGAGAATTGAAACTAACATTGTGTGTGTGTGTGTGTGTGTGTGTGTGTGTGTGTGTCATGCTAAGCAATTCTGAGAACCAATAGACTTTTCTGTTCCTGGGCTAAGAAATTCTGGGACAGTACATACTTTTCTGACTTTGTGCTAAGCTATACTGGGACTGAGCAAAACAACCTAAATCCTTTCTTCAGAAAATATATATTCTTAGATGATAAGACTGTAAGCCAACTAAAGTGACTTGCTTATCAAGATTAACAGGTTACTCCACAATACATACTTTTTTTTGTGCCTAAAAGGCAAAGCCCTTGTGTCATAAACTGTCCAATCCCCACCAGTTTTCTGCCTTGCGTGACATGACCCACGTTAAAATCACCTAGCCTGGACCAATAACCTAGAAAATACTCTCTCTCACTGTCACCTTCCTGGGAGACTTCCAGACTGTTGAGATAGTATACTCCCTTACTGAAGCAAACCTAGTAAACCTAGCTGTGCTAGTTCAACAGATTTTTCTGGTGATTTGGGGAGAGGTGGGGTGTTGATGGTGGATGGTTGACAGAACACACTGGGAAAACTAATAATACACTATAAGTCCCTCTGACACTCAGTAAAAGACCTTTGCAATATCATTGCTTTACTTAGTTTGTTGATTTTTTCTCCTTTAGGCCTCTGCATAAGACACAATAATATAAAATAATCATATATTCATACTAGAGTGCTTCTTAGTGGAAGTATTGATTCCTTCTAGACCCTGAATACCTTTTTTAAAAGTAGAAGAGTTCATACTAAAAAATAGTATGCCTCACATTTATATCATAATATTTTCTAGACTTATTATCTAAACAGGAATTTTGAGACATTTCAGTAATTTAAAATATGGTTAGAAAAGGACCTATCATCATCATCATGAAGAGTTTTAGAAGTCGATTTCCATATGGATACTGATTTCACAAAACTTTCATGAAAATGTGAGTAACTCTAGTTGACATGAGTTGCTTTGTTTGTTTAACTGGGTTTTTTCCCCTTTAAATTGGGATACAAATTAAGTTTACCATCTCTATTGTATATATTAAAGATATAATTGCTAAATTTCACCAGATAAATCTAATGAAGGTTATTTGTTATTAGGAAAAGATAAACAGACAGGAAAGCAATATCGCAAGGAAAGATCAGTGATACCAAGGATACTTTTTTACTATAGAAAGGCAGGAATAAATTGGAAATGTGAGTAGGAAATGTGATCCTTCTCTTTCATATGTACAGCTGCTAAAATATCCAGAGCTAACAATTTATCTAAGCTGTTTAGACTGACTAAGAATCTCGGATTGATTGTGAGAAATGGAAGCTAGCCCTGATTTTAGGATTTAGAAAAAAGTCAAATTTAACTCCCAAATGGTTAGAAGCAACATGACCACACCTATGGAAAAAAGGAAAGCAGAAGAGCCTTCTGCAACCTTTTCCTGTTTGGGTGCTCATGACTTTTACTGTCTGTTTAGGAAGAAGCCACATGAATAAATGAACTAGAGAAATTTTCAAAGGGAGGAGTTACAATTGCTTGATAATATAGGGGATGCTATACAGATGCTCTGAATTGCAGAACTGAAGGATGACTAATTGAGTTACAGTATTTTGGGATGTGAAAAGTCAATTTCCTGTTGATGTGCAATTTGGAGACACGGCTATTTTAAGAGACACAAATATTTTGTCCTTAGGGAAGTCAGAAGAAATGATTCCATATTGTTTTCATCTGGGCTCGTGGCATCCAGATTTTTGACATGTGGGAACAGCTCTGGGCCAGAAAAGCACTTCTTACTGTTATTTCCTTTGAACACTGAAGGATCCAGCTTGGAGTGCTACAGTAATTAGCTGCGGACGAATATGATTTGCCACATTGTTTTGGACTGGTGAAATCTATGCCTCCATTTTAGTAAGAGTTTATGAAACATTGAATTATTTTCATGATAGGAGGAAAGACAGGAAAAAGAAATGGCTTAATTTTTTACTGAAATGAGGGCCAATTCTGAAGATGGCTGTTTATCCAAATTGGTGGGGTAATTCATAATTTATTATTGTCCCTGCTCCATGTGATCAATTAATCTTGGTTATTTATACTCTTATCAGAAATGATGTTACTCCAAATAGCTCTGATGAAAGTTACAAAGAATCTGGCTCCTGAGGTGCCAAGAAAAACCAAAAGTGACATTACAAAAGCTTGTGCTCATTTGCTCTGATATGATCACACTATTCCTCGGTGTAAAAAAAAAAAAAAAGATCATACTTAATTTATCAATTAATTATAAGTTGGTGGATATACAAAATAGAAACCCTGCATTTGCAAATGATTTGCTAGTTATAGAGCTCTTTTTTTAAAAAGCCAAAAAGTAAACCTCACTTTTTACCACTTTTATTAGTAAGTTTGTTACTTGCTAATGGATGTCACATTAGAGAATTAAACCAGCCAAATACAGAGTGTTTACATCTCACTGTTACTGCTAGCACAGATTTTTTAATGGTCCATACATCTCTCCATGACACTCAGGGAATATGTCTGTGTTGCTGAGCAACAAGCTCTTGGCATGAAAATCCCAAGACTCAGAAGACATAGCTTTAGAAGCTCAGGCAGTTTTTCTGCTGGTTACTGACCATGTGATCTCGCGCTTCTCTTTTCCTATTTAAAAAAAAATAATTAGATCATTTTAAGGTCCCTTTCAACTCATCCTACACAATTTATATCTCTGCAAACATAAGCGTTTGCTGTCGGCATTGGTTAAACTAACATGGCTGCTTCTCTTAAAGGGTTGACTTTCTTCCACTGATTTTGGAGATTTGGCACCTTTCTGCTAGAATCCATGGGAGCAGTTAGGTTGTTCTTTAAAGACTATCAGTGGTGGTCTCCAAGTAGAATATATCAATATCAATAGATAGTTAATAATAGGACATGCATATAAATATGTGCAGTCAATCCTCATTATTCAGAGATTCTGTGTTTGCAAATGTGCCCGGGTGCTTTTGTGGTCATTTACGGATATGCAGATATACACAGAGCAGCACAAGACTTGATTCTTCTGACATATCTGTTCCCAGCTGAAGTCAAACAAGACAACTCTGCCTTAGTTCAGCTTTGACACTATAAACAAGTGTCCTTTTCGTGATCTATTAAGTGCTATGTTTTTCCTGATTTTGTGCTTTTTGTTTGCAATTTCACTATTTAAAATGACCCCTACAAGTCGTGTACCCAGTGTTCCTAAGCTCAAGAAGGCTGTGATGTGCCTGATGGAGAAAATAACATGTGTTAGACGAGCTTCCTCCAGGCAAGAGTTGCAGTGCTGTTGGCCATGAGTTCAATGTTAATGAATCAAATATATGTGTTAAATAAGGTGTCTCTAACCAGAAACCCACGTTAAACGAGGCCATGTATTGGTGGGTCAGGATGATGTTGGGACCAGAAGTTCATAAGTGTTTTCTCTAAGAGTAATGGTTCAGTGTTCACTGATTCATTTTTCTCAGCGACTTTACAGAACATAACTACCATGGATAATGAAAATCAATTACACATACAGAGATGGTTACAGGTCCCAGAGCACGTGTGTGTGTGTGTGTGTGTGTGTGTGTGTCTAAGGGCTACCCCTAAACTATTGAGACCTTTCCTCCAGGTGTTCGGGCCACTATGACAGTATATGAAGAAGTCATCTGGAAATTTCTTGCATGGGACCTATGTCATAACATCCAAATATGACTTGATATCTCTCCCCAGCCTGATTTTGAATCAATATTTTTACTTTCAGCATAGGGAATATGTAATGTAAAACTACTTTAAATGGCATGATGTATAATCATAGGTAATATTCTTCATGATGTACAAATGTATGCTACATAGCATTAGAAAGCATAACATGGAACACATTAATTGATACTCAATAACGTATAGCTGACAGTCTAGCAACAATTTTCTTGATTTTAAATTATGAAAAAGTGTTCCATGAGAGCTTCCATGCCAACACTAGACAGGTATGCACACCCATTCACACCTCTGACATATGTTTATATCAGTAAACTGGGATTAGGTATGGTATCTAATTGCCTTATGAGTTTTTGTCTAAGTTTTGTAGAGCTTAGAAAGTTTTGTGCAATCATTGAAGTTATTATTTGAGTCCTGAATATCATAAAGCTTTACTCTAGCAGAGTTGGGGTCAAGATTTGGGCTTTGCAATCCAGGCATCCTCCTACACATCCCCTAACTGTAAGCAACACAGCTGTGTACCACAGGGGAAAATTTAAGGAGAAAACCAGCCTAGAGAGTGTAGGGAGGAACTACTGGGATAAAAAAAAAAAAAGTGCTTTTTGCATTATTGCATGGTTTGAGGTTCTGTTAATTTTTCGTGTGTGTGGCCCTACAACGACTGGTTCACGAATGAGAGGACATAAGCGGAGTGACAAAAACTGGAGAGAAAGCACAATAACTAAGGAAGCTGGAGGGATGTGGAAATTCCCAGATCTAAGAGTTAGTTTGCGCCTTCGGATTCATCAAGTATATTTAAGCAGCTCCCACCCAAAATTTTCTCACGAGAACCACAGTAGAAACAATCATTCTTCATTTTGTTTTACCACCTCACAGACAGATTATTAATGAACTCTTGAAAGTTCCCATGTGCAGTGCTGGGACGAAGGGGTGTCGCCCCCAGCGTGGGAACCGCGTCCTGCCTGCCCCGGGCTGAGGTTCTTCAGAACCTGCCAGGCTTCTCTATTCAGATGAAACGGTACCATCTGCCCCTCAAAGCTACAAAGCATTATTGAATTATTATTCCCACCTCCATTTTTGTCTCATTCTTGCTACTAAAATAGGGTACATATTGTCTCATGTTCAAACTGACAAATTGAAATCTCAATTCTTATCAAACACCTTCAGAAACTAAACATTTATTCCACTAAATACTTTCATTTTGACTTATCACTGCAAAAAGCTTCTTTAGAAAGAATGCAACATTTTAATAGCAGATGCTGCCTTTTGGTGCACGCAGAATTAGAGGGAGGCCAGGGAGGCCCCAACATTTAAGGACACACACACACACACACACACACACACACTCAGCAATCATAATAAATAATATTTAAGGTTATATTTTTAAAAATCAAAATTAATGCAAAAATTCATCATGAACAAAATTTTAAAAAATTAAAGGCAAATTGGTATGGATATTAATTCATTCACTTATTAATTCCAAAAATATTTATTGAATTCTAACTAGGGGAAAGAAATATTTTATGAGCTGAGAATACTGCAGCGAACAAGAATGGCAAGGTCCCTGCCACCAGGTAACATAGAATAAAGGCGGCCTGAGAGGTCCTCCTTTCCCTTTGAAAACACAGTGTATCGATTAAGTAAAAGCCGGTTTTAGTGCTAGTTCTGTTTGCAAGGTTTATAGAAAAAGCAAAAATCAGGAAAGAGGGGAAAGACTATCATTCATACCATTTTTAACTTAAAAAAAAAAAAAATGGAGTCTGTTAGCGATCCCAGCCAAAAGAAATGGGGGAATGGCCGCCACGGAGGGAATAAGGGGGAGTTGCTACTGCAATACGAGAAAGAAGTTTAAGATTCAAAGAAAATCAACCACTTCTCTTTGTTCATTGTTTATGGACAACTACTACTGAGCACTTGTCACTGCCAAAACCATTTCTAGGCCTCAGGGATACCGTGTGGAGCAAGATGGGCAAAATTCTTGACAGAACATACCTTTTAGTCATCATTAGGAAAAGATTACCTCACTGTCTGCCTACTTTTCCCAAGATCGTGGCCAGAAGAACAATTTTTCTGCAAATGGAAAACTGAGTAGAGTCTTTGTGGGGTAAGAAATTAATGCTTCATTTTTTTCTCCCAATTTCTACCCAAATGGCTAACAGATACCCTTGCTACAGAAAGTGTCATACTCAGATCAGCACCACAGACATCACTTGAGAACTTGTAAAATGCAAGAATCTCTTATTCTACCCACACCTACTGAGTCACAATTTACATTTTAACAAATCCTCAGATGACTCATCTGCTCATTAAAGCTTGAGGAGCAATGGTTTAAAAATAATAAATGAATTCTTAAAAAGAAAAATATTATCCACAAATGTATCTTCTTAAATAGAAGTTTATTTTTTCTACCTTTTAAATTCCTGCCCATATCCTCATATACTTCATATCCAGTCTTAGCCAGAGTTCATAAAACGTCATTTTTTTCAAAGTTATTATTTACCGATAATATTCCAAAATCTTTTTAATTATTGTATTTATTGGCTACATGGAATTTCCTCAAATTTGAATATATCATGTACATTGCCAAAACTTCAAAATAGTTCCTTTAAGGACAATCTTTAAGGACAATATTTTAGGTAGTATGGCTCTAGCCAACTGTTAGGTTTGTGTCCCCTCAAAATCCATATGTTGAAGTCCTGATCTTCAATGTGGCGGACTGTATTTGGATGGGGGAGGCCATTAGAAGGTAATTAGGGTGAAGAAAAGAGTGGTGTCTCTATGATAGAAATGGTGCCCTATGAGAAGGGTGAGACTCCATCACATGATGGAGAGACATCATGTGAGGAGACAGGAAGAAGGCAGCCTTCTGCAAATCAGGACGAGAGCCCTCACCAGACATCCAATCTGCTGGCACCTTGATCTTGGCCTTCCATCCTTGAGAACTGTCATAAATAGATTATTTTTTTGTTTAAGTCACCCCATCCCTGGTATTCTGTTAGAGCGGCCTGAACTAAGACACCAACATAATGTGTGTAGATTCTTAGTTGCTTTGCATTCATTGTCACATGTAAGATAAGATATCACTAGCTACAAGCATGCTTGAATTATTGTTTGATTTTACCAAACTTGTGTACAAAAGGTTTGTTCCTATATGCCCTGTCTCCAGAATTAGTGAGAAGGAGTGAGTACCAATTTTACCATGAGATCCCTGACATTATATTTTTAAAAGATACATACCGTGTTTCCCCAAAAATAAGACCTAGTTGGACAATCAGCTCTAATGCGTCTTTTGGAACAAAAATTAATATGAGACCCAGTATTATATTATATATCATATTATATTATATTATATTTTATATTATATATTATATTATATTATACTATACTATGCTATATTATATTATATCATACAAGACCCAGTCTTCTATTATACTAGTAAAATATGACCCAGTCTTATATTAATTTTTGCTCCAAAAGACACATTAGAGCTGATTGTCCGGCTAGGTCTTATTTTCGGGGAAACAAGTTATTATATGCTACCAAGAAGCCCTCTGATTTCCACTTTGTGACTTCTGGCAAATGCCATTAAAAATTTCAAATAAGCCAGGATTGATTATTTTTGTTCTCCATGGATATACTAAGAATAATCTTGGACTGTTTTGCTTGAAATGGAGGTTAAATTTGATGACCAGCTATGTCTTTGCTGTCTGACTTCAAAGCTAAGGCACCTCAGTATCAGTTAGTCATACGCAGAATTCACTCTCTGGTGCCAAGAGTTTCTTTTTGTCAATGAAGATAGGCCCAAAGGAGACAGATATCCCAACGGGCGTGGCCATCAGCTTAAAGACATGGTTACCGGTTTAGTTCCTTTAAAATGTATGCATTTGTTTCATGTATGACAGAAAGATATTAAGTAAATACCACCAGAAGACAAAACAAAATACTACAAATCCAATTTTTAAAACGTCACTGAAAAGCTCCGTTATTGTTAAATTTGTTTTGTTTCTTTTATTATTGGCAGAATTCTACGACATTTTAGTAACAAATAATTACACCATCTATCTTCTAAAAAGCCAGATAAGTTAAAAAAACAAAACAACAGAAATCTTGCCATTTAGCTCCATGAGAAAAGCAATTCCCAGTTTCACATGAATATTATTTCTCATATGTGTACTTCCACCCATTCCTACTCACCGTTATAAATCACTAGCTTTACTGGATTAAAATATGGAAAATATCAGACTTCTCAGTGGATTATGGTTCATGTTTCCATTTGTCATGTGTTTGCCTTTGCAACAGAGTGGAGCAAACTGTTTGCATTCATAGACGGCAATCTTTGACCTTCTAATTGAAAAATGGTATGATGTTTTTCTTAAAAACTAGCATAATATAGGAGTGCAGTAACTAATACTATGGTTAAAATGGTTTATGTTTAATTGACTTTAAATACAATAAAATCATGCAATACGATAGCACTACATAATTTTTTTAGCCATCTGGTATTCTTTAAATTATACTTTTTATAAATGTGTAATGGAATAAGGAAATTCACAAACATTTTTATAATCATTTTTGTGTCAAATTAACTTAAATTTAGAAAGCTATAATTTTCATACATGTTTATGGTCTGAGATTAAATAAAATAAGCTATGACATAATAAAAGCCAAAATATTTTAAGACACCATGGGGGTTTATATTTATGTGCACTAGGAATGTTTAAATGAACGTGAATAACACTGTATTGTCATGTCCCAAAACAAAGGTACAAATAGATTGTTTGACCACCTCACTGTATAGCACTTTAAAAAATCCCTCGATGCTTAATTTGTTTTAGTATTATAAAAGTTGATAACGATTCATCTTAGGGGAAAAGGAAATGGCAAAAAATGCTTAAAGTACTAAATGACCTTAGGAAACAGAAAGTACACATATTCCAAAGATACTCAGTAATTTGATATTTTACAACATATGTTCTATTTTTATAAAGTCCATTAAGTTACAACTGAAGCTTTCAAAGCATAAGAGAAGGGAAACTTTCATTCATGTGATACTAGGACTCGGATTTTCATCGAGTCAAATAATAAGGTTTTAAACTTAGCTGAGCTTTTTAGGGGATAGATGATGTAATTCTTTCTATTAAAAACAGTGTAACTAAATTAACCATGAAAGAAATGAAACACAAAAGAATGCTTATTTTAAAATATCAGTTTCTTGATGTGCAGTTCAGGAGTAGAAATGGACAATAATCAGAGGAAATAAGCAGTAGGAAAGCACAGAGACATGTATTAGATTCACTGCCAAGTACAGAGGTGCCAAAAAAATGGATACACATTTTAAGAAAGGAAAAACATGTATTAAAATTGTAATACTCAATATATACCAATAACAAAAGATGAATACAAGTCACGTTTGACTTCTGCAATTATAAGAGGTGCTCAAAGTGGTTACCATCAGCATCCAGACACTTCTGCTTATGGCGAACTACAGCTTAAGCAATGTTGACCAAAGTGTACACTTGTAAACATGTTTTTGGCACCACCAGTATATATCCATTTAACTGAAGATGGATTTTTTAAAATTGTACACTGCATGCCAATTAGAAAACAGAATTTGGAGTTTCACCCAGAATCTTAGAAATATGTCAGTACCTGTCAACGAAACACATGCTATCCGAGTAGTTGCTTTCATTGAGACTATATTTCAGAACATTTCCTAAGTGTAGGTAAACATTCACTAAACAACTCTGCAATATTAATACTTAGCTTTGAGTTTTATTTGCAAGAGACTGTGAGGCAAACACTGATAGAACTGAAAAGAGAAATAGACTGATCCACAATAATAATCGAAGATTTCAATACCCATCTCTAAGAAATTGATAGAATAAATAGCCATAAAAATCTATATGGATATAGAAAAGCTAAAAATGCTATCTAAAATCCCTATATTAAAGTTCTATGCCCTCCTCATACCTCAGAATAGGACCATACTTGAAGATAAGGTCTTTATAGCTCTGCATACAGGGTCTTTCTTAAGTTCAAATCAAGTCATTAGGGGAGAATCTAATCCAACATAACTGGTGTCCTTATAGGGAGAGGAAACTGGGACACAGACACATAACAGGAAAGACGATGTGAAGACACAGAGAGAAGACGGCCAACTGTGAGCCAAGAAGAGAGACCTGGAGCAGATCTTTTGCTCACAGCCCTCAGAAAGAACCAACGCTGTTGACACCTTGATGTCAGACTTCTAGTCTCCAGAACTGTAAGAAAACCAATTTTTATTGTTTAAGCCACTGGGTCTGTGGTACTTTGTTATGGCAGCTCTAGCACACTAACACAGTGCCACATTATCTGGTACTCCTATTGCATCTGTCTTAAATGCCTGTTAAGTCATTGCAGTTAACAGGCTGTGATGTAGTTGCTTATTTAAATTGCCTTTGTTTTCTATTAGGCTGCAAGTTCCATTAAAACAGGGGCCATGTTTCTTTTGTTTGTTTGTTTTGTTCATAGTTGTATCCTCAGGCTCTAACTCAGAACCTGTTATAAATTATTTTAAAAAATGTAGTCGTGACCTAAGTGGCATAGTTACATAATATTTGATAATTTTAATAGGTGAAATCTGAGTAGTGGCAAATAAGAAGGAAAACAAAAAGAAAACCATAGTGAATGTGTAAGCAAAATACTACTTTAAGAATAGTTTGAATAGCTCATATATAACAAAAACTTAATAAACATTAGGTGATTTCCTTCCCATTTTGTTCGTTAGAAAAAATGAGAACAATGGAAGTTATTAATAACCTATCCAAGAACATACAAGATATCACAGAATGGGGTCTGAATCTATCAAAAGCAGCTGTCAGCAAGCTTTTTCTATAAAGAATCAGCCAGTAATTACTTTAGGTTTTACAGGTTATTCAGTCTCTGTTGCAACTACTCAACTTGGCTCTCCTAGTGTAAAAGCAACCGCAGATACCGAGTAACAGGGTAGGTGTGGCTGTTTTCCAATAAAACTGTGCTTGCATAATCAGGTAGTAGACTGGATTTGGTGGTGGTTTGTCAAGCCCTGATCTGAAGTCTTGTCTTTTTCATCTATTATACCACACATCTTAACAAAACAATTTAAAATTGAAATGCAATCTTTATTCCCCCTCTTAAAGTCTGTGTAAGAATCTCAATTAAGAACTGTCTGTGTATTTTTAACACATGATGTATCCCTCACTGTGATGGTTTAATTAGTATACAATCCATGCCTAGTTAAATGTAAATGAAGTGCTTACTTCATGATAATTTAGAACGCTCTGTTGTAGCATGAGTAGTTATTAAAAGCATCATTGACATGATTGCTTATTTTGTTTCAAAATTTATTGTCAAGATGCAAGTTGGCAGGTTGTATCCATTCTTTTTCTAAATACTAAACAAAGCTATGGCATGGAAGAAAAATGTCAACTAGAGTATTTTCTGTGGGGTTATATTATAAAAACAGGTATGATAGTATTAATACAATAGATTGTGTACTCGTATTTTTCCAACAATATATACGATATACTGGAAATCATGGTCCCAGGCCGGCGGTCACTCAGTATTTTAGTAGGGTTAAGAGCACACTCTTAATATCTCTATTGTATCAGTTTTCACCTTGCATGGTAATTTTTTTTTTTTTTTTTTTTTTTTTTTGTTCTGAAAATCATGATGGAGAAACTGTCTTTGTATAAGAAAGAGGATTCTGGAATCTTCAGAACAATTTCTTTCACTGAATAACTTTGGCAAATACATATAGATGGGCTTCATTAGGTAACGTTGATATTGTAAAATCCATCTAAATGAATATTTTCAATGTGTCTTGTAGTTAAGAGTCACATGGGATTTATTTTTACTTTTGTTTTTAAAGGAGCATTCCTTGTGGCCACGTGCTTCCAAAGGTCTGAGCTGAGGCCAGGGATCTGCATTTTAAGTCAACAATCTGAATCTTCATTTCAAATCCAGACAGGTTACCTGAGAATCACAATTTAGGAAGACTCACCTAACTTATTAGACCAATTTGAATGTTCAAGTAACTAGGTTTACACATCATGTTAAACTCTACAGAAATAGGATATAAGGAAATCGTATGATTTTCAAGAGCGCTGGAAGAATGTCTGTGAATTACAGCACAAAATGGATGGGTATACCTTAACAGACATCATCCATGTTGACCTCTGAAAATAGAGTAGCAGGATCAGACAGAAACAGCGTAGAAAGAGGACTTATTCCCACAAAAGATGCCCTAAATCCACATCAAAGTGACGTGACAAACAAAACCATTTATTTTCCTAAAAGTAAAACAAACGCTAGAGAAAAAATGTCTTAATAAGTTCAGGAGAAAGGCACAAACTTGCAAGACAAAATAATAAAAAAATAAAGGAATCTGGGATTCTTATGAATATATTTAGTACTTGCTGGTCTAAAGTTAACTGTGCAAAACACTTTTCCGGAAGTGCTATGCAAAGGAAGGCACTGACAAACTAAACAAGATAATGAATTAATAAAAGTAAAATAAGAGCCAAATTATTGGTCGGTTACACATACACTCAGATGTTAATCCAAATCAAAAATTCATCCCAGCATGGCATGTTCAGGCATCTTCTTGAGAACATTCATCTTGGTGATTTATATATATAAATTATCTAATATGAGAGTTGTGATCCACTTTGGCATACACACTATGAATGTCCTATTTGCCCCGAGATTAGTAAAAAATATTTATGAATCTCCGATTACATGGAGAATTCATTGTTAAGAACCAACAAAAAAAATTGTTTCCTCTCAAAAACATTTTCCATCCTTCCATTCCAATACTTAGAAATAAATATTAGAAAATATTAGATTGGACAGTTTAATAAATTTCAGGATTCTATTCATTTAAACACTTAATAAAAATAATGTAAATATTTTTCTTGAATAGGCCTATATTTTTTAAATGGTGAATAAAAGTGAAAAACCAAGTGCATTTAAAAATTTATATGTATATATTATAATTTTAAAATATGCTATATTTAAACTGTGGATGAAATTTTTATTTAAAATTCAAAATGGATTTTTTTGGAGACATTTTATTGAAAGCAATTAATTTGGTTGTTTTACTTGTGCATTGACTGTTTAGCAATTGAGTAGTTACTATAATTATGTCATTACAATAATTATGCAATTACTCTCTGTAATTATATCATTTAATTATTTAAGTGTGCTTACAGGAATTCGTTGTATAATTAGAACATGTAATTACATAGTAAAATAGGAAACTGTATTTCAAAACACACTAAGTTGGGTATATTGGTCTATCCCAAATTACAGTATTCAAAGTATTAAGACTATTTTATTCTGTATAAAATGTCTTAAAAATTTTTTAAACTTTTTATTTTGAAAGTATTATAATTTTTTCAGAAAAGCTATATTCCCTTCATCCACATACCTCATTTAAGTTTTGCCAATTGTCTAGTTTTGTCTTTTTTTTGCAAAATGTCCGATCCACATTCATGCATTGCACTTACTTGTCATATCTCTTTCGACTCCTTCAATATGTATGTATGTAGGTATGTGTGTGCATGTATGTGTATGCATACATGTGTGTGTGTTGTATATATATATGTATGTGTGTATAGGTATGTATGTGTTATATGCATGTATATGTGTGTATGTGTGTGTATGTGTGCATGTGGATTTTTATGTATGTATGTAATATGGCTGCTGCCCCACACCCGAAAGATGAACCAGCACATCAGCACGGTGTGAATGAACATTGAAATTATAAATTTAATTGAGCGTAGCTCTTGTTTTTAGATGTCCATTCTTGTTTTCAGTTTTTCATGTATTGTAGAAAAGCAGAGATCAGCAAATGTGCCATTTCTTAATATGTTAAAACTACTTCTCGGCCACCTTAGGTATTACCTATTTGCTATTCCTCTTTTCAGTTTCTAAGCAGCTGTGTACAAATAATTTTTAATTGAATAATTTCACCTACTTTGACATACTCCATCATTATTGACTGGTAAGGGCAAATGACTATATGATCTCCTGAGGGCATCGATGACTATAGTACAGAATTGACTACTAAAATTGACACCCTCATTAAACAACGATTAATTTTTATGTGTTTAATGGAGTAACCTCGATATCTGCATTGTTTCCTTTTATAGAACACCTCCTTTTCTGGGTCTCAGTTTAAATGAAGTCCTATCACTATTTTTAATACTCTTGGGTGTGTAAATTATTATAGAAAATACACAAACTACTGTACATAAATCTTGTTTTCTCAAAATGCTTATTTTTCTGACATTTTCTTCAGACATTCAAAATTTGAACATTTTTTGAGACAACATAAAGGATAAAACAGAGGAAAAAATCCCATGTAAATATTTATAAGGAAGATGGCAGGACTCCCCATGAGGTAGACATTGTAGTGGATTTGTACTGTGTCCAATTAGCTATGTTGGGCCTCTTTTTCACAGTATTCCCTTTTCTTCATGATTTCAGGTGAAGGTAGGCCACAAGGGGAACCTGTGTGAAAACTAGAAGGCAGAAGTGAAAGAGGCCATTTGTGCGGTCGGTGTGAGGCAGGGGCCGCTGCGGTTTACTCACACCATTGCTGGGGTGCTCGGTCACCTTGCAGGTGTGGGACAGCAGCTGGCCCCAAGGCCCTCCTGCACCTGCCTGATTTCTTCTTTTGGATTCTGGGCATCCTGAGTCAAGTGCACGTGCTGCTCTGAGGTAAACAGTGCTGGTTTATCTGTCACCCATGGTATCATGATTGAAAGCAGTGAGAGACAGATGTGGGTTCCAAGTAGACATTGTGATTCCAGATTTTCTTTGTGGGCTCCAGTTTTCCCGTGTGCTGCCCCAGTTTACATCCATCTTCCTGTCTGCCAGCTCTGCTGAAGTCAGGCCAAACACTAGATGCAGAAACAACTGCTTTAAGTCAGCTTCTTAACTAGTTGCCACCATTGTGTAAATTCTAATCTTTATAACAAATAGCTTACTCTGTGTCATTATCAGTAGCTCTGCTTCTCTGACCAACACTGATCAGAACTAAAACAATATAATCAGTGGAAAGTAAGCATGATAGTGCAGAAAATTTGTTTGCATTATCTTTTGTTGTTTCTTCAGTGACTAGAGCACTTTGTGTTTGGTGTATAGTAGATGCTCAATAAATATTGTGGAATGACTGGTGCGCAGGATGGGAGAGGGAAGAGAAGAGGTTTGGGGGTATCAGGAGGGACAGAAGAATGAACGTGTTGAGGACCATATTGGTCCATTGACCTTGCCACAGGACAGGTAATGCTAGTGCTTCTCCATATCTAAGTCTGCACTCTCCATTATTTAGCTACTGGCCACTTATGGCTATTGAGAACATGCAACGTGCCTACTGTGATTCAAGATGTCAGTAAGCCTAAAATACATCCCAGGTGTTGAAACTTAGTAAAATCATGAGTGTAAAATAGTAAATTAATCATTTGTATGTTGATTACAAGTTGAAATGATAACACTTTGGATATTGAAGTTAATGAAACATAGTGCTAAAATTAATTTCTCTGGTTTCTTTTTATCTTTCAATGTGGCAACTAGAAAAATTTTAAATCAAGTATTTGGCTGACATATTTCTACTGGACAGTACCTGTCTACTCCTCAGTGGTTCTTGTGAAGAGGCTTCTAAAATCATTGCAATTCAGTGCAGCCTCGGTTATTATCAAGTAAAACTTGTCTTACAAACATGTTGTCATTTAATCTTCAGAAGATTTCTTTGTTTAGCTACTATCTTCAATGGGCAGCACTTTGGAAGTTACACATATTGTAACAGAAAAGCTCTTTAACATCAGGAGCCATGTCTTTTAACATGTTTTGTGGCTTATTTTGCCAATGAAAGTGGCACTCCTTTTGTATAAAACTAAAAAAATAGAATTCCATAAGCATTAAGAAGCTTTCTGTATCCACAGTCAAAAACTTGCTTTTGACTGTAGTGATCTATTTCAGTCTCTCTCTAGGAATGGTGTTAAAATATCAAACTCTCACTGCCTCCCAAAATCCCCCCCAGAAAAGGAAAATTGGCCTTTGATTATATCCTAATGGACATGCATATACATTCGTTTATAACCTACACTTTATAATTTAAAAATATACACACATTATTCTGAACTCTATGGATGACTTTAAAATTATGTTTTGAATATAAGTTGATCATATGAACAAAAATCCAAGAAAAGTTTTAAATATTTTACTCTGCATGTTTGGCAAAAAACTGTCTAATGGTAATTAATAATTTCTCTTAGGTATAACTGCAACTTCCTCTGTACATTTAGGTTCTGATTTTTCTTAGATCTTGTTTGATTTCACACACAAAAAAGATGAATATTTTAAATACATTTGTTTGAGAAAAATTCATAGATGTTTGTATTGCATTTGAAATCTTGTTCCCCAGATCTAAATATGTCATTCTTTCTGAAGCATGTATTGACACATATTGTTTTTATCTAATCCTCCCATAAGATATACAAATTCATGAACTTAAATAATGGATTCCTCTTGAAATAACACTTTTATGTAAATGTTGCTTGCTAAACTACAGGTTAAAGGTGTGTAAAATAAAATTCCTTTTTCAGATGTTTAAATCATTTGACGTGAGTTAAACTTTTTATTAAAAAAACCCCAGAATTTCCTAAATAAATTAAGGTTTGGAGACTATTTTACCCAATAATACATTATGTATATCATTACACTATTAGGATGAAAGTGAATGCCCTTAGTTATATGGCCTTTGCAATAAGGTTCTATTTGTTCTGCTATTCTAAACAATATTTATTACCAATTAGTTTATATTCAAATATCTGATAGTATACAATAAAATAATTTGAAAAAAACATTATTACAAATTAACCAAATGAATTTCTTTTCCTAACTTGTCTGGAATTAGTCTGAATTTGAACATGCTTTTTAAAATTACATAATCTGATAATTTTAAAATATGTTACCTTATAATTTTTATAGTTGGTTTGATTTTTACAGAATCTGAAACTAGTTTAAAATTTACAAGACATTTTAATGACTCTCAGAAGTGATCATGACCAACCTCAGCCAGCTAGCCCAGTTACCTCTATTTTCATTCCACATATGCTATGTTCATTGGTGGATAGGGTTACTACCATTACTTAATTACCTTCTAAATGCTGATGGCTCTCCTATCTATCTGCTATCTATCTATCTATCTATCTATCTATCTATCTATCTATCTATCTATCTATCTATCTATCCATCCATCCATTTATCTATCCATCCATCTGCAAAATATTATTACTTGGCTGCCCAACAGGGACTAAGAATCAATATAACTGAAACTGAATTCCATTTTCACCATCTTCATTCCCACTCTCCAAACTTGTTTTTGCTCCTGCATTCACTGTCAACTCATGTTGCCACTCTCCACTTAGTCACTGGTATAAAAAACTCAGGCTGAACAGTCTTCCTATGGCAAACTCTTGAACTTGCTGCTACATCCTCTTCATCTGTATATAACTTGGGTAACATATTAATATTTAAACTCACATCCAAGACATGATTCTGGAGAGTTCAGTACTCCGGTCTCACTATTATAGGACCAGCCTGTTCTTGTGGATAAGCCAGTGAAAGGATTAGACATGTGGACTTCCCAAAAATAAATGATAATTTGTTTGGACATCCAAATTGCAAAATCAAAATAACCTGACTTAGCGCACTAAATGTCTGACATAGCCAAGAAGCTAGCTGAAAGTTGTTGAGACAGGTGGAGTGTCCCATGAAGCATCATCTGTCTGTCAGTCATCCCATGGTCCATCTTCTTTTGGAAGCCAAACCTTTCTGATAGACAAGCTGTCTGGGGTATCACCCGTTCAACAACAAGAGCTATTCCCTAAAGCATCATTAACCACTGGTGACCTACCTTCTCCGTGACCTGTTACACTAAATTATATGGTGTGTTAAACTGTGATTAATTGCTTGACTCCTCTATTTCTTAATTATGCTAAGGCAAAGTGAAAACAATTTTAATTTCAGCTTGCCTTGAAAGAAGTATGTCCTTTTCTCTAGCTTCTCATAGATAAGAATCCTGTGGTTAAGGTAGAGGCAAGTATAAAACACTTTCCACAGATTGTATTGTCTGTCATACAAAATATCACCCAACTCAGTAACCTTGAATCATTTTTAACTTCTCCCACTCTCTCATCCCCCATATAAGCAGTTATTATGTTCACTTTAACTATACTTTAATGTCTGCAGAATTCCTTCACTATTCTCTATCCCTTTGGTCACCCCCTTGGGAAAAGTCACCATCCTCTCGCTCTTAGGTATCTACAGTTTCCTAAATGGCCTCTCCACCTCCAGGCGGGTCCATCTAATCCATTCTCCAAACTACAACCAGAATTCTAAACACGTCCTGACCGTCACTACTCTTATGACTGACCGTCATAAGAACCGTTATGAACTCTTTAACGGTTCCCCATCACCTTCAAGAAAAGAAGACATATTTTTCAGTACTGCTCACAAGACCTTAAAGGATTTGACTACAGTACTTCTCAGCACCCTGTCTTACTACAGCCACAACTTCTGCTGGCTCCTGCTCCAGACATCCTTAACTACCTGCAGTCCCTACTGTTTGTCACCCCCTACCCTGCATTCATGACCCTCAAGCAGGCACCTAGCTAATTTTCATTTACCCTCTGGATCTCACTTTAGATATTGGCTCCTCATGGAAGGGGTCCCTAAGTCGTTCTCCCTCATGTTTTCCCCCACTCCCACACTCAAGCCGGATGAGATACTGTTGACATGTTCATACCCATTTAATTGCATTTGCCATGCAATACTATATCATCTCCTTACTCGTTTATGTAGATGGTAAGTGCCATGAAAAATTAGGATTGTGATTTATTCCTCAGAATATTTTTAAACGATCAGCATAGTACCTGGCATATGGTTATTATTACTCAATACTTATGTTTAATTCATGGAGCTATAATCCCTTACGCTGATCTCACAGGTCTAACATACTTCCTCCTCCATTCTGATCTTTCCTATCAGAATGTTTTACATCTCTCAGTGTCCACTTCAAATGTCATCTTTTCATGAAGCTTACAGGACTTTCAAATCAATTTATTTTATACTGGAATTACAAACAACTTATTACTCCAGCTAGGACTTCAGCCCTTATTATGTAATCAGCTTCTGATCACAAAGCATACGGATGTGATCTGGTAGAACCTACATGCTCATGATTATGTTTATTTATCACTCTTACTCCCAGTACTTAGTACAGGATCTTTCCTATAGTATTTGCTTATAAATTACATGCTGGGTTAAGTTACATTGGAATATTGTTTAGGTCTCATACTGATAAGCATGCAAGCAGAATATTATCTAACACAGTTTCTTATTTTGTGTTAATCAGATTTATAATTATTTAATTAATTCAACAGTTTTCTTTAATATTTGTTGGTCAGATTGTTGAAAGGCTCTGGTTAATTTTCAGAGTTGTGAAAAAGTTTAGTTTGAAATTTTCTCCAGTGTTTTCATTGCTTTCACGGATGAACAGAATTTTATAGGTTCTTACTTCACCATTCTGCACATGCTTTCTGTCTTTTTTTTTTTTTTTTTTAAGATTTTATTGGGGAAGGGGAACAGGATTTTATTGGAGAACAATGTATAATTCCAGGACTTTTTTCCAAGTCAGGTTGTTGTCCTTTCAATCTTAGTTGTGGAGGGTGCCGTTCAGCTTCAAGTTGTTGTCCTTTCAGTCTTAGTTGTGGAGGGCGCAGCTCAGCTCCAGGTCCAGTTGCCATTGCTACTTGCAGGGGGCGCAGCCCACCATCCCTTGCGGGACTCAAGGAATCAAACTGTGGTTGGGAGGATGCGCTCCAACCAACTGAGCCATCCGGGAGGCAGCTCAGCTCAAGGTGCTGTATTCAATCTTAGTTGCAGGGGGCAGAGCCCACCATCCCTTGTGGGACTCGAGGGGTTGAACCACCAACCTTGTGGTTGAGAGCCCACTGGCCCATGTAGGAATCGAAACGGCAGCCTTCAAAGTTAGGAGTATGGAGCTCTAACCGCCTGAGCCACCTGGCCGGCCCCTGTATTTCTTTTAAAACAAACAAACAAATAAACTTTGGTACTTTCTGCATTTTAAGGAAGTTGTCCATTGTGCCTAACTGGACATAAAGTTGCTCTTACTATGCCCTTATTTTGCTTTTGATTATTTGTAGCATTTATAATGACCTCTCTCTCAATCTCTGGTTTGGGTTTTCTCTCTCGTCTCAGCCCCTCTAGAGGTTTATTAATTGCATTGATATTTTCAGTTAACCAGCTTATATTTCATTGATTTTTCTCAATTGGTTTTATGTTTTCTATTTCATTGATTTCTATTGTAATATGTATTATTTCCTTCTTCTTTTGAATATAAAATAAAATATTTTGTGCTTTTAATTTCTCTCTGAATAGTGGCATCCACAAATTTGACATATAATCTTTTCATTTTCATCAATTTAAAAGTTTCAAATTTCCCCTTTGAGTATTTCTTTGAAACAAAGAAGTATGCTAGTTAGCTTCTAAATATTTGGCTTTCTATGTATCTTTATAGAATTGATTTCAAATTAAATTCCATTTGAACTGAGAACATACTTTGTACTATTTGAATCAATTTAAGTCTATTGAGTCTTGTTTTACACCCAGAATATGGTCAATCTTTGTTAGCATTTCATGTGCTAGACTTCATGTGTTAGCATTTCATGTGAAAAGAATGTACATTCTGCTGTCATTGGGAAGAGTGTTATATAAATGTCTATAACAATAGGTTGATAAGGCCATATAAAGTCTTTGTATACTAACTGATTTTCTGTCTAATTTGTTCATCAACTATTGAGATATGGGTATTGGAATCTCTTATCAGTTGTTTCTTTTTAAATTTTATAACTCTGTTATTAGATGTATAAATATTTAATATTGTTATATTCACTTGATAAATTTACCCCTTTATCAGTCTGAACTTTTGATTAGTGCTATCATGGTATATATCTTTTCCTATTAATATACTTTTGATCTATTTATGTTTTTATATTTAAAGTGGGTTTCTTGAAGAGAGCATATAGTTTTTTTATTCAATCTGAAAATCTCTTACCTTTTAAATTTTGGTGTTGAGATGATATACATTTAATATGATTATTAGTATGGTTGAGTTTAAGTGTACCATCTTGCTATTTGTTTTATATCTGCCTTTTTTTGTTTTGATACTTTTCTTCTTCTTCTGTCTTCTTTTGAATTGAGTGCTGAAAGTTGTCAAACCACAATTCTATATCTAATGAAAAAAATCTTTCTAGAATAAGGATAATTTAAAGATATTTTCAAGTAATTAAAATTGGGAGAATTCATCACAGAATTGCACCAAAAAAATTCTAAATAAAGACTTTTCAGGATAAGAGAAAATGATACCTGAAATAAACTTATACCTGCAAGAAGGAATTAAAAGCATTAAAAATGTTGAATATGTAAGAAAATCAACTATTTTTCTCTTCCTTAAACTTTTTCCCATGTCCCATGTTAAACTTTATCTTTCATGTCCAAAGTATAACACTACATGTTGTGTAGATGTAAAATATGTGACATTAGAATTAACAGCTAGGAATAAATATAATTATGTTGTTGCAAAAGAGCTTACCTTTTTGGTAAGTAGTAAAACATGAACTCTAAATCCACTGCAATATAGATTACACCCTAATTTGGATGCTGCCATTGAAAAAAAGTGCAGGGCAAAAATAAATATTTTACAAGGGATAACATAGAAATGGCCAATAAAAAGTATTGAAAATCATTAGACATCAGGAAAATATACATTAAAATTATAATGAGACATTTGACAGGCACTAGAAAGGCTAAAATTAAAAACACTGACAAGAGGTGTTCCTCTTCTGCCTAAGATGGACTAACTGAAACTTTATAAACCATCTCATGGGAAACAACTAAGAAGCAAGACAAAATATGGAAACAAAGATAATTTCAAGACACTAAACATTGATCAGCAAAGGACAGTGATCACCAAGAGAAGGGAAACAAATAAGATGAGCCTTATGATTGCTATTATTATACATGTAGTTGGGCGACTCAAAGAAGTGGGAGAAAATATATTTGAAAAGGTAATAGCTAATTTTCTTTAAAATTTTATAAAAGTTGTAAATCCACATATCCAAGGAGCTCAGTGTCCCTAAGCACACGAACTTGAGGCAAGTACATCAAGGCACATCATAATGAAATTGCTTCAGATGAGATAAAAAGAAGAAAAAATTTAAATGACACATATGTACAGGGAAAAAAAAAGATCAGAATGAATGAAGACATCTGGTTGGAAACAATGCAATCCAGGACAGAGTGGTGTACCGTCTATCGAGTACTGAAAGAGAAAAATCGTCACCCTAGAATTCTATACTCAGCCAAGATAGCTTTCAAAAATGAAACTGAAATAAAGATTTTCTTAGGCATACAAAAGCTGGAAGACTTCAGCACTAAAAACACTTGCACTAGAAAAATGTAAAGGAAGTTTTACAGGAAGGAGAAAAAGATACCGAATGGAAACCAAGATCTACACAAAGGAATGAAGAGAGCTGGAAATTGGTGACTATTAAAAGAAAAAAATGATTATTCAAATACCTTTAAGATATAATTAACTTTTTAATACAAAAATAATAACAATGTGTTGTGAAGCTTATAACATATGGGTTTCATGAATTTCTTGGATTTTTAACTTGGACTGTAGCAGAAACACCTTCAGCCTTACTCACATCCCCTTGATCTAATCTCAAATTTTAGCCATGGATACCATGGGCAGGTCTACTGTGTTTCCTCAAAAATAAGACTGGGTCTTATATTGTTTGCTCCAAAAGACGCATTAGGACTTATGTTCAGGGGATATCCTCCTGAAAAATCATGCTAGGGCTTATTTTCCAGTTAGGTCTTATTTTCGGGGAAACACGGAAAGTGTATTTCACCTCCCTGTATTTGGATAGTGTGATAACCTCAATTGGGTAATACATGTTTTCATTTTCTGCCTTTAAACTTTGCCTTCACTAAAGATCTAGGGAGGATTTCTTCAGGCTACTTTCATATGCTGCTCAAATGTACAGGGGCTGAATAGGCTCCCAGGGAAACCTTCAAATACTAATGTGTGAGGTGTTGGATAACCCTCCTCCTGTCTCTTGTACTTTGGATAAATACTTCAGTGAACGATCTTGCTTACTTCTTAGGAGGTCCCATAAGAGCCTACTCCCCATTTGTAATTTGCTCTTATGTTGATCTGTCTGCCTCACTCTCTTGGCTTCGTCAATTCTTCTCCTTTAGATAATGTCCCAGATGAAATGCTGTGCGTCTTGTATGCGGTTGTAGTGGTTGTCTAATGGAAGAATGAATAGCAAAACTATGAAGTTCAAAATGTTTCCAATTTAAAAAAAATGGAAATAAGATACATCCAAGAGGATATCATAAGAATAGGGGTAGTTATTTTAATATTGGAAAAATCTGAGCATTTTCAGGGACAAGAAATAAGTTACAACTTCTCATTAAAAAAAAAAATCCTTATGAAAATATTTATCCATAAAGACATGTGTGCTCCAATGTTCATTGCAGCTTTATTTACAGTGGCCAAGACATGGAAACAACCAAAATATCCTTTGATAGATGAATGGATAAGGAAGTTGTGTATATATACGCAATGGAATACTATTCGGCGGTAAGAAAAGATGAAATAGTACCATTTGTGACAACATGGATGGATCTTGAGATTATAATGCTAGCGAAACAAGTCAGACAGAAAAAGTAGAGAACCATATGATTTCATTGATATGTGGTATATAAAACTGAAAACAATAAAAGAACAAGACAAACAAATGAAGGAACAAAAACTCATAGACAATAGTTTAGGGGTTACCAAAAGGTAAATGGGGAGAAGGGCTCTAGAAGAGAGTAAACGACGTCTACTATATTGTGATGGAAAGAGAACTGACTCTGGGTGGTGAACACACAATGTGAGATATAGATAATGTATTACAGAATTGTACACCTGAAATCTATGTAACTTTACTAACAATTATCACCCCAATAAACTTTAAAACAAAAAATAAAAATTCTTGTGGATGAACTAATTAAGTGTACCACTTATGTAAATTAGTGTGTCTAAAGGTCTTGTAAACACAATATTCCCTCAAGTATTTAGTTTATACACTTAGCTCTGTGAAGAAAGAATTTATTCATCAGAAGTACTCATTAATGCATTCCATTAAAATAATGATAAATTCTGAAGTGTCTGACCAATTAATGAGGTTTTACTGGTGTTTTATGTTTGGTCATGTTCAGGTGATCCATTCCACATTTGTTAATGTTAAAATTACTGATCTCAGACTACTCCCTACCAGTAGACTCAGACTCATCAATTGATTCCTTTTATATCACAAAGAACATTACCTTCTACATACATAAACATAATTAATGCAAATAAAAACCAATAGCAGTACCATTATAATGAGAATTCAAAATGAAGTAGCAAAAACTCTCACAAACAGTAGATTATGGTTCCTTTTAGTCAAGCAGCAGTCAAGATATCCATATTTTGATAAAGAAGATGTCTTGACACTTCTCCTAAACACAACTGGAATTTATGTGATTAATGACAAGTAGCAAATTTGGAACTTTAAGTTCCAAGGAGACAGTCGCCTTACCCCCACATACAAGACTTTTACCCAACCAAACTTTCATTGATGATATATCCATTTTTGTTGTTTAAAAATAAAATAATTTTTTACATTTTGTATTACATAGACAATGGAATTTGTTTTTCAAATTACTGTTTTTTCCAGATTATTCAGCCAAAGGAAATGCATGCTTTAGTGATAATATGCTTAAATACCTGTTAATTCTAAGTCCATAGTGCTGCTACTCAGGAGGGTGAAGGCTGTTCTTAGAAGGATGGGCGAGGTGTAGGATATTTACAAATTAAATAACTGAAGGAAATTGAATCAGCTCAGAACCTAGATAGAATTATCATGCAAATTGTTTCAGCCTCTGCTTCAGAAAAGCATTCCAGGGATAATCCTTCCCCTCTATTTTCAGTTCTAGATTCATTAGAAGGATTTTTTTCAACTAATCATGATGTCTCTAACTATACTTCTTGCCATTTATTGATTTTCCTCTTGGTTCCCTAACCTTTACACCTGTTCTTAAGAGGTTGTTTTTTGGGGTTTTTTTTAGATTAGGTTTATCATCCAATGTAAGAAGCAATAGCTGTTAATCATTTCTTTCCATTAACTGAAGAAATTGGAAGGCAAACAATGACCTGACAGTTCTTATTCAGTGAAACTATACCCTGAAATTTGTTCATGAATTTTGAATGATACTATAGCCATAGGAGACATTATACATTTACACACATAGGGTAGACTAGTACATTTGGGGAAAGAAAAAACAATCTAGAAATGGTTTTGTTAAATATCCTAAGAACATCCCCTAATCTTTGATACAGTTTTTTGTCTGTTAATCTGGTTACTTCTCATTTCAGATTTCTTTCCACAGATTTAAATGTATAAAATAAAATGTAAATAATAGGAAAATGCTCACAGTTAAGAAAATGTGCTTTATGATTGATAAATTAGATCAAATTCCAAAATAACTACTGTCAAAGAGAAAACCAAGGCCCAAAATGACATCCCTTGTACTAAAGCCCATTATTCCAAACTAGACTTAATACCTGACCTAACTGTAGTTTAAACCTTCCTCAGAAAAATCTTGTTCAACAAGACTGGAATTTTCTGGTCAACACCAATGGGGTGCACTGTCATGTGGGCCCTCTCCATCGCCCAAAGGAAGAAGAGGCAATCTGCTTGGTACAACCCTTGCCTATTCCTTCCCCCAAAACAGATGTCCTGTCTAAAAATAATCCTTTCTTTTATTTTGCTACTAACTCCTCATCACACCCTTCTTCCTATAAAAACCTTCCATTCTGTACAACCCCCTTAGAGCACCCTTCTTGCTAGATGGAATGCTGCCCGATTCATGAATCACTTAAAGCCATGTAGATCTTCAAATATAAATGATCGAATTTTGTTTTTAACACTACTAACAACTTTGTTTATAAGTAAATTAGGGAATATGAGTGGCAATGACATCAACATTAAATATTTTATTTTCTTTTATGATCTGTATATATTTAAAATGCATTATCTTCTAATTGCCATAAATAATAGTTCTAATGCAAATGGGAAAAGTAGGAAAGATAATGGCTATCTTTGCTTGATTCTTCATATAAGTAACCTATGTCTAAATAAATTCCAAGCATCATTTGTTACTATTTATACTG
Organism: Rhinolophus ferrumequinum; assembly: GCF_004115265.2. Taxonomy (NCBI): domain Eukaryota; kingdom Metazoa; phylum Chordata; class Mammalia; order Chiroptera; family Rhinolophidae; genus Rhinolophus; species Rhinolophus ferrumequinum. Next base: position 48,597,840 of record NC_046302.1, on the reverse strand, counting down.
CAAAATTTCCCTTAAATGTTGATTGCCAATGTATTTTGCTGCAGTGGTTTCAAGATTTCCACTAATAAAATTATATTTTGTTAAAATTACATTTGATTAATTGAAAGCTTGAAACTAATGCAGAAAAATAAAAAGAATGAGGAAATTAAATGGTAATTTATTCCAAAAATCAGGAAGTTATGAGTATTCTATAAATTGGTCCTATTTCTGTAATTTTTCTCTTTTGGGTTTATTATAGATCATCAAATCAGCACACACAAAAAGATGGAGAAATAAACATGCACATATCTATGTGATACACAATTGGTATAACCTGATTAAATGCCTATATAGAACTGTGCATTAAAAGATTAACCTTGCCCAAAGTAAGGTTTTGGCCCTTTGCCCCCAGCTCCTGGAAAGTTATCACTAAATCCTTAAAATGTCCTTCCCGAAAAGAGTATCTTTGTTTACCTGGAGGCCGTGGGCTATGCTAAATAAGCTATGCTAACAACGTGATTTATGGTGGGCCACATGGTTTCAGATTGACTTCTGGAAGGGCTGGTCAGTCCCACGGGCAGTCAGCCATGTCTTTGGGACCAGCCTCCAATAAAATTTCTGAGCAGTAAGGATCAGGCGAGTAACCCTGGATGGGAGCTGATGTGGCACATTGATACGCATTATTACTGGGAGAAATAAGCACTGCCCACGTGACTCTACTGAGAGAGGACATTAAAATGTCCACACCTGATCTCTGCTGGACTCTGCTCTTATGTACGTTTTCCCAATGGATCTTACCATGTATCCTTTGTTGTAATAAACTGTAACCATGAGTATAACACCTTTGCTGAGTTCTGTGAGTCCTTCTAGTGAATTACTGAATTTGAGGGTGGTCTTGGGGACCTCCTAACATGTAATGACCACAACTATAAGCATGTTTATCTTACACCACGTTGTATATGCATATATAGGTGTGTGTGGGGAGAGGGTATATTTCAATAACCAAACCCTGAGTAAATATTAAATTCCATTCTGAATTCACATTCCAGGAATTAATAATGGCATCCTTTAAGAGAATATTTGTATTAAAACATAAGTATTTTTATGCTAAGAAAGAAATAATTTACATTCTATAATGTTTTTAGTATTGATTTCCCTGTTACTAATAGTATGTGATTATTATAGAAAATTGAAACATAAAAAAATTTGAAGGAATGAAAATTTCTAAAATATTTGTTAACATTTAAGTGTGTCATTCAATTTATGTATTTTAAATTATTTGTTAAAAGCAGAGATAAATAAGAAACCTTGAAACCAAGAGAATTTGAGTCCAGAAACAGACCCAAGCAGATAGTTATCTGATTTTTGACAAATCTGACACTGCAAAGAAATAAGGAAAATACAAGCATTTTCAAAAATGTTGTTGGATCAAACGGATATGCACATAGAAAATATTATTGTTGATACCTCCCTCACATTATATACATAAATCAATTCGAAATGGACTGCAGATGTAAATGAGGAAGATAAAACAATAAAGCTTTTAGAAGAAACAGAAGAAAATTGTCTTTCACTTGATATGCAAATATTTCTTAAATAGAAAACAAATGTATAGGAAAACATTGATAAATTTGACTACATTAAAATTAAAAATGTCTGTTTATTAAAAGACAGCATTCAGGAATGAACGGCAAGCCACAGACGAGGAAAAGATACTTACAATACATATATGTAACAAAGTACAAATATGCAGAATGAATAAAGAACCATCAATTGATAAGAGAAAAGCAGAAAACCAAGTAGGAAAATGGCAAAACACTTGAAGAAACACTTCTAAGAAAAGATCCAAATAACCAGTAAAATAAAAGTTACTTGTTATGGATTGAATCATGTCCCTCCCAAAATTAATACATTGAAGTTGTAACCACCAATGAGACTGTATTTGGAGACAGGGCTTTTGAGGGGGTAATTAATTTTAGGTGAGGTCATTGAGTGTGACCCAAATCCAATAGTACTGGTGTTTTTATAAGAAGAGGAAGAGACACGAGGAGTGTGCAAACATGACAAATGCTAGGCCACGTGAGGACCCAGTGAAAAGGCAGTTGTCAGCAAACCAAGGAGAGAGGACTCAGGAGAAAACAAATCTGCTGACAACTTGATCTTGGACTTCCAGTCAATTTACAGATTAACTAACAGTATATAATATATCTCTGCAAACGTGATGACACTGGCTGGCATAAATTTTTAATGCCAACTTCAAAGGTATAAAATAATACATTTCGATGCCCTTTTTATTTACTAGCTAACTGACTAGTGACTAGCAATTTTGTTATCCTTTATTTGTTTTAATTGTGATCATTCATGTCCATTTCTCATTTTCTATTTGAAGTGTCATTTTTTTTTACTGTTATTATAAAGTATTTTATGTTAAAAGGGTAACTCTTTATCTTGTATATTGAATTATTTTTCCTAATAACTGGTTGCTTTTAAGTTTGGTTATGATGATCCCCATTCAAAAGGTTTAGTTTTCATATAACCAAATCTTTTTAAAAATAAGTTCTCACTTATTTTACGTGTGAAATGTCTCCGTGTGATAAGGTTAATTTCCCTACATTTTCTTCTATTAATTTTCAGGCTTTTGTTTTTGTTTTCTTCTCTTCTTTCTACATTTAACCCCTTCCATCATATTTGTTGGATTCTAGATGTGATAAATATTTTTATCTCTTAATTGTGTTTGCAGTTTCCTTTATTTGAATACCAGTACCAACTCGGCCATTTCCAGCTTTTGTTTACAACTGGCCGAGTTAAGCAAGGAGAGCAGCAGTGATATGTTTAAGAACCTCATTTGTGTTGATGATGACTTCTAGAGTTGGGTGATTTTTACTGCACACCACTCATAGCTCAGCCTCACAGCTTAATAAGGGAAATAGCAGTTCTAATTCCAAGCATATCTCAAGATGTGGGTCTTTTGCATAGTCACGCAAAGCAAACAAACTCCTCCCCCACAACTCATTCATTCATTTATTCAAAACCTATTTACTGGGCATCTACCCTCTGTCAGTCACTCTCCCGAGCACTGGAATAGAGCTGTCAACAGAAACAATCCTGCCCTCATGAAGATTATACTCTGAAGGGTAAACTTAGACAATAATCTAGTAGGCAAATATGCAAATAACATGATTTCATGCAGTGAGAAGACTATGAAGGAAAAAACAATTTTTAACAGGGTATTGGAATATGGAGTGTGCTGTAATTGCAGATGACATGTAGTAATTGCATATGATGGTACGGGGTGGAGAGTAATTTAAGGGTCACCACGTAATAATAACTGAATGTTACTGTCTAGTAAATGCCTATAGAGTATAAAAATCTAGTGAGAAGAAGCTATTTAGAGTAAAATAGCAAGCACAAGAAACAGAAGCAAGAGTTTGCCGAGGCCTCAAAGAAAGCTTAAAGATTAAATTCCAAAAAGTGACAAGTCCTTTGTAGGAGAGATAAGACCCACGACTGAGCTTATCCCTGGCTAAAGAGTGGATGGAAGAGGAATCTACCATAGACGATGGTAAGGTGAAAACAGCCAAACTTTTAACATCAGCATGTGGGCTGGCAAGCGATGTTAGAATTACAAAGATGTCCAGCACAGAGTGAGTCTGCACTCAAACGCCAACATTTTCCCATATGTCTTCACCAGATATTTGGGAGTTCTGTGTCAAAAGCTGGGATATGGAAGGAGGACTTGAGAAAGATTCTTCCTAGGGCACGTGGCCTCCCCAGTGCAAAGCACTCACCTTGAGAGAGTAGTGGGAGGGCGGGAGATCCAACAGAAATCTATCAGATACTCAGGGCATTGGGCCATGAAAAGAATGCAGAAGGAATGTTCAGAAAGCATCCTCCCCATCTCCCCAGATTTTCAACTATCAAAACCTGAAATTTGAACATGCAGACTGAGCAGGCCACCTAAAGGAATCAGGGCTTTTAATCACCATGGTCTGGAGATGGGGTAAGAAAACTGTGAGAAAGCCCTTAGCGACACTCCAGTATTCCAGAAATCAAGACCTGGAGGCACGAGAGTGGATCTGAGAGAAATTCTGAGACATTCTGAGCCATCCCACAGTGGAGGAGGCGTCCTTCTGAAGAAAGGGACAACAGGAGTGTAGATGTCTCTTTTTTTACTATTTATTATTATTATTTTTATATATTTTTAAATATATTTTTAATTTATTTTATTTTTTTATTAGTTTCAGGTGCACAAAACAATGTAATAGGTAGACATTTATCATTTATACCCCCCACACAGTGGCTACTCCCCTCCCCCCATCCACTACTCCTCTGACATCACACACAGTCATTACATTTCCATTGTCTCTATTCCTAAAGCTGTACTCCACTTCTTGTAACTATATATATATATATATAATTGTAGTTGACATTCATTATTGATCAACTTCAGCTTCAGGGGTACAGTGCAGTGATCAGGCATCTACATCATCCCTGAGGTGGTCTCCCTAATGAGACAAGTGAACTACCTTACGACCCAGCAATTCCACTCCTAGGTATCTATCCAGAGAAATCCAAAACTCAAATTAAAAAAAATTTATGCACCCATATGTTTATTGGCAGCACTATACACAATAGCCAAGACATGGAAACAACCGAAATGCCCATCGGTAGACGACTGGATTAAGAAACTGTGGTACATTTATACAATGGAGTATTACACAGCCATAAAGAAGAAGGAAATCTTACCATTTGCAACAATATGGATGGACCTAGAGAACATTATGTTAAGTGAAATAAGTCAGACAGAGAAAGACAAATACCATATGATCTCACTTACATGTGGAATCTAAAGTAAAGAATAAACGAATGAACTAATGAGATGTCTCTTGAAGGCACAGAAATCAAGAAGGACTGGAGAGCAAAGAGAACTCCCCAGACACTTAGCAGCCAACTTGTATAGTCGGAAAAAAAATCTCTGATGGTTCAGCTCTGAAGCACAAGCAAGACTGCGTAATCCCACCAGTTCTTGGCCCCATGTGCTGATGACAGAAGGTCTCCACCCAACTATCAAAATAGCTGAAGTTGGTGCCGAACTGAATCAAACTCAATATAATCAGCAAAGCCCAGACCCAGGTAGACTGCAGATCAGATTAACCTTTCACTCAGCCCCCGTAGCTTGACAAAGTAACTATCCTTTGACTTATTATCTACATTTTTTTGTATGAAAATGCTGGCATATAGTCACAAAACACACTTCCAAGAAATTAGAAAATGTGACACACAGACAAGGAATTGTCTGTAGAGGGAAACTCAAACATGGCGCAGTTGTTGAAATTATGGCAGTGATTTTAAACAATTATGATAAAAAGTTCCAAAGGATCTTTTGGAAGAAGTAGATAACATATACGAAGAGACAGTAATTAATTAGGGCAGCTGGTTGGCTCAGTTCATTAGAGCACAGTGCTCATGACACCCAGGTCCCCTGTTCGATTCCCACATGACCCACTGAGATGCACCCTCCAAAACTGGATTGAAAACAACAACTCCACAACTAGATTGAAAAACAACGATGTGACTTGGAGTTGAGCTGGGCCCTCCACAACTAGATTGAAAGAAAAAAAACAAAAAACAACAACTTGACTTGCTGATGGGTTCTGGAAAAAAATACTGTTCCCCAATATTCCCAATAATTTTAAAACAGAGAGAGAGACAGTAATTAGAGAAGAAGTGTGGCAACTCTAAAAAAGAACCATATGGAAATGGTAGAAATGAAAAATATACCAAATATGAATTTATCTGGTGGATTAAACAGAAGACTATTTACAAATCAGTGTACTTGAAGGTCAATCTAAACTCAAAGAAAGTTTAAAAGCACAGAAAAAAAGCATCTCATATCTGTTGTGTAGTACTTTTCAGTCTAATATTCTTGTAATTGCATTTCCAGAAGAAAAACAGAGAAAATAAATTATATAGAGAATACATATGTATATTTTTGAAAATAAAATAGTTGAAGACTTTCTAAACTTGAGGGAAAATATTGATCCACAGCTCCAAGAATCTCAGCAAATTCTAAGCATAATTAAAAACAAAACACAACAAGAACTCCTCGGCATAGAGTCAAACTGCTGAAAACCAAAAGTATTGAAAACAGCAGATACTCAAATCAGCCAGAAATGGCTTGCATACGGAGATCCGAGTCGGCAAGCAGGAGTTGATCTGGGTTTGGGTTGTTTGTTGATAGTGATAGTTCATGCACCACAGGCTGCAAGCTCTTACCTGTGCTTACAGCGGGGCGTGGTGTATGATAGAGGGTCTATCTCGGTTTTCCTGCTCCACCCTCAGCCTTCAGCCATCCCAGCACACCTGGGCCACAGCGTTTTGGGCGTGCTCTTGCTTCTTTCTTCCCGGAGGGAGCACTGTCACGTAGAGCTAGCTTTGTTGTGGCCCCATTTGGGCTGTCTGTTGCCTTGGTCAGCCCCCACCTTAGGCAAGCCCTGTGGACGCCGCCAGTGGGAATGAGGCTTTCTTTGCATGCTCAGATACACATCTGTGATTTGTTTCGGGCAAGAGAGGGTCTCGTGCTCCTCCTCCAATGGCAGCAGTTCCCTGCTTGAAATGGATGCAGAATCCTGAACACGTAGTGGTGCTCCGTCCCCCTCCCAGGTGCAGCTTTTTCTCCAAACACCATTGATCTTCACCTATAGCCTGAGTAAAAGGGCTTTCTCCCCTCATTCAAAGACGCAAGGGGTTTTGCTCCTATTCCTTTCTCAGAATTAATTTTCAACTGGACCCTCAGGGCTGAGTGATTGCTGCTGATATCCCAGGGTTTTAAAGGTTTTGCTTCATAGCAAAGAATAATCAAGGAAATTGAGTAGAGCTCCGAGTCTATGCCCCACTGGCAGTTAGTCACCCCCTCCATACCTGCACCACCCAAGGGGGTCTCTCCAGTCTCCTATTGGAAATTATTCACTTATTAGAGAGCTGTGCAAAAGAGACTGTAAATGACAAACAAACACATACCTTGGGGTTCTAGCTATTCTAACGATGCTAGCCCACATTTTTCTTTCATAATGCGTTACCATTTTAGCCAATTTGTTCTCACTTGTCTGTATGCCCATTCACATCTTTCTTCTGTTCTCTGAGATAAACAGTTCTTGTTCCCCCATCTCTCACTGAAGGGATTGATTCTCTCTGGGGTTCAGTTTACTTGACTTGTGACTAACTCTGACTAGCTCAATAAAAACATGAGTTTTGTAGATTATCTGTCCTTTTTCTTTCATTATTACTTGGGAAATGATATTCTCTTGAAGCTTTCTGCCTCTTAAGCAGCAGCAGAACTCAAGGGTATTTTTAATGTATGTGCTTACTGATTCTAAAGTAAGAAGCAATCTGTAGAGACGTGGTACACTCAGAGTGCATAAACGCCCCTTATCCCTGCTCATATCCACGTGGGTGTGGCTGGAATTGAGCGAATTTTGTAACAGAAAGAGGGATGTGAACCTAGTTGACTTTTTATTTGTAAATGGTAGTGCCAGGCTATGTGGCCCTCGTTTATCATTCACAAGGCTGAAGTAGATAAGCAAACATATAATTTGATAAACATTGCTGGGCAGAAATGTTATCTCCTATTTAATTGTTAGTTTTTGAGATGATATGAAACGGTAGAGTTAAAAACAAACCAAAGGTTGCCCAGCTCTTTCTTCTACTTCCACCCACTTTCTTTCTGGCCCTTCCATGTTGGGGCTGACTAGTGCCCACTCCTTACCCCCAGCCCCCACCCTCCCACAGTGCAGTGGAGGCACATTAATACTCCTTGCCCTTCTGTTTTGGGGTTCTGCCAGTCTCTGGGAAGTCGAAAATGACTGTGTTCATATTAGCATCTCAGGAAGGACTAACTTCCCAGTTTTCTGCTCAGCAGGGTGTGGGGACAGAGTCTCAAAGAACAGTGTCGAGACTCTCGGCCTCAAGGGGAAAGCTGCTAGCTCGGGTAGTAGATGGCCGTCAGCTGTGACTATTTGGCCATCAGCTGTTACCGGTTAGCCATTGGCCACTAATATAACCGCCGTGGCTACGCTAGGGGGTTGGTGGGTTGGCAAAGAAGCAGACAGAGGATTGTGCATTGTGTGGAGCCTGCTTCCTGTATGTCCAACCCAACCGCCAGCAAGAATATAGTGGGATGACTCCCCTACGTATGGCTCTGTTGGTGTTCCTTTTTGGCCTCACCATGTCCTGTGTTCTTGTGCGGGGAGTGGGAGCTGAGTCCCTGCATGACAAGAGACATTATCTCTTTAAAAAAGAGTTTTATTAAAATATAGATAACATACAGTATTATATTAGTTTCAGATGTAGACAGTAGTTATTCCACATTTATATACCTAAAGAAGTGGTCACCAGATTCTGAACAGTAGGGATAAAAAGTAAATTATAATACTATCTTTCTTTCAAGGAAGAGCAAAATGTCTGGCTCACGGTAAACATTTAATAATGAATGAATAACTTCTGATTATGATTGTTAATTGGGATCCACACATCCCATAATTAATGAATTTCTCCTCCAGCCCCAGATGTTGGTAACAGCTAATTGCCACTCTTAGATTAACGATCATCTCTTCTCCATTTCTTAATTGTTTTTCTAGTAGCGAATTGGGAGAAACTGCATTAGGGACCATTATCCAGGGGAAAATTCTATATTTTATTCTGACTTTGGACCTAATTCCAATAGTTTTCGTCTGGCTTTGTGCATTCCTATAATCTTTGTCCATGAGGTCCACTTCTATAATTTACAAAATGCATGGCAACGGGGAAGTTAAACTTTTCCTTTTAAAATTAATGTGATAAAAATACCTCTCCAATTTACATGATTTTCTTTTCCGGATCAAATGAGATTACAAAGAGTTTGTGCTCATCCCTGAACTATGTACATGATTATTGTGTATCTGACTTTCTGAGTGGTGGGGCTTCTTGTGGACTTAGATTCTTTGTGTGCTCAAAGCCTACCACATAGAAGGCACAATCGAATTGTTGGCAAAATGAATTAACATAATTATAAGGATAGTCATAATAATCAGAATAATGTACATAATGGACTTGTAACTCGTCTAATTTCTTATCAAACTTATTACAGAACCATTCACATAGTGAAAATTCCATACAGTCCTAGCTGACTGTTAGGTAGAAATGGATAATTAGTCGTCATTTCCTTGAGCCTGTTTACTGCAATTCCTACCTATGTGATCTATGAAAAGTAATTGAAGTTCTCTGAACCTGTAAAATAGAAATAATATTTGTGTCATATATCACAAAAGTAAGCTACATAGTAATTTAAGCATAAAGTAATGCAACTTTTTAAAGACAGGTAACATTGGCTTATAACATTATATAGGTTTTGGGTGGGCAGCATTATAATTCGACATCCGTATGTACTATATCGCCCTCCCCACCAAAAGTCTAGTTTCCATCTGTCACCATACAGTTGACCCCATTTACCCATTTTGCCCTCCCTCCACTCTCCTCCCCCTCTGATAACCCCCAATCTGTTGCCTGCCTCTGTAGGTTTATTTTGTTTTTGTTTATATTCCACATATAAGTGAAATCACACAGTATTTGTCTTTTTCCATCTGACTTACTTAACTTAGCCTGATACCCTCAAGGTCCTTCCAGGTCTCAAAGAGCAGGATTTCACCTTTTTATATGGCTGAGTAATTCATGGACCGATGCATGGATAAAGGAGATACAATATATAAACAATACAACATTTAATGTAAAACACTTTTAAAATTAACTAAACCAAGGGAAACAACAGTAAAATAAGTTTATTTCTTAAACTTCTACTAACATTTCAGGTGTTAGCTTATATTTAATACACTCAGGGAAAATTTAAAAGACCTCTGGACAATCCCAGCTCATCCTACTAGATATTTTCAAAGTACCTAATTTCCCTTGTAGTAAATTATTTATGAACTTTTGGTCTTCTCTTTTCCTTGTTAAAATGTAAGCTTTGCAAGAAGAGTGACCATTTTGGTCTTATTCATCACTGGTTTTTCAACCTTTAGTGTCGTATCTAAATCACTGTATCAATAAATTCAACAAACATTTATTGATTTTAAATGTAATTAAATTCACAGTTTCCATTACAAACAGCACCCATATTATGATGCTCTTTATCCTGATGTCAAAGAATTATCATCCTTGATTCTAAGGTCATGCTACTAAAGCTAATTTCTTATAATGAATTTCTTCCCAAGTAAGTCTCTCAACAAGGAAAGAGTGCACTAGTGTCAGTGATTTCAAGTATTCCAGTTCCTCAACAAACATATTACTGGAAAACTGCCATATTTTTAAAGACACGAAACATTTTTTGGTTTGGGGAAAACTAAACAGCTTAATATTACTTTTCATTAGGGGAATAAACAAATGCTATAGAACATTGTTTTAAAATGGAATAAAAAAATAGTAACCCACATCCAAAGATGAATGTAGAAATACAGAAGTATTAGGCATATAAGTTTATTCTTCTCTTAAAATTTTTCATCTTTTCTCATAAGATTAGTAGATTTAGGCTGTTGCCCTCAAAATATTTTAATAATGGTACAATTCCAGTATCAGTATTTTTTTAAAAATTACTATTGTTTCATATCACTTGAAAATATTAGTTAGGGATATGTCACTGGCATTAATTATGTTAAAACTAACATTTATTGTTATACATTATTATACGAAAAAGTAAAGGATTTACACATATACATATGTATACATAATATTTATTTTAGTTCTAAAAATTTGTTAAATTAATCACAAGATATTACATGTGAAATCCATTTTTATGAATTTAACCCATAGGCATAAATATCATAATAATTATGAATAAAAGAGTCTCAGATACGATAATGGCATATTTGTTCTGAAAGCAGACTGTATTTTGCTATGAAAACATGACAACAGCATGGTTCTAATTACATCCTATATTTTGGAGAGTGGCAGCCGGCCAATGACCGACATTTTTTTTTCTCCAAAAAGGATATAATCAAATAAATGGTAGATGAAGCCCTTTGTTGACTCTTGGATATGTAAATTAAGCGTGCTATTTAACAAGTTACTTTATCATCCTGATGAGTGGAAACACTGATTTGTAAGACTAATTATACTCACTATTTTTAGAATAAGCACAGGGCTTTGCATTATGCAGCTTTGCAGAGCATCAGAATTAGACAGGGAGGTTCCCTGTAGGTCAAGTCTCCTCAGAAGATGCCCAGAATGGTCACATAAAATTCATCTTGGTGGAGGACGTGAGATTTATAATTCAGTAATTCACTGTGAGGCCATTTTGTATTTTGAAGTCAATTGGAAGTGTTATTTAGGCACACCGTCCCAAATGTCAACGAAGGTCTGTATCAAGAAACAGGCCATTAATTACTAATATATCTTTAGTGGTGAAATAAGTTCAGACCCTTATTAGTCTTCTGAAAAGCACAGTTCCTCAAGCATATTTTTGTTGTTGTCGTTGACCTAGTAAAATGTCTTGTGAGTCTGTTGAGATTCATTGAACAAATCTGTTTTATGCTATAGGTGTTCAAAGAGAGTCCCAAGGGAGAAGTTAGTACTTAGGTTTTGAAGTTATCCCCCCAAAATATAGAAATAACAATCCTTTCCAAGGAAAGAAGTATATTACTAGATGCTATAAAACAAAATTACATTTTAGGTTTCTGACTTTCAGCTACAAGGAAATTCAGGTTTTTCATGTATGTAGGAAAGTGTCACCTAGACTAAAATTTCTAAAGAACTGAAGAACTCTGAAGCACATTTAGGGCAGAAATCTGTGAACAGGAATTTACTGTCAAGAATAGGGGGAAAATACACATGACCTGGAAATTTGTGTCCAAGTCTCAAGTTTGTGGGTACGAGGTCATGTTTAGAGCACTAAATTTATTTGGTAACAGAAAACAGAGTCTCCTTTCGGTGTTCCTTACTCAGAAATTTATCCAGGAAACATCTCTTTTGACTTAAAAAGAGAAAGCGGGACTGTCCTCCTAGGATTGATTCTGGGCAGGGGCTACCATAGCACTGTTCACCTGCACACTCTTCCTCAGAAATCAGTTCTCCTCTTCTAAAGTTGATATATTCCTGTTAAAGAAGAACGCAAATTAAGGAAGGAATTGTGTATCCACATTGACACCTACTCAGATCTTCAAAGCCGAAGACAAGTACATTGTGGAGTTGATGGTAATGGTATTGCTGGTGGTAGTGGGATTGTTTGCAAGATTCAAAACTGTGCTAGTGATATTAAGGGATAATGGGAAATCTTTATATTCCATCTTTGTTTCCCCAATCTTGGTATATAGGTGGACCGTTAGCCATCAAATGAAAAGTCACATTTGGAGAAGTAAAACTCTACTTGAACAACATCTGTAGCAGTTATTTTTTCCCGTCATCAATACTAAAGACATATTTTACTCGTACATTTCAAAAGATGAATTAAACATGCCTCAGTTGCATGTTATACAACCATATAGAGAGGTGAAATAACATTTGTAGAAAATCAATTTCATGAGCTAGGCACTACATTATACGATTCATACATATTCTTTTCTTTAATCCTCACAGCAATCCTATGAGGTTGGAATTATTGTCCTCGCGTCACTGAAATAAAGGTTACAGGTGGGTCACTGAGGGTTCCAGGTGTTAGCAACTTAGCTGTCAGGTATGACACTCAGCCACTAGCTGCAGAGCTGGAATTCAAACCAGATTTGTCTGAGTTAAAGTCTGTGCCTATTTCAAAATCTAAGCAAAAGAATTTCTGAATTTTAACTATGAAACAGAATTCAGTCACCCAGTGTAATTATTTATTTGATGCTTGAATTGCTTCTAAAATAATCATTTTAATTACGCATCAACTGGTGTTTAAAGATTGCTAATGATGAGAACTTTTAAGATCTACTATCTTAGCAACTTTCAAATACCATACAGTATTATTCACTATAGTCACTGTGCTGTACATTGCATCCCCAGGACTTGTTCATTTTATGTTGTGGTGATCATTTCACAATATATACAAATATTAAATCATTATGTGTATACCTGAAACTAATACAATGTTAGATGTCCGTTTATCTCAATCAGAAATAAAAATAAATACAAAATAAATGGGGGACTAAACTTAAAAAAATAAAAGATTGCTAGTAATGAGAAAGTGAGGCCAATTTATTTAGCTCAAAAATTTCTATAGTTGTCCTATCCAACATCTTAGAAGCTAGCCACAGGTGGCTACTTAAATTAAAATTAAATAAAACTAAACTTTAGTTCCTCAGTCACATTGGCCACATTTTAAGTGCTGATTAGCCTCATGTGGCCAATGGCTACCATATTGGACAGGATACACACACACACACACACACACACACACACACACACACTATACTTACCGTAAACAAATTCAAGAGGAACTGTTGCAGTTAGGATCTGCTCTACAGAAGTTATTATCAACATCATTATACTTTTTATTTATAATTATGGAATGTCAGAGGTGGAATGGAGTCCAAGATCACGTTATTCAGTTACCTCATTTTGCCAAAGAGCAGACTGAGGTGCAGTCAGGTGAAGACGTCATCACACTTCAAACTTAACACTTCACTTGTTTTCCCTGTTTGCTTATGCTAAATTCACATTTGCTATACACAGGGGAAAATAAACTGGTGTTCCTTAATTGAAGTGCATGGACTCAGTTAAAAGGAAACAGATCCGCTGAAGTTGCATGTATTATTTTTGTAATTTATGGTACATTATCAAGGGGAATGATCCATAGATCCACATAGAGTTCATCAGACTCTGAAAGCATTTTTGTCATACAACAGCAAGACGAATATGACCCAAATAGTACGTGCAACATAAATTTCCTGCAGAATGATTGCATTTCAGGCTTAAAGGAATTGCCATGTGGTACATATTGAGACCAAAAATACGCAACGGGCAAGCATTAGAATTGACTCCTAAGACAGTTTACTCCTGCAGGAAACTCTTAATTGAATTGGAAACACCACATTAAACTAAATATTTGTGTATTTGATAAAGAGACTAGACATTTTGTTGTAAACACTGTAGAGTACATATAGTTGAGAACTATTTTTAGCATTTAGGAAATAGAATTCATTCTCTTTACTTGCTTAAAATAAAAGCAAAAAGAGAATTGGAAATCCTAAAGCAATTCTTGGCAACGATCAGAAATGTTCTCGAACTTTGATTCTGATGTTGTACGAAGCTCAGAGAACAAAGGATGTTGTGTGAAAAATATGTAAAATGACCTTCATTTTAATCCCCACCGTTGTGGCTATGTAGTAATTCTTTTCATGATTTTCAAGCTTAATTGTTCATAGTTTGTTATTTTGATTTTTGTAATATTTTGTGAAACTTTGAAATATTGATACAACAAAAATGTTATGCCAATATAAAAATTTTCATTATTTCTAACGTCATTTAGATCATGGCCATGTATTTCATGTCAAAAGATTGAAACCTGTTTAATGATTGCTGGATTCTTTCAGTGTTTAGATAATTACCATTTTGAGCTATTATCCTCTGCAGGAATTAAATGCTCTTTACAGTGCACTTCATGTTTTGTTTTGTTTTTCTTCTAAAATGCTGCTTGAAATAAGTTCTCATTATATGAATGGTCTTGAAACAAAAACTAGAACTGCTAAAGCGCAGAAAGGGACATGTCTGACCTGATGTCTTACATGAAACTTTGTGTCTAGCAATGCAGCACCATCAGCAAACCCATAATAAGCACACTGGTCCTGCAGGATACTTGCCTCATAGCCCAAGAGAAAATGCTGCCAAGTGATGAGCATCCAGAACTGTTAATGCACTGCTTCCCGTTACAGGAGGCTGTGAAGTGGCTTTCTCTCACCAAGAAAAACTAACGCAGTTATCAAATTCCCTTGAGACCCAGATGGGAGAAGATGTGAGTCTACACAGGATGATTAGCACACATTAAGTGAAGCAGAGAACTGACTTTGTAGTAGCTGGATGGAATTGGGGACCCTCTTGTATCTGGCAGAGATGGACGACTGAGAGTCCACAGGTCAGCAGCACAACAGTAATGGGACATGTATTCTTGGATAAAATCTGAGGTGAGGTTTGGGTATTTTATCCATCCCTCTAATTAATGATTTATATAAGCTGATTATACCGCAGAAATAGGTGTGAGTGTGTGTTTATACAAACTAAATTTTGCTTATATATTACAAACTTGCCCTAAATAAATGACTGGAATTTTTTTTTTTTCTAAAGAGATTAAAAAGATTTATTGTTTTTAGATAGGTTTAAATACCGTTTCTGAGGGCCACTTGTTGGGTTGAAAACCACTTTGCTCTTCTACACATCCTACTGAATCTCTCACTCTGACACTTAGAGAAATGTTAATAAAGACATCAAATTGTGCAGTAGCATACCTCCAAGGGACATAGAGGCCGGCCACAAAGTGGGCAAAGTTTTTGTTTACTGTCTCACAGTCTTATAATGGCTGTTGTTCTTCAGTGACGTCTGGTTACATAAAATATTCAAAAGAGCTACTACACGCAGTGGAGTTTTCCTTTTTCTGACATCCAGTTCTTTTTTCTTTTTGTTTTTAGTAACAAATGTTAAACCATATTAAATGTCACATGGACTGTAAGAAATTTCTTGAATCAATATTTAATCAACAAATATATTTGACTTAAGGTTTCCTAAGCTTGATTTATAACTTTGTAAATTATGATAGCCCCCAAGATTCCCATTGGCTGCATAAGCCCCTCCCCTTGCATGCAAATGGCGGGGGAAGGGATTACGCCCTCCCCTCCATTATTCCCAGGTACTGGGAATATGATGAGACATCACTCCCTTGATAACATAAGTTATAGGGCGAAAGAGATTTTGCAGATGGAATTAAAGTTCCTAATCAGTTGACTTGAGTTCATCAAAAAAGATTATCATCGATGGGACCTAAACAGGTGAGTGCTTGAAAGACGTAAGACACAGAGGCAGACACTCCTGCGGGCCTTCAAGACAGCACAACCTTGTGAATTGCCTCTGGAAGGCTCCACTAGGGGGCCCCCAGGGCCTGTCCTGTTGGAGAACAGCTCACAACCATAAGAAAACGGAGACCTTCTGCACTATAAAGAACTGAATTCTGCCAATAACCTAAACCCGCTTGGGAGAGAACCCAGAATTCCAGGCGATATCACAGCCCTGGCCAAAACTTTGATTTCGGTCCTTGAAACCCTGAGTAGGAGACCCAGTTTTGTCTTGCCTGGGTTTCTGACCTACAGAAACTGGGCGATAATAAATGGTGGTTGTTTTAAGCTGTGAAATATGGGACAATGCAGTCATAGAAAATGACTACATTCTTATACTATGACTCCTACAAAATTTTACAGTCGTTTTCTAGGTCTTTTGTATTTTGCTCTTATGCTCTTATGGAGATATGCTTAGCTTTATGCCCTATATAGACTTTATCCCTTCCTATTCTGAAAATAAGGCAGGCAGAGCCTTTTGGGACATGAATGTACATACTTGAGTTCAGAAATACCCATCAAATTGCAAAGATATGTGGCCAACTTAGTACTAATGTTGAACCACAATTTGGTGGCACTTGGTAGCTAGTAATAATAGTAATGATAATAATACTGGTAACAGTGACGGCAAACAACTATGAGTATTTCACATGTACTATGTGACACACTGAATATGTAAAAATTCTTAAGCCTCACATGTTTTCATTGTTCTCATTTAACAGATGAGGAAATATCCTTAGAAAAATTGAGTGATTACCGTAGCTCACAGTCACTGAGTGGTGGAATCCAGGATTAAATCAGGGCTGCCTCACTCCAGAGACTAGCTTTTGATCAATGTCCCCACATTTTTTTTTTTTTAATGAAGGATCATTTTTTAAAGGGTGAAACCAGGAAGATTATTATATTTGGAATGCACAGAGTGAAATTCATCCAAGAACAACCAAATTTATTAATCTTAAATATTTGAGAACAAGGTACATTAACACTCAGCCAAAGGCAACTATTTATCAACCAGTTACCTAACCGTTTCACAGACACCAAACTGCCTCCAACCACAGGCCTGGAAATCCCAGTTCACAATGAAATTTTGTTTGAACTACGAACATAGTTAACTAGAAGTTCCACAGAGTAGAAAATTTAAATTAAGATCATCATTATGCAAATTAGAGATATGAATCTTAGAAGACAAAGTGACTTGCTCAAGGTTAAGTACTTTTCCTTCCCAATTACACTTCCTTCAAGAATCAAGAAAAAGCGTAAGAGCTATGGGAATAAAAACATGATACATGAAGCTCACTGATTGCCTCCTAACCACCTTTAGGTGCGCTTCTTGAAGATGGGACATATGTTATCTTCTCTACCCTGGGAAAATTGCAGGAAGTTGTAAAATCAGGTTCACGTGGGCAACAGACAGGCCATCTCCAGCAGAAGCTATGTAAAATCGGTAGGGTTAAAACAGAAACCAGGGACAAGCCAAAACAATTAGTTAGTTCCCAGAGCATAGAATGCAATACATTGTGGGATACAAGACAAGGGCTAAATCGAAAAGTCTGAGTTGTGGTTAGTGTTAAGTGAATATAAAGGTCTAGCTAAAGAAGAGGTAACTCTGAGTGAGCAGTTTTTGAGAGTTCCAGATATAGGGTATCTCTGCTTTCAAGATCTGAACTCCTAGGAAACATGAGGGAATTTCAGAATAATTCATAAAAATCTAATATTTGCTGAGAAATAGGAACTAGACTCTTATCATCTCATAAGCTTTTTCGGATCCTTACATGTTGAATTTTCAAACTTAGCCATATGCTCATTACTGCCTGTACTGTCATTACTTCTATGGTTGTCCCTAAGACTCCAGAAAGTCCCTTATACTCTAACGCTCTTAGTGTCTTGGGAATTTTCTTACAAATTCTAGAAACTTCCCTGATAATATTTCAGATACCATAGCTTCTGCTATATACACCTTGCAAGATACCCACACATGTTTGCACAATTTCCCTCCAGCCCCTCTGGAAAGCCATCAGAAAATAACCGGCAAGGACCGCTGATCTACCAGCCATTTCTGACATCCCCTCCACTGTATCTTGCTGCATGCTGTGTACTGTGACGGGTGTGCATAAAGTGCAATATTATGAATGCCTGTTCAATAGCTCAGGTATCGACTATAAGTCATAGCAAGCAAGTGCTAAATCCATCCCAATAATTTTCCTGCTCCAATCAATGGGCATTGGCTATTTAAAACAGGAATCAATAATAGTGACAGATTTCAATGCTATTGCGAGGAATCTATATTAATATAAACAGCACCCACATTACACTTGACCCTGTGACACAGAAGACAGAAAATCAATACTCTTCTATCCCTGCTTGGACTAAATTCTCTTCTTGGACTATGCTAATTAAAAGTCAACCATTATGCTAACATTTTCTGAATAATTAAGATAATTTTATAAAAGGCAAAATAAAGTATAATGTAGCAAGCACGTTTGTGGGAATTAGTCCCAAATTAAATAACACTCAAATAACCCAATTGTCAATAACATCCCTGATCACAGAAATTACTTATTGTAACCTACGAAGCCAAAAATGTAAGTCAATTTGTTCTCTGCTTTGTGTTGCTATTATCTATTAATAATGAAGTGGTGTGTGTGTGTGTGTGTGTGTGTGTGTGTGTGTTTTAAAATACACAAGCTGAAAATGTGGAAGATTGTGAGGTGTTTTTGTACCTGGATAATGTGTAGGTAGAAAAGCAATTTAAAGCAATAGAATGCATTATTTAATGTCAGTACAGCTTTCAGTGTGACTCAAACTTAATGATTTTTTGAGAGGAGAAATAAATGGGTTGAGCTTCATCGGATGTCTACTGAATTTCACACTGTAGACAGTGTTTTAAAAGAAAATTCACTATGGAAGTTGGAAAAGTAATTACTCTGCAACTACAGAACTACTGTCTTTTAAAAAATGCACGTATAATTTGACCTTGGCCTTAGAAAAGAACAGTCACGATATTGGGGGAAGGATCCACTAGTACAGAAATATCCAGATCTAGAAGAAATGGAAATGACAGACAATTAAGATATACTGAATGAAATACAAAATATCATCATAGGTGATTCAAGAAACCCAAGGAATTTGTGACATGAGTTAGAAATATATACAATCTATCCTAGTCTTTCTTGGATATTTCCAATTGTCAGATACCCTTGATGGGTCCGTTATTATTTTAAAAATATGCTCATTGACAAACAAAACTTTCCTCTCCCTTTCATTACTGTCCTGTTCTTTTACTACTTTGCCAGTGAGTTTCAAACAATGAACTCAATCCTTTGTTTTCAAGTAGTGTCTTCTTCTCTTAGCATAAGACTTAGAAGTGAAGGGCCATCTATTTGAAATGTATGTGCAACCTCTTATGTATGTGCTTAATGTATTAAGCATCCATCCTTAATCTCCTCTGAGTCACTCATCATTATTGTACATGTACCACTGTTTCGGCAATGGGTAAACAAAAAGGAAGCAAACAGCCAAGTGGTTTTTCTTGGAACTTATGTTCGACTGTTTGAGCAAATCTGTCCTTAACAAATTCTGCACCAGTTATCTTTATTCTTTATTAGAACAGACCGTATCTGAGAATCATTCTTGTCTTAAACTTCTGCTTCCGAAGTCTATAGTTTTCACTCTCCAAACACTATTGTTGTATGTAACTGAAGCTGCATGTATTTTGCTCTTGAAAATTTCCTGTGACTCAACCTTGTTTTTTTGTTTTTTTTTGCTTCCTTCAAAACAGCAATCTATACACAAATAAAATTGGTTCTGATGCATTCAACAAAATAAAGGTATTAAAGATCTAATAGTGCCATACACAATTCTAAGCAGTGCAGATAAGAATTGAACAAAATAGACAAACGTCCTTGTCTCAGAAAGCTAACAGATAGTTTGAGATGTATATACAATTTTCTTTGCCATTTGGATAATTACAACTGAAGTAAGATCGTGTGTCTGCGTCTAGAATATTTTCCCATACTCATTATGAAAGCATTGTCAGTGTAGACTCAGTCGTGCCAGGAAAATACATTCTATGTGATTTCAAATCACAAGATCACTAAATATAAAAGGTAAAATAAAAAATTCTAATCAGAGCCAAAATCTATGAATATAATCATGGTAAACTATTTTGAGTGACTTTAAAAATTAAATATTTACCTGGAAATTCTGAGACACAATTAAAAAGTGAATGTAAAAAAAATACTAGAAATAAGGTAGAAATCTACACAAAATTAAATGCACAAAAAAGATGCCATCACTGAATTCTTCCCTACATATTCTTTACAGATCTTTTTCTCCCTGGAGTTTTGGGAACTCCACTAAGATTCCTCTTATGTTTATCTCTCATAAGACAATTAATTATACTTTATTCTCAGTGCAATGCTTTTACGGTTCTCAAAATTAGATAAAAAGAGCTTTTATTGTTTAATATTTATAACTACCTATTCATGACTTTTCTTGACCAGTACTCATTCTATTCCCTACTATCAATTGGTTTTGAAATTCCAGGACAGGGGCATTGCAATGATCAGGGTCCTTTTTATTGTTTTTCAGTGATAATTCTATCTCGATATGTTACCCAATACTCATTTCTTTCCCTAGAATATAAAAATTTACATATTTATTAATTCATTCAACATATTAATTACCCAATGTATGCCATGTAATATGCTAGGCCTTAAGATGTATCAAATGATAAAAAGACCGTATATTAAGTGTTGAGAGCCTAGTGGAGGCCATGGACATAAAAACATGTGTAATACAATGTAATACATTTTAATAGAGATAACTAAGCAAGTAGAGAGCTGGCGGAAAGTGGTTTTAAGATGCAATATGAAAAATGAGGGTTTCAAAACTATTTCAATTAGCTTTATTTGAAAGCTTGGGAGGGCTGTATGGAAATAGATGCTGAAACACCAGTCTACACAATTTATCCCCAAATCAGTTATGCTACTTGGAAAACATGAGATGTCAATTTAGAGAATAAATTCCCATTTTATTGTCATCCCAAACTAGTTAAAAGGGAAGGAATATGAAAATTACAGTAACAGTAGAAAAGCTGGGCATTTTGCATATTTTAATGTGCTTTCTCAGGCTGCTAGTTAACCTGTTTCCTGGAAATGGTCGTGCAATTCATTCTGCTTGGACTTATCTTGCTGCTCTGGACGACCTTCCTGTTTGTAAGCTGTGAGGATGCTAGTTCTGTTTCACTAATATCTCCCAGTACAATACTGTCTCTAAAATGTAGCCTCTATTCTTTCTTTTCAACTCATATTGAATTGGCCAATCAGTCTGCCTGATTGATATGCTTCAGGCAAACCCATGAGTGCTATTTCTGAGAGTTGCTGTGGAAAGAGCTTCTCTGGTCAAAATCCCTGCAAGATCTTGGGTGGCCAGATTCACAGGATGCTCCTCCTTAGGACCTGTTTACCACAGTGATGGCCAGAGTGGAGAACTTTCAGAAAGGACATTCTTGTCAGGAGATTATTCAGTTTTTTCTGGGGTAGGGGCCATTTCTGATTTTGGGGGTGGTGAGGAAGCCTGAGGGTTTTGATAGAGACTTAGGCTACTGCTTCTGGGCTTTCCATTTTCACATTTTATTATGTGTCCCGTTGGCCTGAACTTATCCTTTGTTTGAATTCTTATGTCCCTTCTACCTTGTTTAGTCATTTCGCTAGCTGGGTCCACAATATTTGCTTTTTATCATGTATTACATGGTTATGTAATTGATTTCCACTAGTTATAACTTGTATAGTTTTCCACACCATTCTTTCGGGCTCTTCTTTAAAGTTCTATGCATCAAACATCATGACTTTGCTATTTAGTTGAAACTTTTAATTTTGTACACAAGGAACATAAGACCCACACTAAATGGGAACAAAGCCAACCCCAGGGGATGGAAACTCCCCAGGCTAACCCTCTCATTCCCACTGTACTGCCAGACAGAGGGGACTACACAGTCTCAGCCAGAATTCCTTCATGAACATTACTTAGGGATGAATGGAGAAAGTCTCAAGTTTCAGCAAGATAGAAAGGTCTGCATGACTTTCAACTGTGAAATAAGGATAGATTTGCCACACAATTTAAAGGCTGCTTATAAAATGTGTGTGTGTGTGTGGTCTTGACCCTGTTTTGATTTCTGCCTAGAGATCAGTCAGTTCTCCTTCCTATAGATTAAGTCTACACCCCTCAACCACCTCCCTTATGGCCCCAGGTACCAGACACCCAACTGGGGATAGCCCCTTTGCCCCAGAGCCTGGGACATTATTCAAATTAGCCAATCCTAAACCTGCGAGTCCTGCCCCGTCCTTTCTCTCCCACAGACACTACCAGAAAGACTCTTGTCCAGAGATCCCTCCTTCTCTGTCCCTTGTGACCCATCCCAGTGCTTCTCCTAAGTGGCCGTGCATGGTGTTCTTAGTTCTCCCCAGGGAGCTGGGGATACCCAAACTGTGAAACTCTCTCCTGGTCTCTGGTGCCGCTCTTGTGAACTTCAACTGGCTTAGGATCATCCCTCACCCACGGTAACGTGGTTAAAACAACTTAACATGTTGGAATTCTCGGTCATGTTTCATTTGAAAACGGTAAAAGAAACATCAAATATATGGGTAGAAATGTGGTTAAGGGATAGTTTTACTTCACTCCACACAAATAAAGGATGTTAAAATTTACAAGAGCTGTTACAAGAATATTTGATAGCCTGTGGACTAACATTGCCATCTGGTGGACAAATTAAATAAATGCAAGGAAAGTTTCTCACACACACATACACACACACTTATATCTGTGTTTTATATTAGGAAAGTAGTAAAGGGATTATAGCAAATTTTCACAGGTGAAGTCACAGTAAAATAAAATTTTCAACTGAACCTATAAAAAGATCAGCTCCTAGGAGCCATGATATCTAACCCCCTTCTTACATATATCTAACGAGGTCTACAAATAATTAGTATCAGATTCCTCATTTGTCATTTATGCAGGGTAAACTTGAGCAAATTGCTTAATTTCTCTGAGTCTCAGATAATTTACATCCATAAGATCAGTTAATTATCATAAGAGAACACTGCAAGGAGTGTATTAATATTCTAATTTTTTAACGTGAGAAATTAAATTCTGTGGCTAGAAACGAATTAGGCATTCCATAGCGGTTTATCCTCCTGCTCGTCAACCCTTTGAATACTATTTCAGTTATTAGAATTTTGATTAAATGGCACACAAAAACCCATGGTCTTCTGTTTCCGTAGAAATTTTTATAAATAGAAAACGATTTCTCTTCCCTTTGATTTTACATACACAAAACTATTTCTATAATCAAAGACATCACCGAATGGGGTATGACCTCGATTTGGAAATAGACTAGAATATGAAGCGAGTCTGAAAGACTCTGGAGAAAAGATGATACCTTGTTAAAAATAAAAACAATGGGAAACGTGGAAAACTGCTATTCGCTCTGGCTTGAGCAGGGCTTTCGAGACTATGTCAGTGGAACCTGTATTGTGGACTCTTTTCCTCTTTGTCCCTCAGGGAGTGGATTTCACTGCTCTGTGGGGAGGACAGATGCACCCAGTTGGAACGCCATGTACCATCCTCAGACCCCTCCATGAAGATTCAGCAATGAAGGAGGGTAACCCCCACTCTTCCGAGTGTTTCTCTTCATTATTTTTTACAACTCAGGCTTTTTGAGATATAATTCACACAAAGTGCAACTCGCCCCTATATATTTCTATCAGTTTTAAACAAGTGTATCAAACTCTATAACCACCATCACAACTGAGAAATAGAATACTTCTATTATCCCAAATTTTCCTTTCACCCCTCAATCAGTGCCCTCTGCTTGGCCCCCAGGCCCTGACAACCACTGCTATCGTTTTTGTTCCTATCAATTTTTTTTTCCTTTTCAAAAATGTCATATAAATAGAATCAAATAGCATGTCGCCTTTTGTGCATGGCTTCTTCGACTTATGATAATGCTTAACCGGCTCATTTGCCATGCTGCATGTATCAGTGGTTTTTATTTTCATTGTTAAATGGCATTCCATTATATAGATGTATCACAATTTATTTATCCAGTCATCACTTGGTGGACAGTTTATTGAAAATAGTATATGAATAAAGCTGTTATAAATATTTGCAAACATGCTTTTTGTGGACCTACATTCTCATTTGATTTGGATAGACATCTAGAGGTAGAATTGGTACGTCGTATCTCATATTTACAAATAGAAAATGCTGCCAAAATGTTTGTCAAAGTTATTGTTCAACTTTTTATGCCTTTGTGTCTTCTTTGCAACCTTTGAGAGTTCTTGCTCTTTGATGTCTTGATCAGCATTAGGCATTGTCAGTGTTTTGTGTGTGTTATTCTAATAGGTGTGTAGTGGTTTTCCGTCATGCCTTAATTTACATTTTCCAAAGGACTAAAGATGGTGATATCTTTTCATGTGTCTATTTGCCATCCACGTATCTTCTTCTGGCATGGAGGATCCCTCTCAGGTAATTTAAATCAAATGGTGGTAATGTGCTTAAGTCTTCCTTATCCTTATTGATAGTCTGTCTACTTGTCGTATAAATTACTGAGAGGAAATTGAAATTTTAGACTCAAATTGCATCATTGTATATGGGTTTAATTCTTCTTCAAATCTTATCAGTTTTGATTGTATTTTGTAGGTCCACTGTTAGATGAATACACATAGAGGAAAGTTATGTTTTCCTGGTGAATGACCAATTTATCATTTTTCACTTCTCGCCTCCTTTTTGCAAAAAACTTTCAACCTATCCATGTCTTTATATTTAAAATGGAACATCTCTTTAATTCAGTCTCACAAGCTGTCTTTTAGTTGAGGCTTTGGAGGTCGTCAAGAATCAGTTCAAGACTCTTGTTTTTCCCATTCATCTTAATTTTGAAAATTTTCAAACCTACTGTAAAGAAGAAAGTATAGTACTGTGAACACATGACACCCTTATGTAGAATAAGCAATTGTTATCATTTTGTCATATATCCATTATCTTGATATATATTTACATATATTAGGAGTAAACATATATATATAAAAAATAAAGAAACATATATATTTATATATATACACATTTTCTGATAAAACTATTGAAAATAAAGCTATTATGACATTTACTCCTAAATATTTCAGCATGCACATCTATTAATAATAAAAAATTTTTACATATTGCAAGTACTGTTATCACATTTAAGAAAATTATATTAATTCAATGATATCATGTAGCATAGAGGCCATAATTAATAGCCACAAAAATGTCTTTTTTAACAGGGTTTTTTTATTTCTTTAACAATCCAATTAAGATTTGCACATTACATTTGTTTCTTATGTTTCTAAAACTAGGATGAAGAATTTATGCACACTTATTTAGTCTTTCATGCTATTGAAAGTTGGTATATTCCTGAACTATTTTGAATCTCCCTAATCTAATGAAATTTGAGCTAAATCCCTAAACTGGGAAATTGTACTTGGTCCTAAGTTAATGCCAAATTACTGAGAAATACCCATTCAGCCCTTTCTCAGAGAAATGACAGGAGACTTTTTTCTTGCTCATGTCAACCGGATATGCTGTTTGGAGAATGTACAGGCCAGAGTGCTTGGACATTTTCTGTGGGTCTTATTCTCAAGGTCTCAGCTACTTGCCATCATAGCAACTCCACCCCCCAAACTTTACAAAATCCTTTGCATCTTAATTGCCTCAGGGTAATGTTTTTTGAGGCTGTTCCCCTCCTGTGCAGTGGTAATAAAGAGAAGTCCTCCATTCCTTCTAATCTTTATTTTAACCACCTTGACTTTTCTACCGAGTCTAGGCCAGTTGTTTTCTAGGATAGTTGGCATTTTGTTATTATGTGGTATTTTCTCAGGCATCTGCAAACCCCACAAAGTGGGATGTTTCTTCAGCAGAATCTCTTATTAGGAAGAAGTTGATTAGTCTCATATCCACTCCTGAGAGAATGCACACTATAGTTAAAAACGCTGGTTACTAAACATTGCTTGCTGTGCTGATGTTGTCTTATATAATACTGTGATCATTTCCTCTTCATGTCCCAAAATCCACTAGCCAAGACTTTTGTTTGAATCAAATTTTTACTGAAAGTATTTTAGGTCAGAGTGAAGAATTACATCACAGAACAATTTTAAATTGCATATCAAATATCACTACTCCTGTAAATTCATCGGCCAGTCTCTACCATAAGGCACTTCTCAATGGATGTGTTCTTCACTAGGCACCAGTCTTCTGTTAAGTTACTAGCTCCCCTCTACACTTAAACACTTCCTTCTTTCTTCTGTTTTTTTTTTTCTTCTTCTGTCTCTTCTCCTGTCTCACCTTCTAGAGTCATGAACAGAATGCAACTCCAAACAGCCTTTTGCTTTATTTTGGAGGAAAATTTACCCTTTATCTAAACCTCTCTTAATTAAGTTAAACATCATGGGACCCCACCTTCACTAGTCAGATATACTAGGTTGTTTTCTGAAACAAAGAAGAAATTCTCTGTCCTGCCACTTACATCTGGGTTAATGGTTCAAATTAAGTTTGCTTTTCATTTATTTTTTTCCCCTGGTATACTCATAGGTTAAATATATTGAAGAAATAAATGGCACTCACAGAGGCCAACAACATCCAAAGCAAACTATACTCCACCAAGTAACTACCAAAAATAAACAGTGCTGAACTTAAGGAAGCAGAGCATGTGGGTTCCCGGCCAGAGCCCACCCTGGAAACCATGTGCTGGTGAAGGCCGCCTTTGCCAGCTCACAGACCCACCCTGGTCACCATGTGCTGGTGATGGCCACCTCTGCCAGCTCACAGACCCGCACAAGACATGCTCTATGCAGGACGGCTCTGAAGGACTCCACATGCTTCCTCCATAAATGTATAGCTTCACCGCGGACGTGGGCAGTCCTTCCCAATGAGAAAGTCCTTTCCCAACTAAGGAAAGAAATAGTGAAGCGTTAGAGACGAGCTGCAAGTGGTGTCCAATAAAAAAGATGCCATGTCTCTTTGCTGCTGTGTGATCAAGTTTTTCAATAATTAAATGTACATGAACAACAACAAAAAGACAATAAAAATATTCTGTTAAGCAAACTTACTCTTTACTCTGACCAAAAGAGGAGGAAAAACCACATGCAGGTTGTTGGAGCCTGATATGCTGGGCTCACAGCAAGCCAGAGGTGCAGGGAAGCCAATATTCTCCAGAGCAGCCCTCAACCAGCAACTTGACTGTCACAGTTGCCCAGTGGCTTTCAGCTCTGTTCACTCACAGTGGTGGCTGGCTTGGTAAGGCACCCCTTATGTCTGCCTCCCCCACTCCCCTGCAGGTATTCCCTTCACCTCTCAGAAAAACTCACATACTGTGCTCAGGGTCTGTTTCTGGACCTGCATTATGTATATGCCCTCAATGGCTTTGGAAATATTTATGCTGGCAGAGTACAAACATGGATGCTCTTAGATCTTTAAATCATTCTTCAACACTGTTAAAATATAAATTAAATATCCTTGTTATAGTCACCTTAGGCACCTAAATAAATACTCCCCTGCAAATAATTGATACATCTTTTCCTTTCATTTTCTGGGAAAGGAAAGCAATATAAATCAAATTAATATTTTGTTATTATAATATTAAAATACAACAAAACGTGTCATTTTATACTTTCCCAAAGATAAACAACAAAAATCTAATTTATATTTTCTGTTATAATTTACTATTACTATGAAGAACGTAAAGGATTATAATATTTGTCAGCATAATTAAAATAAGACAAATAGGGTGCAAAATAGCATAGTATAAAATAGACAAATTTCAAAGCAGTTGGAAAGAATAGAGAACTCATTAGTTAATCATATTAAGGCACACATTAAATTTCTTCTTTGTTTTACATTTGAAATCAATAATTGTAGCTGTCTATTATTAATGCATGTCCTTGGGTTTAGGATTAGAAATGCCCATACCACACTGACATGAGTCTGATAAATTGTTAATCAAATAGCACATTCTGATCTTACTCTAGAAAAGAGGTCGGTGAACATGGCCCCTGGCTCTAGAAAAGGGTAAACAGGGTCTAATATATGGTGATGGAAAGAGAACTGACTCTGGGTGGAAAACACACAATGTGAGATATAGATAATATATTACAGAATTGTACACCTGAAATCTATGTAACTTTATTAACAATTGTCGCACCAATAAACTTTAAAGAAAAAAACAAAGAATATGGCCCCTGGGCCAAATCCAGCTTACTAACTGTTTTTGTAAATAAAGTTTTATTGAAACACAGCCATGCCCATTTGTTTATATATTGTCTATGGCTGTTGTTATGTTACAACAGCACAGCAGAATATTTGCAAGATAGACTACATGGTCCTCAATGCCTAAAATATTTTCCATCTAGCCCTTTACAAAAAACATTTCCTGACCTTTGGTTTAGAACACTAGGGCATGAGATGTCTCTAAACATAAGCATCATAAAGTTCAGTAATAGATTGCTTTCTATATATCCTGTAACACTTTTTAAACTTTTATTTAGAAATAGTTTTAGACTTACAATTAGAAAAAAATGGTACAGCTCCCCATAATGTTAACATCTTACATCAACATAGTATAATTACCAAAAGCATTAAAATTAACGTTGATACAAAACTGTTAACTCACCACCTACAAACTGTAGTCGAATTTTACCACATCCCCATGTCCTTTTTTTGTCCTTCATCAATTCAGGATCCCTCATTGCATTTGGGTGTCATGTCTCCTTGGCCTCTTCCAGTATCTGGCAGATGTTCAGTCTTTCATTGTTTTTCATGTCCTTGGCACATGCACATTTGAAGAATCTTGCTGTTATTTGTATTCTTAATAGTAATAAAAGTAATATTAGTATATAAGAAGTAGTAAAGTGCTCTTCAATTTGTTTTGCCTGATGTTTTCTCATGATGAGACTGAGATTATAATTTTGGGGCAAGAATACCACAGAAATGATGTTATATATTTTCTGTGTGTCATACAAGTTCTGATAATTAAGTTCGCAAACTCATCTTAGAAAAAGTACTACGTACATCATTGCTGAATATCACTATGGTCACCTTCGAAGTACTCCCCTTGGGAAGCTATGCACCAATGTCAGTGCCTAGTCCACCCTTCAAAGCAATTTTGGAACTCTATTTCTGGAATGGCCTTCAGAGCTGTCATTGTATTACCCTTCATGTCCTAAATGTCTTCAGAATGCCTTCCTTTCAATATTTCCTTTATCTTCGGGTAAAGAAAGAAGACATTAGGGGCCAGATCAGGTGAGTAGGGAGGGTGTTCCAGTACAGTTACTTGTTTACTGGCTAAAAATTCCCTCACAGACAGTGCCCTGTGAGCTGGTGCATTGTCGTGATGCAAGAGCCATGAATTGCTGGCAAAAAGTTCAGATCCTCTGACTTTTTCACTCAGCCTTTTCAGCACTTCCAAATAGTAAACTTGGTTAACTGTTTGTCTAGTTGGTACAAATTCATAATGAATAACCCCTCTGATATCAAAAAAGTTTACCAAATTGTTGCAACAAGTTTGCAAACTTAATTGTCAGACCTTTGTATATTGATAATATGTCTTATTACTGGTCGTGTTAACTTAGTCACATGATTAAGGTGGTGACTTGCCAGCTTTCTTCAATGTAAAATAATTATTAAGTACATGTAACAGACTAATGAGTCTAGAAAGCAAATTTTATAGACAGATATATTGAATTTAGACTGCATACATATGTGTGTGACTATATGTGTATATATATTTGTGTATATTTGTATATAAAATTTGTATTGAAATTTATCTTCGCTTAAAGTTATAGCATAAGTATGGCATGATTTTAGGAGCCTGAATTATTTTAGAATACTTTTAAGCTCAAAGTAAAATATAAAATCACACACAGTACCTTGTACTCTGCGTAGGGTCTAGTGAAGAAATTAATATATAACCAACCATCGAAACTTTGATTTCAAAGTGAAAATGTAAGAGAACTTTATGTTATGATGTATTTGCATGGGCCACACTGCCTAACTTCTGCTGTTTTTTCCAGTTTGTTTTTTAAAAACCACAAGAAAGGAGCTATCTTTTAGTTTTATCATGCATGGGAGAGTCCTCTTTTATAAAGTGCTTATTATAAAGTCTTGTTTTATATAACAAGTGATTTCTACTACTCGACTCACAATACATATTAATACTGCTTTCTTGCATGGAGTCAACAAAACTCACCTAGCTAACTCTTAACCCATACATGTTTTAAAGATATATATATATATATATATATATATATATATATATATATAGTTTATATATATGTATATATACATACACATACATATATACATATATATATGTATGTGTATATATATATTAGTTCAAGGATCTTTTGGAAAAGCTGCTAAAGCTATGATGATTTTTTTTGTAGTTCTTAAAAATGCACTGTACTTTAAAAGAATGCTTAGCAAGCTTACTGCCTTAGCATGCATAATCAAGTGATTCAATTTCAGTTTTCTTGAAATTTCACGGTGATCACTGTTTTATGAGTTGCATAATTATCTGAACAATGTTTCTAAAGCATTTGAAACACCTAAAAGACAAGGAATTCGTTAATGTGTGAAATAGCAACACACACTATGAATTTTATTAACACTAGAAGAGTTCTTATCTTGTCTTTTTTAGCCTTCAATTTAGCTGACAAACATTATGATTCTAGAAGCTTCCTGCCATTCTATATTTTTATAACGGCTTTACTGAAATATAATTCACATACCATACAATTCACCCATTTAAAAGGTACAATTCAATGGTTTTTAGTATGTTCACAGATATGTATAACCATCATTATGGTTATATGAAATTTTTTTGTAGGAACAAAAACGCATACATTCTCTCACACATAAGTACTTCACATTCAAAAATCTTGAGCCAAAAAAAAAAAAAAATCCTAAGCCTACATTTGAATGTGCACATAATATTAAATATGCTGAATACCATACTTTTTACAAATGCAAAGATAACTTAGAGATTTTTAAATAAATTCTGGTTTGATATGTCAAAGCATAAATTTCACCAAAGTGAATCATGTAAGGAAGACATTATTCAAGACTATTCCAGTAGGTGACAGAGGCCAGAGCTCAGCTGAAATAAAGTTCTATAAGAACTGCAGTGGGGAGATGAAGGTAGGGCCTCTGTGTTTGCTAACTGGCCTGATCCACGGGAAGGACAACTATTCTTATATCTACATGACAGGAGGTAGTTTCACAACGTGGAGCCAGGTGCCCACCAAAGTTAGGGTCCTGCTCTCCCACAGAACCTGGGACATAGAGGCACTGTCTTACCTGATGTTTACATTTCAAAGGCATGGATCCCAGGTCCTTGAGAAAGATGGCCTTGGGTTCTAAAACTGGCAAGAAGTTTTAAAAAACTGTGTATCTCAAAGTGACAGAGAAAGAATTTCCAAGTTGTCTGAAGTAAATACCCAAAGCAAAGGAAGGTCAGGGCTGAGTGGGGAAGAAACCTATTGTAAGTTTAATCAAACCTAGGGGCATAGAAGTAAGGCTCGCTTGGTCAGGCATATGATGTCATGGGGTACTGGCCCCTTCAAACGGAAGATTTCTTTGTGAATACCCTCTGAGTGTGAATTCTGGGTCATATAACAGGTCAGAACAATAGAGGGATTGATAGATCTGCTGCTCCCTGGAATATCAGACCCCTCTTGGCCTCACCACCAATCCACCCTCCTGCCCCCCACACCCCGACCGGCAAAAGAAAAGAAAATTATAAGCGGAGTCATTACATTTAGAAAATTGAGATATTTGACCAAACTCTGACTCTGAAAATTAAACATTTCCCATTCCAATACAAAATCCATATATCACTGCCTTGCCTTTTGCTGACATCTGCTGGTACTTTCATGAAAACATACAGATTTGCCTATTTTTAAAAAATCGCCCCAGAAAAGACAGTCAGGCGTCCACTGTCGGGCCGGACAGAGTAATTGGTACTGTGCTTGTCCTCCAGCCAAGAGTAACCACCAAACTGGGCAGCATCGGAGACAACGGCTCCCTGGCGTTGACCACGGCAGTGGGACCATGGTCCGTGAGAGAAGAGAACCACAGAGCGCCTGGATCACCCTTCCCGATCACCCTGGAGCACTTCCCTGCTGCGGTGTCAGGAGCTGCAGCCCATGGTGAAGGCACAGCTGAAGTTCTGGACTGGAGCAGCTGGGATTCATGCACCGTGTAGCAGAGAAGAGGTCTCTGTGCAGAGGGAGGTTGGGGAAGCTCGCGTGTGGACTCCCGGTGGGTCTCCCGAGCTGAGTTACACATGAGCCCACAAAGACTCGGTGAGACTTGGCAGAGAGCAGCTGCCATGGGACTAACTGCAACAGGAAGCCCCAGTCCAGGCTCAGGGCCGAGACCTTGCTGAAGGCCTTGAGCATTCGGTTGAGATGCCACAAAAGCCAAGTTTTAGGACAAAGGACCAAGCTACAAAATGAAGGACACGTGCCCTAGGACTAAGTGAAAAACTGAGATAGAGCTGCCATGATAACAAATAAAACCAAGCCCGACAAGATCAATCGCAACTCCAGTCACCTAACTGAGCTTATTTATCCTCTCAATTAAAGCGATCGGATACGAAAAAGCCTGAGAGCCCCTCTGCTCGTCTAACCACCCAGCCCCGGGTGGGGAATCTGAGGTCTGAGGTACCAGTTTGCATGAAGTAGCCAGGGAGCAACACTCACAAAATGCTTTAGTTTTGCCAGGTATGGGTGCCCAAGGTCCAGTAATCCTTTGAGGAGCAGAGGTGGCGTTCTGAGAGGCCCACTAACCAAAGTGGGAGGGAGAGTATGGAGATTCTGTGTTGGAGAGACTATTAAGGTGTCGATTGGGTTACAAATTGGAAAGTATAACTGCAAAAATATTCTGAAGTGCATTGCTTTTCCCCAAATGCACGAGTGAGTGAATGGTCATGTGGCCCTTACCTTTCTCACGGAATATTGTCTACATCTGCCTTGTGCCCAGTTTTACCTGACCATGCTAAGTGTCAGCTTGGAGAATTGCCTGGAGGACCGCAAGAGAGCACTAACTACTCTTGTTAAGAGTAGTGAAGCAGGAGTTTTGTTTCTTACTAAATCTCCTGTGAACTGTCTGTCTGGTCGGTATGTAAAGCAGATACTCTGGAGGTTAAGTATGGATGGAGGATGGAGGATTATGTGAGGTGGTATCTTTGATTGCTTCAGCTGTGTGGAACGTGGAAAAGTGTACAGGAAGTGAGAGAAATCAGCAGGGGCCGTACTCCTGAATAGACCTGGCTATGATCCTCTTTTTAATACAAAACTGGAGTCCAGCCAGGCTCAGTTTGCATTCTTTTTTGGATGGAACTCAGTATACATTTACTGTTTCCCCACAGGGGTCTTTGCATTTATAGACATTTGCGATGATTAAGTGAGAATGGACTTGGAAATGAGAAACATTCAGAGCCAATTAGTACATTACATTGATGATATCATCACGATCGTGTCCTCAGAGGAATAAACAGGAGGGGTTAAGAACTAGTCACCTATTGGACAGACACAGGCTAACCTATCAACCAGCTAAAATTCAAAGCACATTGAAACTCCTGAGCACATGGTTTGGGGCAGCCAGGGACATTACCATTCGGTGTGTAAAGGCACAGACTGTGCCCTTAAACCACATATCAACTTGGACGGCTTTATTTTATAAATGAAAAAAAAAAAAAAACTGACAGCTGGACAAGAAATAGAGATAATTAGAGGCTGTGAAGGGACTAAAATTCAAGTTTTCTGACTGTCAGTTTAACTTCCTCAACTTTACCAAAATGAGTTTGTAATTTGCTTTTTAATTATGAAATATTTCTATCCCATAGAAGATATTTTTACAAATATCCATTTATCCATCATGTAGATAAACAATTTTTTTCATTTTTGCTTATACTTAAAGAAATGTAACTTTCCGTATTTTGTTGAAACACCATTTGAATTATTTCCCATCTCATTCCTCTCCTTCCCTTTCAAGAAGGAAATTATTAATCCTAAAATTGGTGTATATCATGCTTGTCCACATTTTTACTTTTTTATTACATATGTATGAATTCTCATTTTTAACTCTAGTCATCTAGTGATATATCATTCTACTCCAGTACCCCACTGTCTGACTTACTCGAGCTTTGCAGAAAGTTTTGCATTCTGTAAAGCGAATTCTTCTTCCTTGTACTTCAAACTGACTTGGCTATTCTTGGCTCTGTATTGCTTTATAAGAAGTTTGAAATCAGACTGTGAGGATGTGAAGAATAAACAGAAAACACCTGTTGAGAATTTGATGGAAACTGCTTTGCATTTAAAGATTAAGAGTCTTTCATTTTATCAAGATATTGAGTCTTCTTTTGGATGAGCATACACTGCTAAATATCATTAGATGGCATTTCATTCAGGATATATACCTCAGTGTTCACAAAGCCGTTTAGTATACAATGTAATTTTACCATACTGTTCAATTCTGGTTTTATTGAAACAAATGTGTGAAATAGCAACACACGTGGATTGGGGAATGTCTCTCTTTCCTCATTGTCTGATAAAGTAGTTTGTACAAAGTTGGGACTCTCTGTTCCTTGAGGATATGGAAAACCCATCTACAAAATGACCAGAGCCTGACGTACACCTCTAGTCATAGTGCAACAAAGTTACTGAATAGATTCCTTTAATGTTTTCACTTTCTTCTCCTTTTCTATTTCTGCTTGAGAAAATGATGGTAATATGTCTTTCAAAATTACTAGCATTTGTTTATGTCTTTGAATATTTTTATGATTTTTTAAATCTCTTAGAATCTATATTTGAAGCCCCACTTCTCCAGTATTAATTTGTATTTCTATGTTTTTATGGATCATTTATTAGAGGTTTGCTTTACTTACTTAAAATATCTGGGAGATATTTCATTTGGCAAGAGAATTTCAGTTTTTTAAAAAATAATATTTAACTCTGTGAGCAACGTAGAAGTCCAATATATTTGGAGGTCAAAATCTCATGTAAATATTTCTTTTTTCAAGGCCTGACATTAGAGTTTTGACCATTAGATACAGATTATACACATTTCAGGTGGCTCCAGTTTAAACTCATTATTTATACTTTGAAAATAGAAGGACATTATCCTAACAAGTTCCTCTAACTGTACTTAGTTTGAAATCAAAGATGGGATTAAGGTAGCTCCCAGTAAATTCTTTCAACTGTTCAAAATAGCTCAAAGGAATAAGACTAAAGGAGCAGCTGTCTCCTTGAAGAAGGATAGTTCTCAGGGACCTGTAGCTAAGTCAGAAGATAGAGACACCTATATCTAGGGAGAGGTTCCAGAGGGAGAATATAGAGAAATATAACAAATCTAGGATGTAGGTCTAGAAAAGATCCGTGAATGAAGCATTATCCAGCACATGACTGTATTAACATATTAAATACTCAGATAATGAGCTCTTTTGGTCAATTGCATACTTTATTTAGGCTCAGGGTAAATATATTTGATCTTTCATCAAATGTTGCGATAGGGCAAAATATTGTATACAGAAAATGGGTACATGTATTCTCTCAAGAAACTAAGCAATTTCTTGAAGGCCATTCTGGGGATAGAATTCAGTGAGGTCAGACGTTTCTATTTAAATTTATTGGCTTATAAGCCAGTGATTCAACTTTAACTGCATTTTAGAATCCCTAAGGATGCTTTAGAAAAAAAAAAAAACACCAATATTCTGATCACAACTTCAGAAATTCTGATTTAATTTGACTGAAGTAGGTCTATGCATTTGTATTTTTTAAAGAAGTTCCCCTGGCAAACCTCTAGATTGGGCCAACATACAGGAGTCATGACCCAGAGTTAAAGAACTACTAGAGACAAAAAAAGGTTTGAACACCTAACGCACTGAATTCCAGCCAAGTAATCTTTCTCTAATAGCGCAGTGTAGAAAACTGCTTAATGATTAAGGAGAATACCACAGAAACCTTTGCAAGATAATGTGTGAAAGGTAATCAGATAAAGTCTGATTTTTCTTCCTCATGAAACACCCACCTAAATCCCTGGAATTCAGGATATTGCATGACTTGTTTAGGATTGTGTCCCGTTAATGAAAGAATTCACTCCTGATTTTAATGTCATTTTTATGTATGTGCAGTTTTAGGTAGGATATGCTCTTTGTATTTAATTATTCTAAACTCCTTCTCTACCATTTCTCTACTATGAACAGGGGATGAGAAACAACACATGGTACATAAAGAATATAGAGATAGTATTATCAAAACCCTGAAGTATTGCCTTCGGACAGCTGAGTGCATGACACTCCTCGATATACGAGGCATCACTAGTACTCCTGTTATTTGCCAAGAATAGAATAAGACGTTATCCCTGCCCCAGACAGGGTTACTGTCCAATGAGAGAGCCAGCTTTCCAAGCATATCCATTCAATGAAATGTATTCAGTGTTATCAATCAGTGCACATACATTAATTGTATTCTTGGCACTCATGTCATTAGCACTGATTATAAAATGGTTCCACACAGAGGCCCTGTCCGTATAGTGCTAATGATGTACTGAATATGAGAAGTATCTATGATTAAAGGAAACCTTATCCTTTGGGAAACATTTTCCTGTGAGTCATCAACGGCTGCAGTGGGGACATATACATAACCAGAGTCAGGAGTCATAGCTCAGTTGATTGTCTCCACAGGTCAGGTAAGCAAGAACTTTCTCTTCCGCTGCAGACAAACAAGCTTCAGGAAAACGTTCAAACTGGTAATCATGTGTACCGAGCACAGCAGTAGCTTCTGCAGTGGAGAACATTGGGGAAATTTATGTGGTCTGAAGAAACGATAGCCTATGAGGATCACTGGATCGAGAGCGAATGACTCACCAGGGTTTGAGATCATAAAAATTGATGGGGTGGTTAGGAGGACAGCTTGCACTAAAGGAGAACTCACTGAGCCTAAGGAGCAATATATGGCACTGTCATTTTTTATGAGCTGTATCATCCTATCAAACATGTGACTGAGTTTCTAAAGAGCCATAATCAATAGTCTCTCTACTTCCACACATCTGTTGTCATGGCAACAAATGTAGAAGACCCACTGAGTGGCCAGTCATTTGAAATTAAGGAGAGAAACTCTGACATAAACTTCTCTCTTTTCCCTTGCCTGAGAAGAATCAGTCAGAAGCCTATTTAATGGGATCCTATTAAACACTAATTTCCCTCAAATTTTTATGACTCATTGTTATTTTCATATTTCAGATCTTCTGCCAAAGTAGAAATTTTCATGTAGCACTAGTTGTAAAATATAGGCTCTTTTAATTCTATTTGTAAAATTTCCCTTCTTGATTTATGTTTATTGAACATGCTCACGTCTATTATTTGTGTCCGTATAGCTTATCATTAGTGACTCCGCTATAAGGAACACCAATCAACAGAAAATTTAAAATTTTGTTTTTTAGCAACAGAAGCAACTATAGACATCTTTGTCCCAAACACAATGGAAATGGCATCTAAAATCCATATTACTTCTTGGATAAATCCATGATGAATTTTTGGATTCTAACATTTGTCTCATCTTGAAGTTTCTGCCTGCAGAACAAAGTATACACAGTCTACCCATGTTACAAGCCACGGCAATGAATTCACCTGGTGAAAGAACTGTCACAACCATGGTTAAGCCCCAAAATTCAGAAGGACCGTGGCATGATAATATTTTTGACACTAGCTCTTTTTCAGGATTGCCTTAGCTGTTCTGGGTTCCTTGCTTTTCCATATGAATTTTAGGATCAGTTTCTCAATTTTTGCAAAAAATCACATCTGGGATTTTGATGGGGTCTGTGTTGTATCTGCAGATTGGGGGAGCATTAGTCTTTTACTGATATTATAACTTCCATTAAGGAAACTTTGATCAGCAACATGGTTTTATTTCTTTTAGGTGCCTAATTTCTCTCTATGATGCCTTACATTTTTCAGTAGACTTGTCTTGCATTCCTTTTGTTAAATTTATTCCCAACGATTTTTATTATTTTTGATGCTATTGTAAGTGGAATTATTTTCTTAATTTCATTTTCAGGTTGTTCATTGCTAGTGTATAGAAATGAAGTTGATTTTTGTATTTTGATCTTGTATTGTCTTTAAATACTTTCAAATCTTCAGTCTTCTTTTAAATAGCTATTGCCTTCTGTAGCTCTGAATCCCAAGTTTTTCTTGGGACTAAGATAATACAAAGAATTCTTTTTAAGCAATTAAGACAGCAATAAATAAACAGTATTCAATTTGAACAGAATGCCTGTGATATTTTGATGTACAGTCTTCCGATGCCAATTTTAGAGCACGTACATCTACGAAGCTTATACCATTCCTAGGAAACAGAAATAACTGATTTTTGTAACAAATTCTAAGGGTCACCAATAAGTAGCAACATTTAGCCAAGTCCCACGAAATTGTCTTTAACTGGTACGTGATCCCATTAGGTGTGTGCCCTATTGTGAGGACTGGTGCATGTGTGAATCAATCACCTAATAATCCAGCCCCTCGCGGCCCTTGCCATATCACATGTCCTACCTGGCCTGAGCCCTGCCTCACAACACTCAGGAAGTCTCCACTTTTAGTGGCCTTGAAATTAGGGAGTGATAGGTATGCAAAAAAATAAAAGCAAAGTGATGCAAAATTGTTCCTCTTATATAAGGGGGGGGAGTCACAGAAATATTTTTAATTTTGGAAATCAAGGAAAAAGTAGAGACCAAATTTAACAAAGCTATAAAACAACTCCATACAGTTGGCATTTTCATATTTTTGTCATCTCATTTCCTGGAGGCATTTATTTTTCAATACTGAGTCATTGTAACAAGAATCCAACACAGTTGAATTATGATAATATATCATCTGTTCACAGGAAATTTTAATTTATAACACAGTTACTGAATGCAATTGCTGTAATTATACAAGGATCAATCCATAGGACTTGAGAGGGGCTGAGTAATGTTGATTTTCAAAGTTCTCCATAAATCACTGAAATAGAGTGCATGTGCTCAAATGAACTGGGTTGAATAAGATTTTTGCACTTTTAATTATGCCAGTGATTCTCTGAGATATGTGATCTGAGCAAAGGGAATTAACATAAACTTTGAATTATGTCATACCTCTCGCTCCTGACTAAACTAAAGATAATTTGGGTATGGCTTCCCTTCTATTTCTATTTACCTTTAAATGAGTTGATGAATGGAAATAAGAAAGCTGAGAATTAGAAATAGTGTTAACTATCTGTGAAATATTAAATGGGTCATGGGAAATTCCAAAGGGACCGCAGTGATGAAATGCCCCCCGACAGGATTGCAGGGTTGCCAAGAGAACATCGGAAACCATGGGAGAGTTCCAAGTACAAGCTCCAAATACATGCGAGATCTCTGCAGCCAAGATTATTCAATCTGCCTGGGAATACAGGACCCACCCCAGCAAACGTTAGCATTTATTGTTTTGACCCAAATGTGTTGATTGCTGTCTCTAAAATCCCCAAGTCTCTCATAGATTTTCCGTTTATCTCTTTATATTGGTAAACATAGGGAGTAGGAGCCTCAAAAATAACCTGTATTCTTCCTGTTATCTCAGACTGGTAGACACTGAGCTCATGGGGCAGGCTAACATGAGAGACACATATGCAAACTGACCATGGATCAAAGATAATTCATGGCTAAACTTTATGTAAAACTTCTTTACCTGATAAGGACATGTCTCTTCCTTCTAGATTAATGTTACATTTTCTGATAAAGTCTGCTCATTTTATCAGAAAGGTAATGTTCTTTGTACTTGGGAAACAAAGTTATAGAGCCAGAGCACAATTGAAATTTTTCAATTTTTTTGGTTTCGTTAAATTATTTGAAATATTTTTCACTTAAGTAATTCATAATCTTTACATCTTTCTTTTTAAAATAGTTCAGGATCATACTTTCTTGACACTGCCACCTGCCAAATTTCTACCCATACTTCCAGGACCAATGATCGCCTACTTCTTCTACATCATGCCTTTACCACCATGTCTTTATACATGGAAGAGCAGAATGACAAACTAGAAAGAATATGAGTTTTGAACAGGGAGCTCGAAAACCACTTTGAAAGTCTGTGATTGTTGTATTAATAATATTAACATGTATACAATGGAATATTACTGACCCATAAGAAAGGATGAAATACTGCCATTTGCAACAACATGGATGGACCTTGAGATTATCATGCTAAGTGAAATAAGTCAGACAGAAAAAGTCAAGAACCATATGATTTCACTCATATGTGGGATATAAAACTGAAGGCAACAAACAAGACAAACAAACAAAAACCATAGACACAGACAACAATTTAGTCGTTATCAGAGGGTCAAGGGGTGGGTAATAGAAGAGGGTAAAGGGGGTCAAATATATGATGATAGAAGGAGAACTGACTCTGAGTGGTGATCACACAATGCGATATATAGATGATGTATTACAGAAATGTGCACTTGAAACCTATATAATTTTACTAACCAATGTCACCCCAATAAATTTAATAAAAATTTAAAAAATAATAATATTAACATGCAGTGAGGGCTTACTACATTCCAGGCACTGTTTAAAGAACTTAATGGATACAAACATATCTATTTACCAATGAGGAAGTACGATGATTATTCATTATAGAGAACAGGAAAGTGAATGCAGAGAGATAGGGAATTTGCCCTACTTGCTTTGCTAGTGAGGGGCGGAGCTGGCACTGGTCCTAGGAAGCCTGGGGCCAGTATCCACGCTCTTAACCCCTTTGTTATACTTTTTATTTTCACCGACTTTGCAACTATACCTACTTTAGAAAACAAAATCAGCAAAAATAAATTAATTATGCCAAAGTGATTTTAAACTGGAAAATAGCTATCAAAGATGAAGTGTATTATTAGTTAGTCTCAGATTTTCAACAAACGATTAAATAGGATTTTCGTAATGCAGTTTACCGGTGATGTAAACTTAGGAGATTGTAGAACCCAATTAGATTATTTGTTTTTATTAAAGTAAAAATAGCAAAAATATTCATAGCTTTTTCAAGGACTGTAGCCTCATAAAGTACTGGTAGAATT
Organism: Rhinolophus ferrumequinum; assembly: GCF_004115265.2. Taxonomy (NCBI): domain Eukaryota; kingdom Metazoa; phylum Chordata; class Mammalia; order Chiroptera; family Rhinolophidae; genus Rhinolophus; species Rhinolophus ferrumequinum. The sequence goes on along the minus strand of NC_046302.1, from coordinate 48,556,652 downwards.
TACTGACCAAAGCTAATTTAATTATTTTATAATTAAAAACATGGTAAGGTTTGCAACTAGATGTGCCAAAGCTACTTAAGAAAAGTAAAAGTTATTTTAACAGGAAATTTCGGAATATAAGCAAAAGTTGAGCGAAGATAAGACTGTTAAATATCCAATGAACTACAGATTTTAAGGCATACCTGTGTTCTTTATAAATGGTTGTTTAGTTTGAGAATATATAGATGCGGCTTTAATGGGATCTCTATTATTCCCGTATAAGCTTAAATAACAGATCAGCATAGCCATTATCATAATTTTATCAAGCTTCTTGCAAAGATTTTTTTCTAGTGGGAATGAAGATCACAAAGATTTAACGTCTGTTAATTACTGTGTTTGTGAAGGGAAAACTATCACGGGGACCTAGAGATAAGAAATCTCATATTAGACTGGAGGAATAAATGTCAATATTCTTGTAAAATGTTTATTGAATTTGTACCCACATTCCATACTGGGGGTTTGGATTAGGAAAAAGAATCAGGAAGGCGGTGCTTTGGGTTGAACTTTGTAGAGTAGGTGCACTTTTGATGGAAAGAGTTGGATACCATTCAAATTGCAGCAAACGATGAAGGTGACACGTGAGGCCCCGCCCCCGACTGGGGCTGATATTCTTAACTCCTGATGTGGGCTGGGGATTAAGAGTCTGATGAGCAGCCCACGGGGAAAAGCAAGGGGCTGGTTGGGCAAAATGAATATTAAAAGCTGTGTCCTAGATGAAGCACTAATATCAAAGCCAGACTTTTGAGAAAAAAAACAAACAAAAAATTGACTCTTCAATCAAATGGAGTTTAGGGACCAACTGAGCTAAGATAGAAAAGTGAAGAATCCAAGGCTAGAGGGAAACATGGCTCAGCAAGAGACAGACTGCTAGAGTCAATCCAGTGCCACGATAGCTTTTCTACGTTCCATGCCCACACCTGCACTGCAGGGCTGCACTGAAAATATTTAAGGAGTTAACTCAGACCACTCTTTAAACCTATCTTCTCAGTCTCCTGGTCAGATAATCATTGAGATAATGCAAAGGCTGGCTGTCAAATCAACTGAAATGAACCAGATTTCTGGTCCAGTACTAAGCTTTACTAAGAATTTCAAGGATATAAGCAATCGTAAAGCACAAAGTACGGAGAGGTATTGGATGGAATTGCCAAATTGTTCCCAGGTCCTTTCTTGCTGGTTCAGGATGCTCTATGACCTACGTTAACATATGAAGTCTCTAAGCAATGTGTGATGCTACATTAATGACTCAGAAGAGAGCTTATTCGATCATGAAATAGCTCTACTTTATACTCAGATGGTTACAGAGCTTGTGAGATATTTTCCAGAGCGCTATGCCCTATAAATTTATAAATTCCAGTTTACTTATGGTATGCAAGCTAAACAGACCAGTGGCGTTGTGCTAATGGCTCCCCTTTTGGATTTCTGTGCCAATCAGATCTAACTGTCTCTCAAGCTAGAAATGTCAGGCTCTCTGCACAAAATCTTCCCAGTGCATTTTGGCAATTTTACTTCCTAAATAGCTCTTGATTCTCTATTATCTGGCACTGCTAGGCCCTTATCCTTTCCTGGAATATTGTAATGGCCTCTAAAACTAATGTTCTGAGCTCAAGCCTTCCTCCTGCTCTAATCCATTCTGGAAACTGCCATCAGAATCAATGTCTTTTTCTTCCCCTCTTCAATACCAGTCTCATTATCTTACCCCCTATTAAATTCACTTTACTAGTTTCACATTATTGAAATACTAAATTTAAGGCTTTCTAATTCTTTAGCCACTTAAAACAAAACTCTGTTCCTAACACTCTACTCCAGCAACATCAAACTGTTTATTTAAAGCATTTCTCAGTTTCCACGTAACTTTGATTATCATCGTTCCGCATTATCTGTCTGGTAAAAATCTAAATATTTCAGAACTCCTTTTGGATGTATATACATGTTTCACATTCCCTCTATATGTTGTGCATAATTCTATACTAGCACTTTATATTGAAAATAAAATTTTAAAAAATACATTGTTTTCTTCATTTGGTCCACCCCGCTGTACCCTGAGTTCTGGAGACACAGTCTCTCTGGTAATTATCTCTGTTGGTTAAATGCATGTTCTTCATTGCGGTAAAAATATTTGGTGTTATGTTTGGAAGCACTTCAAAAGAAAAAAAATGAACTTACTAATATCCCTGTAAGACTTTTAGATTAAACTAAGTCTCTTAGCAGCCAGAAAGGACCTGTTGTTATAGAATTCCCATAAGTTATGGAAGGCAAACTCACGCATTGTTCCGTGTGATACAAGGTCAGTGACAGATCCTTGGTTGAGAGAACACAGCCGTGGGAACATGGGAATGGTTCCCTGTTCTGTGGTTAAAATAATTTGACTGGAATGAACTTAAAAAAAAAAATCCATATTGGGGCGGGGGTGATATAGGTTAATGGATATTATTCTGTCTTTAAATGTCATAAATTTTCAACCACATGTAAAATAGGCATCCACATAATAGAAAATGCTATATACCTCAAAGTAATAGCGAGAACAATTCTTAGAGATTCCTTCTCATTAACAGGACACTACTGAATAAATCAGATTGTAAATGTCTAGAAACTCTACATAATATACTTGCTTAATATATAGAATTTATATTGGAAGAAAGTATTCTTTTAACTAGTTTATATAAGCATAGTATGCATATTAAGATAGTATCATGATTTGGTATGTTCTTATTTCAAAGTGTCCATTAAGAAATAAAACCAATACCTAAAATTATGAATATAGGGGCAAAGAAACTTGAGGTGTACTTTTTGATAAGGAAATGTTTAATCTGTCTTTGATAGCCTTTATGTAATGATAGGCTATCATGCATAATGCATAGGGAAAAAACAGATTTATGTTCCTAAGTCTGACAAACCAGATCACGCTCCTCTCTAAAGCAGTAATTCTTATGTAGGCATACATTACACTTAGATAATTCAACTGCTGTTCCCTATATTTCACAAAGACACAGGCTATCAAAGTCTGTAGCATAATAACTTTGGTCATGAAATGTCTTATTTATTTGGTAGAAGAACAATTGAAAAGAATATGCCAATTCATGGGTTTTTTTTTTTTATTTCTAAAATATAGAATTCACACACATTAAACTTGAATGAATGCAACAAAGCTTGGAGAGCAGGAGGGTACAAGTCCTCTGTAATGAAGAACCATGACGATATTCGGTTGTACCCTGAATGATTAATACAGATAAAACCAAAGGTATGGAACTTTTTTACTCAGTATATATTTTTAAATCCCTGGTTCTATTTGACATAGTAAAAAATTAAATATTCAAAATTAACATTAATTACGCACTGAGTCTGTGCAGAGCCAAGACTGTGGTCTCTCATTGGATCTACCTTCCTCTTTGTCTATCCTCTTTTAAAGTAAATTGTTCATAGGCTATAAAGGAGGAGTTACATATACAAATACTAAATTAAATTCTTTCCCTCTTCATGCTTTTCTGTAAATCCAATCCTATGTTTCTCTCTACTTTCAGCTCCCCTTGATAGAACAGAATCATTTGATTTTTTTACATTGAGAAAATGTCTTTTTTTAGCTTTATTGAGTGATAATGAATTGACCTGTGAAATTGTAAGATATTTAAAGTGTACATCATGATGATTTGATGTACTTGTATGCATACATTGTGAAAGGAAAAAACTAACACATGCTGAGTGGTTCAAATTTTCAAAAATATTTAACAATTTTATTTTCTTCTCACGCAACCCTGCAGAATAGGCACAACTATGATTCTCATTTCAGAGAAGAGGAAAGGCATCTGCTTAAGTCAAGTGATTTGACAATGGCTCCCCTGATGCGTAGTGTATGTGAATTGTGCTAGGGCATTTGGCAGATCTTTGTCATACACACTTGAGAAGAGACCTGGCTGGCTTCAAATTTGGGTTTTATAACTTATCAGCAGCATGATGTTAGACACATTATTTAAACTCTTTAAATTGTAGTCTCATGAAATGGAGACAATAAATCATTTAACTCATCGTATTAAAAGAGAACAAAATGAGATCACACAAGTTAAGATGCTGAGCATCCCATCTGATACATGGTAAGTGCTCAGTTCATGTTCGCCATGATTATCTCAAACATGGAGCTGAAAAACGTGAATTATTTCATCAATGTGGAGCCACCTGACTCCATTTTGTGAAATATAGCTAACATACTTTTGGAGACTTGTAAATGGAGGTAGCTGCTTTTGATTTTTGGGGACATTAAAAATGGTGTTTCAGAGGGAAAAAAATGAATTTAATCATTGCATAGCAGCATGGTAGAAGCCATAGCCCCTTTTAAATAAAAATGCCAGGAACAAAAGACTAATACGTTAGACTCTGGCATTCCTTTTTATCGCTCTCTGCTCCAAAATACAGAACATTTTATTCATTTTTGTTTGAAAAAGAAAAACATCTTATATATTTTCATTTCTTAGACCAAATACTATTATATGATACTGAAAATTATTTCAATCCCATAAGTCTTAATTCAATTAATTCAAGAATGCAAATATGTGTTAATTTATTGAATGTCCACAATGGAAATTCTCCTTTCTTTACAAGAGGAGAGATTTTTGTCTTTCATATTTACTTATGCACTCTAAACACACCAAGAAAAGTACCTCACATTTAACAGATTTGCAATATTTTTATACAAATACATGAACTAACTTGAATCTATCTATCTATGTTCAAAGAATGACTCCCTTTCATCATCTTTGATAGCATAAGATAAGAGAGAATCAAAAATTCTAAAAGAGAGGATATCATCTATCTTATTCCTTTCTTATCTTCAGCAGTAGATATATTTTTATTTAGTGTTTATATTTGGTATACAACTACATATGTTAGTATCATAAATCCTTCCCAACCCTTTCAATTTTATCAATAAAATAGTCAACAGCTGTTTGTCTTGTGGCAAGATTGGAAAAGACCATTTGAGAAAAACTTACTTTGCCCCCGCACGGCTGGTAGCTTATCATGGCTGTGCCTTCCCCATTTGTGCTTTAATCTTTGGAGTGATCTGTGTGTAAATGCAAATATTATTAAAAGGAAATTGTACAAGTAAATATTCTAAATGGCTACATAACCATCATTAACTTGAAGTAAATTGCAGGCAATTTAAAACTGCCAGGGATAATTTTTAAGAAGCGGCTTAGTACAGGGAGATAAAGCAGAATACTCTTTCTTTGTACTGTAGCTCTCATTACTCCACGATTCACAATTAACCAACTCGTAAAATATGCAAGTGTGCTAAGAGGCATTAATGAAAGTCATGTGGCATTTCGCTTATATTTATATGGCAATTCAAATAGAAGTTCTGGAAAAGAGATACAATGAAATAGGGAGTGGAAAAAATAGCATACTTTGGTATTATAATTTTCATTATTTGAAATTATACATCTTGAGTTTTTCTACAAGGTCACTGTTTGGCAATAAAACACAGTTTCTTTGTAAAATTCAGAGACATATTCTGTCTGTTTGCCTTGGACAGCTCCTAAAGCAACACCCCACACATGACATTGGATCATGTTAGCACATTCTTGGGCCATTATTATAGGGCAAAGAGACATGCGGGAAAGCCAGAGGAGCTCATTCGATCAATCCTTAACATGCCCCTCTTCTCTAAACTTCTGCTTCTACACACAGTTTACCTTTAAAATGTCACAGATGCCATCCGTTACTTAACTTCTTACATAATGGCAATGCAGAAGCAAATATAAATATATATTCTCTTGTTAAGTCCTAAGAGAAAATAGAGATTTTTTGTTTGTTTGTTTTGATCTTTGCTTTTCATAGTAATCCTCATTTAAATATTTTATGGTTTGGGACTTAACATATGTTCTCTTTTAACGGTCAGACATTTTGTTTAATGTCCTTCCCTATTTAATATTTTTAATTAATCAACAGGACCATAACAGGACCAAGAAACAGGATATTAGATACTGCCTGCAATATTTTTTAAAATTGTTTCCGAACCCTCTCGCCTCCTTGCAGAGCCCTAAAAGGGACTGCTCTCTGGTGGAGGAGTTGGTACCTCCAGGGGCCAGCTGCTAAGTCTATAACTCTCAGCTGGTGGAAATTACCTAGTTGAAGATAGCGCTGGTATGTTAGACAACGCTTGTATGTTTACAGTGGCCAAGACATGGAAACAACGAAAGTATCCTTCCATAGATGATTGGATAAAGAAGTTGTGGTGTATATACACAATGGAATACTACGCTGCCATAAGGAAAGATGAAATAGTACCATTTGAGACAAAACGGAATGATCTTGAAATGATTATGCTAAGCGAAATAAGTCAGAAAAGGTCTAGAACTATATGATTTCACTGATATGTGGAATATAAAACTGAAAACAACAAAGGAAAAAGACAAACAAATGAAGAAACAAAAACTCATAGACACAGACAATAGTTTAGTGGGTAAGGGGGATGAGGGGTGGTAGACGAGAGTAAAAGGGATCAAATATATGATGATGGAAGGAGAACTGACTCTGGGTGGTGAACACGCAATGTGATATATAGATGATATATTACAGAATTGTACACCTGAAACCTATGCAACTTTACTAACAAGTGTCACCCCAGTAAACTTTAATTAAAGAAAAGAAGAAAAAAATTAAGAGTGTCTCTTAGTACTTGTCTCAAACCATAAAATATTTAAATGAGGATTACTATGAAAAGCAAAGATCAAAACAAACAAACAAAAAATCTCTATTTTCTCTTAGGACTTAACAAGCCTAGTGAAATTTTCTGATAATATAAAAAGCTGATGTTCTTAAACACTGATATCAGATGGTTTGTGTTCAACTTATCCTAGGGTTTCTCACATTGCCTGCGATAAGTGGTTGTGATGTTGGCATAACTCAAAGTGACGGTAATATTATAAAATGTATACATACGATGCATGCTTAAGATAGGTTAAAAACTTACAATAAATATATGTGATAAAGATCATATAATGGTGGTGATCCTCCTTATTTTAATATAATTATTAAGGTAAAGATGACATTCCTTTGGATTTTTTTTCAGGGTTGTTCATTGATCTGTAATAAAATGTCTGTTAGACTTTTGCTTCGATAACCTTATGATAAATATTTCAAGCTTGATAACACTTCTCTAAGTATCTCCGCTATTGCTCTTAGGAATTGGAATTATTTACAGTTGTCTTCTCTCCCACTAAGCCTTCTAGGCAACTTAGAACTAAGCGTCTATCTTATGCATTTTATACCTCTGGAACAACTGGTCAATATTAACTGATGAATGCATTAACAAAGAGTAGGAAACTCAGCTGATTTCATATTAAAAATCCAATAAATATTTTTCTGTTATGTAAAGGATGACTGGATTAATATGCAAAATGACTAAATCCTGAGATTTCACTCTGCTCCATACAAGTACTAAAACAGTGGCTTGGGACCACATGAACACTATCTACTGACCAATCAAACTAACCAGACACATTATTTAAAAGGCAATATTAAAATTAAAAACAGCACACACACACACACACACACACACACACACACACACACACACTTATAAACTTACTTTTTGGAGTTCTTGATCTCTTGCAAAACCTTTTGGGATATGTTTAAGTCTTGGTGGAAAGTACCAGAAGCAGACATTGGTGAATTCTGGCTAAATCAAAGATTAAAATTTTACAAGTATCATTAAAGCTCTACCTAATTCCTTAATTATTTCAGAAGTATGTTAATTAATTTAATGTTTAATATATTTTAAAAATAGGCCTAATACATGACAGGCACTGGACACAGAGATAAAAGAAATAGTCGCTGTCCTGACCAAGTGCCCAGTCTGGCACAGGCTCTTCTGTCTTTCTCCAATACTTCTCCTATTATATTTCTTAACAATTTTCCTATCTCTGTAAGTCATCTTCCCCGTGCTCTGGTCTATCAATTTCTTCAAAGCATCTTTCGCCAGTCATCCCACCACCATTCCTCAAAATATTTAAACAAATAAGGTGGGTTCCAGTTTTATATTTGTGTAAGATTATATTAGGCTGAGTACGGATGATTGATTAGCGGAGAGAACAATTGAAGAGAGAATATTAGTAGATAAAATATTATCGTAATTCAGGAGAAAATGGAGAGGACTTCACTAAAGTAACGGCTGGGGCTACAGACAGGAGGGTTTACATTTCCAAAGTCTTCAAAGGACAGAATTGATCTACTCTAGGCTTTCACGATGAGTTCAATTCTCTCACATACATAAAGGGCGTCAAATATATGGTGATGAAAGGAGATTGGATTTGGGGTGGTAAACACGCAAATGAAATATATATATATATATATATATATATATATACACACACACATACATACATATATATATATATGATGTACTATAGCATCATACACTTGAAATCTATATAATTTCATTAACCAATGTCACCTCTATAAATTTAATAAAAACTAAATTAAAATAATATGTTTTTAAAAAGATATATAAGAAATTTCACTTAAATTATAAAAGCTCATTTCAGAGAGGAAAATTAACTATCAGAGAATGTATATAGTATTAAAAACAAACAAACTCCTTCTCATATAGTTTCCACTTAAGACTGAGGGAGACTCACAAAAACTAAGATAACAATATAGTCAGAGGGAGACAACTTAGAAGATAGATAAAGCATCTTTATATCCTAATAGGTACTTTTATTAGTATGGTTTAATGCATGCATTGGATACTTACTGGGCCTTGAAGAGTAAGATGGATATAATGTTAGCAACAATCTCACTATTTTTCATTAATATCTATTAATACTTAGTGCCATAATAATGATTTACCAAAGATTATCATATAATTTAAAGCCTGCCAGTGTCATATCATCAACTGTCTAGAAATCCAACTGCATGTTTTAACATTGCCAAAACCAAAATCTAAGAACAATTAAATTACTCTTGATTCAGTGCCAGAGAAATCAAAAAAGCAATTATAGCCAAATGTTTTCATTGTCTTAAAAATTAAAAGATTGAATATAATCATCCAATTAAGTCTTTTGGACCCTTGGCTTATAAGACAAAGAACTTAAATTAAAAATGTTTTTAATCTAAATGATTGCACTTAGAGAAAATCTTCATGATAACTGTTAAGTATACTTTTTAAATTATCTCAAAATATTAGATAGGTGATAGATTCAGGTATTAATACTCAGCAAAACAATTATGTCATAAAGAAAACAGCAATAACAATAACAAAAAGTAAAGTCCTTGCCTCTGTATCAAACACAAGCTTAAAGTTATCTTTTTCCTTTAAAACACCATAGCAGTATTTTGCAAGTTCCATATATATGTTAATCTGTGGTTCAAAACCACAGGTTCCCTATAATTTAAGCAAATAAAATTAAAGTCTCCATTAAAGTAAGTTCCTTTAAATTATGTTGAAGAAATTCCTAAACTTTATTTAAATGTACTTATTTTAATAAATAATATGACATTATCTTACTACTAGTAGGTGTTATCTATTATCATTTTTATTTCTATCTCCTCAAACTGCTTTTACTCCCTACTGTCTGTAGAACTCGAGGCAAATTATTTAACCTTTCTAAGCTTCCATTGCCTAGACAAATGCTTACTAAATATTTTGACATGAATTTTTTACCTGCCTAGTATGTGGAACAAATTTTTTAAATTATATAATGCACAGAATATTTTAACACTACATATCTGGTATATATAGCAGAAGTTCAACAATTGGTAATGTTAAAATATTAGCTTTATACACTTGGTTTAATTTACTTTTAAAAGAACCCTATAAGGTGGGTAACTGAGGCACAGAAAAATTGGCTAGTCTTTGTCTCCATTTGCCTTCTTTCCCTTGGTGATTTCTGTTGTCTCATGGCTCTAAAAAGCATGCTTTTTAGGTTGATGACTCTCCCACTTATATTTCCAACTGAGACCTTATCTCTGTAGCTCAGACTCATATATTCAACTGTCTATTCAAATCTCCACTTAGATGACAAAAAAAAAAAAAATCTCAAAATGATATGTCCAAAACTGGACTCCTGATTTTTCTGTATAGACTTGTTTTTCCCAATCTCAATAATATATCAGTTTTATCATTCAGTTGCTAAGGCCCAAAAACATTAAATTTTTCTTAGCCTTGACCTTCCTCCTTTTCTCACATTCCACATCTGATATTTCAGCAAATTGCATTGGGTTTACCTTCAAAATGTAATTCAAATCTAATATATCTTAACCTATTCACAGCCACTATGCTAGCCCAATCATTCCCTCCTGATTTATTGAAATTACTTCCTAAATGATCTCTTTGTTTTTTCCTCACATCTATGTCCATGGTGAGGGTATGCATTCACAGTTATTCTAGGCTTGTGTAATGTAGAGACTTTACATATGAGGTGGTACTTTAGTGTATTCTCAATTAATTCTCTACTTAAGCCTTTGTGATCAGACCTGGCTTCATTGGCATAAAACCTGTACAGTCATATAGGGCCCCATACTCAGAAGGGTTTCATACTTAATGTAATGCTAAATTTATCTTGGACTTGCGTGTTGTAAATAAAATCTAATGGGATAGTGGATCATGCATGTCAGCTAAAGAGATGCAACATACATGTCTTCCATTCTTGGCCACTCCATGCACACATAGCATTTGCAGTCGACAATGAGCATAGAATTCCACTGGACCTATAATATATATGAGTTCAGTGACACTCAATGCAAGTACAAGGTAAAACGTTGTATCTACAACTCAATAAGCCAAATGTTAAGAGCCCCAAGAGGCCATACTTTCTGTTTAAATCAGAACTTGTTTCCAACAGAGACAAAAGGCAATGGTTCTAGGAAACATTAATAACTGAGGAATGCTTTCATATCCTATCTCACATTATTTCCATGTTTTAAACAGCTCACTCCACTCTACAAGTAACTGCATCGATCTCCTTGTAGTGTCTTCACAACAGACATGCTTCTGTCTCAAAGCTTTTAAATTGAGTTTCCCTCTAACTGCACTTCCCTCTAACTAAATATCAGCATGTCCCCCTCTTCATGTTCTTCAGTTTCTGCTCAAGTATAACCTGCTTATTGACAATTATCATCCTATTTAAAATTATAAATACTTACCCCTAGTACTCCTTTGTTCCTTATCCTTTCTCAATGCCTTATGTTTCTCCACAGGAAATATATATATGAATCAAAATGTGAAAAAATTTTCATTATACTAACATATGATCAGATCTGTCAAGGCTCACAATTTTAAACAAATATTGGTTTGGAAAAAGCATTGTTAGTCTTCGATATGCTTAAGAATAGGAATGATTAAATATCAATGGATTCATGTATTGAGATAAGCACTTTATTACTTTAGACTATGCCAAATATTTTTCTTTAAGGGTAATCTGGTTCAGGGGAAGCTATAAGTTGTAAAAACCAAGAAAATCTTGCAGGAAAGTTAATTGAAATTACCGATAAAGAATATTCTTATTCTTAATTCTAACAAAGAGGGCTAAGGATCACGGAAGTCGTAGGCATAGAGCTTATTAATCTCCACAATCTTCCATATAGAATTTTTGGTGGCATTCATGCATAGTGAATTGTCAATTTAAAATATCAGGACATCTGTCCTTATTGTGAATGCATCATTAAGTTTCTTGGAAAAGTACAAAGATTGAATAGTAAAGACAATAGTACTTTTCTTCTAAACCTTATTGGACTCTGTTAGCCCCGATCCTCCAAAAATCAGACACCAAGATGGGATTAAAGGTGGAAGGGTTTTATTAGTGGAAGTACCTGCATGAAAGACAGTGGGAAGGGCAGTTAGACAGGGAGAGCCATCAGACTGTGAATAAGCGTGACCCTAAGTGAAGGGGAAGAAGGAAGGTGGAATAGAAGCATCCTAGACTACCATGAGGTCCAAGGAAGACTCAGAAAAGTCATTGGGGAATCTTCACACCAAGTCAGCAATCAGAAGAGTCTCCTGTGTCTCAGGAATAGGATGCTTTAGAATCCCTGCCATGCTCAACCACTGGCTGGGAGAAAACTTTCGGAAGCATAGCCTCGGGGCAAATGTAATTATGAATTTAAGAGAAGCAGATGGGCTCTTGGACAATTAAGCTCCCTATAGCATTTTCATGGCCAAAACATTCATTTTATGAATCCAAAGCCAGCCCAACCCATGTAGAAAATTCATCTAAAAGGAAACTTTTGCCTTATATTTGTTTTTGCATATATAATCAAAGTTTGTAGAATCTAATGTTATGATTTTCTCCTTAATTATTTTGTAACCTATCACAGTATTTTATGTCATTAATTTTGTTTGTAAGAAATGTGAATTCCATTAATGATGGCTCCTCTTTCTGCCATCCATGAATTATTCATTGTATAATTATAGTAAATAAGGAAAAATATAATTTTTTTCATTTATGTCTCTAGACTTTGTTCCTAATGCCCATTAGTTTCTCAACAGTACTGATGGAGGACCACATATGAAATGTTTAGATATTTAATAGCTATACCTCATACTACAAACTTGCAAGTTAACTCCTCCCATTCAAGCCTGCCATGGATATTTACCTGAACGTAATTTCTGGTGTATAGAAATGTTCTTTAGTGGGGAAAAGCATTCCCATTATACTGAGTTTTTGTCCCCTAGCTCCAGGAATGGCTGTGCTTATATATAACATCTGTTTAGGCCCCATTTTTATGAAATATTATCCATGTGCAAAAGATGATGAGCCTGCTTTCTCATCACCACCCTATGTGAATTTTTGGCATTCCTGTTGTGCTATGAATTATATTAAGAAAAACAATATGGACTTATAGAAAAAAATGGATTTTAGATTTAGGTGAGTGGCCAATTCTGCTTCTTAGAGTTAGTTTTCATCCATCAACAAGCTACTGTTTCTTTACCTATTTAATAGCCATAATAATACCTACCCAAAACAATTGTTGGGAAACATAAGCTAGATAACATATAAAGATTCCTAACCTGATAGACATTCAATGAATGGTAGGTCCATTTTATAGAGTTGATGCTGTCTTTATTTCAATGCCTTACTACCAAAAAGAATTTAAGGTGAGTTATCAATGTATATACACTATTAGAAGTGTTTTTAAAGCCTGTATTAGAACAGGGTAAATAAGGTTAGGAAAAAGTAGTTGATAAAAGATAAAGTTAGAAGAGAAAATGTGTGCCAATATCCTATACACTAAAGAAGAATCATGAATTTGCCTCTGTGATTCATGTTAAAGAACATATTTTCCCATTTGCATTTTGTACGAGGAGTTCCATAACCATCCGACAAAAAGCTAACCAATCATTCTGGAGAAGTGTACCTACTCTGGCACCGACACCTGAGGGAAGCCCCTTGAGATTCACAGGGTGGCAAGTGTGTGGAGTGGACAAGGTTCTCGAGGACATGCCCATAGTAACTTAGCTCACTCTTTGGGGCTTGTCTTCATATGTCCCTCAACATGGAACAGTCAATGAAATAAAACCTAGAAGCACTTCCGTCAAAGTAAGGAAAATATTTTCATATTTCTGGATGAGAGCTTGCTGAGCAAAATTACTGTCAAACTTGCATGAATGACAAAGAGTCTTGGAACTTAAAGGTACAGAATGTCTCCTTTTTTACCATATCTATTTATTTTCCACATTCTAGAGGTATTAGACTTGCTGCTGGCCTCCTGTGTGGTATAACCATCTGCTTTCATCAAAAGGGCAATGAAATCTTTCTTATCTCCCCAGGAGTCAAATGCTTTCATTCTGGGTAGAAACCTCTCTCTCTCTCTCTCTTTCTCTCTCTCTCTCTCAGCCCAGCTCGTATATAAGATTCCAGTTTCCTAATTTCCTTCTCCTATAGTATAAATCCCCTTTGCATATGTAAAGTGCTATGACATATCCTTATCATGTTGACCCAAGGGAGAAATGTGATGTGGGAAATTGACACTGAGATATTCTGTAAGTAAATAATTGATCTTCCTCTAACCCAGAAACCTTATGTTTGCTGTAAGGATAAAATAAATAAATACAAATACTAAAAATTCATCAGTCCAGTCAGTTTTACACAAGGCCAAACAAAGTAGTTCAGGTATACAGCTCTCTGATGTTCTGGCTTAATTCAGGCCAAATGAGCTTATCTGTATCTTTTGATCTGCTGGTCATAGCACATTAATGGATAGTTGAACTAATTAAGTGGATCACAACCAGCTCTTCTTTAAATGAGATAGAGTAAAGTAGAAAATATTAGAGAATTTCATATGTTATAAGGTTTTTTTCATGAAATTTTTGTTTTAATTACTGTGTGTGTGTGTGTATGCACATTATTTGCAATTAAAAATACAGCATTTTCTTTGAGAGATATTTAGGAAATAATTAGGCTATAATTTGGGGGTAGTAGAACTCTAAAAAAAAAAACAATAGTCTATACTTTGTATCTAAATAAATAGGACCTAATAAAAGAGATGGCAATTCCTACCTTTGCTTTCCACATTAACCATAGCTTAAAGTCGTCAACGTGTTGGCCGCACTGAAGAGTTTTATTTCCAGTGTCAAAGTCAATACTGTAGTTTATCTGGTTGGAAAAGATATCCAGCTTGCATCTGGTTGCATGCTTCCAGAAGACCCTAAAAGAGGAATAGTATATCTAATACGTAAGTCATATACATTTGGAGAAGAAACCACAATTTTTTACTTCAATTCCTGTTTCTCCTTTACATGTACATTTAAATAGGATTTTGTTTCTTTTATATAAAAATATATTACTTTCTTAGAATTTTACTATATTCAATAATTCTTTGAATTTAGCTGGAACAGCAGGTGTTATATTTGAATGGCTACTTTATTTTTCTTTAATTTTTCTTAAAAGCCTTGAGGTTTTGCTGTTCTTTTCAAATTACGTGACTATTGTGTATTGAAGCTAATCAGAAGTGTTCGCTTTGACTAAACTCTAACATGAATCAACAGTTTGGGGATCAGTCAAATAAACTGCTCTGGAAGCCACAATAGGTAAAGAATAAAATAATCAATTTATTTAATTGTGTGCTTTCCTACCCATTTCCTCTCATATAGTTGATTTAAAAAACATTCCTCCTTATTGGAGAAGAGAAAATTTGCTTTATGTGGTTGATAAATAATCATTAGACAAAAGAAACGTTTTTCATCACTCAGAGACCCTTTTCTCAAAGGGTATGTGTTGCTTTAGCTAACGAACGCTAAATGTGTGCATTTACAGGGCAGAGCTTAACTATATACCAAGCATAACTTTTTCTATAAGAAGCAAGTAACCATATATTATGTGTTTATTATATGCTGGACACTTCACAAATATTATATCATTTGATTCTCACAGAGACCTCATAGCACAGGTACTATTATTCAATCAGTTTTACAAATGAAAGAAACGAAAACTTTTATATCTTATGTAATTTTCAAGATCATATGTCTATACAGTGATGAATTCGAGAGTTAACAAACCAGCAATTTTTCTTAAGAGTTTGTGGAAATCCAACTTTCAAAGCAAGAAAACTCATAGTCTTTTTAGGATAGGTTTATAGATCTAGGAGGAGAACCAGAATATGTCGTAGGGAAAATGGAATGAAAATGATACCTTAAAAAGGAGAATACTTCATGTATATGTGTCTTGAGTGCCCTATTTACACATGTAAATATTTTCTCTTTAGTCTACCTCAAATCCCCTTTTAATCTTTTGTTAGCTAAGAGTTGGAGACTACTTAAAACATTTTAAAACAGTATAATCAATATGACTAGTATCTATCATTTCTAATGTGATGATTAAGCTACAGTTAGGCATTAAGGTAACAAATATTTATAGTACCTACTGTCTGTCATACATTGTGCTGGGACAGTGGATTTGCAGTAAGGAAAAGAGTGGAAGAGCTCTGCCCTCATTGTGTTTACAATCTGTTGCAGGTGGTAGGGTGGGTCAGGTCACAGATAGACACTAAACAAAATATGGTATATATGAAAGTAAAATTGTACCATGAGACATGCTATGAAGGCATTTGATGGTGCTATAAGAGAATACTCTGTTCTCAAGGTCAAGGATTTCACCTAGTCTGAAGGTCAAGGAAGTCTTCTGGGTAAAAGTCATTCTTGATATCAGTAGGAGCTAAACAAGAAAAATGTTGGGGGGAGGCTATTGTGGGAGTAAAAGTAGAACCAGACATTGATAGGCAGGAGAAGCATATGCCAAGGTCATAAGGGAGGGAGCTGCTCTACACCTTCTTGGAACTAAAATGTCCACAGTTATGAATGGCAGAAAACAAAAGGAAGCACAAGATGGAGTGAGAATGCAGACAGTACCCACCCACCCCCACCTTCCCCACCTTGTAGACCAGGTCAAAGATTTTAATCCCCAACCTAAAAGCAGTAAGAAGCTACTGAATGTGTTTAAATTTTACATTATGAAAAGGTACTTCTGGATAACAGAGATTGATATGATTAGCATTTCATTCCAAAAACACATAGTATTTTTCTCTTTGCACAATTAAATAAAGGATATTTAAAATCAGTTTATTTTAGCAAAACATATGTACTTATTATCGCCTTTTCAGCATCAGAAAACATGTTCATTAAATACTGAATATCCTCGGTTTGCACTGCTCATTAAGACATGAGTCAAAATGGGCTATATGCAACCTTGGGTATCAAAATGGCTTAATAGATAAGAGTCAAATGTTCCACTTAATATAAGGCCACACCAAAAGAAGCTTGTTTTCCAAAGATGACCTTAAAAAAAAGTAAAAGCTTAGTGTTTTAGAGATTCTTCTCTATTTCCACTGACCATCTGTTCATCTTTAGGAAAAAGACAAAAAAAAGTGCAAAACAAAAAACATTTATTTCTTTGAAAAACAACTGGTAAGTCATTAGGTAGGATAAAATGTACTATTTCAACATATTCATTATGGATGAAGAAATCAGGGGAGACTGCAGAAAATTTGCATTTGAGTCCTAAACATAAAGGTGTCAGAAATCTGAAAGTTGAATATAGACCTGTTAGCACAGGGGACAGAGAACAAACTCAAAACTTCTTAAAAAAAAAAAAAAAAACAACGAGTACCGCCACATTATAATTTCTGGGTGCTGGTCACACATCAGTGGAGAGGAAGGATTAGCCTGCTAACCTGCAGGCTTCCAACACACGGCAGCTGCCATGTTATTGATGGAATAGTGGAGGGACGTCACTGTCATAGGCCAAAGGATCTTAAAATCTGAAGCGGAGCTAATGGTTCCAGCCAGAGTTGATGAGAACGACCTGACCTGGAAGAGAATAAAGATTCTCTCAGACGAGAGGAGAGGATGATGACACGGGCACGAAGTACTCAAGAGTAAGCAGGAGGGCCAGCTAAGGAAGTTAATAATAAGAAGACAGCCGCTTTATGTTTGTACCCAAACCCTTTGGAATGCTTGCAAGAGAGAACAGAAACTAAGCTGTAAATGATAGCTACATAAAATGTGTTTGCGTCTCTGACAACGAACAAGACACACGAATTCTCAAGTTGAACTTTATAATTGTATCTCTCCTTGTAGGAGATCGTAGGGTTATATAGCATCATATTTACTCATGATGGAAATAAAATACATACATATAAGTGGAAAAGAATTTCATACAACCATCGATTTGTACTTTCTACGCTAAAACTATATGACAGTTACTCATAGTTATCCACACTTAAAATGCGTCCTAATTTTGGCCCTACACTCTGAGATGACAAATTGGTCAGTAGGCCAGATGTGACCCCGGAAGAGAGGGTTTGTTTGTTCGTGTGTTTTTAATAAGTGAGACATGAATGATCAGGTTTTCTACAGACCTCATTGTGTCCATCGTCTCACCCCAGATCTTGTCTACACAGAGTTACTTATTACCTGAGCTCTATAATCATTCGATTTTGTACCCAGTGGCTGCCACTGAGAGATCAAGGGTGACGGTCAGTTTTCCTCAGTAGGGAAAATTATATTGCACTATGTTAATTCAGTGAGGCCATCATTATTTTGGTTTTAAACATTCACAGTGAATCTAGTCATTACCAAGACATCCAGCATGTCACTACTTAAACATAGAAATCACTTACTTTTTCCTGAATCAGGATAGCAGAGCACTGAAGGGGGATACCCATGAGTTTATGTGGATTCCAGGTCACAGACTTGGCTCACGGGGACAAAACAGCTCTAATTAGCGGAAGAGAAGCCTAAACAGGTTCTTTTGCTTTCACAAGCAGTGGCCCAGGTCTCACCTTTCAATGCCACTGAGTTTATAGGCATGTTTTCTAGACAGCAGCAATCTACCTCCCCACGCTGCCTACAACAGATACAAAGAACATGTGTTCTTATATGATTTCTCTTTAAATAGCATTGACTACTTTTTCTGAAGTTAAATTTATTTCCGAAGTTGATGAAGATTTAATTGCTATGCTAGATAATTATAAACTTGGCTATAATTATCCTACTTTTAAGAATAATGCATTTTAAAATCTCCTCCTATGAATTCTCATTGTCTATTCATGACACAATTAAGTTTTCGGTTCCTAATTAATTCAAACAGATACCTTCTGTATAATTTTCAGAGACAAGATAAAAAAAAGTTGGCATCAAATTTGGCAATAGTAATTAAAATCTCTACATACAATATAACTTTAAATTTGTCCAACTCTAATTAAAGCCAAAGAATTTTTTACCCAAAGTTATCGTACTAAATTAATAGCATCAAAAGTTTTGATTTCCTTAACAGGTATTAATTAAGTAACATATATTGGAGAAAATCATTTGATTTCAAATCGGGTTTAACTATCCCTTCAACTTGATTTTCTACATTTTTGGTTGAATATTGATAGAGGTTTTGACTTTTTAAAATCACTTGATACATATGTATTTCTTTCCATGATACTGTATTAAGTCCATGAAAAAGTTTTTACGTAAATAAGACTATTCTTTCTCTATATTTATTCATTACAAAAATTAAATGACGGAGAAATGTTCTTGTCTGTAATGCCAATTCAGAGATGTTAAGGAGTGTACATAGGACATATATTTTTAAGGGAAATTAGGAGCCAGACTAACGGATGTGACTTACGTCCACATGCATCCAGAGTCTGTGTGTGTCACGAATATCTGTGCATCACGGAGAAGGTCAAAGGCCCCAAACACTGCTGCCCACTGTGGTAATGACACAAAAAGGAGTTTGGGCCAGGTGATGACAAAAGCTGAATCATTCTTACAATCTCATGAAGCCCGGAGGAATGCTAATATTGTTACTTAACCATCACATTTCTGTACATCAGGAAGTTGGATAACTCTGATTAAGGACATTAAGTACCTGACAATTTCAGGTACTTACAGGTACTTACAGGATTGGAGAAAGAAGCTTCATCATACAATAAACTAATATCACTGCTTCTGAGTTTCATTTATTATTACGACTCTGTGAATTTATTTTCGGAAAAGAACACCACAAAATTAGAGATGACCAAATTCCTTTAGTTAAGAAATATCCTGGTAACTTTTCTTTTGATATTTAACTAAAACAAAATTATTAAAATATACTGCAACATTTCCTAATTATTTCACTTTAACATTATTTTAAAACTTTCTACATTTAGGGATTATTTTACTTCTTTTAGAGGTAAAATAATCGATAAAATCTTATTAGTTGTTTTCCACTAATGAAAATAAGTAAAAAAATAATACAGATGCATTTGCACGTTAAATATGAAACTGTACAACACACCTTTCTTTTAGTTTGTAATGTATTTTTCTGTAACTCAGCTGGAATCATCTTTCCCCTTAAAAATACAAATCCACACTGACTTATTATGATTGAATAAACATACCAATTCTACCAATTAGAAGAACAAACGATGTGCAAGATTTTTTAAAAATTCATTTTTAGTAACTCCCAGTTATTTATAGCTGTATAAACACGCATTAGGTAAATGTTCAGTTCCCTAAAACTGATATTAATTATCACATTGTTTTAGTTAAAGAATGCTTAATATACTACTCAGTCATCTTAAAATTTGCATTATTTACTAATCAGAAGATTCTGGTCTTTCTGAGAAAGATACAAAATGATTATCTTTCTTATCTTCCCTCCCTTCCCCTCTTTCTCCCTTCCTTCCTTCCATCTTTTCTTCTATCTTTCCTTCCTTCCTTCCTCTCTTTCTTCCTCTCTTCTTTCTTTTTCCTTCTTTCTTTCTTTCCTTTCTTCCTTCCTTCCTTCCTTCCTTCCTTCCTTCCTTCCTTCTTTCCTTCTCTCCTTCTTTCTTTCTTTCTTTCTTTCTTTCTTTCTTTCTTTCTTTCTTTCTTTCTTTCTTTCTCTCTCTCTCTCTCTCTCTCTCTCTCTCTCTCTCTCTCTCTCTCTCTCTCTCTCTCTCTCTTTCTTTCTTTCTTGTTACTAAACTTTAATTATTAAGACCTCTTGACATCAAGGTAGAAAAATCAGGTATCCAAGTTGAGGAGGAGGGGAAATTGGGTGACATGAATTCAGGTGGCCTCATGTTTCTTCACAAAAATTTCTGAGGAAACAAAAAATAGTCAATATTTTTCTATTCTCTACAGCTATCAGATGAAAACCTTCCATGCCTATTGATGATTCACTAGACACATTCCTGTTAAAGTCAGGAATAAGGTAAGGATGCTCACCACCATAAATATTGCAGTATTTTTTTCCTAAAGAAATAATCTATTCGTTAAATAGATTAGATACATAGATAAATAGACAGATAGATAGACACGAATAGATAGACAGTAAAATAGGGAAAAACTTAATTGGAGTATATATGGTTGTACACCTGAAATACCTAAAATTGTTTATTGAAAAACTTGAAAATAAGAATGTTGAACAATTGAGTGATTACAAAAGTAAATTATGTTTCTATTGTTAAAAACTAATCATTGTGAATAATATAATATATCCTATTCATAATAGTAAAAAAGATGTAAGATATCCGGGAGAGGGATTGTCAGGAAATGTGCAAGGACTATATATACATAGAAAATCAAACAGCTTGAGATAAACACTGTATTGAATAAGACATTTATAAAATGTATTTGTAAGATAGTTTATATTCATATATTTTATATTTCAAAATTTCTAAATATGTAAAAATTTCTTACAAGCCAATAAGAGATAACAAACTACCAATAAAAAATGAGCAAAGAGCAAAGAGTATATTCATGATAATATACGAGTACAATTAGCTGGTCGGTACATTAGAAGATTTCCATTGCTTTAAACAACGAAACACCATTTTTGTCTATCATAATTTTCAAGTATAAAATTATTCATAATATTTAGCTTTCATGTAATATATAATAAGGCTGTCAATTAACTCAAAAATGTTTGAAAGGCAAATGAAAATTAAGAAAGCAAGTTACAGATACCACACAGAATTGATATGCATGAAAATGATCTTCCAGAATATACGTAATATTTATAATATTGTTTAGTTCTGAGAAGTAAGATTCAAGACATATGGAAATATATTTTCACTTTTTAGACTTCTAATGCAGTTGAATTCTTTATGTCGAAGCATCAATATATTGATAATTCAACATACTTAAAATAGGAAACGGGTAGCAATCCCACTTCTATGAGATTACTTTAGTAAAGGAATTTTAACAATAGAATAGTATAAATTTGGTGCTTCTTTCACAATAACTTTTAGTTAAAATTTATTGAAACTAATCTGGGAGAGTATTCTTGCTAAAAGTTGAAATAATAGGAAAACAGGATTTTAATCTATGAAGCGTAGAACATTTTTGCATAGACAACTCTTAAAAACATCTTTATTACATGTGTTTTTATTTTAATTTTTATTAAAATATATTGAGAATATATTAAGAAACATACCTTTCATCACATTTCACTTCAACTACATTATCAGTTCCAATACCAAGGATTGCTGCAGCTATTTTTACTGAAAAATGACCCGTGAGCAAAAATGAAAATAAGAAAGGCATTAATTTTTCTGCATTGAATCATCATTTACACTAGTGCATTTGGGGGCATATACACATACTTTGAATAGGTTTACGCATTTGTATGTGTACTCATATATGCACAAGTACAGATCTCAAGGCATATTTCCAGATCGTCACTGTGACCTTTGTTGAAATGAAGAAGGTTATAACACCTCTTTCTGGAAGGCACTGTCACAGAACACAATGCTTCACAAGCAGTGGGAATATTAATATTTTAGTTCTCTGTACATACATTAAGTCATGTCATTTACACTTGTAGTGCTAACATCCTCCAGGTAAATCCTTACCATTCAGAAAAGCTGTGATTCTTGCATTACAGTTTTTTTTTGTTTTTTGTTTTTTTCAAGAGCAAGGCCTAGAGAAATGCAGTGATTTTGATGTCTACAATTCTTAATTCTGACTTTAAACTTTGATTTCTTGCCGTCAAAATAACTGCTATTTCCTTGTATCATTCTTCCTAATGCAAATATCAGTAAGATAGTAGCAGTTCAAAAGATAAACTTGGTCTGGGTTATTTTTAGTTGCCAGGAAAGACAAGATAGATACATAGATACATAGATAGATAGATAGATAGATAGATAGATAGATAGATAGATAGATAGATACATACATACATACATACATACATACATACATACATATATACATGCATACTTACATACATACATAGATACATAGATAGATAGATAGATAGATAGATAGATAGATAGATAGATAGATAGACAGATAGATAAATAGATAGAGATGATAGATAGATAGAAACAGAATATAGAAATTTAAAGTCCTAACCATGCTTTCATTTCCATGGAGAATACACAAGTTAAATAGGAAGTGATTTTTAAAAAATGTGTATCATGGAATTTCAGTTTATTTACTCATTATATTTAAAAAGTATATGTCAAATGATCAAAATGATATTGTAAATAAGCATCTTGTTATATTAAGTTTTATAGTAAATTACATAAAATACGCAGCAGAGGTCTCCAACTTGATAATATGCATATAAAACACCATTTTGAGCTTGGCAGTGGAAGCATATTACAAACACAGGGATACTTCAAAGAAAATCCAGTGTTTCCAGGTACTTTTAGATAGAATTCTCAAACTAGGACTACTATTACACTTTAAGATCACAAACATTGTGTGGTAGAAAAGGAAAACGTGACCAGATTTATTAGAGGAATGAATTGATTTCTTTTTAAAGAAGTTTTGTTGCTGTGAACAAAATTGGAACATTAAAACCAAAGGAGACATCAGTGACGCCATTGTCAGTATCAGAAACACTTGGTTGACGACTTAGTCTATAAAACTGGAGCTGTCTTTTCAACTCATTCGTTTGGTCCTAAGTGGAAAAAAAGCAATAACAACAACAACAACAACTATATATATCTTTTTTATTATATATATATATATTCTTTTATATACATACATACATATATATATATACATATATATATATATATATATATATATATATATATTTTTTTTTTTTTTTTAATTGGGGAATACTGGGGAACAGTATGTTCAGTGTGTTTCTCCAGGGCCCATCAGCTCCAAGTTGTTGTCCTTCAATCTAGTTGTGGAGGGCGCAGTTCACTGGCCCATGTGGGAATCAAATTGGCAACCCTGTTGTTCAGAGCTTGCACTCTAAACAACTGAGCCATCCGGCCGCCCCCCAAAAAATACATATTGATCACATTATTTTTCTCTTCATTGAATATTAAAGAGAACCAGTACATCTGTAAAATTTTTATGGCTTGATTTTTTTGGTAAAGATAGAAGAATGTTTTATATTTTAATCCTATTTTTTCTGTTAGTTTCTCATATGTTGAAATTAACTTTTAATCCTGACTTATGTGTATTGCTAATCTATAGAGCCTATATTGACTAGAAAGTTGTTTTTTTCACTTTCCAATATCAATATGTAAATAAAGACAGAGATGACTGAATATATTTAACGTAAAGATGAAGGCACTGTTCTCAGTCTTTCAATTACTTTATCAGTTTATCTTAAGAGATTCTTAAAATTTGGAAAAATCTATGCGTGATACTTTCTTGTTCCAAAACAAATAACACAATGCATGGCAATGCAGTCATGCCCTTTGTTTTTATTGCTGGATATTGTTTATAATGGTCTACTAATATGCCATGGAGGTTTGATATACTCCCACCTATGGAAGAGAAATAGTAACTGTTAACCTAATTTCAAAAATCAGAAATGTCTTGATAATTTGATAGTTTTCTAAAAGAAAAGTGGTGCCAAACCACTGATGTTATTTTTAAAATATCCTTCCTTAAAAGTGTTGAGGGAAAGATCAAATAACACAATTCATAACTTTTAGATTTCTGGAAGCTTTGTAATTATAACCAACACAAAGGCTTATGAACATTTATCTCTCAAAAAGAATAGTATTCGTTGATATATATTCTGAATGTCTTCCTAATATATATTTCATTTAGCTTCTAGAAATGATTTCTTGCTTTTTCTTACCAGGTGAAAATATTCCATCTGCTTCTGTTTCTTCCTAGGCAATAATTTCATACATTTTCTTGAGAAGGATTGTCTCCACAGTAAATACTGGGGCTATTTCATATGTTAATCTATAATACATATACAGAAATTCTGTGGATTATATGAAAGAAGATAAATAAAATCATGTGTGAGATAAGATTATGCAGATTTTTGTATTTTATAGTAGATTATCCAAGAAATAGTTAAATTTTATACGCTCAAATTGCTTCTCCCAGATTATGAGTAAATTATTTCTACAAAGAAAATCACATGGCTTCCATTGTTTTGTGCAGTAGCTGAGGATTTCTTTTCCAACAAAAGTAAATTTGAAAGCAGCTCCCATCTCCTCAACACACACACAATACTGCTAGAACCAGAAACTGCCCACTTAGTATCATGAAAACATATAAGCCATGTAAGCGCATTGTGGAAAGCTCACGAACTTAATTGTCTGACTTCCCAGTGGGCAAGTTATATAGACACATGTGTAGAGCTACAGACAATGTTTTGCAGAACATGAAAGAGGTAGAAAAAGCCTTTTCTAAAAATTTATTGATAAATGTTTTCTACGTTAAGAGTGTGCTTTAGCAAACAACCAAAAAAGACTAAAAGCCTATATTTTCAATAACAGCTTGAAGCAAGTAGATGGATCAAGAGAAGAACAAGGTGGGAGCTATGGAAAGGAATTCAGAGAGGACCACTATGGGGACTCTTCTCTAGGTCACACTGTGTGGTCAGAGTTGGTTTCACAGAAAGAAGAAATTGGAAATAGAAAGGAGGCTGTGAGCTTTTCTCTATATATACCATATATAACAAACAATGACGTATTTACAATGGGTTCTGAAATCAAAGAGTGAGTGGGTTCAGTTATTTTCAAGAAACCTTTTTATTTGTCCTCAGAAAATTTCTTAAGGACTTCTTTAAGTGTTCTTATGTAAATGGTATCAGGTACCATTTATGTGCCACTTCAGATGCCCTCAGCTTGCTCTGTCTCTAAGGCCTCCGGATAGCATTCAGGTCCAGCCACCACCATGATCTTTCACTCAGACACACCCACAACCTGACAGAAAATTACCCCCCACCTACACTGCAGTCATTGACCTCCAACCTGGGGGCTTCCGTTTGGCTAGACACCATAAGTGATGGAATTAGCTCAAAGTCCCAAGGGTGCCCAAGCATTGTGTATGAGGAAGTTAACATACCACAGTGCAATTCTTTGGCCATAGGAGACCTGGTTGGGCATAAATCCTTCCCCTTCCTCCCTACAGATGGACTGACCTTAGAAGCAGTCACTTACAGAGGGCAACCCTCTTGTTATACTAAAGGGGTCTGTAATAGCTCCCACATCACCCTTCTGCCCTGTCCTGACACCCTTCCTTCTTCCTCAGCCCAGCCCCTTGAGATGGCATGCCCTAATAAGGTAGTAACATAAACAAAGACCCACACTAAGAAAAACCATTGCCTATTTGAATGAAGATTCTAGTTCTAAGAGGAACAAAGTAAGAAGCATGCCATACACACTTCTATTTCAACAAGGCTCATTTCTGCCAGAATGTGCCCTTTCAATTTCAGCTTCTACACACACTAACTTTTTGATCCTATTTCAGTTCCATGGAGTAGGCATTGTTATTTTCAGACAACAGAGACTCACTGAACTTCACGGCACCTTAGAGCGGTAGAATTAGGACTTGAATCTGGTTCTCTTTATTTCCACATCACATTCTTTCCCACACTCTCAAATTATGGCAAAAGATATCCAACCATTAAAAATGAGGAAACTTCAAAGTTAAAGAACCCCTCTCAAATCCTTTCTCTTTGCATCGCCCATGTGTTCTTTTTGCTATTTCTCTGTTTAAACCAAGAATCAATAGGTTCCTCACACAGAGGATAATTAAGTCTCATAACAATGGGATTCCAAACAATGGAGTAAGATTTATAAATTGATTTTTATGTAACAATTTATATAACATACAGAATACATCATATTGTCTTATAAGATATAGTTTTTTAAAAGTAAAGTATTGCTCTATGCATGTTTAAATGAAGGGCCATCGTCAGGCAATAAAAATTTAAAATAGCTATAAACTATGTAGGCCATTTCTATTTGCATTTCCCATCTATAAAATGCTGATTACTGCTATGAACTATGCATCATTAAAATCCCAGTGATAACCAAACAGTTAAAATAAACTTCATTTTTCCACATAGCAAAGCAGTCTCTCCTCATAAATGTTTAGTTCTTGGTTTTAAAGTTTAAATTTCTACTAGCTCTCTCATTTGATTGCTAGTTAAATTATATTAACATCTGACACAGACTGTTTCTTTCAATTTCCTTTCTAATCACTTCCCGATCCCTTTTAACGATGAAAATTATTGCCGTAAAATTAACTTGACTTTAAAACACTGCAGCTGTGTATCTAATTTTCGTATGACCAAAAGTTTTACTGTGACAAAGGTCAAGACTTTAAAAGAATCATGCTGGAATTGGATATAACTTTTCTTAAAAGATTCCTTTCTTCACCTTCTATCAGATTGAGGTTCTAATTTATATTCAGGAAAAGTTCATACACTTGAGTGTCTTTTAGACTGCTATGCACTGTGGGCTCTTCTGTGTCCTGCTGAAATGATTCTAATCCTAGAACTGGACTCCTAGTCAGCGTACTAATAATTCAGCCTAACCAAGTGATGGTACTACTTACCAGGGAATTCAGATCCTGAAAGTTTCTAGAGACTGTCCAAAGGACGAGGTAAACCACAAATATGTCACCCAGGGAACAGGTAGAAGCTTTTTTGCATTTCTCTCAGGGTACAAATTTGTGGTTTTGATACAGCAAACATCATATCCAGCAAAATGTAACTTCCACAATCGACATCTGCACTCTCGCTTACATAGTCTCACATTCCTTCGTCCCAGAAGGGTACTCACATTTTGCTATTTGCAGTGGCTGTCAACCATTCCGCTGCAAGTGCAACCACATCCAGCCCACTGGAGAGCTGGTTTCAAAAGCGAAGATGTCCTGGAAAAAAGACAAAATGGTGAATGGGCCAAGATGAAAACTCAGGGCTAAAAAGTGGTTAAATTTGATAGCAGCTTCTCAGTTAACAGGTATTCATGGATCAAACATAACTCAAGTAATTATTTCATTTAGTGAACATTACTGAGCAACTGTCCTATGTAGAAACAGGTGAGCATAGCTGCTACCACATAGATCTTCCTGACTAAGAAAAAGATATCAACCAAACAATGACACAAATGTGTTTAATTACAGTTGTGAAAAGCATTTCAAAGGGAAAGATCAGCGTGCTACAAGACCATCCTAAGGGACTCAAGGCAATGAGCAGAGCTGGGAGGCACTCTTAGAAGGGCTGATCTATCAGGGAAGACCTCAAGTGTGTGTTCTGACAAAGAGTGAAAAAGGATCATTACAGTTGTGAATAGTAGTTTAGGAGAAGACCTTGAGTTGAGAAAGCTGCTCAATGGTGGGGATCCCATCCTGTGTCTCAAGTAGAAAAACCAAGGATGAGGTAAGCATAACTACTTCAATGAATGGGGGAGGGACCACCTAGAAGATTAAATAATTTTCACTCAAAAGGTGCTTATATATTTTTTGGAAAAAATATCAGGTTCCTCTTACAATGTTTTTTTTCCCCTCAAGATTTATATTTATAAAGAATCATCGAGCATTACTTGTCAAATCGAACAATCAATATTCAACTCCATGTAAATTAATAGTCCTCTTCTGAGCTGCAAGATAGATTGTTCTTTGCATTTCTTTTAAAATATACCTTAAAGATGACGTGCATCATAACTCTTGGTGGACTCTTTGTCCCTCTAGTAAGTTACCCACGTTTTCAAAGCCCCCAACTCTGAGCACTCCCATATGGGAATAGAGGCTCATAAGTGTTCATTAAATCGGATGGAATGTAATGTTTGGAAGTTGTGACTGTGTTAGCAAAGTCTTCCTTTTTATTATTGACTTTTCACTTTCTGAGCATCTTTGCTTTTTTCCTCTGCACTTGATATCAGGAAATGCAAACATAGAGGCTGGGGCCCTAGAGAGTCAGTCTACATTTGCAAAGCTACTTAAGGGAAGGAAAAAGAATTTGATCTGCATCTATCAACAGTACTTCCCAACAGCCCCACTATTTTTTAGAACTTTCTCTTGCTTTTTTTACTTCTAACTAAAACTTGTATCAACTTCACGTTAACTTTGTGTGGTCGAATTTGGGTTTTTAAATATGCCTTTCATTTTGGAATCTTATGAGGCTTTCTTTTTGTCTTATTTAGTATTTTTTTTGGTTGGAAATATACTACAGGTTATAGAAGTGCATAGAATAGAGAACATTATATACAGAACAGTATTTTTCTATGCGTACATACAGATTATCTAGGTATTTACCTTTCGATTTATAATAAATATATTTGCAAGATATAACTGAAGAATGTATTTATTATAAATAGGTAGTTTTATGTGTGTGTACATTTAAACAGTTTCACACAAAATTTAAAATATAATTACATATAATTAAAATCATATTGAGCATATTATTTTGTTGTGTAGCTTTTTAAATAATTGAAATTATACGAGAAATTCCTTATGACTATCCTAGGACTTTAAATGTAATCCTCTCAAACGATATCCATAGTTTACATAAGATAAATGTCAAAATAAGGATCCTTCTGTTTTTTATTAAAATTAATGCGACAATGAGCATCCTCAAATATAAGTCATTTTTGTTTGTTGGCATGGTTGATCAGTTTGGTTTAAAGATAAAATATTTGTGAGGTTTAAAGTTTATGGGATGTCAATAATTCATTATTATAAGTGTCCATTTATTTGATGTCTATCAAATACAAGGCAGGGGATCATATACAAATAATTTATAATTATTGAAATACTTCATAAAATATTTTCCAAGATCACATAATAAAAATGAATAATAAACTCATGGATACAGGCTGTATTTGTATTCATTTTTTTGTCTCTTTTTAAAGATTATGTTCTTTCCAATATATTAGTGTATGTTTAAAATTTTAGGAAGAGGGGTCCATCGAGCCTATTTAAGCATCATTTGCTCCTGGAAGTATCATTGCTTTAAGTGGTTAAGAATCAGGTCACAATGCAGTTAATTTAATCAGAAAACAGTTCCTAAAATTTAGGATGTATATATAATTATACATACATATAATTTTAGTGCTATATATTTTATTGATGTAGAAAGGTAATCAACTGAGCATCAATAATGAATATGATCAAATGAAATAAATAAAAAAGGTAAATAAAAATTGTACATTTAGTTGTCATTGGGATAGCTCCCCAAACCAAAATCATTTAATTTATTTTTTTGTTAATTAGTCAGCAAATTATATATGATCACACCAATTTTAAAATATACTGAATAAATAATTTAAATGAATAAAAATGAACCATTTTTCAACAGAAATGTAAACTCAAAGTTATTTATTAACTCTTTAGTTTAGGCACACCAATTTGAAAATCACCTGTTTTAACACCGTATTTTGAGGTGTCTGTGCAATCAACCAGTAACTGCTCCAGAGTCAGAGATCAGACAGCTCTAAGTTAAATCCATCCAAACCGTCAAGAAGTTGATGAGGATGATGAAAGTGCAGTATTGTACTCTTCCCATCAGAGGTTTATTTGAAGTATTGCAGAAGAATGTTTACCACTTGTAGCAGAAAACATTTTGTTAAATCTAGAGGAAAAATAAACAGCAAGATCAATAACTAGAACGCCAAAGAAAATGACCATGGAATAGAGTTTTAATCACTGGAAATTAAAGATATTAAAAAGGCGGGACAGAAAGCAAGTGCAGTAGCATTTGTCCAAGTCCTTTTCATCACCTTCTTTTAAAATCCCATTGGATAACAATTTTCACCAAAAATAAACCATTTTAGATTAATGCCATTGATAATCCACCCTTCATGGTGTCCCAGACAGACCTTATTTGATTGCCTTGTACAAAAACGAGCTGGTAATTGTTTTTTAAAAGTAAGTCAAAGGATCAGATCTTAAGGAAATTATAATTGCTTCAATAAATATGTAGACGACAGAATTTTTTTAACGGATAAATCAACTTTTGCTAATGACATCCATACCTGAAGCAGAAGCATTTGATAAGTTAGTTGATAAATTTTCCCTGTAAGCATCTTTTTTGACGTCTTTCTCAGTTGATTGAAAAATATAAACAGATTGTTTTCTTCTTTGTCCCTTATATAAATTGAAAGAAGAAAATATTTTGTGATTATTAAAACATACTGGTAATATGAACTTACTGATTTTATCTGTAATCAAATAATGCCTCCAAGGAATTCATAATGATTGAAATTCTTTTTTTTAAAATTAAAGTTTATTAGGGTGACAATGGTTAGTAAAGTTATGAAATTCTTATTTAAATTCACATGTGATCTCTGGTGGGTAGTTTTAACTGGAGAGAAACACTAATTCTACTGAAATTATGTGATTATTTATAATTATTTATAACCACATAGAGAGCACATGATATAATTCTCGATTGTTAGTTTTATATCAGTTTAGTGTACAGGATTCGGAATTTAGTACTAGTTAAGACTTATCGTCTTTAACTATAAATAACAATGCCTACTACATAGTAAGATCCTGCTATTAACATTTAGCTATATATAACAATGTCTACTCTATATTAAGAGCTCTAAGTGCCTTGCACACATTTCTTTTTTTAACTTCCTTTTTTTAAAATTAGTTTCAGGTGTATAAAACAATATCATAGCTAGACATTTCACACCTCATAAAGTGATAAACCCCCACCCCCAATCTATTGCCCCTCTGACATTATATATATCTATTACAATTCCATTGTTTCTGTTCCCTATGTTGTGGTCCATGTCCCGTGACTACACATATATGAAATTATAGTTGACATGCAATATTCAGCTTCAGCTTTAGGTGTACAGCACAGTGGTCAGGACTTGCACACATTTTAATCCTCACAATAATCCAACAACATTAGGGCATTTTCCCCAGTAAGTAGATAAAGAAACAGGTTTAAAGAAGTTATGTAATCATACTAAGTAACACTTTCTTAGCACATACTGTGGCCCAGGCACTGTTCTAGTATCTCACATGTATTATTTTATTCAATCATTATAACATAGGGTCATGCTGTAGATACTATTATTTTTAACAAAAAAAATGGCTTTATATGGTGAAAGTAGAATTTATAGATTTCTGTTTGAATCTAAAGACCAAAGATAACTTCTCTAAAAATTAATATTTGAAAATAGAAAGTCCTGAGGTCCTCTTCCATAAAACCATTAAACCAAACATCTAAGTGAACAAACAAGTCATTCGTAAATATCTTTTACTGTTCTGCCTAATGTGGGAGGGGGGAAGGGTAATACAAACTATAATTCATAAAATCAAGGTACTTACAGTTATATAGAGAAAACATGAAGCAATCAGAAAATGATTTATGGCTAACTTTCGTAGTTTAGATTTTATAAGCTTAGTAATATTAATTGTTTCCAGTTGTAATGGATTTTTCTTAAAATAAAGTAAGCTATTTTCCTGTGCATTCCAGATTGCTTTTGTTAAGACCGTACCAAGATTACTTTGGTTTAATTTTTAAGCATTGATACAACATTCAAGCACTTCTAAGTGTTTATGTTTGACAGATAAGAATGTTTTATTGCAGTTTTTTCCATAAAGAATTAAATCCTACATGAAAAATTGTACATAAGAAAAGACTGTATAAATTACAAAAAGGTGAGATTTGCAAAGCATGCAGTGTACTAAAAACGAATTCCCATGAATATTTAGACCCAGTAGACATATAGTAGATTATTCTTTGTGCAATTTTTTCCTATAGGAAAACTGCTTTTGATTAAGTTTCACTGCTGTAAACAATGAATAATAATTTATAAAAAATAAATCCTAAAGGGACTACAGGTTTAGAAGCATCTCTCTTTTTAAATATACTGAAAACAAAAATCACACACAAAAAAGTGAAATTAAAAAAAAATTCCTATACATGAAACAGTATTACAGAAAGTTTATAAAGGAATTATGTAGAAACTGAAAGATTTGATATATTGACATAAGAATTATATTCCATTAGTAGTCCTCTACATCAACTCTACAACCTAACACTATGTTAAATTTGTATTTAATAACAAAATTATTGTTTTAAACACATAAGTAAGACAAAGATTGCTGATACGCTTCTATCAAAATAATGTTAACGATTAGTAATCATAAAATAAGCAAGATTTGTTTGACAGTCTGTAGCGCTTGACAGGTAACACTCAAAAGCCCACTCTCTTAGCTAATAATAACTCCCATTTAATTCCCATTTCTTCTCACAAAATTTCAACTTACTTGCCAGGCTATATCCACACTCCTTGAAATCCATGTACTGTGAAAAAATAGCATATGCTTTAAAAGAATACCTGGAGCTAGATTGTATTTTTATGCAATGGAAAAGAACTTGATCATCAAAGATGTGTAACTGCTCTAATTTATAATACAGACTTTTTTAAAGTACTTTTTTGATGACACAGAAATTTAAACAATTCCATTATTTGTAAAAAGGGCAAGGGATGCAATGCCTTTATTTGTTTAGAGACTTAACTGACAGATGATTGTATCTGGGTTGAAACATCAGTGCTTTTTAAAAGTAAGATTTAATGTGAAAAAAAAAGTGGGTTTCAACTTTCCCTCTGACAATTACAATTTTCATCTGCAGGACGAAGTGTTAGGTACTTAATAGTAACATTCTAGAGTAGAAATGAAAAAAAAAATGCATGGCCATATTAATAGTACAATTGACAGTCTTGTAACACAGGAATTAATTTTTGCTTTTTGGATTGAATAAGATATAAAATAAATCAAAAATACATAATGATCATCATTTCTGAGTCCCATTTCCAGGTACACATTTTCTCAAGAATTTATCAAATGTCAATTTATGCCTTGGGATTATAACTATTGAATCGTTTGCTGATCAACATTATTTGTCTATATTAAGCAAGTTAAGCATGTTAATGAAAGAGCGTGAAAAGACTGATGATTCACATAACAAAATCACCTGGGAAAACACTGGCCTCTATTCTTACATCACTCTAATAATAATAGAAAAAAAATGTTGTGGATTATCAAAAGCCATCAACAACTTCCAGCCTAATTTAGGCCAGTTATTACAACTTTGTCCTCATTAAGGTGTTCACTCAAAGCCTGTAACAAACAAAAATATAAATAAATATTTGATGATTTGACAACCATTTGTTCCTTTCCTTTCTCCTCTGTGTATTGCTGTCCAGTGGAGTTGACTGATGATTGTGGAAGTGACGTAGCAGAGGGAAAATAGAAAAGTCAAGCTCCAAAGAGCCCACCGTTGTTTTTCCATTTCCTTCAATGATCTGTAGAGTTTCTTTGCTCTAATAGTGTCACTACATCCACAAAGAAGATTGTCCCATTGTCCTCATTCAGAAAAGATGAGATCTTCTCATGACTCCTGGACATGTCCTCTCCTCCATAAATACACCCACCCACATTCTTCCACTGCTGCATGGTGAGACAACCATCACATACAGAGCTCATCCTACAAAACTCCCTACCCCCTCTCTTCACTGTCATTCAGGCCACTCCTTTCTCACACATTATAACCACGAGCACTCTGTGTTCAAAAGGACTCAAACAACCCCACTTCTGAGGAAATGGGTTTCAAGCCATAAAGTACTCTCTAGCTATCATTCCATTTGTTTTCCCATCATGTCCTCACTCCTAACAATTAGGTCTTTATTTATAGACATGCTGAGCATGAAACGACGCTCTCCAGCCCTAGCGGAAATTCATGATTTTTAAAAAAAATTTTCACTTTAGCCTAATTTATACATTTGTAAAACACATAAATTGAAATTCAAACTCACAATTTTTCTCTAGAAAGCGTGTGAGAGCTTTCTTACATGATACTGCATAAGATAGGACTGAAAAAGGGGAAAGGAGGATAACAGTCTCCTCCTAGGATCGATAATAACACTAAGAATAAAATCTGTGGATTTCTCTCATTGAGTCCTCACTGCATTTCATAGTGTTAAATATTTTTTATATGTTGTATCCTCATAGAAGTCCTATGAATAGGGAGCATCATTGTCTTTTTTTGTTTCACGTTTCCCTTTACTTCAGTTCCCCCAGCCATAAAGTGGGTATTGATTGTAATGACACCTACTCATGGGTGTATGATAACAAAAGAGACAATGCTTCTGATGTGCTTATAACAACCTATGAATTCTTTATATCATTCTTTTCTCTGGCAATCCGTACAGACAAAACAAAAATAAACAAAAATAATTTTGATAATGCCACTGCTCTGACCAAACATTTCTAATGAATTCCCATCCACTGTATTATAGTCCTTAAGTTGACCCTTTCCTTGCTTTACCTCTTACTTCCATCTACAGGACCTTTCTGCATCTCAAAAGTACATTCATTCATTCTCTCCCGTACACTTTACTTTTTCTTGCTTCCCTGCATTATATCTTGTGAAATCTCATCTGTTTTAAGTGCCTTCCTTCCTTCTTTCTTCCAGTCCAAGGCCCACATTCTACCACTAGGAGTATTTGTTGAGTACTTACCATGTGCCAAGAGCTAGATTCATATTAACTCATTTCATTCTCCCTGCAACTTTATAACACAGCTATTTACTATCTCCGTTTTACAGATGAAGAAGCTAAAGCACAGAGAAGTCACATTATTTCCCTAGGGTCACACAGCTAGTATGTGGCAGATCCAGGATTGAATCCCAGCCTTTCTGTCTCTAGAGTCCACTCTCTTATAACCCCCTACCCTGATTTCCACCTCAGAACATGCAAGTCCATAAATATTTCCAGGAGCTCCATAAATATTTCCTTACCTCCACTACTAAGTTGAAGCGATCTTTATTTTCCTCTGAATTCTTACACCAAATATTTGCCAATTTTTGTATAGTCTATTTGGCAGCTTAATGCATTTATTAGAAGTTGTCTTGAGGTAGGAGGGGAGGTACAAAACATGCATTCAGCATTGCCCTTGAGGAAGTTACAACTTAGCAGAAAAGAGAGTAATGGAGACAAAAAAGGAGTCATATTTTCATAATGTGAAAAATGCTACATTTCAAATAAGATTATGATCCTAGATTCCAGTAGACACATGGGACAGGGTGGTATGGGAGGGTGCCCCCAAGGTGTTTTGAGAGCATTCAGCAGGAGACTAACACAGTCTGGAAGACCATCTAAAGCTCTCTAAAGAGCTTAATATGTGAACTGAAATATGAAGGATAAGTAGCATCTAAGTAGATGGTGAGGGAGGAGAAGCATATTCAAGGAAGAATCAATCAAACGCACAAGATCTTGTGATTCCAATTGAGAAAATAAGAGAAATTGAGAGTATGGAACATTCCGGAAAACCAACAGGGAGACGTTATCCTGAGAGGTGGGAAGGGAACATAAAAGTGTTTGGTGTTTATCCTTAGAGCGACAGAAAACGGAGAAGGGTTTGAGCTGTGGAATAACACGATGGTGGTTTCCTTATGGTTGTAGAAACAGGTGAAGAATAGTGGTTGAAAGTATACAGTGTGTTAGTTAAACTTTGAGCAACAGTTCTTTATCATCTAGGAGATTAACAGAGATTGTGGAACAGGAACATAAGCTTTCCGATAAATTCTTCAAAGTGAATTCCAACTTAAACACATGAAACTGAAAGATGATGGCACTATATTATACAAACATATAAAATGATATAGAATTACAAGGGTAGAACATTTCATTACAATTGCGAGATGTAATAGGAATGATAACTTACAAGCATTGAGTCTTTAGTACGTGGGATGCTCTGTTTTAAACACTTGATGAACATTAACTCACTTAATCCTCCCAACAGCTCCGTGAATGAGTTTATTAAATAAAATAGTGCACGGCTGCTTTAATATTATAGAAACCAAATAAGAGTGACTTCAACCAATTAGAAGACTTGTTTCTCTCCTACATAGAAGTCTGGTAGGTGGTCCAGGGCTGTCACACTGTTCTGCTCCCTGAAGTCATCCAAAGACCTGGGTTTCTTCTAATCTTGTGGCTCTTCCATTCCCTAGATCAGTGCTATCTGATAGAAATACATGGGAGTCCTCTGTGTAATTCAAAATTTTCTATTAATCACATTTTTAAAAAGTAATGGGTGACGTTAACTTTAATAATACATTGAATTTAACCGAACATAGCCAAAATATTATCATTTCCAACACACATCGCATCTCATTTAGGATGCTAAATTTCACTGGAAATACTTGGCCCACATCTAGATTTCATAGTTTTTTCAGTTGAAAAAATAGATTAACTTGTGAATGTGTGAAACATACTTACAAGTTTTCCAAAAGGTAAACTGAGTGTCTTTTCTTTTCAAATTGGATTAATTAAAACTAAATACAATTAAAAATTCATTTCTTCTGTCACACTAACCACATTTCAAGTGCGCATTAGCCACATGTAGCCAATGGCCATGAAACTGGATAGCATGGATCAAGATTATTTTCACTCACCTGTTATCCACAAAGCTAGCTCACTAGCAGTGTATGTGAATGCTAGAGTAAGTAGTGGAGGAAAAGAGAAATGAGAGAAGTCAGCCTACTACATTTAAGATGTGACCTAGAACTTGTGGGCATCCTATGAGCCAGAATATAGTCTTGTGGCCAGACATAGCAGCCATGGCCAAACAGAGCTGCTGGGCTAGGATAAAAACCATAGTCTCCTGCTGGGTGGACATCTTCCTTAACACTTTGTGGATGAGGCAGGGAAGAGCAGAGCAGGAGAGGGGTGGTTTTCCATTACTAAAACAAAGATGAAGAGATGGATATTGGAAAAAATTAATAATCTATGCCAAGTGCAGATACTACTGTAGCACTATTTTTCAAATAAGAGAAGCACAAACAGTTTATGGACCTTGCCCACATTGTACATTTATTAACTAGTAGATTTGAAAATTTCTATTTAGAGCATGATGTAAAGGCTGTGTGGAATTTCACTATGTTGTTAAACTGTAGGATTGTGGCTATTATTATCTAATGATTTATTACTTCTTAACTTTAGTTTTGTTGATACTCTAGCTCTTAGATTATATGAACTTTGAAGAAAGGAAAAAAGTAACATTAAATTCTTTATATACTTTCACAGGGCCTAACATCATTCAATTTTTGGTGCAACTATATAATGCTTATTCGCACTGTAAAATCCAAAGAATTAAATCATCCTTTTCACCTAGGTCATATTATTACCTTTTCTTTCCACATAATTTCTGATTATCTGGGTTCACATAGAAAGATAAATTTGAAGGTAGGGTAAATAACTAAATGTGTGGAACAAAAATGATACGATAACTCGATAAACACCCAGAATTGATATGTGTTTACTTGGTAAGGTTTGACTTCCTCTGTTTTCATAAGTCACTGATCTCTTCTGGGAGAATTTCTTTTCATCTTTGAGAAATTGTTTTTTAACAATACCATGAAAGACGATCTTCTAAATACATAAAGTGCAGAGAAAATAGCTCATGCTATGTAGGAATATCTGGTCTGTACATTCATGTGATTCTTTCATCTTTCATTTTACTTTAATTTTCCCAGATATAAGCACTTGCAAACTTATTGGTTACACATATTGAAAGCAGAAAATATCGTAATCACATAACATATTTGAAACTATGCTGCCCTTTGTAGTGTTTTTGTCTAGACTTCTTTCTTTTCTTAGCTTGGTCTTCTTTCTTTTCTTAGCTTGATCTTTTAAAGTTTTTAAAAAAGAGGCATTTTGTTTTGTTTTGTTTTTGTAAATCACCATTTGTATCATTCTGATATATAATTCTAACAAAATATCTATAGTGCAGAAACTATTTTACAGAAAAGTTAGAATATACCCTACGAAGTACAACTAAGCAACCACCAGTGGGAAGATTTGATCCCAGACCAACCTTCATCTCTTCATTTTGCTTAAACACAACATACCAACTATTCCTTCCCACCTAGTGCCTTTCTAAATAGATTCTGTCATGTTATCAATATTTAGATTGTTTACAGGCAGCGTGTGTTTTTACTTAAACACAATATATTAATATGTAAAGCAGAACTAACTCTTTGCTTTTAACATTGATGATTCCAATGATGTGGGCTTGTGACAACATTTCTTAAGGGCTCTCTACATTGATGGTATTGAATGGCCATTCATCACTCTCCATTCTGCTTGTTGGGACATGAAATTTCTATTTCTTTTCTCAAAAGTTGCCACATTTTCTCAAAGTCTGCCTTGTGGAGAATGATTTTAGAATATGGACTAATAAAGACAAATAGTTCCAAGTTGAATTTCTCAGGTTTTAATGTAACCTGGCTTGAACCACAGCTACGTCAGTGCTAGCTGGCTGCCTGAAGCTTTGAAAAATCAAGGCAAACCTCAGCTTGCCCCAGTTATGTAAACCAGAAATCAGCTAAGTAGTATCTAGTTCATTACAAAAAGTTGTTATAATGAGGCAACTTAATCCAGTAACTGAATGAAATATATACGTAATGGTTGGTTATCAAACCAAACACTTTCTTGGTATTTTATGAAGTAAGGTTGTGACCAGGTCATATAATCTGGAATTAGTCAGTCTCTCCCAGTCTAGCCAAATCACCAAAGCTTGATGGTACTATGAAGCCTACAAACAAGAAATAGAAGAAAAAATTTTAAATGACTATTAGGCAAATAAAAAATTATTCATTTCAAAAGTAATCAAGGAATATCATATAAAATATGACTAACATATTCTTAACATTTTAATAGTTGATACATCAATTGAAATTAATACATTATTATTGAATAATTAATATTATAAAGGTGTTGCCCATTAAATTGGACAAAAAGTAGGGTTTACTTACATGAAAAACATAGTCCTAGAAAAAGGGATGCTCTAGACCTAACAATGCTTATGAACGAGACTTGAAAAGATAAAGCTGATACACAAGTTAACAACCTACCAAAACAGAACTCAACACATTGAAGGATGGTAATGTCTATATACAAGATAACATAAAATTCACTATCTTCAGCATTCAATAAAAATTACAAAATATACAAAGAAGTGGTGGGGGGAGGGGAGGAAATGTGATTCTCAACCAGGAAAAAAAAAAGGAATAAATAGAAACAGAACCAGAAATGACAGAGATGATGGAATTAACTAAAATGATGGAATTAATTAAGATAAGGACTTCTAAAACATCTATTACAACAACTATGTTCAAGGATTTAATGAAAATATGAACACAATTTTATTTTTATTTATGAACACAATTTTAAAATGGAAACAATAAAACTAAATAGAAATTCCAAGACTGATAAAATAAAATATCTGAACTGAAAAGTTCTCCAGATTGGTCTTGTAAAAAATTAGAAGTTATAGGGAAAAAAATAAAATAATAAGACTAATAAATTTGAAGAAGGGTCAATAAAACCATCCAAACTGAAGTACGGGGATTAAAAAAATAAGATCAGAACCTACTGATATGTGCAGCAAAATAGTTCTGTTTAATATGGTGCTTCCCCAAAAATAAGACCTAGCTGGACCACCAGTTCTAATGCATCTTTTGGAGCAAAAATTAATATAAGACCTACTCTTATTTTACTATAAGACCTGGTATGTAATATAATATGATGTAATATAATGTAATATAATGTGATATGATATAATATGAATGATACTGGGTCTTATATTAACTTTTGCTCCAAAAGATACATTAGAGCTGGTGGTCCAACTAGGTCTTATTTTGGGGGAAACACGGTATACCCTTAATTGGAGTTACAGAAGGAAAAGAACAACAGAAAAAGATTTGAAAAAATAATAGCTAAAAAAATTCCAAATTCGATGGAAACTATAAATCCACAGATCCCAGAAAACTCAATGAAGTCCCAGGTGAATAAACAGAAAACCACACTATGACACATACCGCAAATTGCTGAAAGCAATTTTGAAAAACTTTTACAGCAGCCAGAAAAAAGGATGCATTCTGTACAAGGGATTAAAGTTAATAGTGACTAAGGACTTTCCATCAGAAATAATGTAAGTCAGAAGGCAATGAAAAGATTTCTTTCAAGTGCTGAAAGGAAACAAACACAGAAAATTAGAATTCTATACCACAGACAAAAGTGAATTTGCTGACAGCACCACAAGACACATAAAAGGACGTTCTTTGGGCTAAAAAAAATTAATAAAAATGTTTTGTAAAATGCAGCTTTACTCAAAGGAATGGAGGATGTTGGAAATGATAAGTATGTGGGTAAAGTTGTCAGGTAATTTTTCCTAGTTCTAAATTATTAAAAAGAAAACAAAAAACAATTTGTTGTTTAAAGGAAAAAAACAACTATTTTTCTCCTCAGATACAGCACAGAAAACCAATAATATAGGGACATAAGGACAAGAAATGCCTGTTGAACTTGTCAGTATAGAGACCATTGGTTGTGTTTGCTTAAAAAAAAAAATAAAAAGTTGCAACGAAATATTAAGAATAGAAGCCAGTCTGTGGTAGATTGACTAGTGAGCGGTAGTACAAATTTTATTTCGGTTTGGGAAAATAGAATTATTTTTTTGATAAAAACCACATTCTTTATGTAATTAGTTTATAGTTGTTATTTTTAAATAAATTGATAAATATTTTTAAATTTACCAATTTTAACTTATAACATTTTAATACAGCCAAAATTCTTTGATATAACCCACATAAAATGAGTTATTTGAGGTGCTCAATAATTTTGAAGAATGTAAAAAGATTCCCAAGA
Source organism: Rhinolophus ferrumequinum (assembly GCF_004115265.2). Taxonomy (NCBI): domain Eukaryota; kingdom Metazoa; phylum Chordata; class Mammalia; order Chiroptera; family Rhinolophidae; genus Rhinolophus; species Rhinolophus ferrumequinum. Next base: position 48,515,273 of record NC_046302.1, on the reverse strand, counting down.
CCAAAAAGTTTAATAGTTACATTATAAAATGCTGCCTTCATAAATATAGATGTTATAGATACAAAATTGTTCTGAGGTAGAAAATAGGATTCCCAGTGGTATTGTCTTATTTAATAGGAGGCAATACGTTAAATTCTTTTTCTTATGGAGACTTATTATTCATTTTTTAATGATATACGTGCATGACACTATACCTAGTGTTTGCATTTGAATGTCAGATAATCATTACTGAATACAACGAGGAAAAAATTAACACCTGGATATCATAAAATCAACCAATAACACAAATTGGCTTATAAATATTTAATTTGCATGTTAATTCACCAAAAGATAAAAAAGGACTTGCAAAACAAATAAGTAAACTCATAAATATTCCCTGAATTATTTATCTATTTAGATCTTTTATAGAAAGTGTACTATGCAACAATTTTGCTCTTTTAAATGAGTGACATTTGCCTACTTGAAGAAATGCTCTCCCATTATAATCACTGGACAGTGGTATGCTACTAAAAGCAAACTGAAAGATGGAGATTCACAAAACTGAACACAACATTGAAAATGAGACATTAGCTTGATTCTTGTTTATACATTAGAGCACTTCAAAACTGTCAGAGATGGCAATGATTAATCAGAAAAGAACAAAGGATTTACCTCTCATCTCTCTAGTTTTCATGAGAGTGACGATAGAGTTCTATTCATCTATTAACTCATTTTTAACTCTTTCTCAATACCATAAGATGAAATAATTTTTATTTCCTCAGAACTGACAGAATATTTCAAGTTTAATTCTAGGTTTTTATCTGAGAGTGCTTATTATATAGCTTGCAATGCGTTTATTTACATACATTCTACTTTATTAATTAGATTATCTTTTCTTTGAAGTAAACTGGCATTGTCTTACTCAGCTTTGTCTGTACTGACCTGGTGCAAAGCTGAGAATTTAGTAGATGGCTATTTTGTGTTAACTGGAGTGAATTAAACAACCTTAGTAAGTTCAATCAGCTCAGCTCACATCTCCTGGTGTGAGGATCAAAAGGTAAACTTTATACAAGGAAAGTCAAGCATCAAGAAAACCATCTTCATATTTTATTTATCATTATTGCATATTTATGCAATACCTTATTTCCTATTTCAAAAGGAAAACCATAAAACCTATGTGTTTAAATCTTGGGATAAATGCTAAGCATAGTCTTTTATTATATCAAAGTCCTACTTACTAAATACTAAGCTATATAGAAAGATGACCTGTTAGAGATATGACGTAGAATTGCATCATCTACAGCATGCATCACATCAGGGTCCACTTTTGGGAGTCAATTTTTTAATTATGTCTTTGCCTCATTCATCTTCCAAGCTGCTAACAATATCTCAATAGGTTCCTAACTGAATTTCTTCTCTGTAATTACATTTTTCTCCTAACCCTACAAACCACAGCCAAGTGAGTGTTACATTCATTCATTGATTTATACAAAAAAAAGAAAGAAAGAAAGAAAGAAAAACATTTATTGAGTAACCATAATGTTTCTGGAGGGGAGGAAAAATAATTTTCCTTCTACCCTTCTTGATTCTCCCTGTAATAAGAGACAGATTAACAGGAGAAAAACAGAAGTGTAATGACATGACCAAGGGTTAGACACTTAAGTTCACAAACTCATTCTAGAAAAAGTGCAACATACCTCATTGCTGAATATCACTAAGTCACCTTGGAAGTACTCCCCTTAGTTAGCAACATCGTTGAAACAAGTTTGCAAACTTAATTGTCAGACCTCATATACCTCCTGTAGACATGGAACATACTGAGGAAAAACTGAGTAACTCCCAAAGTGACTCAAGCCACCACCTTAAATACCATCTCCAGCTAAAGACAAAAGATGTTGCAGAGTGGGAGTCAGTTATCGGTGACCAGGAAAAGCACAGTAAACAAAGGTATAGTTATTACGCAGTTTTAAGTCATAGCCTTCTCCACTATAAGAGTTTCTAGAGATTTAGTCATCTTCCACTTCCTATTATGGAGAGGGAGACACCCTTTCAAATGGAGATTTCCCTTGTAAATGTAAAGGTCTCCCACAAAAGGGTAACCTCTCCATTTTCAGAGCTTCTCCTATGTCTGCTATTTCTTTAAAGTAAGCAGTTCAAAATAATCAATATGCCAAAGAAGTGATATATTTTGCCCCTCTTCATGCCGAACACATAAATCCTGGAGGGGACAGTCAATCACACACCTATGTCCATTGTCATCCATCCACGATTGAGCATATAACCCAAGTTAGAACAGTCAGATACCTTCCCCAAGAATTTTGTAATTGAAGTAGGTGCTAAAGACCTATCTTTACTAGGATAGCTTTCTGACGCCAGGCTGCTGGTAACTGTGACCTCTGCCACATGAAGCAGTGAGTGAACGTGGAGTGAATATGAACCTGGAGCTGATAAATAAGAAAATAGAAAACTGAAGCAGAAGGAGCAAGTTCTGAATCCAGTCAACCTCTGGTTCAGATTCTTGAATGTCTCTAGAGCGGCCCTTTTTTCTGAAATGTTTCCTTCTGCTCTGTAAACTATTCTTACATTCTTCTAACCCCCATACCCCCTTTTTCCTTTTACTATTATTACTAAGCTAGTTCACACTGAAATCCCAAAGTCAATTTCCCCTCTGCTCATTATGATTATGTGGACCGGTCCAGGTGAAATCCTAAACCCACTAAAGAAAGTTGTCAAAGAAAAGGCAAGGGAGAAGGAAAATTGAAGGAAGATGGAAAATACAGCAGTGAAGCTCTTTGAGATAGAAACACTCTGGAATGAGCGTGAGCATGCACAATGTATTTAATTCCATTTTTATCATATAACTTTTTTTATTAGTTTCAGGTGCACAAAACAATGTAATACTTAGACATTTGTCATTTATACCCCTCTCACACAGTGACAACCCCCCTCCCCGCTAATTCTGTTTTTTAAATCATCAAAATAATGTTTTTTTCTTTTTCATTATGGAATAGTTGGAGCAGAAGTGGAGTTGCTAAATTAGTAGGTTGAGGGAGGAGCCACATTTCATGACAGAGTTTTATGATTTCCATCACATGAGCAGTAGCGGAGGTGAACAATGGGTGAAGATGGTAGGAGTGATGAATAATCACTATGACCTTTGTATCACATGACACATTAGCTGTACTTTTGGAAAATAAAGGCTTTTTTATTCCTTTATTACAAAATGCATCACTTGACACTTGAATATTTAATACGTTCACTTGTTACTTTTCTTGCTTTAAAGGCTATGAATTTTAACAGGCTTTAATAATAGTGCTGTACTAATTTATGATGTAAGGAACTTGATAACCATTTTAAACTACATGAAGCAGACTTAAAATAGACATTTATAGCCCAGCCATAATTGTGGTCACTCTCTTCAGTTCTCATTTCATTTACTTTGGTGCCTTTATAGGTGAGATTTACTTCCCCAACTCCTCTACCATCTTCCTTTTCTAGATATTTTTCCCCAGATTATTTTTCTGCCTTCCACTTCTAGATGAACTCTGCAATCTATTAATCCTTAGCAAGAATCCTCATTTTATTAGTCATGGACATTTTAACCCTTGGTTATGTTCCTTCAAAATAAGTAATATATTCTTAAATCCAGGGGCAACATCTTTCAAAACATCATAAGATAGTGAGTAGGTATGCTTTACACTGTACATAAACCACACCTGGGACAATTAAGTTCACAAACTCATCCTAGAAAAAGTGCTACACACCTCATTGCTGAATATCACTATGGTCACCTTCGAAGTCCTCCCCTTGGGAAGCTATGCACTGATGCCAATGCCTAGTCCACCCTTCAAAGCAATTTTGGAACTCTTTTTCTGGAATGGCCATCAGAGCTGTCATCATATTACCCTTGATGTCCTGAGTGTCATCAAAATGTCTTCCTTTCAATATTTCCTTTATCTTCTGATAAAGAAAGAAGTCATTGGGGGCCAGATCAGGTGAGTAGGGAGGGTGTTCCAACACATTTATTTGTTTACTGGCTAAAAATTCCCTCACAGACAGTGCCGTGTGAGCTGGTACATTGTTGTGATGTAATAGCCATGAATTGTTGGTGAAAAGTTCAGGATGTATAACTTTTTCACGCAGCCTTTATAGCATTTTCAAATAATAAACTTGGTTAACTGTCCAGTTGGTACAAATTCATAATGAATAATCCCTTTGATATCAAAAAAGGTTAGCAACAGCGGTGCAACAAGTTCGCGAACTTAATTGTCAGGCCTCTTATACTGGGTGATTGTACTAACCTCCATAAAAGAACAAGCAACTTCCTTATCTAGTGAGTTTAAATGATGTTTGAAGAAGACAAAACACTGATAGATTTAGCTAATAATAAAAGTCAGAAAAAGCATCATCCCTTGGGTTTTTACTTTTCAAATTAATCAATCCTAAACCCTGAGGTCTCTAGGACCCCGACACCTGTTTTACCTTTCAATTAACTTCTTCCTGTCTCAGTCCTTTCCCTAGCCAGCGCGATGCCACGGTTCATTACTTTACTCTTATTCTCAACTTCTTGTTTTCTGACCTCTCTCACTCAATAAACCTCCTCAAAACTTTACCCAACTGCTACCATACCTCCTCTCTCGGCAAAGATAAAAGCCATCAGACTCCCATTTCTCTATAAGCTTAAACACATCTTTTCTTAAATAGAGGCATATTCATAACAAAACTTGGCTCTTCATGGTTGGTAAAGAAAATAGCTAACTGTAATATCTTAAAGGAATTCAAACAGCTAGGGTATATCAGTGATTCCCATGAGGAAATGTTTTACGAAACAATGTAAGTCTTTCAACATAGGAAAAGAAATGTATTTACTTAGCTAACAGCATTTTATAAAAACAAAACACACACCAAAGATAAATACTGTAAGGTGTGGCAGCAATAGAATCCAGACTTTCAGATGAGAGGATATGAAAATAGAATTCTAATCAGAGCCAAAGCAACAAATGCTAAATAATGGTAAAGCTGTGTGCGTACATGAGCAATTGAAACCAGAGACCCATGGGGTTTTGCAAAATCTTTGAGATTTTAGTCTGGAAAGCCCATTTGAAATCTCAGTTTTCTTTCATTTTTTTTTAAATTTTTTTTTCTCAGTATGAAATACTTACTTTATAATAACACCTAATGAAGACTTAAATTTCCTCTATGAGAATTATAAATAAAGTTTCCCTTTCTTTCAAACAGCCTTGAAGCAAGTTGAATATTATAAAAGCAAAAATTGCACTGGAGAAATTTAACAGTAAGGAAAACTTTCTTCAAGACTATTGCAGTTGGGGAGAGAGGCCAGAATTCAATGTGAGCTCACTCCAAGGGCCTGAGATGTTTTAAGAGCTGGGTTGTTGAAAATGCCATCAATAACATTGTGCAAATCACAATTTTTATATAGTCAACTTTCTGGTTAGTAAGATTGGTTTAGTAATATTTTCTCAGAAAACCACACCGAATTGTGAATAGCATATGTGAAACACTCTTAAAAACAAAACAAAACAAAACAAAAAAATCAGTGCTAGAAATAAATACTGTCTACTACGGGTCAGGAAAAATCCTTAGTCACAGGAATAAGGATGAAAAACATCTTCTAGACTTCTCTAAAATGTGCATGCATTCTAGCAAGGAAAACTAGTCTATGATCAAATAATTTGAATGCAATATTCAAAGCAGACGGAAGAGAGGTGTATATCACGTAGCATCAGAGCATGGAGGGAGAATGGCCAACTCTGCTTGAGAGAATTGGGAACACTTTCACAAGTAAGGGTAACATTTAACTATATTTTGAAGTTAAGTTGTAAAGAAGGGTATTGGTTACAGTGTATTGGTTGGAGATGGGGAAATAGGAATGTGGATCGGGGCTATCTGCATTCATCTGGCTCTAAGACACACCGTGTCCTGGGTCTTATGAGTATAAACACTTCTCTGGGTGGGGAGGGAGCTTCTGCAATACCCCCTTGGGATTAGTCATTTAAACTGTCCCATTCTATTTGCAAGAATCTAGCCTGTAGATTCCAGTCAGTGCTCCCCAAACCTTGAGCCTTTACTCCCCTCTGACTTTGACTTGCTCCCTCCCTGTTCTACAGTGGGATGTCCTGCAGTCTGTTTTGTCTGCTCCAAGGTAATCATTTCTCTGACCATGAGAACCAAGAAGATGACTAACGCTGAAATGACCTTTAACACACACACACACCAACCTGGAAGGTCAGAGAGTTGAGTTGAAGCATAACTGTTTTACCTCCACTTTATTGTTATGCTAAAAATATATAGGTATTTATCTTAAGTTTTTCAGATCTTGTGTGGGAAGGATGAATTGTGGACATGGTTTAATTCTACCAGCAACTATTGTTACATCACAAGGCTTACTTGTTCTGAAAGGTATTTGTCCTTATTCAGTCTTTCAAAGCTCAGAAGATCAGCAGCTCTAAAGGATATTGCTCTATGTTGAATATAATGAAATCCACGCTTTGTGCTCTGGGGACAATAATTGGGAATATCCTTAAATTTGACTGGCTGATGGGGCATGAAATTCAATTATTACTATTCAAGTATTATTTGAACTGTACAAGTTTGTCCTTTTATAAATTTAACAAATGAAAAGGAAGTAGGATGTCTTCCAGTTGAAAGATATAATTGGCATTGTTATCCTGTAATTATAATTGGCCTTATATTCCATTAGTTTTTGAAGCCTTGTCTCAGGGAATAAAAAAGAATAGAACAGAATAAACTGGAATATTTGACTAGATCACTTACATCAGCTCAGCAAGTTTTTCAACTTACAATTTTACAGCCTTCATCTTTAGTATAAATAAGTAATATGTTTTGCCATGAGATCAAGTCTCACTTAATTATTCTATCAGTGACAGAGCATCTCCTCTGAAATATCGATGTCAAACAATGCATTTTCTCTTAAACCAGAATCTACCTTGTTAGTTTCTCTAGTATCCAGATAACTTCATCCTCTCTGTAAAGGTGAAAATTCTGGATCCATCTTCCCTTTGAAATTTCCAGTGTCCACATGATGAGTTACAGTTATGTCGGAGAATAGCTTCCATTTTCTTATTAGCTTAGAAAACAATAGAATAAATTATTGGTTTTCATGAAAGGATTGCAGCTTGAGTTTTATAAACCTTCCATTTCGACATGTATTATAAATGCTATGGCTTAATTTAGGTTTCTATTGCCTTAGAATATAAACCATGAATCTGGCAGTTTTGTATTTATAAGCAGCCATTTGCTTTACTTAGAAACTTTGCTGATATCAGGCACACTATCTACAAGTAAGCCACAGAACAGAACGTTCCTAACCACCTGACGAGTGAGTGTGTGTGGTCAACAGCAAATAATTTCAATTGGGTTTTTATAGTCCAACATTATTTTTTAAAATAAAAAACTTTTTTGAAGCTAAGCATAAATATTAGATGAAGCAAGAAGACTAAATAGTACGTATTCAATTTTTTACTTAGATTGTCTAGCTTTACCTATGTTATAGTATCAGACTTTACATAAAACACTCAAATTCAATATAAATCAAAGACCTCAGGCAAACCATGTACATGTGATTTTAATAATCTAGTCAAGGATTCTTTTACACCCCCAAAATGGATAATTGAAAGATTGCTAAAAAATTCTAATTTTAAACCTTTATGAAATTCCTGGTGATTGTTTGGATGGGAAATACTTAAATCTTTTGGGTGTTCTCTCCCCCTACCCTCACTAAGGTCTCTCAGATAAATCAGGAGTTTTAATATCTTGGAACTCGTCATGATTCATATAAAATTTAAACATGTCATATCTTAGTAGTTTCAGAGCCTTCATTTTACACATATTCAATTGTTTTGGTTTTGGTTTTATACATATCCAATTATTTGGTTATGAAGCCTTAAACAAAATATCTTCCTGAACCAGTGTCTTTGCTACCATCAGTCAAAAGAAAGTTGTTACCATTAAAAGAAAATAGCCTTAAAATGTATCTGTATCCCCTACATCCCCTTTCATCTCCTGCCCACCCAAAAACATGCGTACTTGTCAACTGAAAGGCGAATCATAAGTTTTTAGAGTGAAAATTAGGTCGAAAATTAAAATCACTTTCCTCTAATGCACCAGAAGTTAGAACTAAACATTCAGTGGAAATATCACATCCAGAAAAAGAATCAGAGTTTGATAATTTTTGTGTTTTACATGCTAATATCAATTTTACAAAGAGGTAATTTGCATCGTAAAATGCACCCATTTTAAAAGGCATATTTTTACGAGCTTAACAAATTATATACAGTACTGTCTTTCACCAACAATCAAGATACAGACTATGTCCAGTTCCCTTGTGTCATTTCTCTGAATCCAGCCCAAGGAAATAACTAACCTGTTTTCTAGCACTGTCGATCACAGTCATATTTTCCAGAATCTCATAGAGATGGAATCATCGGATATGCATGCTTTTGTGTCTGACTTCTTTCATTCAGCATAATGTTTTTGAGATTTATCCGGGTTTTTTTTCTCTGGACAAAACATCCAGAATATCCTTGTATGTTTGACAGAGTTCCTGCATGAAGCCATCTAAGCTTGGAGTTTTCTTACGAGTTCAACTTCTTTAATAGATACAGGACGAGGCAGATATTTTTCTTCTGAAGCAACTTTCAATAAGTTGATAATTCTCATCTTCCAAGAAATGTTTCCATTTCATCTAAGTTTTGAAACTTATCATATTTTCATATTTCCCTACCATCCTGTAGATATCAACAGGATCTATAGTAATTTCTTCAATTTTTCCTGGTATTTGTTATTTGTACTTTTCTCTTTTTGTCTTGATCAGTCTAGCCAAAGCTTAATATTTTATTGAGCTTGTCAAATAATCAGCTATTGATGTCATTGATTTTCCTCATTGTTTTCTGTTTTCTATTTCATTGATTTCCGCTTTTATCCTTATTAAGGTTTCTTTCCTTCTACTTTGAGTTTAATTTGTTCTTTATTTTAGCTTCTTAAAATAGAAACTTAGGTTATTTGCTTTACATCTTTCTTCTTTTCTACCATGAGATTTCAAAACTATAAATACCGCTATAAGTGCCACTTTCGCTGCATTTCACAAATTTTGATATGATGTGTTTTCATTTTTATTTGGTTCAAGTTTTTTCTTGTGCTTTCTCCATTGCCCAGTGGAAGTATGTTACTTAATTTAGAAATTTGGAGGAAACTTCCAGGTATATTTTTTAAAATCATTTTTCTTACTTAATGCCATCATAGTTAGAAATACACTCTGTATGATTTCAAACCTTTTAAATTTTTTTAGACTTATTTTATGGCTCAGTATAACATTCTTGATGAATGTTCCATGATTACTTGAAATGAAGTTGTATTGTTCTTGGCTCAATGGAGTGTTTTATAAAAATCAATTAGTTCAAAGTGATTCAGTGTTACTCATGTCTTCTATGTCTCTTTCACTGCCTATTTTCTTTCACTGTTCTTTTTCATACTGACAAATGAGAGTTAAATTCTCTAATGGTAATTGTGGATTCATTTATTTTTCCTCTCAGTTCTACTCATATATGTTTCTGCTTCATGTACCTCAAAGTTCTGTTGTTAGGTGCATGCACATTTAAGATTTTTCTGTCTTCCTACTGAGTTGCTGCTTTATCATTATGAAATGTTCCTTTTTATCCCGGATGATCTTCATTGTTGTGGAATATACTTAGTCTAATATTAATATAGCTAGCTACTCCAGCTTTCTTTTGATTAGGGTTTGAGAGGAATATCTTTTTGTTCCACTTACTTCTAACCTATAGTACTTTTTGCTTTGTTATCCAGTTGCCTGTTCTATGTTGTTTAAACATTTTACACTTAATATAATTTCTTATGTGTATGGTTCAAAATCTATATCTTGCTATTTGATTTATATTTATCCCATCTGTTCTCTGCTTCTGTTTTGGGTGGGTTTTTTGTTTGTTTGTTTTTGTTTTTTGTTTTTTATCCCACTTATTCTGCCTTCTTTTGGATTACTTTTGGCTCATTACCTATATGTCTTTGTTTCATTTTTTTAAATAGTTGTTTTAGAATTTACAATATATACCTTTAACTTATCACTGTCTATCTTCAAATTATACAAGATACTTCTATTTTTCTCTTTCATGCTATTGTTGTTTAACACTTTTCTTCAACATGAGTTAAAAATGTAAAAGTACTTCTGATTTTTTTTTGAGGTTTTTTTTTTTGGGGGGGGGCCTGTTTTAACAATCAACTGTTTTTTAAAGAAACTGAAAAGGGAGAAAAATTATTTTAGCTTTATCCACATATTTACCATTCTCAGAGCCCTTCATTCCATGTGTAGATTAAACTTTTATCTATTATTATTTTCCTTCTGCCTGAAAATACTTCTCTTAACATTTTATGTATTGAGGTTCAGCTCTACTTTCCCTTCATTTTAATGGATGATTTTTGAAATACAGAATTATGAGCTGATAGCAATTTTTTTTAGCACTTTGAAGATGATGTCTTCAGGCATTCATGCAGATGAAGTTTCTGGGTAATTTTTAAGTATCCTCTTTCTGTGCCTGAAATTCAGATTGCCTCTAAGCAGGAAACTGAAGATATCATAAGGCTCACATGGCTATTTTTCTTTTCTCAGGCGTAACAGTCTTGTACTTTCTTTTGTTAAACATGCACTATTGTTTCACATATTGTGTCATGACTTTAATTTACAGGTGGAGAATAAGTCAAATCCTTGATAACCTTTCATGGCCAGTAGAAGTATTCAGAGTTTGATTTATGTTTGACAAAATTATGCTATATTATGCTATGTATGTTATATTATGATTATAATATATAAACAAATGTGTTATATTTGTAATATATGTTATATTATGATTCTGATGTGAGAAATCTGGTTATTATTTACTTTCAGAGAACTTAGTCAACTTTTCAAAAGCAGGTAAATGATAGCTGGATCTCTCTCTCTCTCTCTCTCTCTCTCTCTCTCTCTCTCTCTCTCTCTCTCTCTCTGTTAGATCCCCATCTAGGTGCCAAATGTTAAATCTGATGGCACAATATCAAAAATGGCACCCAGTTATAATCCCAAGCTTTCCCCATATCAGTTCCTGCCTTTTCCTTGCATTTTTCCTGTGAAGTAGAGAATAAGAATTTGCCTCTAATGTAAATTCTCACATTAGTGATAATAGCTAATGGTCTTTGGTGTAATCCAAAATAATTACGCCTCCTTACCTTTTCAGGTAAGGCTCCTGAGACCACCCAATGTGAAACATCCACTCAACATTTCGACCCATAACTCTCTCTCATGTCACATGCTTTAATGCCTCAGAGTACTCAAAGCCATCTGGAAGTACTAAAATAATGTGACTCTTGATTGCTTTATTGTCTGGACACCTTCCTCTAATCTCCCAATGAGTGTTGCGATGTTCTCAGTTATTCACTTCCCTACCTCCAATTCCCAGAGAAGTGGTGGTATGTATTAAGTGTCTAGAAATGATCTGGAATAAATTATTTGTTTGCTTTTTCTTAAAAACATTTTTATTCCTGAACTGCTTCTTTAGGACTCAACAGGTTTAGCTATGAAGTAGTATCTCTAATCACGAAGTTCCACATCTAATCTCTGTGGACATATGTAAATTAGGCCACAGTGAAAATGCACCAAGTTAGAACTAGCTGAATTGGTCCTACTGATCAAGCCTCTTCACCACAAATCAAAATCCTTAAAAATCAAGTTAAAAGAGGATATGTATTAATAAAAATGGAACTACTGTGTTACTTTTATTAGGAGAAATCATTTAGAAAAGGGTATATTTTCTAAATGTATCAAGATATTAAGTAAAGAATACTAACAATTAATAGTTGGCAACTCAACAGTTACTTGATTTCAAAAACAAATATTTTAATATGGGAGCAGGCCAAAAAATCGAGTTCCATTAGCTCCAAGTAGTGACAAACTTTAGAGATACCATTTTTCAATAAAGAAATTCTAAAATTTCTGATCTTTCAAATATGGCTTTGAAAAATATCATAAATAATACAAAAAATACAATATATAAGCTTCAAAAATTTTCCATTGACCTATCCCTGGCATTGCTCTTAGAAGACTAGAAGATACTGCTATTTTAAAAATGGAAAATATTGAGAATTACGTAGTTTAAAGATTATAGGACGAATTTTTTTCTTGTTGTGTTTATTGTGAGAATACAAATCATAAATTAGAGGATAGAGTTTTGTCTTCTTGAACATTTTGTTTTTCAACACTGGAAAACTGTACAGAGAATAGGATGTAGAGGGCACTATTGTACTTACAATCAGGTGTAGGAAACCTATGCTTGATGAAACTCAAGGAGTTAACTGAGCAGAATCAGTTTCTTTCACTTCGTTTACCAGCCCAAAAAGCAAAAGTACTTTTTTAACTATTTGATCGTCAAATGATACTTTTCCCTCTTGCAGTGTATTAAACAAATTGGATCACTCTGTTAGATTTATAGTGAGTCGGGCGGTACATGCTTTTGCAATCTGAGGAGGTGAAATTTAGGGAAAAGCAATATGATGGATCCAGGATTCCCACAAGAGAAGTCCTTTTTTTTGTCCCCGTCCAGGAATCTTCAGTTTGTTCATAACACTCATTTTTTTGATGCAGGTGTTAGAAATCTAATCCTCCCTCTCCCCGCCTTTGATTAGTGTTCTTTTCTCATTCTTTCTCCTAACTTCAAAATCCTGCCGAACTGTTAATATTCAGCAAAAATTCTACCTTAATTCCTAAGTCTTTTGGTAGCTATGACCTACACATTCTCTCTTTTTTCGCTGAAATCCAATCATACTTCCTTTATGTCTCTAAGAAAATACATCCTATCGTCTATTGCAATTCTCTGTGTGCTGCCCTCTTACTGCTAGACTCCTGAGAGCCACACTCGTGCAGCCTCAGTCTAGAGACCTCAGAACCGAGATCATCAATTTGTCCTTCCCAGACTTAGGTAAGAGCAGTTTCCAACCAAAGGCACAGGCAAGAGCCACTCTTGATGACGTGGAAGAGAATTTGTACGTCTTCCATGTTCAATACTTCTTACTTCCCCTGTGCTCACATCCAGAGCTCTCTTCCCTCTCCCACCACGTGAGTGGCCTCTCTCTCACTCCGGTATTTTACCTGGGATGGTCCTCCTTAGGTAAGGCAAATAGACCATTTTTCATTTAAGGACTTTGAGAATGAAAATAATACTATTTAAAATTACAACAGGCATAAATCCAAACTGTCCTGGGCAACTGAGATGTATGTTCATTCCATCTTAATGTAAAACTCTAAATCTTAAATATATCCTATTGGTCTTTACAAATGATCTCTCACGTTCTTGGAAGAAGAAGGCTTAGGAGTCAGATAGAACTGGGTTCTAACCTTACCTCTACTATACTCATAGCCTGTGTGATATTGGAAAGCTGCCCTAGAGTAATTTTCCCATCTCCAGAATGGACTATCCATACCACCCTTTCTAGGTCATTGTGAAATCTAATTTCACAAAACTGCAAGTGTCTGGTGCATAATAGATGTACAATAAAATTTTCTGTTCTTTCTTTTCATGCCACAATTTTTACCTCCAATTAGACAAATTTTTCTTTCTAGCTGTTACCCATATTTACAATTTTTAGGAAACAGCATAATACCTGACCCTATGCACTTAAAATGTATATAATTACTATGATTATTTCCATTCTGCAGAGGTTTTTTTTTTTTTTTTTTTTGATTCTCAAAGTGAGATTATTTTTGTTCATGTCTGTTCTGGTTTTAATAGTTAGAATTAATCTTCTCTGTTCTTTCATTCTCTTGTATTAAAGGATATTATCTTTACTAAGGGATATTTGTAGTTAAGAATATCTAGAGACACAGTGCTTTTCCACTTGTGCACAATCTATAAAGGCGTTTATTACAAATTTTTCTGGTGGCAAGAAATGAGAAACAACCTGATTATCCATCAGTTTTTAAATGGTTAAAGAATTAGTGTAGCTTTATATTATTGAATATTATATAATTTTTAAAGGAATAATTTGAAAATACATCATGTATCATTCTGGTTAATACATATAAATGAAAGAACAAAATTAATTTGCAGGTTAAATATTTCCAGCAAGATTTTCTAAGAAAAAGAAAGAAAAAGAAAAGAAACGAAAGACAAAGAAAATGAGTACATTTTAATGAAAATAGAGAAAATTTTCTAGATAGAAAACAAATAGTTAATTTCAAGAAGACAAAATTACTCCCTGACTTTAGCTTGTACTACAGGGCAACAATAATCAAAACAGCATGGTATTGGCAGAAAAACAGACGCATAGACCAATGAAATAGAATTGAGAACTCAGAAATAAAACCACATAAATATGGACAGATAAGTTTTGACAAAGAAGGAAAAAAACATATAATGGAGAAAAGACAGCCTCTTCAGTAAATGGTGCTGGGAGAATTGGAAAGCCACGTGCAAAAGAATGAAACTGGACTGCTATCTGTCACCATGTACCAAAATTAATTCAAAATGGATCAAAGACTTAAGCACAAGACCTGAAACAATAAACTGCATAGAAGAAAACAGAGGTATTTAACTTGTGGACCTTGGGTTCAAAGGGCATTTTATGAATTTGACTCCAAAGGCAAGGGAAGTAAAAGTTAAATTAAATGGATAGGACTAAATCAAACTTAAAAGCTTCTGCACAACAAAAGAAACCATTGACAAACTAAAGAGGCAACCAACTGAATGGGAGAAGATTTTTGCAAACAGTGCCTCCGATAAGGGGCTAATATCCAAAATATACAAGGAACTCATGCAACTCAACAACAAAGAAACAAACAACCCAATTGAAAAATGGGCAGAGGACCTGAAGAGATATTTCTCCAAAGAGGACATACAAACGGCAAATAGACATATGAAAAAATGCTCAACATCACTAATCATCAGAGAAATGCAAATAAAACCCACAATGAGATATCACCTCACCACAGTCAGAATGGCTATCACCAAGACAAATAGTAACAAGTGTTGGAGAGGCTGTGGAGAAAAAGGAACCCTCATACACTGTTGGTGGGAATGCAGACTGGTGCAGCCGCTATGGAAGGCAGTGTGGAGGTTCCTCAAAAAATTACGAATAGAATTACCGTATGACCCAGCAATCCCTCTCCTGGGTATCTACCCAAAACATCTGAAAACATTTATCCATAAAGACACGTGTGCTCCAAGGTTCATTGCAGCTTTGTTTACGGTGGCCAAGACATGGAAACAACCAAAATGTCCTTCGATAAATGAATGGATAAAGAATTTGTGGTATATATACACAATGGAATACTATTCGGCGGTAAGGAAAGATGAAATACGACCATTTGTGACAACATGGATGGATCTTGAGATTATAATGCTAAGCGAAATAAGTGAGACAGAAAAAGCAGAGAACCATGATTTCACTGATATGTGAACCAAAAACAACAAAAGAACAAGACAAACAAATGAGAAACAAAAACTCATAGACACAGACAATAGTTTAGTGGTTACCAGAGGGTAAGGGAGAAGGAGGGTGGTCAATGAGGGTAAAGGGGATCAAATATATGGTGATGGAAGAAGAACTGACTATGGGTGGTGAACACACAATGGAATTTATAGATGATGTAATACAGAATTGTACACCTGAAATCTATGTAACTTTACTAGCAATTGTCACCCCAATAAACTTTAATTAAAAAAAGAAGACAAAATTAGTGAGAGATTACTATTTTTATATATTCCCATATTTGTTGAATTACAAAAACAAGCATGATTTACTTGTATAATTTTAGAAATCAAATTGAGAAAATTCCTCATGCAAAAATTATAATATTTTATTTATGAAGTTTACCTTTTGATACAAAATCTTATAAATGAAGTATTCTCTGAGTTTTACATTTTCAACTATTGTTAAGTTTAGTCACGTTGAATTGAAAAATATGGCAACTTAACTTCTTTGCCTATTTGAATTTTGCCATTAAAGTTAATTTTATGTATTCTAAGGATTTATTTTGGTTATTTGAATTTCTACATTTTTTTCTGGGTATTTTCCACTCAAATATATTATTTAATTAAATATTTTAATGCATTATTCTAATGCAAATTATAAATGACTTTCTTGATTAAGACAAAAATTTAAGATAGCTCATTAAAAATAAGAAACTGAAAAAAGGTGATTTCTGTTTTTTTGTTCTTGTCTTTTTCTTGTTAAATCTATTTTATGTACTTATTAGACTTTTTTAAAGATATAATTATACTTTTGTGAGGTAGATAGTCATGATAGAATTTTCAAAATCCCAGTTCAGACCAAAAAGTTAGAAAACAAAAACTTAATCTCAAAACTAAATTTCACATAAAATGACTTGATGTAGTGTGTCTTATCTATTTCTAGCACTCAAAACTTGTTTTTTTTCTTTACAACTTAACTATATATTTTAAGTATTTTGGGTTTTATAGATATATTTTCTTCTTCAATATTTTATTATTTGTAATGGGACAGAGGCCATTTTGGCTCTGTCCTATGTGTTACTGGAGACATTCATATTTATTATTTCACATTCTAGTGAACATATGCAACAATTTAAATCATCAATTCTGTAAATAACTATATTATTAGTAAATAGTAATTATTTATTAGTAAATAACAATTAGCAGTAGTAGTCATACAATGTAACGTATGAGAATGCCATCTTATATTTTAGATTTTTTTTTTGTAATAGAAACCCAGAAACACAATTCAATATGGAAAAATACAAATTTGTATACTATTCTGTGACTATGAGGTGTGATCAAGAAATACGGTGAATGTTTAAATTTAAAAAAAAAAGTATTACATTAAAAGACACATTGCCATTAATCAGTCTCAAAATAGTGACCCTCACTTCAAATACACTTGTCCCATCATTCTCACCACTTTCTGAAGCAGTTCTGGAAGTCCTCTTTCATGTGTGTCTTTACTTTATCCTCCATCATGACAGCTCTCCATGTCACACATTGCTTCTGGTATGGCAATTTCTGTCAAATAAAAACCCTATAGTGTGTCCTCATCCACCTTATTCACCGGATCTAGCACGGTGTGACTTCTGGCCCTTTCCCAAAATCAAAATGACCATGAAAGGAAAATGTTTTGAATCGATTCAGAACATCAAGGTAGCCAGGACAGCACAACTAGAGACACTCACAAAAGAGCACTTCCAGAACTGCCTCAGAAAGTGGCAAGAATGATGGGATAAGTGTGTTCAAAGTGAGGGGCAGTATTTTGCAGGGATTAATGGAAATGTGTCTTTTACTGTAAGGAGCGGGTAGTAGAAAAGGGTAAATGGAGTCAAATATATGGTGATGGAAAGAGTCACTTCTCTTTCCATCACCATATATTTATATAATGTGATAGATGATGTATTACAGAATTGTACACTTGAAACCTATGTAATTTTACTAACCATTATCACCCCCAAAATTTTAATTTTTAAAAAAAGGAAAGAAATTTCTGTTGTTTAAGCCAAAAAAAATTTTATTTAAACATTCACGATAGTTTTTGATCACACCTTGCACATTAGACAGTGTGTGAGGATTTATAGTTATTTTTATCCAAAAATAAACCTTTCCACTAATTTGACACAAAGTAATTATTATGTTTGAATACATGCCAATGATATAAATGTGATATTCAAGGGCAAGAAGGTAGATGAACAATGAAAAGACCCCCCAAATATTAGGAGATAGACATGTCACTGGGGTTCTGCCAAACTTTACCTAAGAGTTATGCACCCCCCCAGACATGGTCATTACACCTTGGTTCTTCTCTATTTGTAAGTTTCTCTAGAGGAGAGGAGAGCCCAGCCAGAAATTTTGCCACCCCTCTTACCCTCAGGACATTTTCAGGCTCTTTTCTGGGCATATATCATATGTAGACAAGCTGAAGACCATAGAGATATAGAAAGCAGCTCTCCCTCTTGAACAGTTGGAGTTCTCTTGATAATAAATTACACTAACTATTGCCAGTGCTGTCTCTGCAGCAACGTCAGAAACCTCATTACAAGAGCACGCAATAGAAAGAGCCTTGAACAATGCCTGGCACACAGTAGGAACTCACTTTCCTGTCTTTATCCTTCCTAGTTATATTGTCCTAATGATCATAATACTCTAAGTACTTATGCTAAATACTTGTGCTACTAAGTACAAGAGTGGGAGAGAGGGCCTGTGGCAACTGGCTATAGTTCACTGCTTCAGAGATAAAGCATACATTGTGATATAACCAAGAAACATGCACATTGTCTAATTTCCCATCACTGCTTGGAGGAGAGAGAGTATCTTTCACATGCCCTCGGATTTCATTTAGCCTTCAAAATAGCCCGGTAGGAGTCGCACCATTTTCTCCACTTTACAGACCAGGCTCAAAGAAAATGAGGCTATTCACATAAGTGGCGGGCCTTGGATTAAAATCCTAGTCTGTTTAATTCCAAAGCACTGTAAAATCCACATTCTTAAAGAGGGACATATTTCCAATGTCCTTGACAGCGGTGGTGTCATGGAAAAGCAATGGTTATATGTATAAGAATGGGTGATCAGGGTTCTGATTCATATGAAGTCAGCCATTCGTTCTTTTAAGCCACTGTGAATGCCTGAATTGTTTACATTTAAGGTAGGACATGCTGCAAGTTTAAGAAATTGACAACTCTGTGAAAGTGTCAGTAGCAACAAAAAGAAGTCTTGCCTCTCTCAACATCACAATTATTTGTATAAGGGAAACAAACAGCTTGCTGTTTACCTAAAAATCCATGAAGTGAGTGAATGGGGCTATGCTAAGATTCTACGCATTTTTTCTCTATGGCTAATGGCTTCTTCTATAATGGATTAATACATAAATGGGGCATATCACCCTTTGGTAATGCACTTGAATAAAGCAGCAGGGTGAGAAGTAGCAGAAACTATTTTATTACTCTAACTGCGGTGAAACTGATGGCTGTAAGATTGAATTTCATGGAACACCACATGATGACACCTCATTCACAAGGCAACAAATACATAGTATTTATACAATTCCAGGAAATAGCATATATGAGTTAATAATGCAGAACATAAGGGTAATATTCTGTTCCAAAAACATGCACATTTCTCACTGCCTGTTGACATTTTCCAACATCAATTTTGATTTCTGAAACAATGTGTGTGATAGATAACACTATTTGAAGGTGCATTTTATTTCTGGGTGTATGATTTATTTGTTGTTTTATGTCAGTGACAAAGTATCCGTTAGTTCATCTCAAGCACTCAGTGAAAACCTCATGAATAGAATAAGTTTGTTTACTTTTTATTAACTTACAAGAATCTTCACTTCCATCAAAGGGCAATATCTGAGTATTGAAAGAGAGGAGACTGATGTTTTCCTCTGTTAGAGAGGTTTGTGTCATTTATGGGTTTCTCCCTATGAATCAGCTTTCTAACTCTCAGTAATCCAATCTGAAGATATAAAAATGGGTGATTGTGAATCTTATTCTAAATGATGCAATCAGTTATTTTCTACTTCCTGTCTTTAGACAAAGAAATTTCTGAATTAATGACAGCAAATCATCAGTAACTTTTCTCTTACAAGCACCAATGTTTTTCTACTAAACAACACAGCTTTTCCTTTTTTTAGTTGCTTGAGTACTATATCCTAAGGACTTGAGTTTGGCATTTTCAGAAGGATAAATAAAGACCCTGGTTGTATAGGTCAGGGTTTTCTGTGTTCTTGTGAGATAGTTAAAAATAATTTACTAGAAAACGTGTTAGCTTCTTAGATTATTTATAATGTCTAAATTTTAGAAAATATGTCTTATAATTTCAAAATGGCAATGGGAGAAGATTTTGTTCATTTGGACAGATATTGTCTTTTCCTTCATTTACTCCTCATTAGGCTTTCTTGGATATTATTTGACCACAAATTTGAGATTTATCTTAATAATTTTAAACTTCAGCGTCTTCCTGCTGCTTGTTTCAAATTCATATATTTCTTTATAGAAACAATACTGAAAATAATAGGGGCTTATATTCAACCAATTCTGAAATGTCATACAGGTTATGAAAATATTGAAATAAAACCTTATTAGAAAAGAGTAAAAGCTCTCCTCCCATAAGATCCTTCACTATGCAGCCCATTCCTCCCCCAGGAACCCTAGACACAACATTTGGAGTAGGACATAGTGGGAGGTGAAAATTGAGATTCTGCCAACTAAGCAAATTATGAAATGGGAGCCAATTGAAAGTTAGGGGGTAGAAGAAAATAAACTTCAAGAGTTAATTAATTCAAAATATATCTTGTGATCATGTATGATTACGGTGGTCATTTTTGCATCTAACTTTAAAAAGACAAATACTGCATAATCTCACTTATGTGCAGAATCTAAAACAGTGAAACTCATATAGAGAATAGAATGCTGGTTGCCAAGGACTTGGAGGAAGGGGAAATAGGGTGATGCTTGTCAAAGGATACAAAGTTTCAGTTCTGGAGGGTAAATTCGTGAGATCCAATGTACAGCCTGATGACTGTCGTTAATAATACTGTATTGTAAACTTGAAATTTGCTAAGAGGGTAGATCTTAAATTCAGAGTTCTCATCACACAGAAAAAGGAAATGGTAACCATGCGGAGGTGATGGATATAATAATTAGCTTGATTGTCGTGACCATTTCACAATGTATATATATTGAAACATCAAGTCATACACCTTAAACATATACAATGTTTATACCTCAATTATACCTCAATAAAGGTATTTTTAAAAGCTGGTGGTTAAAGTAACACAGCCCAATGGTTATCTCAAAGTCCACTGAATATTATACTATAACCAAGGGAGCCACAGGTACTAGTCTGGGAACAGAAACCACATGGTGACTTAAACAGGGAAGGTTACATGTAAAGAATTATTAAACGATGTTAAAAGAGTAACTATTAAATGTAAGAGAACTCTGTATAGTATGCAAAGGCTGAGGGAACATACCCAAGGAGGAAAATCATGAAAGGAGGCCCTCTTCCCAAAGATAGGGATCCGATTTTGTTGGCAAGGTGTGGCTGCAGCCCATGAATGACACAGAGGTTTGCCAGGTGGCCTGAGCCGGAGCTGGTCTGTCGTAGCTTTCTTGGCATAGGTGAGCCTCGGCTCATGGTTGTGCAAAGGGGTTAGATATGTGTCAGTGCACGTGGGAGGCCTGCAGCATACGCTGTCTGTGTTGAGGGGGGCAGGGAGGTGATCAAGGTAGGTCAAGGCTGCAAAGTCACTAAAGGACCACACATGTGGGTACATGGCTTAGGCAATAGCCACAGCAGGTATCTTCCCAATCCCACTGTAGATCAAGTGTGTAGCTACTGGTACCAGCAAAAGAAACTCCTTCCTGCAAAGGCCCTCCACTGCCCTCTACTAAGGAAGCTTGACATTGTTCTCACTGTAAAGGAGAAATAATTAAAGGAAGTCTAGCCTTTATCACAGAGCAGGTGAAAAAAGGTTGTATTTGGAGCTGGGAGGCAATAAGTTGATTAACTGGTAGACATACACCCCAAAATATTTCTATCCTAGAGATGGCTTCACATAGATTCTTTAAAAAGGAAAATTTGTTTATTATTTCTTTAGAAACTTCTGAGTCCATTACATATAAATAACACAAATTACATATAGGATATCAAAACACCTGATGTGTTACTATTGATGTATATAAGTTTGGGCTTTATAATTTCAGCTTTTCAAGATTTTATATATGTGGCTTAACATGTCATCAAATTTAATGAATGTTCTTAGCACTTGAAAGAAAGCTCTCACTGTATATTTATGAAATCACATAAGTATATAATGAACACATTATCCATTTCCTTCCTCCATTCAGTTCTTTGTTATATGCCTGCTTGCGCTATGTGGAAACACACACAGAGTTAAATTAGAAAACCAACCGTGATTGCCCAGTTTAGGTCAACTTCTAATCATTTTGTTTCGTCCATTTGACACAATGTAATATGAGACTAAAGCACTTGCCTGTTGCACTTTTTCAATATAAAACCAAATTCATAGTCACAAAAGGATAGATTTTATGGTATACAAATAACATATTGTTGTTGAAAAGAAATTTAAAATAGCTTCACATTTTTGTAAGTGTCTAGCTTTGTAAAAGACATCTGGATTCTATACCTGCATCTGCAACCAGCCTGTTACAACATGAAGAAATTGTGGTGTCCACAAATTTGTAGTTAGAAAAAGCCCTTATCGATAATTGTGGATATTCCTCTTTGCCACTACCCAAAACTTGACAAACGGTGGCGTTATCTTAAAGGGTATTTGTAATGTTTAATCTGAAACACTGTGAAAGAACCTTTCGTGCTCTATAACATAAAAATTCCATTGGTCTATCCTGCACAGGGAATGGACTTTACCTATGGATGATTCTGTATCATTACGCACTGGTCTTTTGGAAAATATCGGCTTACTGATTTTTGCAGATCTTCCCAGCTCGCCTTTTGCTTCTCTGCCTTTAGCAACCCTTTCTTGGTAGGCTTTATCGCTCTTGCACTGTCTAACTTTCAAGTAAGGATTGATAGGTCAACCAACCTACACACAGACTTCCGGGTCCTCTTGTCAGTGGAGATCACTCGCCTCTGGTACCCTAGTCCATAGATTCCACCCGCTTCAGCAGCCCTGTAATCTGATTTCTGCAAGTTCAGAAGGGGATTCTGCTCCGGTTCTAGCTCCCTGGACTGCATTTGGAAGATACCCCAGCACAGAGATCTGGGTTGATCATGGAACTCACTTGGTGATTTTCTCTTCACTCAGGTATTACAGTCTTATTTTGTCTATTGCCCAAAGCCTCCATTTTCCCCCGTTTTATAGAAATTATGACAATAGGGCTAACCCAGTACCAATTATTCCATCATAGTAGAAAGCAAAAGTTTCCTTGGATCTCTTTTTGTGCTTTCCTAAGCATTTCATAGGCAGTTAGAAATGGCAAACATCGGTCCAAATAGCTTTCTATTGTCTTATACTCAAACTCAACTTGTATGTTTTGAACATTTTTTAAAAAATAATTTAAAAAATATTTTAGCTCCAAGGGCAAAATTAGATAGCAGCTGTTAGCCTTGGAATCTCTGGTTCCATGAGGGACGCTGAGGAAAATAAATTAACTCTTTTATTGAAAACTATTATGACTCATATACAAAATATCAAGTTACTTCAAGTCAAGCAAACCATCATTAATCCCATTTCAACATTTACTATATTAATCTCATTTCATCCCTGAAAATAACTCTTCGATACTTTCATACACATTTTGCACATAAGGAAACTTAGTTCCACTGAAGTGAAGTAAGTTGCTCAAGATCACAGACCTAGTTACTTTTTAGAGATTAACTGAACCCAGTTCGGAATTACGCTAAAGGACAATCATCCGTGGCTGAACCAGGGAATTATGTACAAGGCATAAAGGGACACAATAAGATGACCTATGCAGATAATCTAGAACAGGGGGTTCTAAGCCAGATAAAACCAGTCAGAACTTTCCCAGGCTTACCTTTGAGACACTGGTGAGCCAGAAACATGATAAAAATAAAAAAAAACTTTCCCAGGGCGTATTTAACTTAGAGTAAAGTTTCTTAGTTGCCAAATATGTAGAAATAGGAATCAGGATATAACAGATGCTGCACAGTCCCTCTATCTCATATAAATTTTAGCTTAGGATGATGACCATAAATTGTACTGAATCACATCTTCTCTACAATTCTATTTTTATATTTAAGTTAGGATTTCTTACCTATTCCTCCAAGTGATTTCAGCATTTCAAATTGATGTGCTACTGCAATTGATGGTGTGTTATTGTCCTTAAAAATTTGTATTTTCTCCCAAACAAAAGTATCAGTCATCTGACAACCAGCCCAGATCATAAACCCTTCACATTCATCACAGCTCAAAGGTAAACACATCCATAAATATATGATTGCTTGAAGCAATATTTATTTACTAAAAGTTTTTTGGCGAATGTATTAAGTTGATTGGGTGGTCAAAAATAACTATAAATATTTCCAGAATGACAATAGGAAGTGACACAGAAAAGTGAAAAACAAAGTTTGCCTTTCTTCACATTAATGTATATACACTTATATTCATGACTCTGATCCAAACTTTTCTCCCAAGGAATCTTTGAGTGTATGAACTCCAGCTCACCAGAAATGTGTGGAATGGTACAGCTAGGGTCTTCTAAGTATGATCCCTGCTCAAAATACACTATGTAACTTTACAATTATTGCTGTTTGTCTTCTAGACATGTCCAGGACCACTTGTTTTCATAGCTCTCTAGTTATATTAATATGTTTTAATGTGATTCTTCAAATGTTTAGTTAATAATATTAGTCAATTTTGTTTAAAAATAATTACTGAGTACCTACCACATTTCTATTAATGTTCTAGGCATATTTTTAAAAATATCTACTCAGAAACTTTAATATATATATATATATATATATACACATATATATTAAATTAAATATAATATGAATACATTAAATTAAATATAAATTTAGTGTGTGTATATATATATAAATTAAATATAATATGAGTGAGATCATCTAAGAGTAATTGTGGCCCAAGAAGAAAAGAAAAGTGAGTACTGATCATTGTAGAATTACAAAATTTAAAAGGCAGGAAGATGAGATCTAGTAATAGTAACTAAGTAGGAGCTGTCAGTGAAATAGGAGGGAACCCAAAAAAAAGAGTAGTGTACAGGAGGTCAAATGAAGAAAGTGTTTCAAAGGGAATGATATATGTATCAAACATTGCGAAGAAAGAAAGATGAAGACTGAAAAATGTCCACAGGGTAGAGGGGAGTCATTGGTGACCTTGGAAAGCATGGCTATGGGGATAAAAGCCTGATTAAAGAGAATTCCAGAGAACAAAGGAGAAGAAGAGGGGATAATCAGTATAGATGACAATTTGAAGAAGTTTCACTGTCGAGAGTGACAGAAAGTGTGATGGTAACAGTGAAGTGATCTGCGATCAAGGAACTATCACACGGCATGTTGAAATCCTGATGAAAAAACTGATGTTGAGAGAGGTAACAAGCTACAAAACAGACCCAAGAGAAGTTGGCCTTAGATAGCAGCACACATGGCGTATCCACTGAAATAGGAGACAAGGCAGAGTGTACAAGTACAGATGCAGGTCATGATGGAGGATTGGAAGGAGGGAGCAGGTGGAAGTTCTTTTCCAGTTGCTTATATTTTCTAATGAACTAACAAAGGTTATCAGCAGAGAAGGGGCACAGGGAAGGACAGAGGAGCTATTGAAAGTTTGATGAGAACAATGCAATACAAAAATTTTATAGTTAAGTGGGACAGTGAATTGAGTGGCAAGGAGAATGGTAGGGCCTATTTGAACGGGAAATTATGAATTTAAAGTAAGATCAATCATGATTGATGGAGATGTATTATATTGTCCACTGTAGAAATTAGAGTATTTCTCATTATACTTAACTTAATCATTTATAGCCAACCCTACCACAAAGAAATAACTTGTCACTGCATGTATTACAATAATATTAAAATAATAATTTTTAGAACTAAATCATGTTACACAATCTGTCTTGCAACCTGATTTTTTTTTTACTTAAAAATATACAGTGAGCATTTTTAGGTCAATAATATACGTCTATTTCAGACTTTAAGTGGCCAATAGCACTTCCTTGAACTATTCTATTAAATAAAGTAAGCATTTTGATATTTTTGAATCTTTTCCAAATTTTTGTTGCACAACCAATGAAATACTAGGGTGGACTACTTTGTGTATATCACTATCTGACCCAACAACACTCTTTGCTGGAATATATCTTTAAAAAGAATCACAGGGAGTGCACCCATTTAACATTTTTTATATATACTGCTAAACTGCTTTTGAGAAAAGTTTTACTAACCTACACTTTGACCACTAGCTAATGACAATGATGATTTCCCTACATGTTAGCCATAATCGAGTGGTACACATTCTTTAATAATTTTGTCAGTGATTCAGTTTTACTGATTCCTAGACACAAATCAAGTTAATAATTCAAAGATATAAGGACAGCATTTTACAAAATTAAATAATAAGCAAGTATGAAATGTATTAACTATTTGAAGCTTTCTAATGCTTAAGAATCCTTTTACTTTGGAAACTAAATTATAAATAAATATCTATAGTATAGGAACATATGAATCATATATATAATTTATATATATATATTAGTCATATACATATGTAATTTAGTCATATATATGATTTAGTCCTGTATATGTATATAAATACATATATACCTTGAAATTGGAACTAAAGATTTTATTTGAAACATGCAGATATTGGCACTTACTGAAAAATCATGATCTTCAACACTGCACTTTAAGCCACTGATTGTATTGATTTTTTTTAAAAGACAGGAACCTAAATTTCAAAAGATAAAAATGTATAGGTATAAGATAGCCACAAGAACATGAAATTTCTATGACAACAAGGGACGGCAACAGGGACGGCAACAAATATGTCCGCATAATTTTGATGTAAACTATTTTATATAGCATTTGTCCGAGAGCCAGAAATATCCTTTAAAATGCTGATACTTCCACATCCAAATTATGTTTCCCAGCATAACTCTTACATTTATGTATCGTGCAAAAATTCACTACCCATTCAAGTACTCTAATTATTGGTTCAAGAAAATAGTTCTTTAAGGGAAAGGTTGAAGAAAGAAAGTAGATTTTGGATAACTTAGAGTTGGCAATGTGTTTTATTTCACTGTGTCACCATCTTAATATTTTTATGGACAAATAGTTTATTGTAGATGCTTTATCCATGGGAAATCATTGGATTTAAAGAGATTAACAGTCAGCTTCTCAGAAATTAATATTTAAATAGTAATTTAAAAGTGGTCTAACAAGGCTATGGCTCGTATCATGGTCTGTTGAATGGATATGAATGTTTATATTTATTGTGGTTTCTTCGTTTCCTAATATTGCATCCATCATCATACATCATAGTATCATTTAGGAAAAGAATAACTTAACCAGCACCCTTTCTGCAAAGTAGTTTGTTTTGTTGTTAGGAGCACAGTTGGCTAAATTACAATAAAAAATTCTGAAGGCCAAGGGAGTCAACATAGTTGTATTTTCAAATTTGTTTATATTCTTATCTTTATACATTTATAACGTTATAATTTATAACTTGGCATTTTCAAAATCTGCCTTGTGAGTCTCTAACCTCAGACTTTGTTTCAGATGCTCCCTAGGTGATTGTGGGGATCAAATTTCTAATACTGGCGAAAAACATCTAGCAATGATGATTAATTCTGCAGGGTTTCATGCTAAGATTATTGCTTCCCAGCCGGCTGGGATTATTCTCATTGTACAGGATAATTAGACTGTGTTTTCCATTTGGAGGAGCACCGTCGTCAGAATTTCTAGGACTAAAACAATCTTCACTATCGTTTGTGGAGGCCCTAACAGATGCTAGACACGGCACTTTATCTTATTTATCCTACACAGCAACCTTATGATACAGATCTGTGTTATTATCCTTGGTTTGCTTGTGAGATATCTAGAACTCAAGTCAAGCAGAATTTCTAAAAGCACATACTATGTAGAGAAGGCTGACTTCATGCTCATCTGTTCAAACTGCAAAGCTCCAGCT
The DNA here is from genome assembly GCF_004115265.2 of Rhinolophus ferrumequinum. Taxonomy (NCBI): domain Eukaryota; kingdom Metazoa; phylum Chordata; class Mammalia; order Chiroptera; family Rhinolophidae; genus Rhinolophus; species Rhinolophus ferrumequinum. Next base: position 48,487,592 of record NC_046302.1, on the reverse strand, counting down.
CCACATAACTGTGCTGGAGCCTGGGAACAGTGGTGTTATATATTCACAGTCAGGAGTCGGAGGAAAGCAGAGCCATTACTTCCCCAGGCTAACTCAGCAAGAATGCAGACCAGCAATGGAATTGTAATGCACCTGGGAAAGATTCTAGTTCTTCCCTTGAAAACCATGAGTTTGATTATTCTGAATAGTTCTGAAATCAAAATGCGTGTACATTTGCCACTGGTCAATCCAAAGTCAGATAGGCAAGTTAGCATCTCACGTGAAACTCTGAGTGACATTAATACCTGTAATACCACCCGCCTGTGGTTCACCTGAGTCTTAATAAGTACTCCAACTGCTCATACAATGCTCTCAGAACAGGAAGTTGTGAATCGTACTGAACAGAATAATGATGTGTATTTCCAAAACTTTTCATTGTCCTTGAAAATTAAAACTTAGTTTTTTTCTTAGATTTAAATTTTAAAGAAGGACCTTCAAAATCTTCGAAGTCAATGATTAATTTTTCTATTGAGGGCTTAAATAATAAATAATAATGAAAATGATTATCAAATCATGATATTATTTCATTACTCTTATTAAATCATTATTAAATTTGTAAATAATCAAAAATAATAGTGATAAATCTTAAACTAAATTGTTTATACACAATTAACAATTCCAATGTACCAATATTAATGAGCTAGTATTAAATAAACATTCAACGAAATCTCAACAGTCTATCAAAAGTGGTTTAAAAAATTGCTTCCCATGAGAATTTATTTAATCATGTTTAGTTTTTCCCTTGCTCAGCTTCCTCTCTAGATGAATGAAAGATTTAAAAAAAATTAGACTAGTTCCTTTAGAAGTACAAGCCCATTTGAAACCATCTACTTTGACACAAAGCCTGAGTAAAATTCAGCCACCCACAACGGGATTTACAGATGATGTAATACAGAATTGTACACCTGAAATCTATGTAACTTTACTAACAATTGTCACCCCAATAAACTTTAATTAAAAAAAAAATTCAGCCACCACTGATAAAAGACACCAGAGTTGGTTTTTATTAGTCCAGGCAGGACTATTTAGTGGAATCTTTATTGAATGGTGATTGAGCAGAAAAAGAAAGAAAATTGGTTCCCCCACAATGACTGCCAGTACAAATGAATTTATTAGTGAGCAAAGCAGGCAATCGCCTATGGAATGTGACTCCAAATTATATCTCACTCAAGATCTATTAATCCACAAGGTTTAATTAGAGGCTTTCCTCCTAGCAACCAGTTAATATAGTTGGTCTTCCTAACCTGAGCGCCAAAAAATCCTGAGCCAGGAGGCAAGATCATTTTTTTTTTTTTTTTAAATGGGCAGCGGTGGGGAAGAAGACAATTCCAAAAGAAACACCAAAGCCTGGCATCTGCCCAAGGCAGAGCAGAAAATCAGGAATGAAACCCAAAATGAGGGCCAGTTAGTCATCGGAAGCAGATCTACCCACAAGCACATGAACTTCAAAACTGGAATAGCGCCCTATCTCAGGAGGGAAGCCTCTTGTACTCACTCTTATAGAACAGGAGCCAGCTTCTTTCTTATTTTTTATTTTTTTAAACCAGGACTGAGGTCCAGGAGCTGACATGCAGATTCAAAGGCATGAGATGAAAGAACTAAAAGGTACCTTAAAGATCACAGTCAGGCTAATTATTTTGACATATGGCCAGAGAAATAAAGGAAGTTACTTAAGTTCACACAGTCAATAGCATATCTGGTAACAGAGTCCAGATCTGTTCATTCACAGGCTAACTCTCCTTAAACCACAGCACATAAATGGAAGATACTGACCCTGAGAAAACACAAGTTCTGAGGAACATAAAGAGTGGACCAGCATTTGGATGAAGGACCATCATCTGATTAAAGCTAGCCCTTCTAGGGTGCCAAAGTAAACCCGAGAAACAGCATGAAAATGAAGGAAAACAGTTCAAGAAGATGTCCACAGGTGAAAGGGGCCCAGAGATGGGACACTGAAGAAACCTCAAGATTACTCCCTCTTCCTTCTCGGTTTTGCTGAAATTGGACCTACAGCTATCGTCTAAACTCCACAACAAAAATAAAGCTGAATTCTGTTGTCACTCTTCCAGTTGGGCTCCCTTGTCTATGAGAACAAATCGGATGACATAGCAGTCAAGGAAAGTGTCACAGGAAATGTCTCGCCTGTTTTTTCCACCAGCCTTCTCTGCAAGGCCCATGCCTGTCCGTTGTGTCTACTGGGTGTGGAGTGCCAAGCGGAAAAGGTCCCAGGGTATTTTTATTCCCCTTCACCTCACCTCTGTCCAAAGGATAAAGGACTGTTTCCTATCCAACTGAAGGCCGCTTTACAATTTACCTTTATTGGTAAAAATGTGGAATGAAGTGTTCATTCTTTGATAATGTTTATATCATCAGGGGGTGTTTGTAAAGCCTAAAACTAAGGTTCAAGATTAAGTACTGTTTCGCTATCTGGTGAAATTGGGAGGGCTTCGAATGGCCTGACCACAAGTTTGCCTCCTCACTCTGCTCCCCGCACAAGGCTTCCCAGCAAAACAGCCCTCCTCCCAGAAGGACTTGAAGCCACTCCTGCTTAATCTCGGAGAGGCAGGTTTCAGATCCCAGCCAGCCAAGGAATTATTCAAACAAGCCAGTCACACCCTCCTGAGGAAACCATGGTCTCCCCACCTTCCTGATGCCATCAAGCCTGCCCCCTGCAGTGCCTGGTTGTTCTCTCTGTTCCCAAGTGCAACGCCACTGTGGCCCTGCATGGCATGGGGTGTCCCTCTTCCTCAGATGGTGAATAGATGTGGTTAAGAAACAGCTGTGGACATCATCTGTTTAGCGTCAGGTGTCATGGGTTCAGCCATCCCCATAAGCTGAGCGTAGGAATCCCTCCCTCAACAATGGGGTAAATAGGAAGTGATTAGATCAATCCTTGCGCCTTCCTACCCAACTCACTCACCCTGGACTATGAGCTCCAGCAAAACAGGGACCGCCTCTCCTCCTGGTAACAAGTGTCCACATTTAGAGCACGTGGTTCTTGGCCTTTGATCTCACCAGACACATCTAACTCTTTTAAAGTCACATAGTGAGTCCCTACTTTCTATCCCTTTCTATTTTTTCATTGTTCTATGCGAACCATTCCTAATTTTTCCCATCTCCATTAAATCGTGAAAACCCAAATAAGTAATAGTACTGTGTGCATAGCATGACCGTGTAGACAAAATTTTGAAATCACACTTCTGAGTCGTACTTATAAAATAATTAATAACTCAACAAATATCTATGAAACATCTTCTATAAGCTCGATTGTTGATTTATATTCACTTACTGATTCAGTTGATCATATAGACCCTCTACATACCCACTAATACCTGCTTTATATCTGGTCTCATACCGACACACTGTTATTCATTTATCAGTGAACTTCCTTCACTGATACATAAAACATTAGCTTGTCTCTGAACCAGTGGAGATTGTGACACTAACAGTTTTGCAGAGAGAATATATAATTAGGAAATAATCAAAGTAGTGAGTTTCGAAGCTCAGTGAGCATAGAATCCTTGAAGCACAGATTTTTTTTCTTCTTTTTGTCACGGGTTTCTGTGCACTACTCCACACTTAATATATCAGGACTTCTAAAAAGCAGGACCTTCATACTTGTGCCTATGGAAAGAACCACAAGTGAATAGACTGGCCCGTCAAGTTTGGGACTCACTCATGCAGGGCACACAGCGTCCATTTATTTAATCATCTAGGTCCATGATGTTCAAAGCTTGTTTGTTAGGGGTTTTGTTTGTTTGTTTCTTTGGCAATGCAGTTTTTTTTCCTAGTTATGCTTATACAGAAACAATAGGTAAGTCAGATAAAAGATTTATCATTGTTGAAAACGATTTGTGATCCGGAGCATCAAAAGCTTCCATTTCTTCCTTACTCTGAGTATATTCAGAGTCCCTGCAACACCCTCAGGATTCATGGCACACAACTGTAAATTCATAACCCACAGTTCTAGGTATACGTTGTTTCAGCTTTGAATTAACTTGTAAGACTGCCAGACACCTGCATGTGTGCAGCTTCTAAGCGTGCTTCTTGTAAAATCACTATGCTGATGGAAGTTTTAATGTTAGCGCCTCAGATTATATCAGATTTCACCACGGGAAAGAATTGCATTTCACTTCTGCATTTGCTAGAAAACGTGTTGAGGACATTGTCTGATGTATCACCCAATGGACGCTTTATAAGATCCCAAGCAAGAAATTTCCCTTCGTTTTTAGTAAATGAAAAATCTGTGTTGCTGTGAAAACTTGGATTGTTTCTTTTTCTGGACAAAGAGTCCTAGTTTTGGAGGGTGGGGGAAATGCAGGGTGTTTTTTAAGAAACTATTTTGTGTAAGCCGAGTGTCTGACTTCAAGGAACTCAATCTAGTGGGAGACAGACTCTAAGAACGTTAATTTTAGAACAATGCAATAAGTTCAATGCTGGAGATATACATAAGTTGCTATGGAAACAAGAAGATAAGTTCTATAAGTAATTACATTTCCATTTTTGCTTTAGCTACAGGAGATAAGAGCCAAATTGTGGGCTCAATTATAGCAACACGTTAACATTTCCCAGAGGAATACTTGTATCTTCTTTTCCCCCAATCTTTATCCATTTTATAGTTTTAATTCATCAGAGTACATACCATTTTTTTGTGAAATAAAAAACAAGACTTGAGTGTTGTAGGCCTTTTGAGCCTCTTCCTTTGCTCGGCACACTTCAAACTCTTTGGAGTATACTTTTCTCCTAATAAATGCCACCTTGGGCCCTTGAGCCATTCTCTACTGCTCGGGTCTGCTTCTATTTCTTTGAAGTGTACCATCTCTTCTAATAAATTCCTCTTTCCCCACTTAAAAAAAAAAGTGTTGCACTAAAAATACACAATTGATAAAATTTCTTACCAGATGTCCTTTGCTTTTTAAATTACAGGATAAAAAGACAAAATCATGAGTATTTATTAGTGATATTACATTCCATAAACTCATGTACCTTTTAAATAGGAGAGTATTAAAAGAAAAATGAAAGTTAAAAACTAAATGTGAGGCACTATGTATAATTTATATAATCTGTTTATTGGCAGAGTGTAAGTGAGTGGACCCACAACCTCATTTCTCAGACGGGCAAATCTTTTGACTTAATGAAGCAGAAAGCTCAATGCTCTGTATTATGGATCTCTCTTAAATTTAAGGAGCCACCTGGAAGCTAATTAATAGAATGATCCTCAATATTCTGACACAAACACATTTTCTTGTCCCTTATTACAACTTGCTTCAAGCCCACTATCTCAGCACTATTGTAACAGAGCTAATGCTTACCTGTGGACAAAAGGTGGGGCAATTACACTAAAGACTCAAAGTTAAAGATAGCATGTGCCACTTTATCCCTGAGAAAGACGTTGCTTACTTATACAGAAGCATAAAGTTCAAGTTACATTTCCTTTGCTGGGGATGGCTCTATCCGCACTGGCATTTACTAACTCTATACAATCCCCTTCTTGGGTAGTTTGGAAAATAAAACAAAGCTAACTGACCCAAACCAATGTGGACCCCACAGCACAGCCTTCCATATTTGAGGTGCTGCTTTAACCAGCTGTGCTCCCTGGCGCCTAAGCTTAACATGAGCTTTACCTTTCTTCACTCAGATTTTGTTTTACGAAGTAGCAAGAGGTAACGTGAACAATAATATGCATTTTCATCTTCACTTTCATTCTCCATCCTGTAAAAGTCAAACATCTTCAGGAGAGTGGGTCTATAAATTATGGATGTAATAAATATTAACCAAGATCTCAGCTCTGTCAGTAACTGAGTGACCTCTCCTAATATGCAGCCTCTCTGTGCTTCCGTTTCCTTACCTATAAAATGAGGACTCTAACAATACTTAGATCCAAGGGTTATGAGAGAGAGTTTAACAAATTTAAAAAATGTAAAGTGCTTAGAACAATGCGTTAGAATACTAATTGTTAAAAAGGGGTATTTTTGATGGTGGTATTGTTATGCTATTATTATGTTCATAAAGAACAAAACCAAAAAGCATCAGTGATATGTGTGAAAACTTGTCTTGGCTTATGTGCCAGCCTAATGACAAAAGCTTCGAGTCGTGCATTCCAGAATGTTCTGCACTATTCATGCCATCTTGTCAATCCAACACCCAGCCAGAGGCTTACTTTTTTTTTTTAACTGACTCAGTACTTTTAAAATAATCTATGATATCTGATAAACTGGTAGGTTTCTTCGTCTATGATAATGAGAATTTTTTAAATAATAGTATATCCATTTTTCAAAAATAAATTTGAACTTCGCTGCAGCAGCCTATGAAATTTATGGCTGGCATGTACATGCTTCTTTCCCAGATCTCTAGTTCTGCCCTCAGTCAGATTCTGTATTCCTATGTAGTTATATTTCAGTGTCTGTGTTCTTGTGCCTGCCGCCTCAAACATTTTGTGGAAGAAGGACGTTAATAAATAATAGGAAATTACTTTCTTTTTGTACTTTGCTAAAACTTCTCTGTTACCTATGGGAAAAACCTAACCCCATGGACATTCATCCTGGTCGATCTCTCCGCAAGGTATTTTGAATTTTGAATTACAACTTTGTCCCCTTCTTGGCAATACCCAGTGATCACGTTCAACGAATGGAGGAGAAGTAGATGACAAATACAGAGATAACACAAACAAAAGTATGAATCTTTAAAATGCTGTCAAGTCAAAATTCCTGATTCTACTCCTATGAGATGATTGTTACTGGAGTCGTTGAAGGAATTTCAAAATAAGAAAAATAAAGAGACTTTCTGTTTTGAACTGCAAAGAAAGACTATAGCCTATTTAAATCCTAGTTGTACAAGTAAAAATGTGTCTGTCCTTCCCTCTTCACCAGCTCCAAGTAGTCATGCCTGCATAAAAGACTTACAATCTCATGGCTCTTGGGGAACTCAGCCTTCCATCAGCTTCCAGGCACCACTGATTGCTTCCTCAGTGGTAGGACCTGAAGGGGATGGCAGACGCACGCTCATTGAGTATATTCATTGAGGTGACAAGTGTCAAAATTCCCAAATAAATTTCCTATCCAGATCATCGTACAGAATGTTATGGGAGATCCTCTCCAAAACAAATGATGCTGTATGGACTTCTTTCTGCAATAGCACTAGCTTAAATATCTGCTGCTATAACATACAAAAGAATAATAATAATAATAATAATAATAATGATGATGATGATGATGAAAGAATCTTGTATTAAAAATGAAATTTTATATCTCTAAGGCCTGTTTCTATCTTCAAAGCCTATCCCTACAACAACCCTGGGCTTGTTACCCCACCCCCCTCCACCCCTTGCAAAATTATCCAGATGTAAATAGTCCCAAAGCAGCCTAAGTTTCTAAGGGAGTTTTATGACAAAGCACACACTCATGTGTACACAAGCCTGATGGAAAATGGCCTCGGATGCTCAAATTCCAATTGAACTGGCATGAAGACAGGTATTGAAGTTACTATGAACGTGGGGCCAAACATCCAATTATTGGTTGGTGTGTATATGAAACACATGCCAGAGGGTTTAGACCTTTGCTATCTTTCTAAGAATTGGCTGGCCCTGGGAGGAGCAGTCTCCCCCGAGTCAGGAAGGACACAAATGCCAGATCATCCAGAATATAGGCAAGAAGAAAACACAGTTAATATAATTGTCCCTGTGAGGAACGGATACCAAAGAGACAAATACAAAATCTAAGGAAATACAATTGAAACAATCTATCACTATATCTATATTTGTATTCAAAGCTATATCTGTTCTCGGATATTAACAGTGGCTGCCCTTGAATATGGGATTAAGGGTGATTTTTTTTAAACGGTTAACGTGTATCAAATACTATAATTTTTTTGGTAATCTGATTACAATGTCTCAGTTAATCTTCCCAACAACCATATTTGATAGGTTCTGTTGTTCTTTGCATTTTAATAAGGAAACTAAGACTGAGAGGGCTTAAGTGACTCTAATAGTCACATAGCTACCGTAAGTCAGAGGCGAAACTCTGTGTGAGGGCAGCCAGAAGCCAAAGAACGTATTAACTAACAAATTACACTGTTTTTCTGAATTTACATTAAAACGTGTTGTTACTTTTATGAATAAAAGTATAACTTTAAAAAATTAGATATACATATATAACCATGTATGTGTATAGAAATCATATATAAACACACACATATATATACAAATGTGCACATATATGTATATAAGTATATATAAATTATGTATATGTGTGTACAAACTTTAAGTTAATGTTTTAAGACCAAAGCCAAGGTCAGATAGAGTATATATGCGGGCAGAAGAGGATGTTAAGAATAGAATGGATGCTGTCCTCACTGTCTTTACTTGCTTTCATTACATGTGTGTATATAAAAGGTTTATTTTAAACAGCTGGATGTATGTTTTGAAGGTATTTAAAGACATTTTCAAACAATTTTCTGTACAATATTTTTTGGATAACAGACAAGAACATAGCTGTACTGTATCAGTGATAACCCACTTCTTTCAATGCTCAGACACAAGGCAAATTGAGTGCTATTGAACTGCAGCTGAGTTTCAAGTATCTCCTGCATTACAGAATCAAAGAAAGGACATTTAATTATCGAAGTAGCTTGCAGATGTTAATAAAAAGGGGAGGTAGGGTGGAGTCAAGCATATATTTAATTCCTAAGCAAATGAAAAGAAAGCTTTGAGAAAAACTCGTTTTATGCAATGTTGTCCTGATATAATATTCATGTTATTTGAAATAACATTGTCCCCATTCTTTCAGAATGTCCTTTTAGCCCGCACTGAAAACCAGAAGTACTTCCCTTGGAATGACTACACTGAAATAGGAAGACTTAAAGTGTGCTTTGAAAAACTGGAACTCACATATCAGCAAAAGGCTTGACATGTGCTAAGAAAACAAACTTTTCCGTAGTTCTTAAAATATCTGAAGCTTCCCGTTTGAGCTGACTTCAAACCCAACAGTGGGAATTCAGCTACATCAGAAGGAAATCCCTTCACTGATGAAGGTAGGCAGTTAGCCGTTTGCATTCAGGAACAGGAACCACAAACATGGTTCGCTGTATTTTGTCGCCTACTAGATTGCGTCTGATTTTCGGTCCCAATCTCCTCTCTGCACCCTCTCAGCCTTTACCTGACCTACCTTAACTATCTCATGACTACCTTCTCAGAAAAATAAATTTATTTAAAAAATTACTCAGCTTCCTTTAACTCAAATATTCAAAAATTTATTTATATATTGGGTGTGCTAAAACCTGTTCTGGTTAGTGAAAGTCAGGCGAAATGATAATGGCCCAGTGCACAGTTCTTGGACCTATAATGTTGGGTTGGAAAATATTATAGCACTTTGGAATAAATGTGCTAAATAAACCAAAATACTAAAAAGTTAAATGATAACATTGATGCTTATTGGGGTGGCTTATAATGCTAGAAGCTTAACAACATGCATAAAATATTTTTAAGCCTAAAAAAATCCTATATTTTTAAAGTACATTTAAAGATGAAGAAACGAGACTGAGAAGATTAAGTACCTCCCAAGGAAACTTTAATAACTGGCAAGTAGGGTTTGAAATGAAGTGGTTCTTTGCAAGAGCAATGGATACATAAGGGGGGCCCACCCCCCAAAAAAGTGTATACACGTGACTTATATTCATCTTTTGTTATTGGTATATGTTGAGTATTACAATTTCAATACAGTTTTCTCCTTCCTTAATAAGTGTATACATTTTTTTGGCCCCCTCTGTAGAAAGATCTTGGTGAATACCAAAAGACCACTTTCCAACTGTGTAATTCTAAGCAAGTTATTCATCTTCTACTACCTCATTTTCTCATCTGTAAAATGCAGAAAATGATCATGTCTATTTCACATGGTTTGATGAGAATGAGATGTGTTAATATCTGTAAAGTACTTAGCACTTGGCTGGCACGGAAAGAGTCTTTAACTTATGGTAGCTCTTGTTATCACCATCTATAATCTACAGCAGCCAGCACAAGGCTATTGTATCATCCTCACTCCATTTTTTAGGGAAACTATATGGAATTTAGAAAGTGCATGATATAAAAACCTATAAGACAGGCAGCATGAACAATTAATGGATATTACACAGGAAGGCAGTTGACTACGTTTTGTACCCTATTCATCTGCAGAGAAAAGGGAAATTTGGAGAGTAGAATATTTCATAGACCTGAAACCTGTGATTCTCCCTTGCAAGTTATACCACACTCATTTTAATAGGCACCTGTTTAGTACCTCCACCAGCCTTGAATTTAAAAATTTGGTGGATAGGGCCGGCCTGGTGGCTCAGGTGGTTGGAGCTCCATGCTCCTAACTCCGAAGGCTGCTGGTTCGATTCCCACATGTGCCAGTGGGCTCTCAACCACAAGGTTGCCAATTCGATTCCTCGAGTCCCGCAAGGGATGGTGGGCAGTGCCCCATGCAACTATAGATTGAACATAGCACCTTGAGCTGAGCTACCATTGAGCTCCCAGATGGCTCAGTTGGTTGGAGCGTGTCCTCTCAATCACAAGGTTGCCGGTTTGACTCCTGCAAGGGATGGTGGGCTGCGCCCCCTGTATCTAGCTACAACAACTCAACCTGGAGCTGAGCTGCGCCCTCCACAACTAAGACTGAAAGGACAACAACTTGAAGCTAAACTGCACCCTCCACAACTAAGATTGAAAGGACAACAACTTGACTTGGAAAAAAGTCCTGGAAGTACATACTGTTCCCCAATAAAGTCCTGTTCCCCTTCCCCAATAAATCTTTTTTTAAAAAAAAGTTATTTAAAAAAAATAAAAAATAAAAATTTGGTGGATAAATGAGTACTAGAAGTATAGGCCAAGATGCACTCTGCATGGGGCCAGTGGATTTGCTAATGTTTCATGGATTCCTCATTGGATGACAGAAAAGAGCAGACAACTTGAACTCTCAGTTTGTTCCATCTTCTCTATCAAAAAGAAAGTTCTCAGATGTCAAGAACCTTATATAAGATGGAGTTAATCAGGCAAGAAAGACTTTATTTAAGACCATTGCAATGAGCCAAGACTATTGCAACAGGGGAGAGAGACTGAATTCAGCTCTGCTGAAATAAAAGGCAGGAGGATTTTAAATGCCGAGGTGAGCTAATGGAAAAGTACTGCAGGATAGTACTCCACGCGAGGATATCTGTGTTTGTTAATCGTCACAAAGTTAGGGGACTCTGTTTTCCCAGATGATTACATTTCAGAGAAATGGCTCCAGATCTTTGAGAAAAGACATTCCTAGGTTGTTAAACTGGCAAGAGTCTGGGAGACTAGTTCCATAAAAATTTAAACCTATACTAAATTGTCCTCCCATGTAGAAAAAAAGGTAGATTTATACATCCACATTTCCAAGGAATGTCTCTATGAAACTAACTCCATTAGTTACATCCAATGTAAAGTAATAAAATGCAAAGTTTCAGTATGTGGTCTCTGAGGAAAACAATATGAGTTTAACTACTAGTTTTATCACTTATTAGCTATGTGACCAATGGTTAGCTATTTAACCAATGTTTGCTTCATTTATTTAATCTATAATTTATGGATATTAGGACCTAGTCATGGGGTTACTGAGACAAAAGTTGGCACATAGGGAACTCTAAATTGATGCTAGCTATTCTTACTCCACAAAGCTCAAAAGTGAGGAGAATGGAGCTGATAAACAGTTAAGTGGTTTACTAAGGGATTGCCATCACATTTCCAAGTAACCATCTGCTTTAATGGTTAAGTGCAGAGGCATGTAGTAAACTAGAAAATGCACCACAATTTTACTCTTTGAAGTGCTTACTCTGTCAGTAATTTCTATAATCGTATATTCAGAAAGTTCATAGAGGAGGAGAGAGAATGGGCATGGGGCTGAAAGGGCATGAGCACACGAGAGAGACATAAGAAAAGTGGTACCTTTGACATTACCTTTTACAGATGACCAGAACTGGGACTGCTTTGGAGGCCACTCTGTCCCACTGCTCAGATGAAATTACATAAAATAACAGGCAACCAAATCACTCTCTGTGTTTGTGTGCAATTTTAGTTGTTCTCCTTGCAAAGAACTCCCTTATTTGTACTTTAAGAAGACTGTACTTTGACAAAGAGATAAAAGTTTAGTGGTTGTATAAAAACTATTTCTGCTTTTTTCTAACTGGCAACAGCACAGTTTTAAGAACCTAAAAGCTTTTCTGCTTTTCCTCTAGAGAAATGTTACTCCCACCTTGCATCGTTAATTATTGGAAACATTTCCATTTTGTTTTTCCAAATATAAAGTAATGCCTTTAAAAGATGAAGAATGGCTTATTGTTGACCTGTCAAATACAGCCTTAAAATACAAGAAAAATCAATACTCAGTGCTAAGTGAGGTTTTCTTTTAAAAAATAAAAATAAAAAGAGGTGGTCTACCCTAAATTATTATCAGTAGCTACATAGATTTAAAGAAAGGATCTAGAAAATGAGTAAAGACTCCAGTTTTAGCATTTGCCTGTCATTGAATACATTAAAATATGAGTTAATTCTATAGACACCAACTTGGAGAGAGAATTAATATATTTTTCAGTAAAAAACAAAAGGCAAGTTGCTAAATAACACATAAAATATATCATTTATGTAAACCATGCACAATATTTACACACAAAATATCCTATGTGTAAATTCATTTGTGTATAAATGCATAAAATGTTCTGGAGTGCCATATAAAAGCAGAAGTTATATCTAGGAAAAAGAGTAGATTTAGCTTTAACTGTTATGTCCATGTATTATAATGTACTTTTCAATTAAAATGTCTTTTCTATTACTTCAGTAATTTAAACACAAATAAAAAAAATTTCAATAGATGGTTAAATCTTCACATGTCCTTAACTCGCTAACACTAATAAATAGATTTTTGTCTAATGACCTATGAGAAATAAAAAGTGTTAAAATTATTTTTTTCTGTGTAGTTTAAAATAACTTTTTTCTGCAATCAAAATTACTGTTTACAAGAAAACTGTTCTAAGAATATAATTGTGGCTGGTAGTTCCTCTTATATTTCATCAATGTATTTCATCTCAGATTTAGAATCATCAAAGGGCATTTAGTTAAAGGACAACAAAGACTGCTTTTGCAGATTAAAGTTTAAAAAGAAACGTGTACTAAAATGTTTTCTTTTTTTTCTTTTTTTTTTTATTTTATTTTTTAAATTTATTGGGTGACAATTGTTAGTAAATTACTAGATTTCAGGTGTGCAATTTCTGTATCACATCCTCCATAAATCACACTGTGTGTTCACCACCCAGAGTCAGCTCCCCTTCCATCACCATACATTTGATCCCCCCTCACCCTCATCCCCCACCCCCCAAACCCCCTTACCCTCTGGTAACCACCAAATTATGTTCCCCAGATTAATTTTCAAACCCGTGGCCATCCTGTGGTCACCGACTGCCCTCCAATCCCCTCACCCCCCCCCCCACCCCCCCCCCCTCCCGCCCATCTAGCAACCCTCAGGTTTTTCCTCTTTTCTTGAAATTACCTTTTAGGAACTAATATCTATGAATTTATTAAAATCCTTTTAGACATTATGATACTTAAAGGTTTTTAATAGCTTTTGATATTAAAATGTCTCCCAACTGGTGCAACTTATATTTCCTTTCATTTGCCTATATAAAGTGTTACACAGAGATAGGAATTTTATTTTTCTATAATGAAATATTACTATACTTATGTCTGTATTTAATATAGCTCACGAGTCTTGAGAACTCACTTTCAGAGTTTAGAAATATGTCCAGTAATGAAATTAATTCCTGTTTGTTATGTATTAGAGTAAGCATATAAATAGAAGAACACTGTTTCTGAATGTTATGTGCCAGCTTGGTTGTCCGTTACCGGAGACCAAGAACATGGTCTTTTTGTTCAGGCACAGTATTTGACACACAGATACTCAGTAAAGTACAATTCCATTTATCTTATTAACATCTGCCTTAGATTCCTGCCCCCCAGAACTTAAACTAATCTCAATAATTTCTACTCACTCTTATTTTGCAAAAAAAAAAAAAAAAATGTGGTAAACTGTGTACTTGATATGGGTGGCTACTGCTTGGTTCCTTGGGTATAATAATTATTAGCAAATTATGACTTTATAACAGATAATTCACCTCTATAAAATGTAAAAAACAACTGTTGATGAAGTAATAATTGAAGGATGCAACCACACATAAGTGCTTGTTGATTTTAAGAACTTATTCAAATAAACCTTCTGATTGCTCCTGTTTCTGCGTGATTCATTCAGAGCTCTGGTGAGAGTCAGGCTGAAGGGCCACTTCCTTGCGTGACTGCTTCTGGAAGTGGCTGGCTGAGTTTTACATTTGAAATTCTCTGTGGTATTTCAAAGAGCGATGTCAGCAAGATGGTAGAAGAGGAGTTTGCAGCCTTGTGGGGACAGAGCTAGGAGTGCAGTTTCCAGGCTCTCGGCCTCACATGGAAAGGTGCTGGCTCAGGTAGTAAATGGCCATCAACTGTGACTGGATGGCCATCAGCTGTGGCTGGTTGGCCGTCAGCTGTAACCAGTGAGCCATTGGCCACTAATATAACTGCCGTGGCTACGCTAGCAGCAAATGGGGGCTAGCAAGCAGATGGTGGCTGAGCTGGCAAGTGGCGGATTGCAGTTAGGATGGCGGGTTGCGGACAGTGTGGATCCAGCCTCCAGTGAGACTATAATGCTGCCAGCGAGAATATAGTGGTATGACTCCCCTACCTATGGCTCCGTGGGTATTTCTTTCTGGCCTCACCATGTCCTGCGTTCTTATGTGGAGAGCGGGACCAGAGACCCCGTGGGCCACCCTGCATGACAAGCCCTTCTGTCCCTACAGAATCACTAATTTTGACAACCACCCACAGACGAGAGGCCCTTTGTAAAGCTTAGGAGTCCAGTAAAGAGGTCCCAGAAGTCTATTGGAGCAAAACATACCAGGAAATAGACACATCCAAGAGGGTAAGAATACCAGTTTCCTTTTACCAGTGTCACCCCTCCTCCAAAGCTGCACAGCTCAACGCCAAGACGGAGCCCTTTGGCAAGAGATCCCTCCCACAGGGCAAAGTGAGAGCATCACAAGCACGTGATCTTTCCAGCTGTGCAGGACACGCCCAGAGGCCCACTTCTTCCCACCCCATCAGGAACACAGCGGGAAGAGTCTGGAGATAAAAAGGAACAGGGGAAAGGAAGGGGGCGCATAGCAACCGAGGTGAGTAGCCTCATAAATTAGGTAAATGTCTCACCACCATGCTCTACACCTGAAACTAATATAAAATAACACTAAATGTCAACTGTAACTGAAAGATATAAATAATTTAAAAATAAAATAAATTGCATTTATAACTTTAGTATATTGAAAAGTAAAGAAATAAATGTACAATTAAGCAAACAAAAAAAGAAATGGGGCCCTCAGATTCTATTAACCACCTCACAGACGCCACCAAGAAGCCCCCGCCATAAATCTTGGAGGGCACATCCCCTGAGGTGACCCCTAGCTAGCCCACCAGCCCTTTGTACACCCCTCTCCCTGCTGATCTGGCACCTCACATGTGCCCCCACAAATAGCGTGCACAAGTCTCAGAAGATTGTGTACAAGCACACGCATGCGCGTACACACACACATACTCACAGCCATCCAGACTCTGCTGGATTGGGAGAAAGTGCATAACCTCCAACACTTCAGGGCACCTGCCCTAAGGAAAACAAATGGGAGGGTCTCAGCCGCTGGCCTGGTTTGATATAGTAATAGAGAGAAGGCATACAATTTAAATCATACCTTATTCCTGTATTATAACCAATTTAGGAACAAAATAAAGAAAGACAAAAAAATTTTAAGACCGACGAGAGCAAAACAGAAATATGGAATAACAAATACCTAGGCATATATAGAATGCTGGAAATTTTTAAAAGAGCTTTATCTTATAACCTACAGCCCTCCAAAATCTTGTTCCATTTCAGCTATTAGTAGGCTTGCAAATGTCACTTCTTGGTATAGGTCCAAGACCAATATTCTTTTTGTTCCCATCATTATTTCTTGAATTTAAAATTTATTGTACCCTGCTATTCACATGCATATTTGTGTTTATAGTTCATATATTTTGACACACAATTATAAATAATTATCTATATTCAAGTATCCTCTGGAACCTACTAGCCAATTTAAAAAAGGTGCATATGGAGGTGGAGAACCACAACCTTGGCATAACTGATTATGCAACTTTTCTGCTCCCCATCCTAAGCTTCTTCAATATCAGCTTGATAAAGTCTGTTGTGTTGGGAAATATGAAATTTACTGGAATTAGAAAAGAGATACGGACCAGTTTGTGTCATTCAGGAGGATGGAAGCAAAAGCATGATTATTCTCCTCCATATGTGAACATGTACTATTTATTGCATGTAAAGATAAAAACCCAGTTCAAGAATTCAACTTAGCTTGATCTAAAATAAGTTCTTAAGCCAAGACAGTTTATATATCTTTAATTAGTTATTCTAATGATTTTAGGGCAAACATAACTCCTAAATCCTAATCATGGACCATCAGTGGAATACAGTACTGACAGAAGCAGAAATAATATATTTGTACTAACATGTAGGTTGAACTAAGTAGTCTCATATACATAAAAGAAATCAATCTCCAGTAAAGTAATACATTAGTTAATGTGCTTGTCTTTGAAATCTTTAAAACTAGTAATCTTCATTATATTTAAGATTTTTAGCAGAAGTTATATGACAGCTATATTAATATCATATAATTGTCATTATATAACATAGAATTATTGCTTACAATGTCATATAAGCAACAATTATATTTTAGAGAATTCTCTAACTGCCTTAGAGCGAGCTAAGGGTACATTGTTTTGTACTGTCAGAAAAATTAAAGTTGTGATTAACTTTTAAAATTATAGGAGATAATGAAAAACAATTTTTGTATCTATGTACTTGCAATGAAAGAATAGAAAGTGAAAAGAGATGTATTTATCTGTCCTCTAATAAAATATCTTACAAAGATATTCTTGGAGAAGCAGGACACTGACATCCTTTGAAATGGGTCGTGAGCTTCTAGGAAAAGCCCACCCCTTTCTGAATCATGTACATCTGGTGTTTGTAGAAAGTGACTTCAGATACATTTACAGTGAGAATACTAGTCATCTCCCAATTATAGTAGTGTTATATCTGTACTCTGAAAATATATCTGTCTGAGAAAATTCGTGCCAGCTGTCCCCAACTTTTAAGTAGAACTGCAGTGACAATAAGTCTATGGCATTGAACAAAATACTTGGTAAAGTGTAATAGTGGGATTATGCTCTCTACTTTTCATTTTTATAATGATTTTAATTTTTTTGAAAAACTATTTTATTTCAGTTTGTAGTACGAAAAATTTCCATAATAGAATTATACTGATATAATACTTACAGACCAATAAACTTGTTCTACACTATAGATAGTATCTCTATACTGCTATTTAAAGATAATATTTTATATAAATGTCAAAATGGAATACTTTTATTTAAAGATAATATTTTATATAAATATCAAAATGGAACACAACTGACATAATATCGAGGAGATAGGGAATGTATCAAAGATAGACCTTTTGGGAAGTCTACTTTGGGTTTCAAGATTGCAGATAAGTGTGAGTATGATAGCCTGGCATTTTAAAAAGATGATAAAACTGCATAATTCTTTTGCCCTCCAATCTGAGACTACTTAGAGAAAAATGTCTCAGGGCATAAAACTCAGAACTGGAGTAGACATTGGAGGAATGTGCAATTGATGTAATGCACAATTGCAACTTCCATCTTCCCATCCTTAGTAGCAGTTGTCTGAAAGTGATATTCCAACCCAAGGCAAGCCAGAAAGTAAACTGATATTATGGGTAACGTCACCAGCAGTGTCTCAGAGGTATGAAAATATTACCTCTGTCGTTCATTTTATGCCTAATGAAAACTTCTCTATTGTCAAATCAAAGCTAAGAGAAAAATCACCATGTTCTTCTTTGTTGTTTTACAAAATAAAAGAAAAAGAAAAGGAAGGAAAAAAGAAAGTTTCATACCAAAAAAAAAGCGCTATTTTTATTGAATAGATAAGGAGATAATAGATAGTTGATGTCGAAAAAGTCCAGGAAGAAAGAGAGTTATTCCTTTTATAGATGAGTCTCTTTGTACGTTCAGATCATCTGTTTTGAATGAACTAATAATTATCAGATTGAAATATCAAAGCACTTTTAAGGAAAAAAAATACATGTATTTTATTAACTAAACCACTAATAAATTTGGTGACTAAATATTGATCAATTAACTTCCGTAGAGAGGATTAAATTTGGTTTCTCTGAAATACCTCAGATCTGCACAGCCTGTCCCATCTTGGAAACCGGAACAAAGTGGAGTCAGAGGCATTTCCTGGGATTGCACAATTTCACTTCTCAGAGAGCTCTAGTGGCCTGAAACACAACAGCCCCCGGAAGGGTTAGTCCTTTTTAGATAATTCCCTATAAATTCCAGGTAGGTAATTAGGTAGGATGATTAGTAAGAAAATGGGGCATATGAAGAAACATAAAAATGAGCCCAGGACCTCTCAGATTAAATCTGAAAAAGCCCATGGAAAGACTATATGTCTTATATCCGATGCTATCCTGGTGCTACTTAATTCAGGATCCATCTATCAACAAACAAACATCTTCAGTTTTCACTGAGTTTCCCTGGAAGCATTTTTAAAGGATTAAAAAATTAAATGCAAAAACTCTTCATAGCCAGAAGTCACTGGCAGGTTTGTTTGTTTGTTTGTTTGTGTGTTTTAAATACTATTTACCCCTGCGTTACTCCACAAGTATCTGTATCAGGGTGAGTAAACTCTTTCCTGCAAGGGCCAGAGCATAAACATTTTAGTTTTGCAGACAGTAACATCTCTGTCACAAGTATTCTACTCTAGGGTTGTGGTATCAAAACAGTCATAGGTAATACACAAAGAATACACAGGTCTCTGTGTCCATAAAATTTTATTTACTAGATACTAAAATGCAAGTTTCATATAATTATCACTTGTCATGGACTAGTCTTCTTTTTCTAACAAAATGCAAAAACCATTCTTACCTCTCAGCTCATGGGCTGTACAAAAATAGGTAAAGGGCCCAATCTGGCCACAGAAAGTCATTGGTGGACCCATGGCTTTATATATTCCTCCAGTATGACATTTATTATATGGATACACAACTGTGTACAGACCTGTGTCTTCTACAGATTGTGAATTTCTTGAAAGTGAGAATTTTTGCTTAACATATTTATCTCTCCAAAACTTGACATAGTGATTAGCATACAATAGGCTCTCAATAAATGCGTGAACCTATTTTTTTATCACAGCTATTCTACATTAATCACTTCACATTTTCTGTGACATAGTGTTTAAATGAATCTGTTGAACACATTAAAATTCTGAACTCTAACAAACCTGATGATAAACATTTATCATCATATGTATTATATACTTATCACTGGTATATATACATATATATAGTATACCTATCATTGGATTCTAGTTATATTAAGAAATCAAAACACATCTCATATATGTATATGTGAACACACACACACTAGGTCTCACAATTAAGTTCACAAACTTGTTGTAACAATGTTGCTGACCTTTACTGATACCAGAGGAATAATTCACTATGACTTTGTACCAACTGGACAAACAGTGAACCAAGTTTACTATTTGGAAGTGCTGAAAAGGTTGCGTGAAAAAGTTAGACAACCTGAGCTTTTCGCCAACAATTCATGGCTCTTGCATCACAACAATGCACCAGCTCACACGGCACTGTCTGTGAGGGAGTTTTTAGCCAGTAAACAAATAACTGTATTGGAACACCCTCCCTGCTCACCTGATCTGGCCCCCAATGACTTCTTTCATTACCCAAAGATAAAGGAAATATTGAAAGGAAGACATTTTGATGACATTCAGGACATCAAGGGTAATAAATACAACGACAGCTCTGGTGGCCATTCCAGAAAAAGAGTTCCAAAATTGCTTTGAAAGGTGGACTAGGCACTGGCATCTGTGCACAGCTTCCCAAGGGGAGTACTTTGAAGGTGACCGTAGTGATATTCAGCAATGAGGTATGTAGCACTTTTTCTAGGATGAGTTCGAGAACTTAATTGTCAGACCGTGTGTGTGTGTGTGTGTGTGTGTGTGTGTGTGTGTGTGTTCAATGACAGGTGTACTATATCTATATTTAAAAATCAAAACACAGATCAGTTTGATGATAACCTAGGATATATTTCAGTTAATTGTTCTTGGGAGTAAGTTCTAGAAGAAGCAACATAGAAAATAAATATGTTAAGGATTTAGGTTGAATAAGGATGGCATCCAAAGAGTTGGTTATATTTCCAAGGGTCCTACCAAAACTATGCTTTGGATTTGAGGACTGGGGAAAAATTAAACAGGATATTCTACAATGGTTAAAGTTAGCACCTAGCACGATATCTGGAACACAGTAGGCATTCAGTAAATTTTAAATCTAGCTTAATTAGGGAAAACATAATGAAAGCAATGATACTTGAGTTTGGATTTGATCAATGGGAAGGATTTTGATAAGTGAAGTCTGGATCCAGTGGAAAGAAGAGAAAAAGCATATATGCCAAGGCAAGAAAATATGGAAATTTCCAGTTTGAGAAGCATGAAGTTTAGTTTGACCAGCATGAAGATGAGAACAGATGACAAAAGTTAAGATCTAAGCCAGAGCATCCAAGGGTTGGAATACTAGACCAATAATCAGAAAACAAAGGTAAGTCACTGAAATTTGCAGGCGGCTTTTTTTTTTTTTTTGGCATTCATATAAAACATACATTGATACATGATTTTATGTAATAAATGCATATTCTTGTGCAAGTTTTTTTCCCTTTTGGGCTTGTCTTTACCCTAACCCTCAACTGTGACCCCCACCCATATGAATCCCTACCTCTCCACTACATTTTGTTACATCTAATGTTTACTTAGAGAAATTTTTCTTCAGGCTCAAAAAATCAGAGATATTCTTGTATGTTTCCATACACATACAATGATTTATGTCACAGTATATATATTTTTTTCACAGTATATATTTTTGCAAAATTTTGCATCACAGTAATACAGACTTTTGTGCATGCTGCTTTTCTCATTAAACAATAATTCGTAAAAATGTCTCCAACATCAAATCACCTGCTATGGTGCCATGTCTGTATTTTTAATCCTTGCACAACATCCACGATCTGTATTTTTCAATTGTTCTCAGACTGATGAATAATTATTGCTTACAATTTGGACTAAAAGTTAATGCTACAACCAACAACTTTGTCCTTACATCTTTACCAATTTGTATTTTTCCTTTGTGTCTTTGGAATAGGTTTCTAGAAATAGGGTTGTAGGTATGATGGTTATTTTAATGGTAACAGATGTTGTTAGATTTCTCTCCAAAAGGTCATAGTAATTCATTTATTGCTCGGCAATTACAAGAGTGCCCTAACCTCATATTAGCAACAGATGTCATAGCTGAGCATTGATCAAGGGCCTGACAGGAAGCAGGAGCCACGCTCAAATTTGGGAATTTGAGGAAAGTATAATAAAGGTATATTTTCAAAGTTATTGGCAGAAGAAATGGGAATCCACCAGAGATCATAACCAGAACTGGTGAGAGCCAGATAGTCTTACCACGACTAAGCCTAAAGAAATAAGGAGAGGGAGCAGGGAAGCCACATGATAAGTACCTGGCTTTTGTGGAGAGAGCTGGAAAATAAATATTCTCCCAACAGATGCTGCTGCGGTTTGCCACTGGACAAACCCGACTGGAGGCCAGAGGACAATGGAGTCAAAGAAGCCACCAACTCCCACAAAGTTTCCAGGACACAGAGCATGCTAGAGAAGGATGGAGAGTGTATGTGGACGGGCAAACAGACATTCCACACAAGCTTCTTGAGTTTTCTAGGTACACAATCCTACTATCAGAAAAGAGATAATTTGAACACTACTTTTCCAAATTTTGTCAGTGATATTTTACCTATCCAAATATAGAGAGAATAATAAAATGAACATTTTCCCCTAGTCCTGCCTAACGAATAAAGCACAGCAAATGTGACTGCATACTGCATGTGCTCCTCCCGGAAGCCATTCAACTCCCTCCCCTACCAAGAACTGCCATCCTGAGTCACTCTCATGAATATATGCATTGCCAAAAAATACAGTGAATTGTTTTTTGTACACCATAAATGACATCACACTGTATTTATCTGTCTACAATTTCTTTTCATTCAACATGTTTCTGAGATTTATTCGTGATGATACATATTGTTCTAATTTATTTATGTTAATCGGTATCTACTATTTCATTGAAGGAAAACATTTTGATATATTTGTCCATTTTCCAATCATTAGTGTTTTCAGGGTGATTTTGTTTCTATTATAAAACCTGCTACTATGACTCTTTTATGTATATGAGTCAGAATATGTATCTAAAAGTGGAATCTTGTGGTTGAAGTCTATTTTATCTTTAACTTGAAAAGTTATTGACAAGTGCTCTCCAAAGCATTTTGTCTTTTTGCCATTTTACACTTCCATGAAGGAGTTCCCCTTCTTCCCCTTTCTAACCAGCAATGATATATTCTTTTTAAAAATTTTGCCAGTACAATGGGTATAAAATAGTATTTTACTGTAGTTTAATTTGCACTTATCCAATTTCTTGTGAATATATATATAGGTATATATATATACCTATATATAATAAAGAGTTCCTCTTTGTGAGTAATCTCTTTATGTCTTTTATCCATTTTTCTAATGAGTAGTTTGCCTTCTCTTATTGATTTGTCAGAGTACTTTATATGCTCTTGAAAATGATCTTTGGTCACTACATGCATTGTAAAATCTTTACACAGTCTGTGGCTCTTTTGGGTAGTGGGGGGGGGACTTGTTTCTCCTAAAAAGTCTAAAAATTCCATGACTGCAAGAAATTTCCCTGTCTTCAGTGCCTGGTGTATAGTAGGTGCTCAATAAATATTTTGAATGAAATAATGAACAATATCTTTCAGTTCTCTAGATCTACTCTAATTCTTCATGTTTTTAAATGGCTATAGTTTCTAAGTTTTGTATCCATGTATCCTAATTAATACCTGTTTGATTTTAAATTTTGATATTCCATCACATATTAAAATTTAGAAGGAAAAACAATTTATTATTTTTGGCTGCAGCTAGCATTGTACTGAGTGAAAATTAGATCGAAAGTAATTGTACCGAGAGTAATATTAGAGTACTGGCTACTCATCAAGTCTAATCCATGCCTTACTCTCACAAAAAATAACAGTTAAGACAGTATATTAAGATTTATTCAGGGTTTTCCAAATACCTGAAAGAAAACTGAAAAAAGTAAAAAGTCCAGGTATATTTGCCAATAAAATTATAAAGATTTGATATATGAAATTATAGTTTTAATTTGATGCCTGGAAAATTCTACAAATAAATTTTAACAGTCTTCACATCAAGAAAGCATAACACTAACATAATAGTTCTTTGATTTCCTAAAATTTAAAGCAAGACATCGGGGGGGGGGGCTTTATTCTAAAGTCAAACAAGACTTAGATTTGAGATTTGACTTTATTTTTTGCAAAGTACTTAATTCCTAGACCCTCCATTTCTTCGTCTTAAAAATGATAATCTTATTTAATAGTACTGTCAAAAAAAGAGATAATATATATGAAACACTATAGCTACTTGTTCATACTGGATGCTCCTATGCTCATATGTTAGATCACTCCCCAGATACAACTAAAACATGACCCAAAGAAAACAAATGCCCAGAATTCTCAGACTTTCGGAACTACTCTAGCCCAGAAGCAGTGAGCCACACACTTTACAGATGCATCAAGAAGCAGAAATATAAGTGATATGAAACACAGAAGTAAGCCGATAAAAGAGAAGAAAAATCAAAAACAGTAGTGACGGCTTAAAGGGCCCTCTTGAGCAGAGAGGACAGCAATTATGTGACAAGAGCGGACATTAGGCAGAACAGAACCAGAGACCTAATTACTACCTGCTTCTTAATACAGGACTGACAAGTACTCTCAAGGGTGCAATAAAGTCAAAACGGCGAAGAACTCTATTACATCCTGTGCACCCATCAACAGAGTTGTGTGTATTGTTGACACCTTACGCCACCTATGACACCTTTAATCTTTGGGTAAAATATGAAGTCCAGAAGTGTTGTAAGTTTCTTACTACTCAGAGAATAAATTGCAAACCTAACACATAACAGGGGCTCTGTAGATATTTGTTGACTGAATAAGTCAGTAAAACAACCAGAAAAACAAAAGGAGTGAAGGCAAGAAAATGTTGGTTGAATTCTGCTAGACAATTTTATCTCATTCGCATCAGGATTCAAATGGTGCATAGTTTTAGGGTTGACTATAGGAGTATGTCTCAATCTGCCCACGATCGTCCCAGTTGTCGTCACCTTTTGTCTCATTATTATCAATAGCATCTCTGTCTACTCTCTAAAGGGCCCTGGTCTGGATGATAGATTACATGGCCACCCCATGTCGATTGACGTTTATAGTGCAGACTGTGAATCTTCAAAAGAGGTAGATCCACGATCCTAAAATGGTTAGCCCTGGTCCTTGACAGGAAACTTTCTTCAAGACAGTCACTACCTCATTTGAGACAGCACACTGAGGATGGAGGAACTTTATTCAATGTCAGTAATGTTAGGGTATATACAAGCACCTTTTATTTTTCATTGTTCATAGGCTGTTTAGTCACTGTCATTCTAATATTCATTTCTATTCATCAGCCAACCAAAATTTATTCTGTATAAGTGACTAAACACATAATTAAATGTTCACAGTCTACAACTCTGGATATCCAACTTTCCAAATTGCCACTAATGTCAAAACTTCATCTATAACTAGAAGCTTAACATATAGATAGCAGCTTTCGAAGATGAAAAATACCAACGTGTACCTTATATTTCCCATATTTTCAGATGTCCTAAAGGTAATTGGATTTTTCTTTCTGAATTAAAATAGTCAAGTAATATCTTTGATGAGTTGTTCTCAATAAAAAGTTTTTGAAAAGCCTTTATCGTCAGATTCTTACAGAAAAGTAAACTATTTTCAGTGACCAAGTGACCAAATGCAATAGCTGCCCAGGAGATCAATGTGAGTTTTAAGAGTGTTGTTTTTGTCATATGGAAAGTCTAAAATATAACGGTAGAAAAATAATAAACAAAGGAGTTGGCTGCCAAATAATTTTGTTTGTTTTTCAGAGATCTAATTCTAAGTTCTGTATATCCTCTGATCTGTGTTATGACATGTAATTTTAGTCCAATGGAACTAAAATGAATATCAAAAAAATACTATGTTAAACTATCAGTTGTATTATTGCCATTTGATAAAATAAGAAACAAGATTTAGAGAAATTATTGATAGTCCTCTTTTTCACCTAAAAGAAACATTTTTATTCTTGTTCAGTGCTCTCCCCATTGCATTAACATCACCGTTTCTATTAGTGTATTTTGATAGCAACTTGTTAACTTTTTTCTGATGGCTTCTAGAGATTAAAGTTCCCCAATTTTAAGCAGAATAAAAAAGGGGGGGCTATGATTTGCTGATTTGATCATATTTTTTAATTTCTTTAGGAAAAGATTATTTAAAAAATATGGTCTCCCACGTCTGGGGATAAGAAAACAATTTGACTAACTGTAGACTGATCTGCTTTCAGTATTTATAGATTTGCCTGTTCTGGACATTTCATACAAATGGGATCATACAGTATGTGGCCTTTTGTGTCTGGCTTCTTTCTCTTAGCATAAAGTTTTCAAAGTTCATTCACGCTATACATGAATCAGTACTTCCTTTTATGGCTGATATTCCATTGTATGTATATATCACTTTGTATGTATCCATTTATCAGTTCATGGACACTTGTGTATGTATCCATTTATCAGTTCATGGACACTTGTGTATGTATCCATTTATCAGTTCATGGACACTTGTTTCTACATTTTGCTATTTTTGTTATGAATGTTTACAGACAGAATATTGATTGAATATATGTTTACAGTTTTCTTGTATGTAAACCTAACAGTGGAATTTCTGGATCATATGGTAATTCCATGTTTCCCTTTTAGAGAAACAACTGAACTGTTTTCCACAGTAGCTGTCCCATTTTGCTTTCCACTAGCAATGTATGAATGTTCCAGTTTCTTCACATATTTGTCAACACTTTTTATCTTCTGGGGTCTTAAAAATAATTATCATAGCCATGTCATAGACTAGAGGGAGAAAAGTGGTATCTCATTGTGGGTTTGGTTTTCATTTCCCTAAGGACGAATGATGTTGAGCATTTTTTTATGTGCTTATTGGCCATCTGTATAATTTCTTTGGGAAAATGTCTGTTCAATTCTGCTGCCCATTTTTTTATTAGGTTATTTGTCTTTTTGTTGTTGAGTTGTAAGAGTGCTGTATATATCATGGAGACTAAACCATTAACTCTGTTAATTTCTTCTGCTTTTATAGCTTATTGGTCATATAGCCCCCTCTAGAAAACATGACTCCATTGTAGCTGTATTACCTCATAAATTATAGGCTATTACAAAGTATATTTAATGCATTGGGCTTAGATTTTGGAATAAATTCTAATGGGTGTTTGAATGCACATAGCAGGCTAGTAGGGAATAATTGTGGCAAAGAGTTTTTTCTGTATTCCTCAATCATATCAAGTTATTTGACCCCATGTTAAAGCAGTCATTGTGTATGAGATGACAACCATTCTAAAATTCCGATAGTTTCATGTAAACAGTTTAAAATAAAATTCTATTTATCAAGTGTGTTCTGCATGCAAGATGCTGTACCAACACAATAGGAAATGCAGACATAAAGTCACAATATTTATAACCTACGGTTAGATTAAGACTGTCACATTAACAAATTTTAAAAATGTAATGGAAGTAAAATGCCATAAGAGAGATACAAACAGCTATTAATAGTGTAAAAAAAATTATGTAGCCTCTAGCTAAGTTGGAGAATCATGAAAGCAAGAACAGGTAGGGAATGGTATAGAATAATATATATATATATATATGTATATTATTATACACATACATATATGTATGAAGAAATAATAGGAAGCAGGTAAAATAAACAGAAGCAAAGAAACTGTAGAACTGAAAGCACATTTGGGAAGTAGCTAATGTCCCAAACCAGGTAGGTTGGGAGGTTGGTTATACTTTGAGAACTAGCAGTTGATTCAGTGAGACGGCTTAATATTCTGCCCTAGAGTGACCCATCCCTCCCTGCACTGAAAGTTTTAATCTGACATCTTCATAAGGTCCAGACCTAACATCTCCTATTTTCTGAATCCTTCCTTGAAATAAACAGTTGCTCCACTGATCTCCTATGACATTTTATTTGTCCTTCCTTCATGGCGCTTGCCGATCATGAGAATAGAATGCATTAGGCTAAAACTTCCATAGGGACAGGAAAACCCCAAATTCTGTGTACATAGGAGATGTACAATAAGACTTAGTGAGTTAAGACATCAAAATCATTGAAATGGAACAAAGATCAATATCTATGTAAAACCATAGGTTCCCAACTAAGGAATTTCAACATTATCTGGCAAGTCAACGAGGTGTCTTTAGAGAGATTATAATGGATAGGTACATTTCTAAAATCATATTATTCTTTACTTAATTTAAAAATAAATTTTTGATAAGTTAATTTATTCACTAGTGGTCAAGCACATTATATTAACCATAACATATTGAACTGAATTCTTTAGGCTCAAAAATCAAAGCCCAGTAAGACATCATTAAAGCAATTTTAAAGAAATATTAAAGCAATTTTTAACACACAAAAATCTAATAATTCAAATGAAATAGACTTTTTTTGACAATGTACTCAGGAAATAATGGCCAAATTTTCATTAAAATGATTGCCTTGAATGGAAATTGGAAAAAAATAAAAATAAAATAAGGCTTGTAATAAATTTTGTTGGTAAATCGAGATTTGTTTTTTCCAAGGGAAAAATAATGAGGTAGAAATAAAACTAAAGTAAAAAAACCCCTGAATTATGACATAGTTCGCTGACATGTAATACCTACTCTAATGACTTCATTCAAAATATGTCCAAATCGTTTCAGACCACAGATTTGGAAAGGAAAGCTCATTTCTTAGTGAAATAAATAGGCTATACTAAAGAATATTCTAGGTATTATTTTGTTAATGTGTTTTAAAGAGTTTGTGATATCTTATTTACTAGGAATTTCAATTCCTCGTATACAAAGCACAGGCAACTCTAGCTTAGACTATGTGAGTTCTATGTTTTTTGTGATATTTTTTCATTTAAAACGAGTCCTTCTTCATCCACTGCAATGGCAAACATTTGCTCACAGAGTAGAAGCACTCTGTCTGTGTTTCATGCCCTCTAGAAACCCTGGCCTGAGAAGAGGGCCCTGGTTCTTCACCTCTGTGACAATCTTCTCTTACCTAGTGTGCAAATATCCAAGACATGACTTTAAAGTCTGTTTCAAATGCACAGACTCTTGAATCCATGCTTTACAATTCATCGCATCCCATTGCTTAATTTAATTAAACAAAACACATTTGCATTAAATTTTCCTAGACATCTTGCTGTGGGGACTATGAAGATACACAAAAGATATTCTGTCTGTAACTACATTTTGAACTAGTGTGGGGGAAAGATAACTACATAGAAATCACTCTAGTGAAATACAGAATGAGGTAAGCACTACCACGGAGCTGCAATCCATTTTCCTTGGGTCACACTAATCTGAAGCGTACACCGGGACCACGTGATCAGTAATAAACCATTCTCTTCTTGCTCTGCCCCAATCCTGAAACATAGGAAGTCCAGTCACTCGACCCCAAGTATGCACAAACAACCTTGGTGGTCATATTACTTCCTCACTTCCCTGTTTTCTCAGCTAGACTCTAATCTGCATGGGGGTGGAGTGAAGAGGTGGAAGTCATGCCTGTCTGGTTTATTATTATATCCCAGGGAAGTAATACTGTACTGTGTTCATAAATGTTAGTTGGATAAATAAGTGAAATGTGAATCAAGGATCCTACATAGCTAAGCCTCCTGTGAGTTTATGCTCTCCACATCCTGTGGCACCCAACTTTTTCACCCTTGCCACTTGAGCTCTGCAGTGAGAGCTATTTCACTGCTGATGCTATTGACATTTCCATGTTTCTATTGATACCTTTGACCACAGCTTGATGCTTAAAGTTCTCTCCACTTTATTTTTACTTCCTATGTACCTGCTTCAATGATTGTGTCCAATCTGTCCTCCAGCAATGAACCCACATCAAGATAGAGTTCCACACTCCTGCATAGAGAGTCTACATGTTGTCTGTATCATAGACAGGCGAGCAAAGCTTTTACGTGAGATCAGCTTTAATGTACTCATCAGTGCAACCCCTTCACAGTGGGACTTGGACATAAATCTAAATAAGCTGGAATCAGGGAAAATCTCCAGTGACACACGTTGTACTATAATCAGAATCCATATTTTCCTCCAACATGGATTCATCTTATTTGGACCAAGTTCACATACCTAGATTTTCTGTGCTCTTTGAAGAAATTATTTTCCAGAAGATTCCATGGGTCTCATTATAAATGCCAGTTAGATTAAATCGCCTGGAGTTCCAGATGTATGAGTATTTACATTGGGTGTGGCTTGCTGAGACACACTATAAAGGGCTAATATTGATGTGTTTAAATTAAATAATCATATTCTGAGTCACTACAGACTTACTCAGAGAAGAGATCATGAAAAAACATTAATAAATTGTCCCACTTAGCACTCTATTTAACAGAATAATGAAAGAATAAATCTTGAAATCTAAAGACAATAACCATTTGTGGAATATTCAATGGCCTTGACTGAAATGCAGCTAAGTCACTTCTGTTCTCTATAAACATATGTCTAGGCATGGTTAAACCTCTGAGGTCTAGTTTCTCATACATAAAGATCATATAACATTACTTATTTACAGATTTGTTTTGAAAATGATACCATGGAATTGAAATCAGCTTGTAAACTGAATGATGCAGTATAAATACTAGTTGTTGATTTTCTCCTTTACCCTCACATACGCTTATATTTTCTCCTCGGCCTACCTTCAAAGCCCTTCATGCTAGTAAGAAGCTTTACCAAGCTGCATAAAGTTCAGGACATATTTTTGTAAGCACACAATCTGATTTCAACTTGGTTCATAATGAACCCAAATCTTTGTTTCTTCTTAACAGCTAACTTCTGGAACCCATTCAAAAGTTATTAACTTTCTATCTGTATTGCAGTGATTCCATGAATTCTTCAATCTATCATGGCTGAAAAAAAGGACAAGCATGGACAGCTGGATGGCTAAGTTGGTTAGATCGTGAGCTCTCAATATCAAGGTTGCCGGTTCAATTCCCACATGGGATGGTGGGCTGCACCCCCTGCAACTAAGAATAGAAAATGGCAACTGGACTCGGAGCTGAGCTGCGCCCTCCACAACTAGATTGAAGGACAATGACTTGGAGCTGATGGGCCCTGGAGAAACACACTGTCCCCCAATATTCCCCAATAAAATTTTAAAAAAAAGGACAAGCAGAATATTGTGATATGCTCTCAAATAATGTTTTTCAAACTTCTTTGACCATTTCCCATGTTAAAAATCAATTTAAATTGAGTCCAGTACATATACACAGAAAGTCACAAACACACATACAATACCCCAGTTCTCATGAAACAATATTTAATATTAATAAAGGTAATGCATTAAAATATTTCTTCATTGATTCTATTTCTTTTTTTAAAGTGTTTCTGGCTACCTATTACTTCACAACTCACTACTAGTTGTAACCTGTAGTTTGAAAAATAATGCTTGCACTACGAGGATTTATTCCAGTTGGAGTTCTTAAGGCAAATACCAGAAACCTAATCTTGCTAATTTAAGTAGAAAACAAATTTCTGAACAGGATACCAGATAGCTCGCAGAATCAACAAAGAAGCAGCAGAAATCGTCTTCTGAGTAGCAGAGATAAGAGTCAAGGTCCTATCATAACAACTGCCTGGTTAATGTACAGCTGCTTGATTTCATACCCACGACTACTGTGGCATGACTCTTGACTCGACTGCTGCGGCTTCAAGTAATTTCTCTTGTTCCCTTATGTGTGTCCTCCTACAGATGAGAGGTGTGGGGGGAAGCATTTATTTGACTTGCAATTGCTCATGTGTACAACAAGAGTACTCAGAATCTGAACTGCAAAAAACAACAAATCTACACTACAAGGTTCCTTTCAAATTCTGGTTACTTAGTATTGTTTATAACTCACTGAACCCAATAGAATTTTCAGGAAAACAGTAGCTTAGCCTCCATCTCGTCTTCTACAATAGCAGTGCAATATAGAGTTGAGGAGAAGAGGACAGGAATAGAGACTCCCTGAATCACCATTTAACCCTTAATGGTTAATGGGACAAGATCGCCACTGCTGTGAAGGCAGAAGGAGCCACCTGCTAGTCAAATGGAGCATGAGGTCCCGTAGCAGAAGCCCTGCCCCTCTCAACCCTTCTCTGCCCCCAGGGCTGACTCATATGAACCATACAGAAGTTTCCCTTAGCTCCTGGTTGGGTTTGGTCAAAGAGGACCTTAGCAGGAGATCAGAGGGCGGGAGAAGTGAGGTCCATGTATTCACTTCCCATCACTCTCCCTGTGAGTCTGCCTTGAGCTGGCTGGTTCCCTACTCTGAAGGTCACTGAGTCTCTCAAGCTCAATCCTCAGGAATCTCTCCTTCCAGGCTCCGGCAATTGTTCCCTCCTCTTGTCCCTTTATGTTCCTGTTCTTGCACCATCTACACCCATATCAAGTAAATAGCCTCATTCAAATAACCACTCTAAATTACCCCCATTTCAAGTATTCTACCCGCTTCTTCTTGGCACCCTGGTTAACATAGATCATATCTTGACTTTTCCAAATTTACATTGCCTCAGTCAACTCAAAAATGATTTGCCCTCAGTTCTTTATCTATAAAATCTACAATACAAGGTGTAAAATAAGAATAATTGTGCTGCTTAAGAATATGATTATACAGGTTACAATAAATATGGAAAATGCTAAAAAGTATTATACAGATTATCATTAGGAATAGTATTAAACTAATATTGCAATATAGCCAAATTTTTATTATAAAAATCAAAAGTGATAAAATATAATAAAACATAGATATTAATTTTTGGAGAATAAAACTAACATAATAAATTTTCTCACCCTACTTCATTAAAATGGCTCTTAGTACTGATATATTTTTTTTAACAATCATTTTAATTCCAAGTAGAAACAATGAAATCCTGGACATGTTCCAATGATATCACCACACTACATTAACCGAGCAGCCTAACTTGATTAACACAATTAATTGTCTGGCAAAATTAATTCCTTAATAAAGCAAATGTCTCCATGCACCAAAGAGAAGGACACAATCTTTCAAACAGCAAACAATGTTTTTGTTCATTTCCAATACTGTGACTGAGAGAGTAAAATGGAAAGATTATGCCTGAATATCGTTTCGGTTTTTCCTCACTCCACTGTACCTCTGAGATGCCCTAAGAGAGATGAGGGTACCTGGTAGCCATGGCAATGCACTTTGGAGGATTCCCAGAGCTCCAAAAAGGCCAAAATGGAGGATGCTACTATAGCTGGAGAAACAGCTTAAAAACAGGCCACATGTAAGAACAACTCCTGGAGATTTCAAAAATACATGAGCATTCTATTTTCTGTGAGTAAATATGGACAGGACCCATGAGAATCGTGTTACTGCTCTTACTGTTATCTCCCCATCTATACCCTTGGTATGTTTTAGGGAAATTGTGCTACCTAAATAAGCAAAGCATAAGTCTGTAACAACCACTCTAAATATGCTGATGCTCTTCCTTCTTTCTACCAGTGTCTCCCTCTCTATGCACTGTACACATGACGTACGGGTGACTTGCGTAGGATAATGCTAGGATCAGCTCTAACACATTCACATCCACAACTTTTCACTGGCTCAAATGTGTTAAATGTTTATGTTTTGCTCAGTCTTGTATTTGCATGTGTGTGTTTTGGGGTTGGAAGGGGAGTGTTCATTTAGGGACAAGTTTCTCCATTATCAAGCCGTTCATTCTGTAGTCACCATGGCCATCCTTGTCTCCTCAATGGAGAGAGAACAGATACAGATAATCTTCCTTGGGGGGGCATTTTGGGACCAGAACAAGCAAATAATGTGTACAAATGTTCCATTAGAGATCAACCACCTGGCCCTACCTAACTACAAATATATTCTACTTGTGTTGCCAGAAAAAAAGAGGAAACAGGTTTTGGTTAACACTTAGCAGGTGCTGTCCTAACAAATTTATATTATTTATTCCACTTGATTCATCATGATCTTGTACAAGTTTTATTTGAGGGAAATCAGATTCTATAGCTTCACAATACTTTATCACACGGATAGACAATAATGTATTGAGTTTTTTCTTCAATTAGAAGTTTATCAAATTTAGGAGTATTATAAATCACTCTGCTGTGAACATTTTTACACATTAATTACGATATATCATACACTCACTTCCTCAGATAAAATGTACAAAACAGGGAAACAAAGCCTCAAACCATTTTTAAATGTCTTTGTAATCTTGCAAATTGCTTTCCAGAATGATGGACCAATTTACATTTCCATGGGAAGAACGTGAGGGGCTTAGCTCACCATACCTTTGCAGGTACTGATTAAAATGGTCTCATTCATGTTTGCCATTTTGATAAAACAATCAGTGAAAATAGTAGCTAAAAGTACATTTCCCTGCTTACTAGAGTGCTTAAGTATGGTTTCTTAAATGTTTTTGCCTTTGTGTTTTCTCTTTTGTGTGTTTCTTTTCTTACATTCTATACATTATCTATTAAGGTATTTTGAATAAGAAATTTTTATATGTGCTATTTATATATTAAGTCTACAAAATCTACTTAATTTTAGGCCATATTTGTATCAAAATGTCGTGTAGATATTTTTGGTGTTTCAATTTTATGAATTTTCCACTTGGCAAATGTGATAGTCAATTGTGTGTATGAATTCAGCCAGCCATGGGGTGACCAGATTAAACGCTATTTCTAGGTGTGTTTGTGAAGATGTTTTTGGATGAGATTAGTACTTGAACCGGTGGGCTCAGTAAAGTAGATCGCCCGTGCCAGTGCAGGTGGGCACCATCTAATCTGTTGGGGGCTTTAACAAAAAGCCCAGGAAGGAGGAGTTCGTCCCTCTTTTCCTGTCTCACTGCTTGAGCTAAGATATCTCATCTCATCTTGCTCTTCTCTCGGGCTGGGAGTTATACTATTGACTCCCCTGGCTCTCAGGCCTTTGGATTTGGACTGAATTATACCACTGTCTTTCTGGGTCTTCAGATTGCAGATGGCAGACTTCACAGTCTCCATAATCGCATGAGCCAATTCCTCATTTCATACACGTATGTACACATATATACATATATGTACATATACACACAAATATATATATATGTACATGTATACATATATACATGTATGAAATAACGAATACACACACATACACATCCCATTGATTAGGTTTATCTGGAGAACTCTGATTAATACAGTAAACAGTCAAACACAGAAATATAAATACTTACATACAATGAAATAAATCATAAAGAAAATGATCTACATAATAGCATCCTAACTCAAAATAAGATAAAGTTTCATCTTTCAGAGGAGTATATTTTTTAACAGTTTTTTCTTCTTTTAATATTTAACTACTTAATCCATTTTGAATTGATTTTGAAATAAGATGTGAACAAAGGAAAATAAGAACAAAAACTGAACACTTCTCTCACAGCTAG
The DNA here is from genome assembly GCF_004115265.2 of Rhinolophus ferrumequinum. Lineage (NCBI taxonomy): Eukaryota > Metazoa > Chordata > Mammalia > Chiroptera > Rhinolophidae > Rhinolophus > Rhinolophus ferrumequinum. The sequence goes on along the minus strand of NC_046302.1, from coordinate 48,452,615 downwards.
CTTGCCAATTTTCTCAACATATTTAATTCAATAATCATTGAATCATCCATGGAATCACTGAGTAAGAGTTAAGTGATCACTTTGGTTGTTTTGTAGTAAATTAGATAACTCTGTGATAATTAAGGGTATTCTTATTACCAACATTATCACTTTATCATCAGCATTGACTACTTTACAAGAAGAATAAACAGCCCAGTGTAGCAATTGCCACTTAATTTGAAAAGCTGTATATTCTATCTCTAAACTTTATATATGTTGTCATCATAACTAAGAAAGTCCCCGAATAGGAGGTGAAAATTAAGTGCCTGGACTAAACTGGATACTCATTACAGCAAAAGAAAAAGAACACGCCCCTGCTTTTTCTAAAAGGCCATTTTCTCATATAAATGATCTCCAATCTATGCCAGCAAAGACGCCTGGCTAAAGGACCAACAGAACACCAGAAATCCATTTTCTGAGAGGGCTGCGGAGTAGTAGAATCCTTAATCCGTTCTCAGTCCTTCACTGGGAACTATTCCAATTTATAGATTTAAGGCAAGATCAAACTCGTCTATTAAAAACTACACTGTTCAGAAATAATTAGAATGAAACTGGGAAACTCTCACCGAACCTTAAAGACTTTCTGTCAGTTAAGACTTTTTATCTGTGTGACAAGGACATCTCAACTTTGAATCTTATCGACACTAAACTAATTTGGGATACTGGAATGCACCTAAGATACTCATTTGTGGCCTTTAGTAAGAGAATGGTTTGATTCTGTTTAGGAACATAAATAATAAATTTTAAAACACCTCACACGAGCTATAAACTGATATACCTGTTTGGACAACTGTTTATCCTTATCTACCACAGCTCATAGCAGTAGGCTGATCCAGTAATTCTACTCCTAGGTAAAAATACCACCAGTGACGTGCACCAAAAGATGTGCTCAAGAACGTGCTCAAGAACGTTTACATCATAATAGCCCCAAACTGGATAAACTGTGCATAGTCATCAGAATACTAGAGAGCAATGAACATGAACTATTCTAAACACAGTAATATGAATGAAGCTCACCAAATGTTTAATAACATCAGCAAGAATATACACTGAATTAGTCTAATAGGTAAACAATTTAAAAATAGCCAAAACTAAGCTATGGTGTTAGAAGTCAAGATAGTGGGTATCTTATATGGGGATTGTTGATTTGAGAAACGGAGAGAGATACAAAACCACACAAAATAACTGCACTAAGTACAAAGACGTATATGATCACTATTCTATTTAGGAGCCCAGCATCCCCCGCTGGAGGCTGGGTAACACCCGTTTCCAATCCTTGCCCCCTGCAGAAATGTATAGCTGTCTGGACAAATGACACATAGACACTCATGTATATGAAATAGTTTATTGTTCATATTTATTGTGCATTCATATTATTCCCCAAGAAGGGCTCAGGTCCCATCAGGAGTGAAATAAGAGGGAAGGAGGATGGTGGCTTGTGTTTCTGTGGTGTTTAGGGTGTGGGGCCAGGATGTGGGGTACCCACAGGGCAAGACTACCCTGGTTTGAAATTTCCGCCAGTGCCAAAGGACGGGGAATACAGATTGCACAGATGTCCGGCAATGGAAAAAGAGGATGGGTGAGGGCTTGAAACCTGTCAGAGGTCAAACATCAAAAATGCAATCTCTCTATAATAACAATTGCAGTTGTGTGATTACATAAAGGTACATCTCTCAGAAATTGTATATAAAAGTTAAAATAACTTTTCAAAGCATTTCAGATAAAAGGAGAAAAATCTTTATCCTTTTAATATTAAAAAGTAAGCCTCCCTGATCTAGATCCAAATTATGTCCTGCTGAGTAATAAATAAATCACATGGATCTTACAAAATAAATTGTGATATGTACATTATAATGCAGAGACATACGTGCTTGTACTGGGCAAGTGAAAATATGTTAACTTCTGTGTATTTCTTCAGGTTTAACAGCAGATTTTGAGGTTCTACAGTTATATTCCTTCTTTCATTAGCTATTCAGTCAGCACAAATATTTTAGGTAACCAAAAGGCCTTAGACTACATATTTTACTCATACATGGTGTAAGATTTATGGCTTGAGCGAAATAGCAATGTTTCATCATGACCAAGGACAAAGGGTTTTAGCAAAAGGCAATGTTTCTTAAAATTAAATGATTGACCTGCCTTTGTCCAAATCTTCCCTAGAATAGAATTTTTCCTGATAAAGTAGAAAAGCTATTAAAGGATTTTGTTGTTTGAAAAAGGCTTGAAATAATCCATTTCCTCTAAACATGACAGAGAACAATTGTATTATTTTCTCTCTTTATTTCAAATGATTGCCAAACTCCTCTTGTGACCTCCATTCCTTATCTCTGTGTAATGAACTTTTAGGAACTGCTAAAGGCAAGTGCCCAAATCCAGTACTGCATGAACTGCAGGGTAAATTTCTAAATATTGATGACCTGTTTCTCCTTCTTTCTTTATATTTTCGATCTGGGCTGCCAAATATTGCATAGGCCCTCCTTTTGCTAAAAACTAATCATTGTCTATTTAAAATTCAAATTGAACAATGTGTCCTATGTTTTTATTTGGTAAATCTGGTAACCCAACTTCTACCCCAGGAGGCTCCTGTCTACATTTGCGTTCATCTTACTTCTCCATGAATATCTCTTCACCTAAGGTTTGTTCAGCCATAGTTGTCCGCCTGCCCACTAGATGTTTTCACTGGGCTCTCAGATCGGGATCTCAAGTTCAGATGGAACTTCTGAAGCTAAGTTCCATCACCACACTGCTAACAATGTGAAAGTACGGCCCCACTCACCACAAACAAACACACCGGACCCCATATTCATTCATTCCACACATATTTGTTGCGTTCCTGTTGCTGAGTGAACAAGAACAGTAAATAGCCTGCTCCTATGGAGTCTGGCCTCTTTTTCAAGATCTTCTATAATATGGACCCAGCCCAGGTCTCCAAATGGATTCCACATGGTTCGCTCTTCTTTCTCCTTCTTGCACCTTAATCTTGCGATGCTTATTCTTGTGCCTGTTTTTGTTCCCTTTTATCTCTACAAATCCCTATTCTTCTCAGTGAGTACTCCATATGCTTAACGGAGAGTAAAATCAAAAGAAAAATTATTCATTTATGTCACTAAATTATCCAGAATTAGAATCTTTCTGAAAAACTGGACGCAGTGGCTTAGAATTATTACCAAAGCCTCTGTTTCTCCTTGTGTTTCCAGTGCCAGCCGCCCTTCTGACAGGTGCCTGTACCTGATCATTCCCATTCACTCAGGCCACTACACTTGGCTCCCACCCTCATTATCCTCTTGCTAACGTAACAAGGGGCGTTTTGCAAGCACAACACAATCGACATTTGGCTGTCCTCCTCTAACTTGATTTCTCCAATGCATCATTTGTCCACTCTTGCACCTTTCATTTCATGATGCCATCTCACCCTGATCCTTTTTCTGCCTCTCTAGCTTTTCACAGACTCTTCTATTCACACGTCACATTTAGAAAATTTAAGTATTGGTTGTCACATGGTTTCATCTTTGACTCTAAGTCCTTCCCACTTTCCATGGATAATCTGGTCAAAACACATGCCTTCACCAGCTACCTACATTTTTTTAACATTCAAGCTTGATCTCTCCTCTGAGCCCCAATCTTATAGTCTGGATTTACCACCAGTATTTCAACTCAGCAAAACTAACCTTGTTACCAAGCAACTTTTATGCCAAATTTGCCTTCTCTGTGGTTTAGTTTTCATTTGCAGTTGTTGACACCTCTATCCACTCAGTTACCGGAATCAGAAATCTCAGAATCATTCAAGAGTCTTCCTTATGTTTCACTTGCCTTGTTCAATCCTGTCCATTCTAGCATCTGAGTCCCTCCACAATAGCAAAATACCCCTGACTTTCACCCCTGCTCCAGCTGCCCTAGTTAAATCTATATGATTTAGGGATTAGAATATTCCGTTACACTTCTGAGCAGTCACACATGGTATTCCAATTCACGGTCTACTCCACAGCCAGAGTGACATTTCTAAAACACCTTGCTTAAATCTTTCAAAGTTTCACCAGTGAGACAAAATTCAAACTCTTTAGTATGGTACATGTAGCTCTTCAGAGCCTACTGGTTTTCTACTTCCAAGATTTACTATTTATTCTTTTTTATACTAAATTATTTTCCATCAAAACATCCCGTATGCTCCTGCACCCTGGTAAAATTTCACACATCTTTCAAATCATAGTCTCTTCTTTGAATCATTTCCCGACCTTCCCTGTCACCTTTGGGCTGAGGCCTTCCATTGTGCTCTTACTGCACCCAGTCGAAAACTGTTATGTCACAAGTTACTTTGCTCGTTTACTTTTCTCATTTTACTTTCCCATTGAAATGTGCTCCCATGGGCAGTAATTACATATTTTTTACATCTCCAGAACGTGTCATGGGTCCAGGCACATGTACAGTAGTTACAGTGAACTATTGGCCATTCACTTATTCAATAATTGTTAATTAAAGTCATAGTATGTTCCAGGCACTGTGACACTGGTGAAAATAATATATCAGTTAAGAATGCAGACAAATCGCTATTATTATGGAGCTTATATTACAATGAGTCCACAGAAATAATATATCTCAACACTCGTATATTGAATTATTACTTAATCCAGAACATACAGTTATTGCTTAATAAATATCTTTATTAATTGATTGAACTTTCTTAAAACTTATACCTAAGCGCTACCCCAAGTTTCTCATTAAAATAAAGATTTAAGTATACAAAATGAGTGATAACCTTCGGTCCCAAGAGTCAATATTTAAAACCACTGTTTTTATTTCATTTCAATGATTAGGCTTTTAGGAAAATTAAGTAAAATCAAGAAAAATTACAGAGATAACTTTTTCCCTATGAGCTATTATTGTTTTGATCTAATGCAAGCTTGGGTAATTCTGAATTTTTAGCTATATTATGAAATATACTATTGCTTGCTCAGTTCTGGGACAGCACATCCTGAAAGTGAAATAGACAAACTACAAAGTCTCCAAAAGTGAGTGACTAGAATACTGAAGAAGTTCTTAGTCATATCATATGAGACTTGGCAGAAAAATAAAGTTTGCCTACAGAAACTGATGAGTACAGCAATAATGACAATCAAAGCTAACACCTAGAGAATATTCACTATGTACATTATATTGTTTACAGCCTTGGACTTGTATTAGTAACTCATTTAATGTTCTAACTAACTGAGGTCACATTGTTTGCAAGTCCAGAGCTAGAATTCTGGCAGAGTTCCCTTAACCCTGCACTATCCTGTTTTACTATATTAGGCTGCAATAAACCAGGCACAGATATGATAATTATTGTTTATTGTTTCACAAAAAATTGTTAGTGGTTTAAAATCCTGACAAAAATGTTAGGTTGTTGTTGAGATAATGAGCTGAGCACAATAAGATCAAATTGTGCACAGTCTCAACCTGTGATACCGCGAGTGTGATGGATTGAGTCTGGTTTCTAATAATTCATTTTTAAATGTCTGCCTCTCTCATTAGATTTCACTTAAAAAGATTATTTATGTTCTTATCTTTGTTATCCCCCAGGTGAGTGCCAGACATCAAATAGAAAGAAGAAATGTTGGAAGAATGAATACACAAAACATAACAAAAACACAAGAAAGAATAAGAATAATGATCTAAAATTTTCTAAAAAGATTTAAAAAAATGGACTAAAACTTAATACAGTGCATGTGAACAGTAAGTAAATGTAAGCCCTCAAGACGAACTTAAAATGCTGTTTACAGAAAATATGAATGGGCAACAGCACATGATATGACCGATTGCTTTATGAAAAAACATGGTGATGTCGTTGCCAAAACTGCTGATGCAATCTTCAATGTATAGTCATTACAGGGCCTCTTGTGAAGCAGTGCTGTATCAGAGTATCTACGATAATTAAGGGATTCTAATTCATCTCAGATTAGGAAAGGCTAAAGAACTCTGGAGAGTTTTCCTGGGAGGCGGGGGGAAGTCTAGTGGTGAATATAACTATTTTCTATATTTGAAGCACAGTTATGGGGCAATGGGATTACATTTATTCTGTAAGGCATATAAATAGAACAAGAATCAATAGTTAGAAAGTGCATGCAGGTACCTCTTGATATAAGAAAGTACTTTCCAATAGCCAAAGCTGTCTTCAAAACATGTCCTATAACTGGGAGCTCACTGTTCATTGGCTATCCAGGTGACTAGGGAAGTATATACTATAACCAATAACACTGAATAAAAGTTTAACCAAAGTTTATAACCAATAACACTGAATAAAAGTTTAATTCAATGAAAAATGTTTTCTATGAAATAAAGTCTAGTGAGGGGCATGAGATGATGATTGCTAAGTACTTGTTAAAATGACTTGCACTGATTTTTTTTTGTATCTTGTGTCAAAGGAGAATTTTCAAATAAAGATAAAATCATGACCTTCATGCAAATATATAACATATGTTAAAGATTTTATTAACTCATTATTAATGAGGGAATCAGGCAGTGTTAAAACCAGTTCAAAGGAGAATCCACAGAACAGACACGCATAGATTGGAAGTATTGAAGTGAAATTGTAAATGAACTCAAAACCGAATCCTTCCATGAGAGGAAGGGAAATAAACTGAATATCTGTATATCTGACAGAATATAACTGCATGTTGACAAATGAGAATTATTTTTCTAGCTATCGTTTATCTGCAACTTACAAAGTTGTAAAATAGCACAAAGGCAGGGAACGTTTAGATCCCCCAAAGAATTAGAATCAGATATCCCAGAAAGCTGCTCTCTAAATAATGCAGTTTTCTATTGGAGACATCAAGTCATATTTTTTGCTTATTTCAAATTTCCTTGCCCTTCTAAGTCCTAAAACATATGCCACACAGTCAAAAGTAAGTAAACATTCAGATAACTCATTTCTTTATGCACCTGTGGCACTACCATATGAAACAAATTCTTAATTGAAACCCTTTGTGGGTGATTGATGATGGCAAACTCTTAAGAATGTGATATTTCTGTAAAAAATAAGTTCATGCTCTAAAAAATAGTCTATTAAAAACTGTGAACTCAAAATGATTATATCTGAATTTTATTTCCTTACAATTTCAAATATTTTCACTGAGTTAATAATGAAAAGGTTGATATATATTGAGAATCTTTCTTTCCCTTCACTTTTTATCTAAAAGATTATTCTCTTACAATTTTTATTTTCTCACATCATAAACACTCCATTTGGCAGTGCTATCTTTAGTAATTTACTATTTTTAGGAATTTTCCAGGCAAAAAAATAAAATAGAATACTCAATTTACTAAAAGTATAAGACTGATTACTTTGCTCATTTATACATTGTTTTGTACACCTGAAACTAAATACAAATAAATGTATAAGACTGTATAAATAAAAAGATTGATTTTATAGAGTAAAAATGTGGCTTATCTTCTTTTATTTATTAACTCATCAATTATAAATGTGGTGATGGAAACAGCAATCTAACAATTATTAATGTTAAAAGAGATTAGAAACCTAGGGCTTTAAGGTACAAACATTCAAGTTTACTATCTACATTGATGGGATTTAACATATAACTGAAAAATTGGCCACATCATTTTTCCATTGTAGACAAATGTATAGGTTTCTGGGCCTAATTATGGGAAGAACTAGTCTAACCAAACACCACACAAAATGTCACACAAGAGGAAAGGTCTGGTTCATGAACACTTTCTGGTTTGTCATAGCATTAAGGCAGAACTTCTGAAGATAGGTAAGAGGATACCTACAACGTGTTCTTTAAAGGTAGTGAACTTACATTTTAAACAGCGATCACTTGTAGAGTGCTTTGTGATTAAAAATGGGTTGTCATATACATTATATTTTAGCCACACCATGACCTCATATGTAAAGCAGTATTAGTCTTCTCAATTTACAGATGGGGAAACTAAGCCTCGGATAAATTGAACCTTTTTCAAGGTCATAGAATTTTTAAGGATGGAACCATGGATAACATAATTCCTGAAGCCATTTCTGTCATAGTCTAGTAGAGGGTGTGTTGGTCAAAACAAGTTTATTAACAACAACAAAAAGAGAATCATTAGGGGAGCCCCTTAAAATGATCTTAACTAATGAAATCCAAAGAGACATACAAAGTGGTCAGGAAATTTAATAGGGATCAAATGATACCTGTGATGCAAGTCATATTACTATTATATAATTAGATGCTTTCCATAAAAACAGATGATAAAAATAAATTCAGTGCTTTTTAACTAGTGGTTAGTAATTCTGGTACATTTTTATGAACAAGTATTTTAATTAGATAATGTATTTATATTTATAGTGCATATTGGAAATAAGGTATTCTTTAATTGTTAGCCCCCTTCCACAGAATAAGATCAAAAGGCAGGAAAATAAAATGGCTGAGTTTTTTTCAGCTATGTATTTTCATTTCTCTTGTAAACTAGTGCTTGTAAATCGGATAGTTAGGCAAGTAATATTCCTACCTATCTCTGTGGTGGTTATAAAATAGATTTACTTTCAATTTGCAGTAAATTCTTAGACACTGCTTTTCCAGCTAATTCATTTTTATCCTCCTCATAATACACTGGGAATATGAATTCCTTTGAGCAATAAATATCTATGAGATTCTTAACAGTATAAACATTATTAGGCTATAATTTTATTGACTTAAACCCAGTATCTAAAAAACAAGCCCTGGAGAACTTTCTCTGTGTCATTTTTTTGACCAAAGGACAGCCTAATACACTCACCAAAATAAGATAAAAGCATGCTCTCACGAGCCTACGGAACTTTTCCTTAAAGTCCACTTGGTAATTAAAAAAAATCTTTCAAATTTAAGAGATGTTCCTCTTTCAATGATTACACAACCCATCATTTCTAATCATCCCAATTCATCCTCTATCAATAAATACCTGAAGAATTATAAGATCATGGATCAGTAAATTCACTTATTCACTTATTCACTTAAATCATTCTGCATATCTGGCACATGTTCAAGGATTTAAACTTCAAACTACTGAACAAAAGACTTTAGTCTCTCCCTCTGATCAAGAGAACATTATATTTTTACTGATAGAACAATGATTCCAAAGTTAATACAAATCCACAAGCTCAGACATATTTTTAATATGTCAAATTATGTCTCTTAAAGGAAAGCCAGTAACACAGAAACATGCTCAAGAACAAAAGACTGAGTGGAACTTTTTCTGCTGCTCTAGAACTTGGACCAAATGCTGGGGACAGGAATAGGTCACATATTCCACTTTCTAAAGAAAGCTTCAAACAAGTGGGAGCGACATAAGCTTCCAGAGCTTACCAATAGATCCACTGCTTCCCCACCCAACCATTAACTGCCATTCCCAAGCTATATGAACAGACGACCAGTAAAGAGAAAGAGAAATTGTTATCATTGGAGTGAGAAAAAAACAGTCCAAAAATTGGGGAGGTTCTCAGTGAAGCAAACTGATTGGCTGTAAATAACTATGGACTTACCTATCAGAAGGTTGCTCAACAAAGGGAGGAGGGTCCACATCAAAAGATTGGCCTGATCTGCCAACCAAACAGTGCACCGTCAGAGGGCTACTCGGAAGCATAATGGATGCCTCATAGCCTCCCTGGCCTGAGCTTCAAGCATCATTCCCACTCTGAGACAGATGGGACCTGGATACCAGCAGCCAATGACAGTATAGGCCTTAGGCTACATGAGGCTTGAAAGATGACTGCTTCTGCCCCCATAACACAGCATGACAACTAAGTGCAGGGAATTTAGACCCATATTAGACAGCTGAGAAGGTAGAACCCTAAGAAAGAAAGGAAACTGTTGAATAGGACTACATTTTTTAAATGAAATTGACTAATAAATCCCTGGGTTTTTAAAAATTTTTTACTAAATTTATTTGGGTGACATTGGCTAGTAAAATACATCATCTATGTATGGCATTGTGTCTTCGCTACCCAGAGTGAGTTCTCCATCACCATATATTTGACCCCATTTACCCTCATCTACCACCCTCCTCGCCCGTTACCCTCTGGTAACCAATAAACTGTTGTCTGTATCTATGATGTTTTGTCTTCATTTATGCAGAACTTCTCAAATTTATCAATAATGAGTGAACATGAGAGCTCATGATAAAAAAAGTTAAAATTGGGTTATAGAAATATATACATATGTGTGTGTGTGTGTGTGTGTGTGTGTGTGTGTGTATACTTAAGCTTTTGCTTGAAAGTCACATTTTATTAGCATTTTTATATTTATAAATTATTTATTCACAGACTCAAAAAAAACCCCAGAAATATTGGCTCTGTGACAATAGCAGTCAATTCACAGTAGACATTTCAAACCTGTCATCAGTAACAAAATGTACACTTAAATGAAATGCAATTTTAACAAAACTCCTACTTAAATTTTCAAGTTCTGTCAATACTTGATGCCTCACAATTCTACAAATAGAAAAATCTGGATATCTTTCTTAATCTTCAACATTATTTTATATTGACTGAAAGCTAATTTTACTATAGTTCATACCACCAGAAAACAATGAGAATTTGAGAAGGTCCAGAAAGCTATGGATGGCTACCCTTCTTGGAACTAATCACTGATTTGTTTATAAATTCTCACAAAACCTTTCCATATTAATCTGCATGCCTTTGTGATTTAATATAAAATGAAGCAGTGAGTTCTGAGTATCACTGACTTATTTAGCCGCTAAACACTACCCACTAGAATATGATTTCTGTCTGTTTTGGTCTCTATTACATCCCCAGTACCTAGAATAGTCCCTAGCTCATTAAACATATACGGAATTAAAAAGCAAATGTTTGACTATTAGATGGTTCAGTGTCAAACACAGACAAGGTAGTATTATGGGCTGAATTGTGTCCCCCCAAAATTTACATGTCAAAGCCCTAACCCCCAGTACATCTGAATGTGACTGTATTAGAAGATTAGAAGGGCCTTTAAAGGGGTGATTAAGTTAAAATGAGGTTATTAGGATAGACCCTAATTCAATGTGACTGAGGTCCTTATGAGAGGGGAATTTGGATTACAGACATGTACAGAGGGAAAAACAAGTGATGACACAAGGAGATAACAGCCTTCTGCAAGTCAAGGAGAGAGGTCTCAAAAGAAACTAATCCCACCGACACCTTGATTCCAGACTTAGAGCCTCCAGAACTGGGAGAAAACAAATTTCTATTGTTTAAGTCACCTGGTCTATGCTATTTTGTTATGGCAGCCCTAGCAAACTAATACGGCTATTTAACAAACTTTTTGACTGATAGAATGAATAAATAAATGCATAGAATTTTAGGGGAGGGGAAGTGTAAATTTTGATAAATGTTAGATTTCATCATGTGGCAATAATCAAGCTGTGATCATGAAACATGATGTGGTTCCCCTACTCGTGTATTAAAAGCACTAACTTCACCCTTCTCATGGTACAAAAACAACGTTTGTGAAACTGTGCCAAACCCGGTCATCCGGATAGAAGCTGTCAATGATCGTATAAATAAGAGTGTTACCTTGCTAAATTTTAGTTGCCTGATCCAGGACCAGTGGTTCTATTTTAAATGATTAGATCCTATATTCTATAAGACAGAGAATAATATATCAAACCAGGATTTTGAGAGTATTAAGCTACGAAGACTCCTGAGAAGTTGTGACCAAGTTCCATTGCCATAGGAAATTCGGTCCTTCCTATTATACATAATTAAAGTTTTATGCGTCCTTGGAAGAATGGAAGACTAGGACTATTAAGCTATAATAGAAAGAAGGTATTAGGTATAATAGAAGGTATAATAGAAAGAAGGTATTAGGGGTATCTATGTCCTTTCCGTGGTTGTTAAACAATCCTTCAGTGATTTTACATCCAATGAGTGTGCAGAGATTAAAATGTTAAGGACTACATAAACATTCAATACACTCTTTATTTTGAAAGAAGCAAACTTGCTTAATATTATAATATTTGGTATGGGAACTTCCCCAAGATAAAAGCTATGAATGACCACAAAGCCCAGTTACAGACTAGTATGTTTCCAGAGTCCTGAAACGTTAAAGGTAAATGAGAATCATACCCTAGAGGAACCGAATGCACATTGAATGGCATTGTTTACTGGAGAAGTGTGAGGAGCAACAGAAGCCAAAGGATATTATTTAATTGCCAGGGATCTAAAGTCTGTTATTAATATTGTTAAAGAGAGTTGATCTAGTATTAGTGTCATCTTGGTTAGACCATATCCCACTGATTGAACTAGATAGAAAAACTGTTAAACAGAGTAACACACCTGCTCTGGAAGATTGTGAGTTTCCCACATTTGGAAAAAAAAATTAAATTTGAAGCACTAATCTAAAAAGAAAAAAATGTTCAGATATCTTTTGTTCAGTGCCAAAGGGGCTGTTAGTAAACCAAAAGAGAGTAAGGCAACAATGAAAAGAAAACAGTGTATATTCCTCTCATACACAGTTAGGATAAGAAAAGTTGTTTCCTATTAACTAGAGTCCAAATGCCCAACATGTATTGTGATATAATGTTAAAATCTAAAACAATTCAATGAAATCCTTTGTATACTAAGTCCACATATAGTTGATTATCATTGATTGTTTATAATTAATTACTTAGTTTTTCCTCAAATTGTTAGCTGAGAATCATATCAACATGCAAAATGATGGTGCATATAATGACAAAAACTCAAGGTGTCAAGGCAGTTTTGTATGCAATGCATACATAATATGAAATAGATATATTGAACTAAAAGACATAGAAGAATGAAAACGCTGGTAGAAAACAATTATTCGAGATCACCTTTAAGTTTGCAAGCTGGGCTGCAACTTTGAAGTGTAATTCAAATAAGTATATATGATGCCACATACTCTAAGCATAATGTTAGTTCGAACCTCAGGAAATTTGGAGCATAAATCACCATGATATTGGCCTGCTGTACAATGGCCTGGGAAATTTCTTGGTTGCCCTAAGGTCTCCAAAATAAGTAGCAACAATTCAACCATTTGTTCACATATCAGTATATCTTTGATGCAATCAACACTCTGGTAGTCAAATGAATATGTGATCACCTGCTTTTATTATCTGCGTACTAATTCCCTCAATTTATATAATCTATAGGGTTAAATCACCACTCTGTTTGCTCCCAATCTATACCCCAGACTTCCTGTCTTGATGGACTTATAATTAACTAGTTTATGGACCTCTCTACCTCTCAGGAATGACGTATAGGCATTGACTCATTGGGTCATAGTGTCCAAACTTATAATGTCCAAAACTGAATTAATCCTCTTTTCTCAAATTGAGTCTTTCCCCTATAGGGTGATGGTACCTCCAACCATGCAGTAGACCAAGATAAAAACCTGGATTCATCCCTGACTCCTTCCTGTCCTCACTCTTCACACCCAAGAAATGAACATACGCAAATTTCATATTAATATTTATATGAAGTGTCATCTTATCTCCAAACCCATTATCAATGCCCTAGTTCTATTTCTTACCAAGCATCCAACAACTTCACCTTAAATTATGTCTTTACAAAATAAAGTCAAACATCTCTAGAAGCTGAAAGGTCATCTACGATCAGATTTCTGCCAACCTACCTCTCCTCTTTCCTTACCACTTCCGGATTCTTATTTTACATTCCAGTAACCTTTATGTGATTTATGTCCCTTGCATTCCATGCTGTTACGTACTCCTATGCTATTGCTAACATTGTCCCTTGGACCTGAAATTCTTCTCTCTCTTTTTTTCACATGATTAATTTCTGCTTACAGGTTATGATTTGCTGTAGGTCTTGTCTCTTAAGGGAAGCTTCTGTGATCCCTCCTAGGCTGGGTTACATATGCATACACGGTACTCTCAACAACCCTGTGTAAGCCTCTTTCTCTGTGTTTCCACATTATTTTATTAGTCTATTTGTTTTCTTCCTCACTAATATAAGAGCACCTTGAAAAAAGAGACTATAACTTCTTTTCTTAAGCTTCTCCTGAAGCTACAAGCTCAATGCTTTATCTTTTTCATAGGCATTCAGTAAGTAGTGAGTGAGTGAATGAATGAATGAATGAATGAATGAATGGCTAAAGAGAGACAGACAATTGCAATGTATGAGACAGTATTTCCTCTTCCTTATTCCCTAAAAAAAACTCAATTTTTCTCTATATTTTATGGATCTTTACCTAAATGCACCCATTTGGGCCTGCCTGGACCTAACTAAAAATACCAGGAGGTATTGTATTCTGTCTTAACTTTCAACCCAATGAAAGTATTAGAGTAATTAGTAACATAAATATTTTCTAGTAAATTGGGCTGAATAATCATTCTAATTAATTTTAGTCTCAGTTTTTCTACAGGCATAGAATCTCATGACTTATTCAATGGAGATAATACTGACTAAAGAACTTTTTATCGATTTTAGAGGAAGCAAATAACCTTTTAACTATATTTAGTCCTTAATTTTAGTTTTTTGTTTTAGTTCTCTCTGAAGATGACAAACATTAATTTTGAAAAATTAACTTAAGCATTTTTATTCAAATTCACCAAAAAAATAAGTATAAAAGTAAATAATTAATCTTTCAAATGATTGTTTTTATGTTTATAGCATTTCTGCTTCTCATTTATAGTTTGAGACTGCACTGAATTTTTGGAACTCTGTGTACCTGGAAGTTCTCTTCAGATGTACAGTCATTATTACTTTCTCAGGGATCAAGTCAGTTTCAGAGCTGTACATATATTAAATAAAAAGAAGTCTGGGAACAGCGTGAAGCCTCTATTAAATATGTTTATAAAGTGGCTAGCTTTGGCGTGGGTTAGAGACAAATCTAGTCTGTATCTGAAATATTTCCAGTAGGTTTGCAGTATTCCCTCAGAATCCAGTGCTGCCCACATGTATTGAACCCTAGTTTGTCTTTGCAGGTAATTATTAGCTATATTTTCTATCTTTCCAAACAAATAACATACCAACAAAGAACACCTTAATTGAGTCTGCAGAGAAAAAACTTTACCTATAATAAACTTTTTGTAATGTACATTTCTCCTAACATATTCTCCTAACAATTTTACAAACACTTGGAAAAGAGTTACAAAATGTACTAACCTAAAATAACTAGCACAACAGTATATTGCTTCCTGAGGTTAAAGAAGACTGAATATTTTATTATCCAATCTTCAATTTTTAAATCCCCATTTAATTAAGATTTGTTTATGATATAAAAGTTATTCTAAGATAGACTTCTATTTGCAGCTCTATTTCGCCTCTGAGCTGGCCCTTAAAAGGTTCACGTGATCTGTTGCCACACTTTGGTTCACTCTTCAAAACGGAATCCAAGAGTATAAAAGGAAGACAGGCATCTTACTAGTAAACTACTTTGCAGGTATATAGACTTTTTTTTTTTGAATAGCACAAAACCAAACTCCCTAAGAAAGAGAAACAGTAGACAGGAAGAGGTAAATGACCCAGCTACTTGGACAATAATTTGCTGAGATTTGACTATCTTGGGCTTTCTGCACTCAGATATCATTGTTACTGCAAAATGAACTCCCAGAGTAAGGCCACTTATCATTTAAAACCGTTGCCCAAAGAGAGGCAGAATTCCCTCTCTTTGGCTCTTTGACATTTAAGTAAGAATTTCGTAATCAGTATAATTTGTTTTGTATGAATGTATCCCAAACTGTATTCCAAATCATGTTACTTTAGTTCTGCTGTAATGTGCCATATATATTCTAAAAATTGGTGTACTATGCAAAGTCAGGTAATACAACAATTAGGGCTTATGAGGAAAAAAATGGGTTAGACACAGCGCTCATACACTTCATCAATGACACGTTAGAAAAAAGACAATAAATACAGAACAGTTTTACACATGTTTAATAGTTAAAAATATATAAACCTACAACAAATATGGCACTTCACTTAGAAAAAGACCTGCGGGACATTTGCTTGAGGAAGAGCGAGCTGAGATAGTTGGGAAATGTTTCAAGGGTGTGTGTTTTATGCGCCCTCATGTGTCTCGGTTCAGGAGGGTATAGTTTCCATATTCACCTATGGTTTCTCTTGTACAAAACCATGCAAAAACAAACACAAAATTTGCATCATGCTCAAAGTGTTCCCTGCTATATCTATCAAGTTTGGAACAAATTTGCATTTTCAAAATGATCATTATAACAGAGCTGAGTATAATATGTACTTAAAAATGAAAGTGGGAGAAGGTAAGTTCTATGTTCAAATAACTTTAGGAAATAAGTGGATTAAGCAATATTGAATGTTTTTCTAGTGAGAAAGTTCAGAAACTTTATATGCTAAATTGAAATTTCAAGAAAGCAGTGAGTTTGTGATACTTTCCAAAATTATTTGACTTTGGACTCCCCCCTTTAATCTGTGGTGCAAATAGTGTTAACATCTCCTAAAAATAGTATTCCATGCAGCACAGTTTGAGAAATACTTCTTTTTAGGAATGTTTCGTATTTATCGTTATAAAATGTAAAACAAGTATTTAGTTCATAAGAGAAATGTACTGTGATCTAACTCAATTGTGTGTGTATTAAAAAAAGAAATCTGCAATAAATTTTCAAAACTACCATTAATGTGTCTAACACTGATGCTTGTATTTCTTCTGGTTCATGGAAACTAAAAACTATGGCAGACAAAATGCTTCCTGGCAGATGACAAAAATGTCACCTTTTCAGCATGGTTAACCAGACAATCAAGGTTTTTTCATCTACACCAAATAGTTAAATTTGAGATTTTAAATGCATAAGATTTTCTGTATGATCATAATGCCTACAAATAAAATCCTTTTTGCGAAAAGCTGCAAGAAAGGGAGTTTTGTTTTGAATTACTAATTTTACCTATTATATCATTATATGTGTCATATTTTACCTATTAGTAAGTTATACAAAATAATGATAATTGCACATTCATAAATAGAGGGAAAGGCACTCCAAGCAGAGGGAACACAGTAAACTCATGGAAAAATCTCTAGTGTGCTTGCATGTAGTCTAGCATAAAAGTTTGATTGCAACAAACTTTCCATGAAAGAGAATAGTGAGAAGTGAGTCTGGCAATGGAAAAAAAAAGGAGTCAGACACATGGGTAGGATCAAAGGTATTTTACAAGAGATTCCATGTAGGGATTATTGAGAAAGATGGACAAGTCAAAGATACTCTGAATTTTAAGCCTAAGCAAATGGAACGATTAGGCCACCAAGAGAAGTAGGCAGTACAAAGTGAGAGTTGACTCCTAGAGAAGATTATACCGAGTTGACTATCTGATGCTTAAAACAATTCAATAGATTCCTTCCTTATTATTTATTTGTTAGGTAATTCACTGCTCACACAAATCCAAAATAGGGGAAAGCAAGGATTTTCACAGGTTTTCTGCTTGTAAATAACTCCATTAAAAAGTTTGAAAGTCAAGGTAATTAATGCCAGCTACTGTGATAAGTAAACACCAATACTTCAGCAGCTTAGCATAATACTATTAACTGCTAGCTCATATCACGGTACAATTAATTGGTGAGCTGGGGTGTGGAGGCAGTTGGAGATGTGAGGTCTGCTCTGTGCAGTTATTCAGAGATCCAGGCTCCTTCCATGACATGGTTCTGCCATATATAACAGGAGGCTTCAAAGACCTTCTGCAGTCATGCACTAATCAATAGACAGGAGGAAAAACATGTAGTGTCATGAGGAAGATAACACAATGCCCATCCCTTCCACCCAGTTTTCATTAGCTAGAATTTAGTCCTAAGTCCCCACCCAATTCCAGGAATGGCTGGGAGATGTCAATTTAGCTAAATGCTCAGGAAAGTACTTAACATTGTCTCTGTTACAAAGAAGATAAAGTCCCTATCTAAATAAAAGAGGACTTAAAATTAGCCCTGAAATCATTCTCTCTTACTGTCTCTATTATGGGTAGCCCCAGACTCTACAGAGCTAAACCCAAAAACAGTCATAACAAGAAAAAGTCACTACATAAAATTTCATAAGCTGGAGTTTCATTAATTTAAAAAGTAATTTTGCCACAATCAAACTTGGCTTAAACAAAACATTCAGAAACTCTGATAAATAACTAGCATCCACTCATCTTGGCTGGAATAAGTAAAGTTGTCAATGTATGTGTGGGTTTAATCCAAAAGCCTTCACTTACGGAGGTAGAATGGCTGCCTTAAAAAATAAAACCAAAAAAAAAAATCCTGATTTCCAATTTCTCCACATCCTCACCAACACTTGCTAACTCTTGTTTTTGTTTTGTTTTCGTTTTTTTAATAATAATCATCCTAACAGGTGTGAAGTGATATCTCATTGTGGCTTTAATCTGCATTTCCCTAATATGACTGAGCACATTTTCATATATCTGGTGGCCATTTGTAAGTCTCCTTTGGAGAAATATCTATTCAAGGTCTTCGCCCAATTTTAAATTGGGTTCTTTGGGGTTTTGCTATTAAGCTATGAGAGAGTCTTACATATTTTGGATATTAACTTCTTATCAGATAGATGGTTTGCAAATATTTTCTCCCATTCCAGAGGCTGCCTTTTCACTCTGTTGATTGTTTCCTTTGCTGTTCAGAGCATTTTAGTTTGATGTAGTCCCACTTTTCTATTTTTGATTTTGTTGCCTGTGATATGGGTGTCAAATCCAAGAAGTCCTTGCCAAGACCACTGTCAAGGAATTATTGCCCAATGGGTATAAAGTTTCAGTTATGCAAAATGTATACCTCCTAGAGACCTGCTGTACAGCACAGTAGCTATAGGTAATACGGCATTGTGCAGGTTAAAGTATGTTAAGACGGTAGATCTCATGTTAAATGTTATTAGCACACACACAGAAAAGAAAAAAGAATACAAGAAGATTTGGGGGGGGTGATGAATATGCTTAGTATCTTGATTGTGATGATGGCATCATGGGGATATGCATATGTGCAAACTCATTAAAACATATACATTAAATATGTGCAATTTTTGTATATCAATTATACCTTGGTAAAGTTTAAAAACCTGAGTGTTGCCTAAACTCTTTCTGAGTGTAGAGTACATATAGTTGACATTAAAGCTATATGGTTTTTAAATATTGTGAATGAAAATAAAACTCTTCCACCTATGGTAAGAGAAACTCTGCAATGGAGAAATATCAGATATTAGCATGCAAGAAATGAACCCCGTCTTGGACCGTTTGGTAAATTGCAGCTACCTGTGCAGTTCGTCCATCCATAGCACAGTCTCCTTCCTGTATTATCAAATGGGCTCCCTTTGTTTGGGGCATTTTGAAGTGTTATTGCCCGGGGTTCTTAACTCAAAAAAATTTACAGGGCAAAAAATTCAATAACCTGGCTAAAAAGCAGTGCATTTATTTCAGGATCTCTCTCTCTCTCTCTCTCTCTCTCTCTCTCTCTCTCTCTCTCTCTCTCTCTCTCTCTCTCTCTCTCTCTCTCTCAGAAATAAACCTGAGTGCCTCACCATAGCTTGTTTTGATATCAAATCAAAGAATGTCCTCTAGGACCGAGTTGTTTTCCCTGAGAACTTGAAAAGGGAAATTCATTCTCTCACATCCTCCTTGCTTCCCGGTTCCAGGAGCGTCTGCGTCTGAGTCCTGGCTACCCTGCATTTAGCATCTCTGGAACATAACCGGTGCCTCCCAGCCCTCCACGGGACTTGGATTGGTCAAAAGGAGGCAGAGGAGGAGCCACTCTGAACATTTTTTTTCCCCTCCACACGCCACAAAAATCAGCAGCAGCTACTCACACTCCAAGCAATGCTTCGGGTTGGGAATCTCTGCGAGGCTGCGGATGTGAGCATGTGCACACAGATCCGTCTCCCAGCAGCGACTAGGGAAATGATTTTGAAAAGACCTGAATGCATAAGACTAAAGTTAAAGCAGAAGTGAGAACAACAACAACAACAACAACAAAAGCAAGCAGCCGACTCTTGATTGAGAGTAAGCATTTTGAAGCCAAAGATTTTAAAGGGATGCTGATCAGAGCAGCACCTGAAAGAGACTAAAACTTCCCCTTCAGGCTTTGGAGCCTGGGACATTTAGTCAGAACAAGCATGCCCGTTTTAGCCTCCTAACTTTCGGACAGAAAAAAAGACGTGGAGAAAAATCACTGAGGCTACCTGACCCCGGAGGGGAAAGCAATTCAGCTCGGGTTTGAATCCACGGGGCGCAGGATGAACTCTACTCCTCAGCACGGAATGTACACTGCCCCCCACTTCTGGAACCGCAGCACCCACGGACTGCACGGCGATGCCCCAAGTCCCTGGGAAAGGCTACTCTGATGGAGGCTGCTATGAGCAACTTTTTGTCTCTCCCGAGGTGTTTGTCAGTCTGGGGGTCATCAGCTTGCTGGAGAACATCCTCGTGATTGTGGCCATAGCCAAGAACAAGAACCTACACTCCCCCATGTACTTTTTCATCTGTAGCCTGGCCGTGGCTGATATGCTGGTGAGCGTTTCCAACGGATCAGAAACCATTGTCATCACCCTGTTAAACAGTACAGACACCGACGCCCAGAGTTTCACAGTGAATATTGACAATGTCATTGACTCCGTGATCTGTAGCTCCTTGCTCGCGTCAATCTGCAGCCTGCTTTCCATCGCAGTGGACAGGTACTTTACTATCTTTTACGCTCTCCAGTACCATAACATCATGACGGTTAAGCGCGCTGGTATTATCATCAGTTGTATCTGGGCGGCTTGCACCGTGTCGGGCGTTCTGTTCATCATTTACTCCGACAGCAGTGTGGTCATCATCTGCCTCATCAGCATGTTCTTCACCATGCTGGCTCTCATGGCCTCGCTCTACGTCCACATGTTCCTCATGGCCAGGCTTCACATGAAGAGGATCGCCGTGCTGCCAGGTACGGGCACCATCCGCCAAGGCGCCAACATGAAGGGGGCGATCACCTTGACCATATTGATTGGGGTCTTTGTTGTCTGCTGGGCCCCATTCTTCCTTCACTTAATATTCTACATCTCTTGTCCCCAGAATCCATACTGTGTGTGCTTCATGTCTCACTTCAACTTGTATCTCATACTGATCATGTGCAATTCCATCATTGACCCTCTGATTTATGCACTCCGGAGCCAAGAACTGAGGAAAACCTTCAGAGAGATCATCTGCTGCTATCCTCTAGGAGGGCTTTGTGAGTTGTCTAGCAGATATTAAATGGGGACAGAGGAGATACTGAAAACATGCGTAAGAGACGTTTCCATTCCTTTGCAACCTGAACAGTGTGCTTCAGCCACAGCTTTTCCTTCTGGGGAGGGCACTGGTGGAGAATATCCATTGTATACATTTAAGTTTATGATTTTTGAGATGGGAAAATGCCTGGTCTCTGTATATTCTTAATGTCATGCTACTCTTTGCCTGTACAATGTGAATCCATATTATAGGTTGTAGACACTGTGGATTTACAAAAAAAGAAAAAAGTCCCTAGTGAAAGCTTAACAATGTCTCTTTCTTGTAACCCATAAGGATTTGACACTTTGCTTGTATTAGTAACATAGAAATCACAGCCTCATTAAACGTATTCTAATAAGTGGTTTCTTATATTACACTATACAACAATGAAATGTGGAAGTTTGATTGTCACATTTAAGGGGGCAATACTGAAGAACAGATGCTTAGTCATTAAAAAAATCAGCTTAAATTTCAAGTAATTAATAAAATGTGTTCATGCTCTCTGTGCAGAAGTAGAAATGAAGCCCCCATTGAGAGAAAAACAGCTATTAGAGAAATAAAAAAGTTAGATGTTGAGCCAGATAACAATGTGTGTTTCTCAAAGACAGAGAGAATAATTTGCCCAAGCAAATAGTTGGATATTCCACACAAGCAATCCAGTTTGGGGGTGGGGTGAAGGGTGGGGGAAAAAGCAGCTACGGGGATTACAGTGTTCCGGAAAACCTAAGTTAACATGCTAAGCTAAACTTTCTGATAGCAACCTATTTCCAAACATCATTCATAAAAACAGAGAATAATGTTTTTCTGCCCCTTTAACCAGGGACCCAACATCTACTGAAATGCCCAGGAAGGTGGTACCGTACTGAGAGGTCCAGCTTCCGATCTCTAAAGAGTCATACGATTGGTACTGAGTTCTTTCACTTTTCACAGGGAACTGACTTGCTATTTGCATATTGCTTAGTTTTTGAACTGGAGTATAATTGCTTGTCACCAAGGATTTTAACTTTAAAAACCAAATCTATAGCACAGGTATTTTCAGGCAATATTTGTGAATATCTAAAGTAAGGGAAACTCTGACACTGATAACATTTTGAGCAGGAAAGAAGGCACTTACTGAACCCCAGAAGATGACATCACACAAATTTACCTTCTACAACCACGTTTTGGAGTGTAAATGCTTGGTTTGCTCCCAAATAACCCTATAGATTTGGCTACTGAGCAATAAAATTTGTACTTTCCAATTTGTGTGTACTTTCAAATAAAGAGAGATAATATGTTCGGCTGAGGATTACCAGTAAACTATCCTTTGATTTAATTTACAGTATTTTCAAATGCTTATGAGCAGAAATAACTGGCAAAGTACTTCTTTATTCAAATCTAAATATTTAACGTATGAACAAGCCCTGAAAAACACTTTCAGCATTCATATGGAAACATTGTATTAAATATAATGGAGATGTTGAAGGGTTCAAATGAGAGGTGGTACTGAAGCTTGATTCACTGTAATTCCTCTGTGTTGACACAAAACTAAGTGTGGGGATTGTAATATAGACTGATATAACAACCAAAGCCCAAAGCTGTAGCCAGACACAGATGGTGTTTTTTCCTTGCTACTCTTCCTGTCCCTTCTTTCATGTGGTGATTATGAGAAAGCTCAGGAAAAGGGGAGCTGTAAGCATGCCCCCTCTTCTGGGGTGGCTGTCCTTCCAGTGTATTTATTTTTCTGTCGAATGCCATCTCAGATGCTGCAGAGTCCATTTAGACCCAGCCCACTTCTCCCACTGGAAGGAAATCGGCTCCTTTGTCTTCAAGTTCACACCTCCTTCTGGAGCTGTTTACAGTGGGAGGTGAGTATTTGTGATGAACCTGCTTAGCCTCACCAGCGGGGTTCCTTACAGGCCCAGTACAGAGCATTAGGTTTCCATTTCTTTAAGGGCTAACACTGTGTCTGACTCATTTTTCTGTTCTCCAATATTCCTCTATTATGTTACTTCCTCTTTCTCCAGTAAAACCAAGATTCTCCCAGAGGGACACACGTGATTACCCAAAGTCCACATTTTACTTTAGAGTTCACTTATGGTGTTGTACATTCTATGTGTTTTGACAAAGGTAGAATGGCATGTATCTGTCATTATAGTATCATACAGAATAGTTTCACTGCCTTAAAAGTTCTCTGTGCTTCACCTGTTTATCCCTCCTTCCCCCCAACCCCTCGAAATCACTAATCTCTTCACTGTCGCCACAGTTTTGCCTTTTCCAGAATGTGATATGGTTGGAACCTGTGCTTGGCTTCTTTTGCATGGTAATACGCATTTAAGATTTCTCTCTGTCTTTTTATAACTTGGTAGTTTATTTCTTTTTAGTGCTGAGTAACACTTCATTCTACGGAGGTAACACACTTAACTTATGTAGTCATGTACTGAAGAACATTTTGGCTGCTTCACAATTTTAGCAATTATGAATAAAGCTCCTACAAGCATAAACATTTGTGTGTGGACATAAGTTTTCACTGTATTCTGAGGCACGAAAATTAATGTTTTAAAATCTCAGTATAAATACTGTGATGTCTGTGTCTATCCTTTAATATGTCATTAAGGGTGGTTAGTTAGTACTTATTTGAATTATGCTAGCCAGGAATATATACTCCAGATGTGTCTGACAAGCAGCATCAGATACCTCTAACAAAATTTTCACCAGAAAGTCCAATTAATAATTACAAGTTATATTAGAAATAATTTTTCATTGGTAAAAGGAGTGATTTTCAAGACTTGTTGTTAACTTACAAAGTTGTAGAGCAATTACCATAATTTGCATGAACGCAGTGCAAGATTTGTGCCCACTTAGCAGCTAGCCTAACACTTAGACTCTATGTCCAAAACTCCAGGGTCTCACGTGTCCCCTCCTGTTCGAGAAAGTCTCTGTTGCCAAAACTAAATATTTGTAAATTACTAAAAAAATTTTGAAGAATTATTTAATAACATGTAAGTACTGCTTCTGTTTTATGTTACAAGGAATACACAAAACAGAGTATTTAGTGTGATACACACTCTCTAAATACCACCAATCTACCTATATACGTCCTATTACATTCCCTGAATCATGAGCCATCAGTAGTCATTATGCCTGGGTGATAATATTAAGGAACGTGTTTACTTTCTTTATTGTGTGTTTGTATTATGCAAGTTTACTACAGTGAACAGCTTTTAATTTGTTTAATTTTTAAAGAGAACACATAAATATTACAACAGAAAGATGGTTGATGGAAATGCAATGGCCAAATTACCAATGATTTGTAAAGAAAGAGTAAACATAAAAGAAGTTCATTTTGAATGAAAGCAGATCTCGACTATCACCTCATTCAACCCCCTAAGCAGACTCAGAGAGACTGCCTATGTCACACGGCAGCATCTAAGACTAGACCCAGTTCCTGACACCCCTTCCAGATTTCCCTGTACCCAATTTTAAGAACCTTCTTCTATAGACAAGCACAGTTTTCCCAGTCATAGAGACCTAGGACTGAATTCTGTCTGTGAAATTTTGACTGTGAGATTGTGTTGAAGTTAGTTTCTCATTTAAATGTGCATAATATCTGTCTGATGAAATCTTAAAAAGGAAAAAAAAAAGTTAATTGTAATAAGATCAAAGATGTAAAGTTTCACAAAACAGTGCCTACTACGTATAGGCACTCAAAACTGGTAATTATTAGTATTCTTAAAAATACAAAGTAAATGAATAAACCCATGCAAGAATGAAGTCTTATTAGTTTGCCATCTTTTCAGATTCTCAACATTATCAATAAACATTTCAAAGCCTTGAGCTTAATTATATATCTTTTCTTTAATCACATTTAATAATTTTCTTGAATTTGACTTTCTTGTAAAGATGGATATATTTAAATACAGTAGATGCCCAGACATACTTGTAGTCTAAAAAAGTAGTTTATCACCAATAATGCTAATTGTTTTAAATTTTGCGGTACCACATTTAATACTGAAAAAGACGAATTAGAAAGCTAATGTATGAAACATGAAATAACCAAATAGCCTATTTCTTCAAAGATTAACTGATACTCATTAAACTTTATGCCATAAATGTAAGTGCTAACACACACACAAAAACCATTATCTAAGTTGACGCCACTGATCTGAAATGTAAGCCCTTGAAAAAGACCATAAATAATAATGACTTGACAGTCACATCTTAATGCTCCGTTATTGGTCCATCCCATATTGATCAAAGTTATGTGCATGAGAGTAGAAAGAGCATAGGGTTTTCACTAAGGAAATACTGGATTCAAATGCCAGATTTACCAGCTCTAGAACTTTGGGAAAGTTTCTTATCTTTCCTAAGCATCTACAGTCTAATCTTTCAAATAAAGATAATATCCATCATCTCATCATATGGTTAATGATAAATATTAGGTAATATAAAATCTGATAATTGACTTTAATAGATCTAGTATAGTGCTTGTCACTGTAAGTATCTGTTATTGCAATGATCAATCAAATTGCACTCAGGTCATCAGAGCTTACACCCTAGAAGAGGTTAAATGATCATACGACATGAATAGCCTCACTTCCCCAGCAGGAAGACAGAGGATTCTGTTCAAATCTGTATTCAGTAGTTCATTTATTTCCAACAAGCAAAACAAATACAAATAAACCTCTACATTTGTTATTTAAATATGAAGAAATTTTGAACATTGCAAAAACAATTCAGGGAAGGTACTGGGTGGGATTGAGTAGGAAGACACAAATTGTCTCAGTGGCTCAGTAATATGTTAATTCCTGTGTTGAATGATGGGTTTACTGTATGCTTTAATGTTATGCTTCACAACTTGGAAATATATAACATATACTCTTTTGTAGGAATTCGGTATTACATGAAAATTAAATAAATGTAATGCATTTATTGTTTAATACGCTTAGCCAGAGGAAACATGTAAAACTATGCTTGCACAGAACAAGTATTCTCAGCATAATTTAATGCTGCCACTTTGGGAGGGTGGAGAAGAGCTTTGATCTATGATAGTCATGGTTGAATCTGACCCTGGATTAATGAAATTGATAGCCATAGTTTACAATTATCACCAGTGTTTTCACTACCGAGAGACACCGGAAACCCCACAAACACAAAGCCAAGTGGAACATTTCAGCAACTCAATCAGCCAACTATTCAATGAGGTTTTGTATGGGGCTCAGCTGCAATGAAACTATTAAGGTTGATTTCTAAACTTAACATTTTAAGTAGTGTGAGAAATTTCACTCTTAAATTCAAACCACCACTGAATAAAATTAAAAGCGAAATATATAACAATAAATTTGTCATAATTCAATTTGAGGGGGGAAATCACTTATGCTAAAATTTTATTTGCAAAATGTTTAACTCGTCAATTTAAAATGTGTTTCATTTGTAGTACTGAAGTTTCAAAATGGCTCCAATAATGACAACGCATGCAGATTTTATATAAATCTCACAATATCCTGGAGATTTCACTTAAAATAACATGTATAATTCATATTTTTATTGAGTTCTTTCATTCCAAAAGAAAGTAAGAAGCCCTTAGAGTAATTCTTTTGTTGATTTTATTTACATAAGATATTTATAAATGTTGAATTTTGTGTTCTGGATATGATTTTACCTATTAGTTACACAGCTACTAGCTACTTACTATCAATATTGGAAAGAAAATCTATACATTTTCACCTGTGCTCTACCTAAGATATCACATCTCTACCCTTCCCACGTCAATGTCTTATTTTTAATCTAACACTTAACGTGGCTAAAATGGAAGCGTTCATTGCCACAAATCTGACTCCTTGTTTCTACTCTGTTTTTATCATTTCATCATTCTCCATGGATCAGAATATCAAAATTTCAATTACTTTGCACTTTCACTCCAAAATTAAATGAAATGAGTGAGATTTGAATAAAGACCAGTGCATTATGCCTGACACAAATGTCTGTGCCTTTTTGTGTGTACAGTGGAAATAGATGGATAGAAAACTGACTCCTGTGGATGTATAATTCCTGTTGGGCAAAATAGGAAGACAGGGTATGATTGATTCCTGTGGGTTTAGTGGGGTTTTTTTAAGGAAACCAGGCACAGAGAAGTCTGGATATACAGATAAATTTGATACTCATCGCATGTCTACAGAGAACGGGAGAGAAGCATTGAGTGACCCCTCAGCACTTCCTTCCTCCAATTGTCTCCTAATCTCACCCCTGTGAGGCTTTCACCCCCATCACTGCACGAAAGCTGCTCTTACTAATGTGATCAAAACTATTTCCAATTACTAAATCCAGCAATCAGTTGTGTTCTTATTTTCTTTGGACCAATACAAACTTGAACTTGTTGGTTACTTCCTCTTCCTGGCTGTACTTGTCTCACAGAACAGCAAAATCCTTGGCTTCCCTCCCACCTCAGATGCATCTTCTCAGTCTCCTTGGCAAATTCCTCCTCTCTCCTCCCAACACTTAACAGCTAGATCCCCCATAGCTCAGTGTTTTACATTGCTCTCTTCTCTTGTCTATCTCCACTCTCCCCTTTGGTCATTTCAACCAGTCTCAAAGCATTCAATAGTATCACTATTCTGAAGACTCCAAAATGTATGTCTTCATTAGAACACTTCAACTATTGTCTGAATATTTCTATTTGGCGCTCTAAAAGAAATTCTGTCCTTCGCTTAGGATGCTGTAACAAACTACCACAGATTGGGTGGTTTAAACAAAAAACATTTATTTCTCACAGTTCTGGAGGCTGGAAAGCCCAAGATAAGGTTACCAGCGAGGTCAGTTCCTGCTGAGAGCCTCTTGCTGGTTGCAGAAGGCTGCTTTCTATAATAGCTGTATCATCACATGGCAGAGAGAGACACAGGACTAGCTAGCCCTCTTCCTCTTTTTATAAGGACACTGACAACAATCCCATCAGGGGGGCTACACTGTCATGACCTAATCACTTCCTAAAGCGCCCAAATCCAAGTAACAACACATTAGGCTTTCAACATATGCATTTTAGGGGGACACAAACATTTAGTCCATAGCAAATCCTAAACTTACAAGTTAATTATGAACCTTTAGTTTAGTTTTTCCACCCCAAAATTCTCCTCTCACTGCTTTGCCCATATAAGAGGATGGCAACTGGACTTTTTATTGATCAGACCAAAATCTCTGGAATTCCCACTAATTCCTCTGTCTTACACTCCATTTTAGATTCATCTGAATGTATCATTGGTCTTACCATTAAAATATATCTATTGTCTTCCCTTTGGCACCTAGAATAGAACATGTCTATCAGAACAACTCAGTAGATATTTGGTGGCTGAAGGAAAAAAAGGAATATGCAAAAACTAGAAGGCAAAAAACTAAGATTGGATGCCGTCTCAATAGCAGTATTTAAGGGGTTAGTGAACAAAGAATAGGCCATGAAGTCATGATCACAGAGGTAAGAGAAAAAACTAGAAAGAATATGATGGAAGCCAAGGGAGGAGTGAATTTTAAGGAATGAGTTGTCAATCATTTCAGTAAAGAAAGAACTAAAAGATGTTCAGAAATTTTTCCAACTAGAATTTAGAGTATTTTAGTTGAGAACGGAATGGCAAAGATGACTAAGGTTTTGATGAAGTGATGAAAAAATAGGAAACATGAGAGGAAGAGCCAATTTCCAGTAAAATATTAAAACAGATACTAGATGCTTTGGGTCTTATATGGAGACACAGAAGTCAAATGGGAGATGAGGGAGTGTAGAAACAGAATACAGACTCTTCTATTAACAAGCTGCACTGAATAGAATGAGGCTTATCATGTTAAGAGATAATTTTCTCAAAACTCATTAGCTTCAAGGAAAATAATATGCAAAGATAAAGAACCAATACAGATTAAAGGTTGAAAATATTGAATATTTACTGAAAACTTTCAATAGTACAGCTAAATCATTTGCCCATAATTTCCCATAAATGGTTGCTTTTTCTTATGAGTTCTTTTCCTAGTTATACCAAGAACTCTGTGAAGCGCTCTACTTAGGAAGAGTACCTTCCCATTCACCAGCAGATGAGTTAGAAATACCAACACCTACACACCCCAGAGGGCAGATGGCCAGCTCAGCACTCACCTGGGAAACAAGAGACATTAGTAAGGTCTAGGCACACTCACTTCTTTCCATCCAGAGCAAAAGGTCCCATCAGAACATTCTTTCTGTCATTCATAGCTGAGTGAACTTTGCTCTCTAACTCAGCAGGGGCCCATCCACCCATAGACGGCCTGTCTACCATATCAAACAAGAGAGTTGGAGCCCCGGTGTCCAGGGATATTAGACTTCAGGATGTGGCAGAGGCACATGGAAACCACCCATAGCTATGTACTTTCTGCAGCCGAAAGGGGAGGATCAGCCCTCTCAGGCATAGGTGGTAACCAGTGTAACTGCAAAAAATGCATTGGGCAGAGAAAGGGATATGTCAGCACATAGGCACAAAAATGTGTCCAATGTGTGACAGAGGACTGTACTGGGATAAGATCTTGGCTTTAACTGCCCTTTTATTAATATTCTGCTCTAAAATGAGAGCAGAGGGGTCGACAACCCACCACTATGACCTTATAAGCTCTGATCGACT
The DNA here is from genome assembly GCF_004115265.2 of Rhinolophus ferrumequinum. Taxonomy (NCBI): domain Eukaryota; kingdom Metazoa; phylum Chordata; class Mammalia; order Chiroptera; family Rhinolophidae; genus Rhinolophus; species Rhinolophus ferrumequinum. The sequence goes on along the minus strand of NC_046302.1, from coordinate 48,422,795 downwards.
TACCATCTCTTTTTTTTTATCAGCATAGAGACCACTTCAGCTGAAGTCATAAGGGATGCTGATTTTTGCTTCATTTATTCATTTTGACACTTTGGTAATTGGCCTTATGTGAAATTGTTACATTTTTATTGAGATGTTTTGTTACATGTTTTTATTGTAAACATTTGAAAATAAGATCTCCCTTTTATGTAATTATTTTAGACAAAAGGAAGATGATCAAATTCAGAGAGACTAAAGTAGAGTTTAACACTGAATAGTAAAGAGGTCTTCATCTTTCAAGGAAAATATGAAAGAATATATACAGAGACTTCTAATGGACAGTATTGACCACACACACACACACACATTGGTGTCCAGAGGTATGAAAAGTGGGACAATTGAGATGAGTTTATTTCTACTGTCAGCCACTTTCCTGAAATGGCATCATGTTAAGGGTTACACTTATTTCTGCTATTTATGGATTACACTGAACTTCTTTGTCATTAACTTCGAAATACGGGTAGTAAACAGGTTGCCAAGAGAAAAATCTCTCAGAAGCCTGGTTAGCAGAGGCTGTCCAGTGGTATTACAGGTCTGGAAAATAGCAACCGGCTGGGAGTTTACAAACTAGGGCAGTTAGAAAAAGTGACTCATTAAGAGAAAGCATGACCAACTAACCAGACAAACATCAATGAAGACTCTTCACAGTCGCCTACCATTTTTTAAAACAAATCACAAATAACATGTCCATGAGGGGGTCAGAAATGAATAGACTGACATATCACTTGGCAGGCAGCACCAGGGCAGTGAAGATTAATGAAAACTTCTGAAAACCATATGAACACAGGTTATCAGGATTAATTAACCTGAAGATGGAGAAAATATATGGGACACCAGATCTTAATTTGATTATTCTAATCACAAGGGGATGAAACTTTAGAGCAGCAAAAAAAAAAAAAAAGAAAAAAGAAGAAGAAGAAGAAGAAAGAAAGAAATGGAATATAGTCCTTTTGCTTATCCTGTTTCTTTTCAAGTGTGGTTCCAATTACCAGCAGGCTTCTTAGCCTAAAGGTCACATTCTCCAATTAGCAAATTGTTTAAGGCTTCAGAGTTGGCACTGTTTTCTTCAGAGACCGAGGGCAGACCAGTGAGATCCAGCACCTACAGAAGCATCTCGTCAGGCTACTGCTGGCCACTGTTACTACCAGCCCTTTCATCCCTTTATTTATCTCCTTAGGGAAGATAGTATATACTCTTTGGGACATGTTTCTCCTTTCATTTCATTTCATTTATTTGTTTGCTTTTGCAGCACCATAAAGAGCAAAAAGGATCCTTTCTGAATAAGAGCTAGTATCACCAGGGTATTTGCCAACAATAAATAATCTTTTCCATTGTTTCAGATAAAGTACTTATCATCCAAGAAGGAACATCTAGATGCCTGTGAAATTTATTTTTACAAATATGATTTGTACTCACAGTCCCTAGTACATCACAAAAAGGGAAAAAACAAAAAAACAAAATCATGGCAGCAACAGAGGATCCCCAGCGCAGGAGGCAATTCTCTCATGGGTCTCACAACACCCCAGTCGTAACCTCAGTGGCCAAGTTTTGTTGTAGCTGTTCTGGAAGTAAACTACATTGCGTTGTGAAACAATGTATTATCATCCCAAAAACTAGAGAGGCCTTGCCATGAAAGCACTGGGATTATTTTATGATCCTGTTGTAATTCTGTAGGATTTTGCTTCCATCCAATATCCTGAGAAAAGCTTTCATCCAGAACACCCCAATAGTTGGTACCAGCTCCATATCTGACAAACTTCAGCTCCAGAATGTTATGAGAAATAAAGTTTTGAGGTGGTAAATAGTATATTTTGTAATAGGCAAATCCAGTATCCTGAAGATTTAGTCTCAGTTTACAAGGACCCAGGCTTGAAAATGTTGGCTGATGTAGTTTCTGCTGAGATGTGCCTTCTGCGACCTGGTTGTCACAGATGCACCTCCGTTGGTTGTCTTCACTGCTTCATATCTCACTTTCCCAAGTTGTTCGTCTCTTATGGAGTTTCAGCTCTTGACTTGGTATTTTCCAGCTGGTGTCCATCCGGTCAATCCAGGGCACCCATAATTCTCCCCTGGGACATTTTGCTGTTATTAGATTGCTTCTGAGATTTCTCATCTAATATAGTCAATGATAAAATACACACATTTAGCAACAGAGAGTTAAATGCATTCCTTTCTTTTGTAGTTTATCTACTGTAATAATTACTGTCATTTATGATTATAATGCAATGGGTAGAATAACTATCTTAAATTGATTTAAACAATGAAGAGAATTTCTTGCTCACATACTTTACCAGTTCATAAACCGGGGTGGTTTCTGGTAAGACTTTTTCCAGAAGCTTAAGTAATATGTATATTAGAGACTCAATTTCTCTCTGATTTCTCTAGACTGCTTCCTATAGAGTGAGCTTTATCTACAGTCTTTGCACAGTGGTCTCCAGGTGGCTCCAGCTGGCCTCCAGTTGTCTCCAGGGTCTCCATTCATAACCACCAAAATGGCCACCCCTTTATTGGCCTTAATTCTTGCACCACATCATTAGAGAAAGAGAAGGTGTCTCCTGCCCAAGTACTGGGATTCATCCACCCTTGTTGTCTCTGAATGACTCACTGGAGCCAGGCTTATGGCATATGTCAACTGGCTTCCACTGAACAGTGAGAATCCATGAGGGGTGGGTGAATTCCCCAAAAGGTGTTAGGGCACTGTTAGTAAGAATGAGGGAATGGCTGTTTTGGTGACACCTAGGATATTCACTCTAACATCTATATACATAGGTGCTCTTCAAGTGAATCCATGATGAGTTTGCAAAGGTCAACATCCTTTGCTGAATTCCTTTAGATTTCAGTCTTCCCTAGTGGTTATTACAGCATTGCAACAAACCCTAGCTCTTATGTTTTTAACTGCCCACTGATAAGGATGTATCCCTGAGGATCTTCTCCATCGGTCCGGGCACTAATTCACACTGATGAGCCATTTAGGCATTGAATGAGAATTATCACTTATGAACTTTATTGAAAATAGCTGTACAACATCTTGCCTCTAACAAACAATACTGTATGGTACACTTAAAAATGTATTAAGAGGGTAGATCTCCTGTTGCATGTTCTTACCACAATAAAACAAAGAGAGAGAAAAATAGCTACTACCAATTTCTATCCCAGATAACATTTTATTCTTAACAGTTGGCACTACACACGGTCCCTATGATTTCCTTTTCAGTCTTCTTCACTGAAGTTGATAAGAGAGAAAGAAATCGTGTTCCAGGATTCCTGGCCAACTACAACGCAGATACTAAAGCCGGAGCCATTGAATTTTTATAATAGGTTTTGAATATCAAAGCTAAATTAATACATTAAAATTCTGATTTAAAAGAATACAAAGAGCCTTCAAAAGTACAAAATGTACTTTTTTGTGTACAAAAAGTACAAAAAATGTGTACACCATGAAAAATGCAAATCAGAAGATGATTCATGGAATATACGAGGTCTGCCAAGTTCATGAACTCATCCTAGAAAAAGTGCCACACACCTCACTGCTGAATATCACTATGGTCACCTTCCAAGTACTCCCCTTAGGAAGCTATGCACTGATGCCAGCGCCTAGTCAACCCTTCAAAGCAATTTGGAATTCTTTTCTGGAATGGCCATCAGAGCTGTCATCGTATTCCCCTTGATGTCCTGAATGTCATCAAAATGTCTTCCTTCAGTATTTCCTTTATCTTCAGGTAAAGAAAGAAGTCATTGGGGGCCAGATCAGGTGAGTAGGGAGGGTGTTCCAATACCGTTATTTGTTTACTGGCTAAAAACTCCCTCACAGACAGTGCTGTGTGAGCTGATGCATTGTCATGATACAAGAACCATGAATTGTTGGTGAAAAGTTCAGGTCATCTATCTTTTTCACGAAGCCTTTTCAGCACTTCCAAATAGTAAACTTGGTTAACTGTTTGTCCAATTGGTACAAATTCATAATGAATAATCCCTCTGATATTAAAAAAGGCTAGCAACATCATTGCAACAAGTTTGTGAACTTAATTGTCAGACCTCTTGTCACCTACAGACATTAACGATGATGAGTTGATTTATATAGAACTACACATCAGTACATTTGACAAGGCAGATAGAATTCATGAATTTCTTTTGAAAAATATTACCTATAAATCCAGTAGAAGAAGAAATAAAAAATCTGAACACTTTTTTATCTATGGAAAAAAAATTGAACTGATGAAGGCCTTCCTATAAATAAAAGGGCAGACCCAGATGGCTTAAAGGATAAATTTTCCCAAACTGTTAAAGAAGAAATAACAGTAACCCTGCCCAAAATTTTCCAGAGGTGGGGTCAAAAAAATGAACTTTTGAATTAATTTTAGGAGGCCAGCAATTTCTTGCCACCAAAACTTGACAAGTCCATTAAAAGAAGGGAAATTATAGACCAACCTCTCTCATGCACTTAGATATGCAATCCTAAACAAAATATGAGCAAACTAAATCCAGTAATTTTATATATATATATATATATATATATATATATATATATATATATGGATAATGCATGAAGAGTAAGTGACTGCACATCTAGAATGCAAAGGCTATCTTAACATTTGTACATTTCCACATTAGTTTTTTAAAGGAGAAAAATTCTATGACCATTTCAGTAGATGCAAAAAATGCATTTGACACAGTAGAAAAATTCTGAAACTCTTAAAGATAAAGCTAAGAAAATATAGGAAGCCCTCTACTCTGAAAACTACATTACTAATGAGAAAAGTTAAAGATGACTTAAATAAGTGAACAGGGTTGCCCTGTTTTTATGGATTATAAGATTTAATATATGGAAGATGACAATCAATCCCCAAACTGGCTTATAGCTTTGATTCAATATCGGTCAAAATCCCAGTAGGTTTTTGTGGATAATAATAAGCTGATACTAAAATTTACAAGAAAATACAAAGAAACAAGGAGAATGAAGACCATCCTGAAGAAGAAAAACATAGGTACAATATTTGCTCTACAAGTTACCAAGATTTATAAATGTATAGTAATTATGGCAGTGTTTTGGGTGCAAGATTAAAAAAAAAAAATTAGGCCAGTGAACCAAATAGAGTCCAGACATGGAGCCACACAAAATGGCCATTTGATTTACAACAAAGTCTAATGGGGGGAAGGGTCTGTTTCAGTAAAATGTGCAGGTCACCTGATATCCACAGGGGAATAAACTGATTCTTGACTCCCACCACATCACATACAAAAAATAAAATTAAAATATGTCAAAGATTTATACATGAAAGGTAAAATAATAATAAGTCGTTTAAGAAAACAACTTAAGAGAATATATTCACAAACTTGGCACAGGCAAAGATTTCTTAAAGAGAACACCAAAAAGCACTAACATTAAGAAACATTTGACAAAATTAATGTTAAAATGAAGAATTTCTGTTCATCAATATACACTATTCACATCCGGAGGTCTTAGCTTAGAATGTGAGGTCAACCACACATTCAGACTAAAAAGCTGAGTGGGCTGTGTTTGATGTGGGTTTACTCAGACGTGTGTTGGTCGGGGGAACAAAGCTTGCCAGTAGCATCCAGGGTCTGCTCCTGTGGACGTCTTCTATGCAATACACAGCACAGGACAAGATAGAGCAGGTGTAATGAAATGAGAGCCACACCAAGTAGGTGTGGAATCGAATCCACCCTGGCTTAAATGCCTCAGGGCTTCAAATTGCAATCTCTTATAACAAAACCAAAGGCATGGCCTTTCAGGGTCTCTGCAAAGGACATGACCATTTACAAGCATTACCAACCTCAGGAAGTCATGGTATTTAGTTCTCCCAATTCAATGCAGTTTATGAATTGGGTCACTTTTACCAAAAGCAACACATTTGACATCCTACCCTTATCAGGTTGCCAGATAAACAGAGCTAGGAAGATTGAACTAAAAGTCCAATTCAGATTCTCCAGCAAAACAGAGTAGCATGCCATTCACACACACAAACACACACACACGCACACACACACTCAAAAGAAAAAGTCAGGCACCTAATTTAAAAATGGGCCAAAGACTTACAAAAGAGTGAAATCAAAAAGGCCAACAAACTATATATAAAGATCTCAACTTAATTAGACAACAGGGAATGTAAAAATCATAAAGAGATGCACACATCAAAATTTACATACTATAGAATTATAATTAGGTATAACCACTTGGAAACTCTTTGACAGCGTCTACGAAAGTTGAACATACTCATACATGATGATTCAGCAATTTTAATCTTACCTTTATACTCAAGAGAAAGTATACGTGTGTTCATCAAAAGACAAGCAATAGAGACCTAATGTACCACAGAGGGATTACAGTAAAAAATACTATATTATAACCTTCAAAATTACTAAGAGACTAAACTTTAAAACTATTCTCACCACAAAAACAGGAATGATAAATATGATAAAGATATAAGCTAACACTATTGTAGTCATCATATTACAATACATAAATGTGTCAAATTGTATACCTCAAACTTCATAATGTTACAAGTCAATGGTATCTCAAGAAAAAAAAGTAAAAAGATGTGTGCAAGAATGTTCATAAGAGCACTCACTATTGGTAATAGCATTAAAATGGTGTAAATTATTTGTAAAAGTAAAAAGAACCCAAATGTCTTTCTATAATAGAATTGATTAATAAATTATGGTTTATTTTAGAATAGCATATAACAATTTAAAAAATGAATGAACTTGACTCCTAACAGCCTGGACTTATCTTACAAACAAAAATTGAGCAAGAGACACATACGTAGAAGTATATACTGTATAATTCTCTTTCAATAAAGTTCAAAAAAAGGCATAACTGACCTCTGATGTTAATGCCTAACTTTGTGACTGAGAAGAGACGAGAGGTGCATCTGGGGTTCTGGATTCTTCTGTTTCTTGATGGAGGTGATGACAGTTACATGAGTGTGTTCCCTTGTGAAAATTCATTACTTGTGTAATCACGATTTTTGCACTTTTCTGAGTGCCTGTTATACTTCAATAAAAGCATTATTGAAAGGGGGAATGGGGGTTTCTTGGTTCACAACATTGAAAAGTTTAGAGATAGTGCAAATTAGACATGGCTTGATCAAAGATTCAGCCGTGTTTCTCTGAAACCCTACAGGTTCTTCCTTCCTCCATAGGTTAGATTCATTGTTCATGTCGCTTACATGATGTTTGTGAAAAAGATGCCAGAAGTAAGTAAGGCTTCTTTCTTTACTGTTCACATTAAGGGAGAGAAAAGGCTGTTTTCTCAAGACGTCCAACAGAAGTCCTGACCATCCTTCTCACTGTCCCAGCCTGAGCCAATACGTGGTAATGGAAAAGCTTGATCTAATTTGTTTGGGCTGGGTCACTCCCCATCCCTGTAACAATCCCTGGGAAAGGTGACTACGTTGATTGACTTATGTCTATTAGGGCCAACACTTCAGAGCTACAGATGAAATTAGTAGGGTGCCACATTACCATGGAGAGGCAATTCCCCCAAAGAAAACTCTGCTCTTAGGAAGGGGGATGTAGTAGGTTTCCAGCAGATTTGGATGTCAGATCCAAATAAGAAATTGAAAAAGGTTTAACGAGGGTAATATTTACAAAGTTGTGGGCAGGCAATATCTACAAAGTAAGGAAAACAATAGATGCTAAAACACCTTGCAAAGCAACAGTAGTGAATTGGTAACACCCCTAGACCTGAGTAAACAGGGGAGGTCCTAGCTGGAGAAATCTGGAGAGGTTAGTTGCAGCTGTATAGTGGGGTGCTTATTAGGATCTTGGATTTGGGGGAAAGGGACTCAGCCAACCCATAAAAACACATTAGGGAGAGAGCCCAGGAAATGAACACGTGATCTCATACTTTTCCTTACTTCTGATCTCCTGTTGTCCAATTGTTCTGGAAGCTAGAGGGAAAGGTGAGCATTAATGAAGTCTGTAATATTTAGCCTCCCTAAGCATAAAGGATGGTGTGGATGAGTAAGAAGTGAATCTGGTTGAACAAATGAGAAATGTTCGATGGAAAGGTAGAAAGGATGCCTGGGTAGGCCATTTGTAAAGGCACACTATAAAATTACATCATAAAACATATTATTACAATTGACAGGATTTTCCTCTCCAACCCTCCAGGCAGACATGTTAGGTCTTAAACATTTTCCGTTTAGGGAGACTCTATTTTGTGGACACTGAAAGATAGGACCGGAAGTCAATGGAGCAGAATCACCTTAATAGCAGCCCTGTAGGCAGACGTCCAAGCTTTTCTGCCTCCCAGAAGCCAAATTATTCAGCTCTTCTTTTGAATTTGTGACCACTTGTCTTAATAAATTGAAACTTTCCTTAAATTGGCTGAATCTTTTCCCTCATAATTACAAACTTCAAAAAATAATTCGAAATGTGGGAACTTTTTAGAACTGAGGAGAGGACAGTAGGAACCAACTTAGAAAATATATTTGCCTGGAGGGATAGAAACTATGAGAAAGGAAAGGCTTGATGATGATGATAAAGTATTGTCAGCATCTTAGGAAAATTAAACTGTGATGCTGCTATTGGACTGCTATTCCTGTACAGAACGAGTAATGTTCTTATCTATCTTATAGACACAATGCCTTCCTAGACTTCCCTTGGCAGGCCTTCTGCAAGAGTTCTATACATTTTTTCCCATGAAGTTTCCAATGTAGTAAATGGTTTAATTTAATATCGTTTAAACCCAAATACAGTCAGCCTATGTTTCTTTTCTACCAAGTTTCTCATCCACATTCTAGGAAAAAGCTATCATTGCAGAATTCAGATTTTCAGAGTTTGAATTGCACTGTAAAATTTTCTTCACGTTAAATTTGATGCAACTTACATTTTTGTTCATCTTTATGAATCATACACACTGAAATTTCAAATGATCCACTAAGTGTAAACCAACATGAAGAAGGTTCATTAGAATAGTTCTAAGTTTATTACAATGAGATGACTAAACTCGGCAAGCAGCAGCTATCAAGCATCAACCTAAGTTAGCTAAGTTGACTGCATTGCAAGATGCTTTTGATCTCAACATAATATGACACAAGTTTTAATCATAGGCACAAAACTTGCATTCTATGGCAATTATACAATTGACATGCAGTTCTAATAAATGCCTATATTCAGCAATGTTTACCAAAGAAAACTAAGTGTATTGAGATGCCCAACGTAATATCAAATCAAAATTTACTAAAATTAGGCATAAAGCTGTCCAAACATCCCGATTTCATAGCCAAGGCTCGGTGTTTGCCATTCCCATGCTTATTTTCCAGTATCTTTAGGTGATCCTGAGAGCTCACAATGAAAGATGTAAAAGGTTGCCATGGTAATGGGTCCACCAACAGCCCCTGCATTCTGAATAATCCGGCTAAGCAAGTTATGGTCTTGTATCCCCTGCCAAAGATAAGTACAGACATGGGATCCAATCCTGGCCAATAAAAATCTCTTCACCACTAAAACAAGAGGCCCTTCATTCTACTGTTGACATCGTTTTGTTTGAACATGACACTTGGATGCGCTGGAGTCATTTTGCAACCACTAGGTTAGTCCGTGTGAGAGAAAATACTGGTACCTTAAAGATGGCAAAACCTAGAGATAGAAAGGACATCACTGGGCCACAGAATTAACCACCTTTGAAGCCCGAACAACCCAGTGCCTGTTTTTCTCATATGTAAAATGGACAAAGTCATCATGCTTACCTTAGGGGTTACTATTAAGAGTAAGAGAGTCCATATATGTAAATAAAGTCTTTAGAATAATGCCTGACATATAATATGAACTCAATAAAGAATACTTGTTATCACCCTAATTCTACACTAATAATTGTGAGAAATACTTTATCTCTCATTTATGTTTTTCAGTCAGACTTTTCTCTTTAGTAACAGCAGAAAGTATCTCAGCTGATATAGTATACCTGTTCCCAAGTAATATAAGGCTGAAAAAGATGGAGTCTGAACTTCTAGTCGTACTTGTTTTCCTCTGGACACTCTCATGTAGGTCCATTCTGCTTTTTTAGCATCTGAGAAAGACTGACACAAGCAGCGATGTGAAGCGAGAGGTGATGCTGGTACGTCATGAGAATTATCGATATGACCTCATCCTTTCAGGATCAATTTTTCAATATTAGCTGAAAACTAGTCCCCAAATTTCTCTCTACCTAAAATTCTACTATTTAGGATTGTATTTTATTGGGGAAAAAAATTTTTGAGGAGAGCGAAGGTGAGGTAAATTGTCATCCACATCTCATTCTAAAATTGGTGTAACAAGGCTGCTTTCCTAACATCTGGCTTATTCACAGTAGGAAGGAAAAAGACAGGGGGATAGGGAAAGAAAGAGGGAGGGAGAAGGGCGAGGGAGGAGGGAAGGAAACACTGCTTTGAAAAGAAAGTGATACACAGTTTTGAATAAGAGCCTTTTAAGAGAAGACCTGCCTGGCTAACGGAGTTTCAGGTTAAAGATGATGGGATTCCTGGGATAAAGTAGAAAGAAGAAGCAAAAATTATGTGACGGGTACAGATAAAGGAAGGTGAAGGAGATCATCTAAAGGGATGATGGAAAGTGAGATGTGAGAGAGAAGTCAAACTCAATGCAGAAAAGCTGGTACTACTAGTAAGAGGAAGACAGGCTGGAAATACGTTCTGACGCAGGACTATTGTGTGGGTCTCCTCCATTCTATGAGATCCTAATGAGAAGAGAGTTTATATTTTACACTTATTTTACAATTCTTTTTGATAGTTTAAGCACGTGACTGAAGTCTTTAAAACTCTTGTTCAGTTATAGTAATAAAAACCACCCAAATGCATGTATTGTAGTGGAAGCCATAACCAATTTTCCATTTGCAACGTTTTTTCTGATGTAGCTTTGGCAAATAATGCAATGACCTTGAAAACGTGTCTGCTTTTTAGTCTATATTTTAGCACATGTGAAGTCATATTTTTTAAGTATGCATTTTATTTTTACTTTTAAAATAATTTCAAAGGACACAGCACTACTTAGCCCTAAGATATAATTACTTCACTCATTTTCATTTTTATTTCACTTATTGATAAACCATTTACAAATGAGAAAACAAATTCACATGATGGGCTTGAACTAAAGCTCCAAAGGTGTTTTCCAGCTTTAAATACCATAACAGATAATTTACTTACTTTCTTTTTATCATTCTATACTATTAGATTTCCCATTTTTTTCCTCAAGGAGATTAAGTGGCAGATTTAGAAATCTAAGCTTTAGGAAGTTAAAGAGAAAGTGAATTTGATCACTGTAACTAATTTAACTTAAAAAGTTACTATTTCATCAGTTAAAAAAAAGTATCTCTTAGAAGAAAGCTAGGACAGCATGAATATTTGGTTTCAATGTTTCAATGCTAACCATGATTATAAAACTGACATTGCATTTGTGTGAAATTCAATTCCACTGCTATTCAAGTAACAGATTTTCTTTTTTTAAAAATTGAATTTATTGGGGTGACAATGGTTAGTTTAATTATATAGGTTTCAGGTGTACAACTCTGTAATAATCATCTATATCTCACATTGTATGTTCATCACCCAGGGTCAGTCTTCCTTCCATCACCATATATTTGACCCCTTTTACCGTCTTCTACTATCTTCCCTCCCCCTTCAAACCTGAGATACTGGTTCTTCCAAGCCAAGGAAAACAAGCAAAAATAAGAGAAGTGTTTAAAGTCACTTACAGTAAGGACCAAGAGGAACAAAAGCATTGTCATCATCGGTAGCATTCATTGAGAATGTGGTTTATAATGCTTAGTGTCAACAAATCAAAAGAATATTCCCCCATGAAGTTTACTGTCTTCTTTGGTAGGCAGCTCACTGCCTTTTTAAATTTTAATTACTTATTTTTCTTTTGATATCTAAAAGTTCCAAAGCAAGGACAAGGTCAGAAATTTTACATCCAAGAAAACATGAGACAAGAACAGAAGAAGTGGTTTGAGGGAAGTCGTGAAAGAAGGGGAACAAAGTAGACAGGGTGAATGCAACAATGCGCCATCACAGGATAAACAATAAATTCAGGGAACTTATTCAGAAAATAAAAAATAGCTTGGCTTTGCTGAATTGTCAACTTCAAATGAGGAGGGGCAAAAATTTAAAGAAGTAAGTTCTGGACCATAGAAGAGGTGTGATGTTCAGGGACCCTTGATTCTCTAATGTGGTGTTTTATCAATGTTTCCCAAGTACACATAACAGTAATGAAAATCATATTAATACTTTTGAAAGTGTCAAAAATCTACTGAGTGCCTCCTATCACTTTAAAACAGTTTTAAGCACTTTTAATGATTTAGCTAATATAATTTGCATAACATCTTTGAGATCAATTTTTTTCTCCTAAAATTTTACACAGGGTGAACGTTGGGACTGGCAAGGATGAGCAACTAGTCCAGGTTTACATAGCTAAGAAAAGGTATGGATAAAACCCATCGATGTGGAACACCTCTAAAATATCTTCTCTTAACAAACAAGAGTCTAGAAACCCAATCTTATTTCCATTTTCAAATCTATAATTTCTGGTTCATAGTGTGGCCTTCAAAGAATAAAGAAACCACTGGTGGCAGAATCGGTGCTGCAATTCTTTCATAAGTGCAACATGAAGGAAATCACTCCAACATTCTGCCTTCCAGGAAACATGTCCTACTTGGGGTAGATAATTGTATCTTTTCCTAGAGTCTTAAGGCATCCTTTTTCGGCATCATAAATATATTCATTAATTCTCTCTTCCTGGTCTGCAATTAAACCTTCATCATAAGCAACCCACCATCACATCTGTGTGATGTTGAAATTATAATTAAATAAGGAACATTCACAGTCCATTTGTGGCACTAAAGTAAAATTCTTCACAAGCATACTCGTGTATACAATTTAGAAAACAAAAGATACAAAAATATTAAAAATGAATAATGCTTTATTCGGCTCAGCTGAACAACGATTAATGCCAGATATGAGTCACTAAGCATAGAACACATTTCAGCAGGAAAAAAGAAGGTGATGATTCAGTTGGCGGTAAGTGGATGGTGTTACAATGTTCTGGCACTTACTGTATAGGTTTAAACATCTGTGGCATGTGGGTTTTAATAAATTCTGCACTGTTCAGCCTGCCTAACTTTACTGAGCTGTGATTTCAGTGAGAAATTTCCCTCTCTGCCCACTCCGTGATCTTTCTGAATTGCAAACAGGTGCAGAGAGCTACAGCCTGCAGTGCTTTTGTTGTTGTTTTTACACAAATTTAATCACCAAAGTTTTGCTGTTTTTTTCTTTTAATCTACCTCTTCTATAATACTTAAGAAATTCACTATCAAGCATGTATATGATTAAGCTTGGGTTCCAAATATATTCACAAAGCAAGATAGGTACATTATCATAACATCAGGGGAAAGCATCATTGTGTAAATTTCTACTGGATGAGTTTGCATAAGACAATCCTGAGAGTAAATGCTTAAATATGATTAAAGCCACATTAAAAGTGAGATCTGTCACAATGAGATCCTAGGGGAAAAAATAAACACAGTAGTCAAAGCATCTCACCTGAAGATCAGACTTGTGCTCGTTAAACCTCATGCAAGTGAAACACAATGGGAGGGCATTTTTTCTTTTATGTAGTGAGTTTGAAAACTATGTAATTAAAATCATACCAGAATGTATCATAAGGGTTGGAGAACTAAGACTAATTAGAGAAAAAGCGAGAAGGAGAGTAAACAATGGAATGCTATACTTTTTAAATAGGCTTGACATTAAGAGATACATTAAAAATATATATAGCAGACATGAAGAGTGACCCAAACTAAAGAAAAAGTTGGTCTTCTTTTATAAATTGTACATGTAAAGTAAAAGCATATATCACCATTTGTTAATAGTATCATTTCAATTATGTGTTCCAACAGTAAAAAAAAGGGCATTCAGGGACAAAAATAAAATCTCACTAAAGAAAGATAATATTGGATTTAATGGACAGCTGGTCAAGGTGGCAACTTAGGTCAACGCTGTGCTCACCTCCTCCCACAACACATCAAACTTACAACTAAATAATAGGATAGCCATCATCGAGAGCCACTTGAAGACTAGCTGAACAGAAATCTTATCACTAAGGATATAAAGAAGCTACAACAAGATAGATAAGCCAAAAAATAACAACGTTGATTTGAAGGGTAAATCTCCTTTAGGAAGTATGTGACTGATTGCATTAATTTTTCCAACAAAATAGCTTTTAGAAAATAGGGTATTTACAATATTTACCACAGATTCTTTCATGCCCTCAATAAATATGTCTTGTCCCTTTAATATCTGAAAGAAGACATCAATTCACATATATTTTTGCCTATTGGCATTTAATGTTTGTTTGTGTGGAGTTTTTCCTGAATTTTAAAGTACTCCTCTATATAATTTCCAGATAATTTATCAGTGGTATCAAGCCCAAAAACCTAGTTCCCCCAAAGAAGAACAGTTTGTTATCTTCGTTTATGGTTCCACACTTGTCCAATCTGAAAATGCTGGAGTTGTGGTTATCATGTCCTATTCCTAATTAATGACTTACAAAGACTGATGAATACTTCATTTGTAATATAACGTATGACTCATCATTATTTGCCATCTTCCCTGCCATTAGTGTCATTCATACTCAGAATAGATATACCAGCTGGGGTATTCTCGTGGATTCAGTGCGTGAAATGAGTGTGGAGAAACCTTTCCAGGTAGATGGAATTCATGATCAGAATTGCAGGGAGAGTGGAGAAGAGAGCAGGTTGACCAGAAAAGTCATTTTGTTATAGTGAGTAAGGATAACTGCTTTATCTTAAATATAGCATACACTTCCTGAAGGAAAAACAGTAGACACTCAAGGTGCTTCCAACCTGAAAATCCCAAGATTCTATGAGTAATCAAAAAGTAGAGTTGTTTTTGCTCAACCTGTTGTCCTCAACTTACCTTTAGTTTGCTCGAATTATTTCACTGACTTTGGGTATAATTAACTCCAGATTTTAAAAAGTAAACGGCAGTACACGATGATGAAAATGAATGGTTGAAAAGTCACAAGAGTTAAAGCTAATTTTCTTATAAGTTCTCTCTTTACATAGGCAGACGTTCTAATGAGCTTTGTTCAGTTGTTTGTTCATCTATCTCTGATTATACAGTCTTGTAATTATTTTTCTTTATTCTTTGTTCATCAATTGCTGAGCTGGGTAAGAACAACTTGGATTTAAGATACTGCTTTCAGGGAAGAACGAAATGAGAATTATGTCAGCAAGCTAGAAATTTTACAAGCATACAGCAAAAACAATTACTTTATTTTACTGCATTTTTCGGATGGTAAGAACGACACACCATTAGGTTAGAAATTGTAAATAAACCTATTTCTTCCCATATCGGTAGGAGACTCAACTGTCCGTAATTTTATTTTTTAATCCTCACATTCATTTACTAGGAAGAGGCAATCCAGCCTGAATCTCCCACCTCACCCCTCACCCCGCATAATATGGGCTCATCTCAGCGCAATGGTCATTTCTCTGCTGTGCAAGCCTTTCTCTTGCCCTGCCTCCTCCCACCTTTATTCTTCTCCCAATTTCTTCTTTAACTATCATGCTTTCCTTACTCTTTTTGCCATTACCACATCCCTTTTTCTATGCCCAAGCCTAAGCACTACCAGCAGCTTAATCTCACTAGCAGCCAAAAAACAAAATTTCATTCTTTGAAAAGATTAACTCAAGGAGGTCCCTCAGCCAAGTTTGAAGAGGATGAGGAGAGCCCAAGAGACAAATCTCCTCTCCAAGCTTTAGAACAAAGCTCCCAACCAAATGGCTGTGGCTAGGAATCTCTTTTCCCACAGCTTCCCATCGAAAGTCGCTTCTCATCATTCGGGTCTCTACTCAAGTGTCAGGTCCTCAGAGAGGCTATCCTGAACACTGATGAAGATCTGGGTCCTAAAATAATAGGGAGCAAGCCTGAGAGTGGATCAGAGAAGAGGGTTCCCTAGTCAGCACTGATGTGGGGGACATGCACATACAGCAATGGAAACCAGGCAGGTAGACCTTAGCACTAGGAGCTGCAGTCCCCGGCCTCGGTGGCCAGACATCTGGGATCAGCGGGAGAGAGCAGCCCCCCTGGAGCCATGATGGAGCCTTCTTGCCACTACTGCCCACAGGCAGGATGGCGGGAGGGATATGAACCCTCAGTGAAGCAGAAGGCCCCCAGGAGAAAGTGGGGGTCAGTATAACATAGTGAGTTAATCAAATGTAGGGAGAAAAACACATGATCATCTCAATCAATGCAGAAAAGGCATTTGACAAAAATCAAACAACTTTCATATGATAAAATCACTCAACAAACTAGAAATAGAAGAAAAGTCCCTTAACTGGCTGAAGGGCATTTATAAATCCATGGCGCTATGGAGCGCCACCCAAACTAGCATGGGTGGGGAAGTGCCGTTCATACATGTAAACAACTCTATGGAGACATTACTCTGTGATGAATGGGAGGAACACACACCCATCCGTGTAGGCAGATGTGGGGTCAAGGCAAGTATGTTTGTATACATTTATTTTGTTTGAGCAGGGGAGATTTTAGAGTGTCTGTGCATGCCGGTGAGGATAATTGGATCCAGCATGTGAAGTTGATGATGCAGGAATAAAGAGGGAGAATACAAGAAGCAAAAAGCCTTGAGATGAGGGCAGATCAACTCCAGAACATATATTTAGAAACTAGCCTTTGAAAGCAAGAGGGTCACTTCCTTAGTTGCATCAGGAGATAAAAGAGAATAGATGCAAATATGAGTAATTTTGAAGATGTATAGGAAAACAGAGGAGATACTGTGTAATGGTTTGTTACCTTTTCATCAGTGTGTAAGTTAAACCATAATTCTGAGTATGACAGTGCCAAAAAAAAAAAAAAAAAGATGTCAGAGGAGGTTAAAAAGAGAAGAGAATGTCAGCAACGCTTGGCATGGAAAGTCAGAAAACTTCACTTGTAAGAGACAGGATGTTGGATTATCTGACAGTGCTGAGAGCCCAGCTGATACTTCTATCAGACACTTGAAATTAAACCAGTGGGTCCCACTGTATGGTTTTTACTTGCTGTATTCACCTCCGTGAGCACAGGCATGAAGGGGTTCCGGGATTGAGTTCATCTAGGGTTGGGTGTTGCAAGCCAAATATGACCAGCAGAATATGGAAGAAGTGAGGTGAGAGTTTTTTCAAGGGGAGCATTACAGTGACGGATCAACACACTGAGCAGTACCAAAAAATAAAATTAAATAAATAAGGAGAAAGGAAAAGGGACCTTTAGTGAAATAAAGGTTTGGAATCAATGAACTGTAGGTCAAGATAGAGTTGAATAATGGTTCCAGTTTGAGTACCTAAGCAAGTGAGCTGGAAGGGGTTGAAGAGAAAAAGAAAGTTTGCAATTGAGATTTGGGAGGTGGAAATTTTTTATTTAAAAAAAAAATTTGAAGTGCACGACCATGAGAATCTAACGTGGAAGGTAAACTACGATGGAAGGAAAAGTTATTGGAGTTGAGGTCAAGAAACTGGAAGGACAAAATGTAAAAGGGGCCTCATCATGGACGTTGACAGGAAATGGGTGGGAGGAGGAGAGAGATATCAGTACGCAAAGTCTCTAATGAAGGAACAAATGTCCATGAAGTCCTAGGATGACATCCAAGAAGTCCTAGGATGACAACAGTGAGAAGGTGGACATGGGGATATATCGGAATGTGTGAGCAAAGGTTTCCAAAATAGTTAAATAACAGTGGCCTGGACGTGACGATGGATGACACTGAGACCTGAAGGGGGAGAAAGGATAGTTATTCAGTCTCTGGCCCCACAGAACATAATGTATGAGAAAAAGATCATCCGGTTGATATGTCTAAAAAGGAAGCAGTGGCTTTAGCAAGTAATCAAATTTAGTTAAGATGACGAGGTAAGAGATTCAAGATACAGGGAGATTCGTTTTTCACATACCAGGAGTTCCAGAGCAGCACCATAAGGATTTGAAAAGAAGACGAGGACAGGAGGAGGTTACTTTAAGAAATGTATACATGTGGATGATATTTCAGGTATTAATGGCTAACTTATATTTTGGTTTACTAAGGCAAACAAGCAGGACCCAATTATCACACGACTATCCACTGAGATGTAAAACTTAAACTTGCCAGTTCATCCTAAAATTCTCCCTCTTGTTTTACCAGCCCAACCTGACGGGTCATCCAGGTTTACATTTTTCTAGACGTTATCCCCTCCTTTCCTTTCACACTGCCTTTTAGTTCAAGCAGTCTACATACATCTCTCCCTGGTATTCCATTAATAAGCTAACTTATATTTTTGCCACCAGCCTCAAACCCGCATATTTAAGCCCAACATTTGTGCTTCTGACAAGCTGACCTTTCTTAAAAGCAAATCTGATTAGGTCGCTCCATTGTCCCTCCCCCACCCCCATTTTCAGGGGCACCCATAGTCCTTGACCATCTAGCCCTAAGTCTCTCCAAAGCCATCGCTCTCATCCCTTTCCCACAATAAAGCTTTACTTCTGGCATGCTCGGCTTCTCATAATATTTGCCAGGGTCTCCTTCCTCCCTGTGTCTCTTTCCATCATCCGCTATGCTATTCCCTTCTTTCTTCCTCCAGTTAATTGCCACACCTTTACAAAACCTCAGCTCATGTACATACACGCAGGGAATTGAAACTCACATGTGGCCAGGCTGGCTGAGATACAGTCCTCGGTTCTCCTGTAGCATCCTGCCCAAAGCTCTATTGAAGAGCTGTTTCACTAAACTGTAACTGCTCGCGCTAACAATACAAGTTAAACAAGACATGTTTACCGCATTGCAGAACAAATATAGTCTCTCCTTAAAAGTTTAAATCCTTTTGTTCCGACTGCTATAATGACTAGTTCTATTTGGTTTTTGTCTCAATATTTCTTTACAGCAGAAATTTAGATTATGGAAATGAGATCCCAGGAGGAAAGTTTACTTTAGTCACCTAAAGGATTCATGACTCAAGTATCATAGGAACCAGTAATTCTTTGTCAGTTACATTGTCACGCAAAGTGAATCACTTCTGTGAAAATCTAATCCCAGGAAAAAATACGTGTGAGAAACCGGAACAAATGTGTCCTTGCTCTCTGTCAATGAGGCCACTGTCATTTAATGGCCCTGTTAACATTTTGCAGTGACAACCACAATTATACCCCTAATGGCTGTGTGTCATTGCTCACGATGTAGAAGGAGTGAGAGGACAGATGGATCGAGGGAAACTCTGTCATCTATGATGCAAAACTATGTAGAGATTATGATGCAATAAGAAATCATTTGGCAAAATTTCCACATACCAAATAAAGCTCATAGCCAATGCCTCACTGTAAATTTTAACATAGCATTTATAAAATCGTGGAAGCAACACAGTTCCATCCTGCATGTAGTGCAGCAGCGTTTAGAGATGATGATAACATGGGATGGGACCACTGTAGAGTCAGTATTTCCATATCTTATATGGTGATGGAAGGAGAACTGAGCACACCATGTGATATATAGATGATGTATTATAGAGCTGTATACTTGGAACCTATGTAATTTTACTAACCATTGTCACACCAATAAATCTAAATAAATAAATAAATAAATCTTTCCATATCTTGTCTACAGATACCAAAACTGCTCTGTCAGTTACAACAATTCTTTGTAACTCCCAACTTCCTTCCTCAGGGGATTTCTGAACATATGGCAGAATACAAAAAATAATTTTGTAAATAAATGCACGTGCTAGTTAATATTTATTGAATACTTGATTTGCCACATACCTTGTTAAGTGCTCTGCGTGAATTGTATCATAGAGTACTTCCAACAACATTTGCAGTATGAGCTTTTTACTACCCTAACTTTGCCATTACAGAACAGAAATAAATAAATAAAATCAAGTTACAGGAAAATAAAATCTTTCAGTTACGCCTCTTTGAAACAGGAGAAAGCATGTTAGTTCCTGGTGGTCAGCTAATGTTTTCATGTACTTACTCTAAAATGCTTTCTCATGTGGCCTTTCACAAAGAGAATGGTCAATAACTTCAACAATACCCCTGGAATAAATTTATCAGCAGGTTTCATGAAGCTGTTTCTTGTAGGATTCTTCAATATATGCTTGGGAGTGAAATACAAAATCCCAACTGAAGACAGTTCTGCAAAGGAAGAAACTCCAGGGGATCCAGGCTCCCCTCACCAACCAATTGGAAACGTAATCAAAGAAGATACACAGATGGGAAATAAGTGTATGAAAAGATGATCGATACCATTTAACATTGGAAAGTGCAAATTAAAACAATGAGAGACCACTATACCCTTATCGGAATGGCTAAAATCCAAGCACCTGACAATCCCAGCTGCTGGGTGTAATGCAAAGCAACAGGAACTGTCCCTTGTTGCTGGTGGGAATGCACTTTGGAAGACAGTTTGACAATTTCTTATAAAGCTAAACATAGGCTTCCATATGACCCAGCAATTATGCTGCATCTGGTTGAGAGACACCTGTCTACAAACCCTTCTTCCCAGCCCCCAGGACTATTCTCACCACTGTTTCTCCCAGAATTGATACTCTCACTGGAGCCCAGGAACTCTTAGATCTATTGTCTGAACCAGGCTGAGTGAGAACATGTATGGTGCTCATGTCCCCCATTCCTGCTGCCACCGCTAGCTTTTCTTCCCCTACCAGGCCACAATGGACACAGAGACATGTGAAATGTAGGACTTCTCTGGGAAGCTATACCCAGGAAATGGAGCACCAAGAGCAATATTCTTGTATTTCTCCTAACCTATCCGAATATTTCTTTTTCCCTTCTCCTCTAAAAATTTTGATTCTTGAGTAGGAATTAGGATATCCCTATGTGACTTACTGCCCCTTGTTTACCTTCCAGGCTATGCCTTGCAGGATAGGAAAGTCTTTCTCTACCTGTGTAGCAAAAGCTTCCCTGTATCATATCCTCATCTTGTCTCTTCAGTAGTTTTCTCTATGCTTAATTGTTTAGGCTTTGAGTTGATATATGAAAACCATCTCAGAGAATTCCAAGAAAGTATGTTTTCTCTCTCTCGTGAAGTTCAGACTCTCAAGACCACTGTCCCACTGTGGACTTTAAAAAAAATCTGCTTTTAAACTCAATGCTGAACAATTATTTCTATGTTCTAGACAATTTGTGCTGTTCCTTTCCTGAGGCAATCAGTTTGGACTAAATGGCAAAAGGGCTGCAAGTGATAATTTTCTGCCCCTGGAGGATCCTCATTGCCTATCAGGACAATTTGTTGACAATGACAGACCTAGTAAATCTACTAAATCTACCAAAATAAATGACCTACATTTCCTTCATCCGATCCTCCTTAAGTATAACTTCTTTCAACTATTTTTACAATAGTTTTGCAGCAAGCAACTTAAGGTTATATTTTCTGGCCAGGTTATCAGGTGTATGTCTTTTGTGTAGGGGATAGGCTATATAATCTACTACATTTATTATCAGATGAGTATTTCCGCAAGCAAACAAGCCTGAATGGGAACAGGATGTCTAACTGAAGCAAAAATGTAATTCTCTGAATTTTCATTTGTAAACCCATGGCTTACAAAGGTAAACCATTCAATAGAAGGAAGCTTCCTTCCTCAGAAAACAAGAAGGGATACTCAATCCACCATTTTCTTTTCTCCATTATTAACAATAACCATGATTATAGTAAGAAATAATGGTTGAACGCTTCTTATATATCAGTCAGTGAAATGAATGCTGTATATGAATTGTGTGTGTGTGTTACAACAAATTACATATTTTTTCTGTCATTTGCAATTAACATAGATACACAGTTTGTAGAGATAACTTTACCTTACTTTAAAAATATTTTAAATTTCTAGCATATCTTTTAGAAAATCTTAGATTGTAAGCATGACTTCATCACTCACTTTAATGAAATACACATTCCCTTTAAGTATCTAAAACTTAGGTACTGAGCTAGGAACTGAATGGCCCTAGACAGCACTTCCCTTTTTACTTATTTTAGAACTATCAGTAAATTATTTGCCATGTCTTAAGTATAATAAAATTAACTTCACTTAAAAGATTTTCACTTTACTCAAAATATTTAATAGAAAGAAAAAATATCTTGCAATAGTATCTGATTCTTGGAAATATATAAATTTTGGAAATGTGTAGATGTCTAATTCCATGGGATGAAAGGGATATATAGGAAAGCTCAAAGAAAAATGAAAGAAAAGTAAACAGAAGAGGGAGGTAGGGAGAGAAGGAGGGAGGAATGGAGGAAAGGTTAAGAACTTTGAGTAGGAAGAGAGACATAGAACAGTTCTATTAAACATTAGTTACAAACTAACTGGTTAGTCTTTCTATTTTCCATAAGGAGATCAATTTTTCAAACTAGAAAAGATGGTACAAACCATAAGCAAAAAGGGCAACTCTAAAACAAATATGAAGTAGTTAAAATATCAATTAGAGGACATTTACTGCCACTAATAGAGGATGAATATTGTTCATAATAGAAAGGCAAATTGGAACAACCTTTCTAGAAGCAATTTGAAAACATGCACATAAAACCTATCTCATTGCTTCATTGTTTCTATGAGGGAAGACTGAAAAGAGCCCAAATGTTTAATAATAGAGTGTGCATTACATAAATATATATACAAACCATAGAATACTATGAATTATCTAATTTTTACAATGCATATTTAATTTAAAAAAACAAATAGTTCTTGGAAAAACTTTCCAACTTACTTATCTGAGGTAATCAATGAATATGTTTTCAAATAGAGCTGAACTGACTGAATCAAATTTCAATGACCTCTGAAATTAATCCCCATAAAAGGAAAATGGAAGAAACAAAATATGTCAAGAGAGGTTATTAAAGATCACTTTGAGGGTCTGATTAAAATAATAGAGCTCTTTATCCCAAAGCAGACACAAAAAATACACATAATTCTTTCTACTGGACACACATTTCAAAGAAGAAAGAAAAACAATATTTACCACACTAATCCTTCTGTCAACCTTCCATTTTCATGAAAAAAATAAGCCATGTCCCTTTTAACAAAAAAGGAAAGCATTAAACACAAGTTACAATAAAACTTTAATTCTTCTCAAAGGTCAAGTTCTAAAAGAAGATTGCTATGGTTTGGGCTTAAATAAAAGCTTGAAATTGTAAAGTTAACTATGACATAGTCATGTGTATGATACCTTTTTTTTTGCAAATAATTGATTACAATTTGCTTTCTTAATACAGCATGTAGGAAACCCAATGTGATTTAGGAAATTTCAAGTTGAAAATATGTCACATATGGGGTTTGGGGAGCTGGGTGAAAAAGGTAAAGGGTTTAGAAAATACAAATTGGCAGTTACAAAATCTTCATGGGGATGTACAGTACAGCATAGGGAATATAGTCAATGATATGGTAATAACCACGTATAGTGCCTGGTGGGTACTAGACTAATCGCAGGGATCACTGCATAAATTACATAAATGTCTTAACCACTATGCTATATACCTGAAACTAATATAAAGTAATACTGAATGTCAACTGTAACTGAAAACAAATAAATACTTTTTTAAAGAAAGAAAATATGTCACATCAATTCCTTTGTCCTCGTGGCAATGAAATTAACTTTGACTAGGTCTTCATCATTAAATTCTTTTTTAAGAAAAGGAGGGGGGAGAAAAGAATTTAATTGAATAATGTTGGTCTTCAAATAAATGTTTTCAGATTTATACGTGCAGTGAAACTAAGGTTTGAACACTCAGAAACTTCTTACTGTGTTGAAAAGCTTATAGACTTATTTGCCAATCTCCTCGTACACAAGAGCACCTTAGTAAAAATAACTGGTAATTTTTCATCACGATTTACAATGGAGAAAGTACGACCTTGAACAAGAAGATAGTCCTCTTTTTTCTTTTCCTCTCTTCTTTTTTTCCCAAGAACATGTGCCAATTCAGCCAAATCACCTGAAAAAAGTTCCAGATGGGCTCTATTTTTTTCTCTTTAAAATTTATCAAAAAAGGGGCCCACTCTGGTAGAAATTTAATAAATATTCTTTTCTGGGACAGCCAGGAACATTTGTACCATAAAAATGAATAAGAGCCATATTTTGTTCCCTTTCCTTCACAAAACACAAATGTGGGTAACTCACATCCTGTTTCTGACAAAGTACAACTTTCTGAGCAATTTACAAGATATTTAAGGATGGAGGGCAAGGAAAGTTACAGCGTTTCATGCTGGCAAGGAGAAAAAGTCATAAGACTGGGGAGCTTTTTCCTTTATAAAGTACAAAAACCAAACGTGTTCTCAATCTATTAAATTACCACCTATTAGAGTCCCTAATTTTTCTTTCAATTGAAACTGCTTGGAAAAGAAACATTTTTACCATTACAGAGTAGTCCATACTTCTCTCAGTCATCGACTGCTGTGTAACAAATGACCCAAGGCTTAGCAGCTTAAAACAACAATCGTTCATTACCTCAAGTTTTTGTTGATCAGGAGTTTGGGAACAATTTAGGTGGGTGGTTCTGACTCAAGGTCTCATGAGGTCACAGTCACGATGTGAGCCAAAATCCCTGTCACCTGAAAGCCTCACTGGAGCTGAAGGGCCCACTGGCAACAGCTCAGTGATGTGACTTTTGGCAAGATGCCTCAGTTTCTTGCTGGATATTGGCTACAGGCTGTTTCCCATCGCTCGAGCCTTCCAGGGGAATACACATGACATGGCAGCTGATTTCTCCCAAAGCAAGCAATGTGAGAGAGAACAAGCAAGAAGAAAGCCCCAATGTCTCTTATGACCTACCCTGAAAAGTCACACACTATGCCCTGTGCTTTATTCTATTCATCAGAAGCAAGTCACTAATTCCACTGACACTCAATACAGGGTGATTTAGGCTCCACTTCTTGTGTGAGTCGTGTCAGTGACTTTATGCACACACTGTAAAACATCATAGGCGTTGCAGTTTTCTAAAGGATCACTCGATTTTGAAATCTTTGAGGGTGACAGTGTACAAGCAACAAATGAAACCAGGAGCAAACAGCCCTGGAAGTTAATCATTCCATCCTGCCACTTGCTGAAGAGAAATTAAATAAACTTTATTCTCCCAAGAGCATCTTAAAATTTTTATAGAAAATATCTAAAGGAAATTCTAGAGTGGAGAGAATTGATTGACATAGATATTGCTATGGTTTTCTTCTTCTGTTCCATAACTCTACATTTTTATTTAAATTCACTAATCAGTTAAGAAACTGGTCAGTTAAAGAACTGAAGCGAATCAACATCAAAGGAAATCTGGGCCTGACAGTATGTGTCAGAGGCCTCTGTAACCCTGTGGGCTTCTTCTTTAGAGTCTTACATCTAAACTCTAAATAATTCTTCTTTTCCCTCATTGACTAAAAACATAACTGTCTATGATGCGCCTCTGTTACCTGTGCTATTACTGCACCTTCGCCAACTTTAGTTCATCATGCTTTCTTCTGACTTAAACAAGCACACTACACGGAATTTTCAATGCTAATATAGTACTACTCATCCTAATGGAGGCAAACATTGATACAGATAACTGAGAACAGAATATTTTCAAATGGGTTCCTGATTAACTTTCACATAGAGAAATACCATTTTTACAAAAGACTTATCTTCCCCATTGTGATTTCAGGTTTTAAATTGGTTTGCGTATTCTGATACACACAATGTGATATAAAGAAACGTATTGAGAAGCACCTATCTCGGCAAAAGATGCCGATTTAACACTTGCCATTGGCATTTCATAAGTGAAAATTTGAGGTACCTACATAAATTCCACATTATTAACAGTTTTTTTCAGTTAATGGCAGAAATAAATTCGTTTAATTTCAAAATACAGCTTTGCAACCCGCCTCTTGTTTAAATACTGGTTTTGGCTGGGTAAAGTACAGATCAATACAGACTTAGATAAGCATCCTGAAATGTTACCAAAATACTTTTTTCTAAATCCTGAATTTAATACAGGATATAAGTTTGCTTCTAAATAAAATGGATTCCCGGACACAGTGAAATTTGTTTCATTGCAGTGGGAAGGGGCAGGCAAGGGGGTTATTGATAACAGATAAAATCCAACAAGGAATGTGTGTTTCACTTCTGAGTACCAGGCAGTGCCATTCGTGAAGGCTTCATAAAAAAGGATTAAGGGAAACCCCGGAGTACTGACACATGTAAGAGCTGTCAATCACACTTGGTTATTAGGAAGTACTGAATTGCCCAAGGCTTTAGTGTCAGGTGGAATTGAAACTCCGTATGTGGTGTTATGCTTCAGTACCTAACTAGGCAGGGCTAAGGATGTTACACAAAATAGGGCTCTCGAATAGTTATCTATCAACTCACCACAAGGCTCTTACTGCAGCCATGTCCAAGCAAAATGAATACAGAGCCCCTCTTAAGAAACACCAAGGTTCCACTCTGTGATCAGTGAATGACAGTAATTGTTTAAAATAAAATGGATTCCACTTAAACTGCTCATTGCTATTTAAAAGCAAACTTCCACGTCCTGATAGTTTCCATGTACCTAGCTACTAAACAGGGTCGACCAGTCAACTCAGCAGGTTTCCCACTGCCTCCTACTGTCTGGCGTTGCTTTTGTTGAAGCCCATCCCCAGGACACCCCTCTCTGAAAACTGCTATCACCAGCAATCATCCCAAGTTAAGTACCTACAGGGACCTGCAAGTAACTAAAGTGAGGAAACCTCAGTAGTTAGACTGGTAAACAACACAGGATGATGAAAAATGTGGCAAAATGCTGAACTCAAGCCCTATCTAAAGAGGTTATGGATACATAACCTCAACCCCAAACAATTTTTGGCAAGTGGAAATGTGTATCCAACGTTGCTAGATCTTCTAATTTTTTTTTTCAAATGAAGCTGGAAATCTGAATTATGTAAAACTGTTCAGTTTTTAAATGGTGGCCAACAACCTTTTAAAAACCCGTGCAAAACAACCCCAATGCTTCTGCACATGTCTGTAGACTCCCACTTTGCAATGTGTTTCACGCTGTTTCCTCTTCTTTGTACATGTTACTACAATTTCATTAGTCAGGATGATGAGTGAAAATAAAAAGTAAAGGGTTTCAGGTAGTATTGGCACCCGAAAGGTTTTCCTAGCTGATGAAATTGTAGTCATTGAGACGAACAGATAGATCGTCAGCAGATCATCAGAAGGAACTGTGGGAAGCTGCCTGACGTGTTTTATGCCTGTAACAAATTCTCTCAGCCTATTGTGAAGTATTTGATGTCCTGACAAAATCTCCTCGTACATCCTTACTATGATCAGTACGGGGCAATTTTGTAGAAATGTTCTGTTTTTAGATGCCTGAATCTTTCCCCAAGAATGGATGAGAATGTTGCCCTAAATTTGTCATTTTTTACTGTGGTACATAATTAGAATAGCCAGGACAAATAAACCAGGACAAATAACTGAGCTGAAATGTAAAGACTTTTTTTGGCAAACATCAGGAGGAAAAATATTGAGAAAATATAATCTCCAAATCCATGTGTTCAACAAATATTTATTGAGTGCTACTGCATGTCAAGCCTATACTGTGTACTGAGCACACAATGGTGAGCATGACAAAAAAAACTTTGCATTTGCTCATGAAACCTGCAGGAAGTAAATGAGTCCACAATGAAAAGCAAAGAAGATGGGGCACAACAGTACAATGACATCATCCAGAGTGTGTGATCTGCGTGGAGGTACGCGCTCAGATTCTCTTTCAACGAGGGGCATACTGGCTACGGTGGGACGTGGTCGGGGACAGCCGTCCGCACTCCAGCTGTGCCTCAGGCTGTGCCTCAGCTGCTGAGAGCTGCCTTATCCAAGACCACCCCTATCAGATGGATGGCTGTGGCCAGTGAGGGAACAAGGAGGAGGAAAGGAGGTTGGGCCCTTTCAGCCCAAATGTGACAATTCCAATGGACAATACTCATTCCAGAGCATCCTGCCAGGTGGGCTGAGGCTTTCTCCTGCCTGCACTGTAATTTGGTTCCTTCCTTTGGTCATCATGCTCCCTTCCCTCGTCTTTCCCTGGAGTTGATCCCTAATAAACAAATTGCACACCAATCTCCATCTCAACATCTGCTTCTAGAGAACCTGGCCTGCAACCCAATGAATAGCAGAAACATTGAACACAGTAAGAAGGGAACAATCAGGGAAAGCTCACCAGAGGAATAGCGTTAACCCTAAGATTTAAAAATGGATAGAGGTTATCCCATCATTTTGCAAAATAAATGAGAACAGAGAATAAGGCCAAGATCCAAAGTTCTGATAAAAGATAAGTGTGGAAAGAAAGGAGCCATCTAGCACAGGGAGAGAAACAGGAGATGAGAGTCAAGAGTCAGACCTAAAAGCACAATTTAAGGTTAAAACTTATCATGAGGACAATGAGAAACCCCAGGAAGATTTAAGGAGGGGAGTGATCATTCTGCCTGCAGCAGAGAGACAAATTTGGAGGAGGACAACGCTAGAGGCAGGGCAGCCAGATAAGCAAATGTGCATCTGGGTTCGGAGACAACTAAAAACAACTAGAGAGTCAGGTCAGATGGATAGAAATGGGACGACACAAGAAACACAGGTGGTAGAATCACTAGGACATTTTGATTTGGTAAATGTGAGATGGTTAAGAGGAAGGGAAAGCAAGAATGTTCATTTGTTTTCTAATTGGTTCCCTCTGAGATAGGAAACATGAGAAACAGAGGTTTGTGGATTAGGGTTCTCCAGAGAAACAGAACTAATAGGATATGTAGAGAGAGATAGATGAGGAGATTTATTATAGGAATTGGCTCATGCAGTTATGGAAGCCGGGAAGCCCCCCTATTTGCCATCTGCAAGCCGAAGAACCTGGAGAGCTGGTGGTTAATTCAGACTGAGTTCAAAAGCCTAGGAACCAGGAGCTCTGATGTCTTATGACAGGAGAAGATGGACATCACAGCTCCAGAAGAGAGAAAGGATTCACTCTTCCTTTGCCTTTTTGTCCTATTCGGGCCCCAATGGACTGGACGAGGCTTGCTGCCTACATTGGTGATGCTGGATCCTTTTTACTCAGTCCATTGAATCAAATGCTAATGTCTTCCAGAAACACATTCAGAGACACACCCAGAAATAATGTTTTACCAGCTATCTGGGCATCCTCCAGGCCAGTCAAGATGACACATCAAATTAACCATCACAGTTTGGTAGGGATGATTTCAGCTTTGGACATGATGACATTGATATAGAAGTCTGTTTTCCAAGAGGGAATCATCAGCATTATCAGCATACTATCAGCATGTCATCTCCATAATATTAGCATATCATTATCCAATTGTGTCATCCGCACGTCATCATGTTATCGCATATTATTAACACATGGGTGCTCATGAATGCTGTGGGGTTGGAGAACATCTTCGGGGAACATTCGAGTGAGAAAAGAGGAGGGCCTTGGGCAAAAGGATGATTAATGCCAATGTTGAAGAGATGAGCAGAACAAATGTCGCCTGCTTGGGAGAAAGGCCAAGTAAGAAAAGGAATGACATTATTTGCAGAATTCAGCAGCACCTTATTGACACACAGTGTGTAGGCAGAAGCCAGATTACAAGGCCCTCAGGAGGGAATGAGGCAGGGGAGGCAGCTACTATAAGAACGTCTCAGGATATACAATGTGAAAGGAAGAGAGAACCAGGGAGAGCTGCTGGTGTTGCAGGATGATACTAATGCTTTGTAGTTGCTGGCTTTGTTGCTGATGTTGATTTTGTTTTAATGGGAGACATCAGTTTAAGTGGTTACAGGAAGGAACCAGTAATAGGGGAAAGAAGATTGAAAATATAGGAAAGGAAGCAATAAAAATATCCTCAGTAGGCAGGAGAATATGAGATCCAGAGGACAGGTGGACAGAATACCCTTACAGACAAGATGCCTCTTTGCGTTGCACCCAGGTCTTAACTGATAAAGGCGATTGAGGGATGACACTGAGGAGTGAATGCTGTTGTGAGTTTTACATTATCCACAGTTCCTCTAGAAACAAGAGGCACAACTCACTCTGCAGGGCCATAGGAAGACCCCAGGCTTTGGTCAGGAGGCAGAAGACAGGAGCGTGGGCAGCATTTACTTAGGCCACGCCTTTATTGGGCTTCTGTGGGAAAGGTGAGGCAGGGCAAAGTCAATAGGTTACAATTGGCCAGTTTCAAGAATTTCGGCAGGCTTTGGCGTATAGGGTTGCTTGGTACCTGGCCCTGGGATGATAAACGCAGGGGAATGCTGTCTGTGGTGGTATACAACCTTGGGATGATGAAAGCAGATTGTCTCTGGTGGTGTACAACCCAGACAGAGGACATATACGGCTCTAGACTGGCTAGTTTCCATATCAAAGGTATCCCTCCAGCTGAGTCCTTTGCTATTTCGAAAAATCGGCTAGCTCTTGAGAGCAGCTGTCTCTCCCCTGCCAGAAAGGTATTTTTAAGGATGTCAAAACATCATAATATACAGAAAATAAAAAACAAAATTAATACACTCTTGAATTGTTACATGAGAGAGGGGAAGAGAAAAAGAATGGGTGGGGCAGAGTCAAGTTCTAATGTCTAGAAGGAAATTTGAGTACTATTTCTTTGGACTCTATAACCTCGATTAAGTCAGAAAACAAGTCAACAGATGAGAGAGCCTGACTAGCCGGCAAGGAGATTTGACAGTAGAGAGGATGTTTTGAAAGGGAGCTTTGGAGATTAGGGAGAAGAGCTGACAAGAACAACAAAGAAGGGTTGCTGTGCGATTGATAACAAACTTTCTGCTTCCACCGATTATGTACTTTCTTTCCATCTCTTAAATAGCAGGGAGTTTTTACTCCTCACAGCAAGTATTCTTAGCTTGTTCATATGGGCATCTGTTCCTCACTCCTCCTCCCATGATTATTTTAATAAGTGAACAGGGAACAACACCTCAGGACAAATTTGCTTCACACGCTCTGAAAGGAAAACTAAATTCAGGAAACTAATTGCTAATGTTACTGACAAACGGAATTCATAGAATAATAGATGCAGAATTCCAAGAGACCACGCAGGTTGCTCAGTCCAATCGTCCTTCTGTTGCCATCCCGGAGAGATGGTCCTCAATAGAAGGTGCTTGTAAAAGTGCATGCTAGGGGTTGGATTTCTGAAGTACCGAAATATCTTATTAAGGAAGGTTTCAAATATAAGATGTCCCCTGGTAAGAAGTCTCAGGAGAGTTCCTTCATGAAGTTACAAGCTGTCTTTAATAAATCAGCACAGATTCTAGAAGATACTATAATTGGAAACTTCTCAACTATAGCTTTCACTGAAATATGCTATGTATGTACAAGTGGAGTCACAAATAAATGAATCATGGAATGTAAAGATCTGTGCCTTATGAATAACCATTATAGAAAAGTCAGAATTTATAAAATAAAGGAGTTAGAACATTGTTATTTATACTCTGAAATGATAGCTTTCCTTTTTACAGATTTCTCACAGGAGCAAATTCTTTCAGTAAAAATGTGAACGTATTTGATCTAATAGAATCTCTGAAGGGAAATTTTTATCCTCAATCATTCCCTCTCTTTCATCTTCTACCTCTCTCATGCTTATTCCCATATGACTCTGTCCCTTTCTACAATTATTACCCATATTAAAATAAAACAAGTTTGATTTCTACAGATATAAGTAGATAAGTAGATAGATAGATAGATAGATAGATAGATAGATATACAGATTTCCATAATGCCTTTCAAATTTGTACAAGTTACTTTAAGATACATTTTCTACCACCAATTTCCTACTGCCGACTGAACTTCCTCTCTCTGATAAGAATTGGACTCCAGATTGTCAAATCTAACAAAGTTTATTGCTTGTCCAACAGCCTTCCCCTCTCACTCCCAAGATTCTCTCCCAAGATTCCTCACTCACCAGGAATCAGGTGACTACATGCATGATAACTGCATCAGCCTGTTCAGGAAATTTCATTCCCTTGACAGTAGTTTAGGAGCAGCTCAGCCATGGGTAAATGATGCAACTCTAGCAAATGAGGTACTTTAACACATTATCACAAACTTAGTGGCTCAAAGCAACACAAATATTACCTTACAGTTTGGGATGTCTGAAGTCCAAAAATGGTTCTCACTGGTCAAAAATCAAGGTGTTAGGAAAGCTATATTCTTTCCAGAGGCTCTGGGGGAGAATCCATGTCCTTGCCTTTTCCAGCCTCTAGAGGTTGCCTGCATTCCTTGGCTCAGACCCCGTTCCTCCATCTTCAAAGTCAGCAATATTGGACCAAGTCTTTCTTACACTGCCATCTCTCTGGTTTTCCCTCTCCCATCTCCCTCTTCCACTTATAAGGTCCCCTGTGATTACTCTCTGCCCACCCAAGTAATGCAGGATAACATGGGCATCTCAAGCTCAGCTGATTAGCAACCTTAGTTCTATCTGCGATTTTAATTCCCCTCTGCACATAACCCACCTCATTCATAGGTTCCAGGGATTAAGATGCGGATATCTCAGGAGGCCATTATTCTGCCTACCACAAAATGTGGGAAGTCTGCTGGGCACTTTCTGGAAAGCTTTCTCTTTCTGATATCAGAGACATGGGGGAAAGAAACACTCTTCCTTCCTCCTCTGGAAGTTGACAATTGCATGGGCTACCTGGAATTGTTGTGGTCATTGTAGGATCCTAAGGAAAGCCAGCCTAAGCCTGCAAACTTTTAACATGGGGAGAACATATCATGAATATGTATATATCCTTGATGAAATGGATGAACCACTCAGGAAACCAACTCCCGGGCAATTCTAATTCTATTTCTTGTTACATAAGATAAAACTTGATTTTTGTGTAATCATTGTGCATTGTGTTTTCTGTTTCTTACCATGCAAGCATCCTAACTGATGTTTTGCCTTCCTACATTCTTCTGGGTGTTTGACAGTTTTTCTTTTCCATTTTGAAACATTTACTAAGCTTCTGAAGCATTGCTGCCTCCTGGTTTCTTCCTACCTACCCCTCAAGCCATTCCTTCTCAATTTCATTCAAAGGATCTTCTCTGCTTACACGGTGAGTGTTGGTTTTGCACTTGGCTCCATCTTCTGTTCTTCTCACCTCTCTGTTCTCCCTCAGTGAACTCATTCTTCCAAGGCTTTAACTATCCTTTACACCCTAATTTATATTTTCTACCTCTATTCCTGAAATTTCTGCTGACTCTAAATCTATGTTTCCAATTGCTATGTTTTAATTGACAATGTACAGGATTCCATGAGAGTACTGAACAGGGAAACTCGCAATTCAGTTAGGAGGAGACCATGAGAGACTGCAAGCAAGGAAGAGGAACTACTCGAGTGGAGAAGTTTGCTTTACTATATAATCAGGGAAATGAGAAAAGATGGGAAGGACAGTCCCATCTTTAAAACATAGCAAGGGGCTTTACATGTATAAACTCACTATTGCACATGTCTGCTTGGATATCCCTCCCCAACTCAGCTCAAAATGTGCCTTTGCCTTTTGCCCTTTCCTGACCTTTGTGATGTATCCCCCACGTCAGGGAATGATTCCAATACTTAATTCACTAAACCACGTCAAACACAGAGAAGATGGTTTCCACCCTCCGCCTCATTCAGGCACTCTCCACCCTGAATTAGTCACTTAAACTATGGCCTCAGCCTCCTTAAAATCCCTTAGTCTTTCCCTCCTCCTCTCCAGACCTAAAGTCAGGACTTTGGTTCCTTATTTGTTACCCTACAAAGTCCTTTTCATTGGCCCTCCCTGTATTCAAACTCTGTAAACCCTTCACCACAACCCGGCATCTCCATTGCCCATCCGATGACCCCTCTACAATTAAGGTAAAATCACATCAGTCCCCGGTTTGAAATCCTGCCATGGACTCCCATCACTTTTAGGCTAATAATAAACATTCAACAAATGGTAGTAACAGTAATATAGTATACATTCATTCATTGTATTACCTTATTTCATTTATCTTTCCAACCATCCTCTGAGTTAATATTACTCTTATTTAGCAGATTGAAACAAACTGCAATGTACATAGTGCTTATGATTTCCAAAGGTCACACAGCTACCAAGTGTTAGAGTTGGGTTTCATCCCAATCACTCTAACTCTAAAACCCAGTTTTCAATCATTCATAGTGCTTAAATTAGGTCAAAAGGACTAGCCACTGCCTAACCTTCTAAAAAGATCCCTTGCCAGCCTCTCCCACTCCCATCTGGATCTCTCCAGCCACATTAATCACGTAGGGTTCCCCTAAAGTGCCACGTGTCCTTGCTTCTCAGTAACACCACATAGGTTCTTCCACCTACCAAGACTGTCCTTCCCATCTTTTCTCATTTCCCTAATTATATAGTAAAGCAAACTTCTCCACTCGAGTAGTTCCTCTTCCTTGCAGTCTCTCATGGTCTCCTCCTAACTGAATTGCGAGTTTCCCTGTTCAGTACTCTCATGGAATCCTGTACATAGCCAATTAAAATAACAAGTTATCATTTCTTATCTGCTTTGCTATAAGACAAACATAGCAAGGGGCTTTACATGTATAAACTTACTTAATTCCCATAGAAAGGAAGAAAAAGTGCCTGAGGTTATATCATGCTACGGTCACACTGTTCCACAGTCTATGTTTGCTATGGTCTGAATGTTCGTGTCCTTCCCAAAATTCATATGTTGAAACCTAGTTCCCAATATGATGGTATTTGGAGGTGGGGCCTTGGAGAAGTGATTTGGTCATGAGGGTAAAGCCCTCCTCAATAGGATTAGTGACTTTATAAAAGAGGCCCCACGGAGCTCCCTGCCTCCTCCTCCTGCCCTGTGAGGACACCGAGAAACGACAGCTTTCTGTGCATCAGAAAGCAGGTCCTCACCAGACAGTCGATCTGCTTATGCCTGGATCTTGGACTTCCAGCCTCCAGAACTGTGAGAAATTAATTTCTGGTGTTTATATACCACCCGGTCTATGGTTTTATTTGTTTTTCTCTAGCAGCCCAAACAGACTGGGGCGTTGTTCTGTCTTTTCTACTTTAGAATACATTGAGAGCAGGGACCACGCCTCATATGATTTTCAATACCCAGGACCTGGGCCAGAAAAAAAAAAAAAGGTTGTTTGCTGATTATTTGATAACTGAATGGACCACCTATTAAATGAAGACATCTGTTGACAGTGCAGTTGTATAGGAAGATAAAAAACATGTTTTTGACATCTTACAGAGCATGAAAATGTCATATGATTATGTATGAATTTCTGCCTCCCCTGCCCCTACTTTCCTGTGAGTTTCTTAGTGCCGTGAGCCATGCCATATTCACCCTGGACTCGACCCAAGCACTTACCACAGGTGCTCAGCAGACAAACCAAAAAGTTAAGTTAATCATCAGAAATTAATGTTGGCTTTCTCGCTCCACTTTATGATATGCCACATAAATGCTCAAGACAGTAAGGAATCTTTACTAAATTTCCAGTAGCACATCCAGCACAACCGAAATCAGAATTACTGCCTGGCTAAGTTTATTGTAGTCCACTGTGATCCACCATAATCCATCTGTTTTTTTCAGAGGCCATATTGGTGAGTTGAATGGGGATACGAGGTAAACATCATTCAATTATCTCAAGGCAAATAAAATGACACCGTTAGCACCTCTACTGCAGTTTGAAAAAAAACAGATAAGAATTCCACTTTAAGTAGTATGCTTCCCACAATGTTATTTTTTTGCAGCACTTAACTATCTCTTTTCTTATACTAGGATGCTATCATTATACTGTTTCGTGAATTTGTATCATACTTTGCTAAATAGATTTAAGTTACTCTTTGATGGCAATTACATTCCATTATGAACAATGCATATATGAATGCTTAAAAGTTATTACAGTATCTCTGAGATATTCTAAATGGATATTGGAAGATGAGCTTGTCCCTTTCAGCAGAATCTCTAAAAGGCATAAAAGCTACAGACGTTCTGGGTGTTTCAATTATAATGAATGTTGATTGGATATCTGGGTATTGTGTACCAGGCAACTTTTAAGAATCCCTGAGGTAGCAGAGTTAGGAAGCAGAACTAATAGCCCTGAAGAAGTAAGAAAACACACACACACACACTCCTGAGGAAAGAGGCACGGGTTACTGATTTACATTTAGCAAAAGTTTTGATTTATTCTCAAAGAGGCAAAAAGAGTAACAAAGACAGGGAAGGACCTCGTTCTCAGAATTACTCTGGGGAAACCATCAGGTAGATAATGTGACTGGCCCCGAAGTCAGCGCTTAGAAAGGTTGGAAGTTTTAACACTGAGGAAGGCTTGGAGTCTTGTCAACCTGCAGGCACAAGGTTGCCCAGGAAAAAGACCAAAACGAGCTCAGCAGAGAAAAAAATCACTGAGACCTCTAAGATTAGCAAATTGGCCCTAAGAAGTACCTCTCTATCACAGTTGAAACACAAGAAGTTGGAGAAAGGAGGCTATATTGACACATGATGGCTTTTGTCCTCTAGTCTTGCCTTCCTTTTTCTTCACGTCTCGGCAATTTTCCCCACTATTCTTTATTCTTCTCTGCCTCTCTCTCATTTTGCTTTCTCTGTCTCTCCCTTTGTTATAACTCATCATCCTTTTTCCAATCTACATACTCTTATCTGAATTGTCACAAGGTATAACTTTAAAGATTGTTAAATAAAATAAACTTATAATAAAATAGATAAAAGTATATGTAAATATAAATAAAATGGATTTGTAATAAAATATTTATAAATAACCAAAGTGGCACTCATTTAATAGTGTCTACACTTCATTTAAAAAGCAGGTGAAATTAATGTATATTTTTCTACCTCAATGAAAAATCGACAGCAATTTGCAAGTAAAAAAAAAAAATGTTCTTACCTACTTCAATTTAGACATGAAAGCTCATTTTTGACAGATTTGTCTAAGAAAATTGATTTTTCTGCTTTCAGACCTTCAAAGGAAATTGCTGTGAATTACCTTGTGTTTTAATATATATTATGTAACAGGAATGATGATTAATCAACACTGATTTGTTTCTTTCTTTCTTTGCTCTTCATTTCCAGCCTGATTGTCCTATTTTCTAGTTTGCATTTTCTTCTTCAATATGAGGAACTTAGCCTTGAGTTATCAGTCAATATTTCAAATCTACTTAAAACATTGAGTTCTTAGAGAGGTAGTTCAAATTCAACTTATAAATTGGTGTTGATTAGATTTGAAGAACTATCAAAAACAGACATAAAATATATGTAATAGTTGGCGTACAATTTTTCTTGCAGTAGGTAAAGTTTAAGATCTAATTATCGTTCTTTATTTTCGTATATTGTGTTTCATCAATGAACTTGCCCATTCTAGAGTTAAGATTTATTGAACAATTTAATAGGTTTGTACAGGATCTTTACGTTCCTTCCTCCTGCTCCAGACTTCATAACGTGTTCTGAGGAGATGGCAGTCCTAAAAGTATCCAATCCGATCCCCAGATCTGGAGAGAAGCGAATTATATATTTTCTTCATCTTTTTTTTTCCTTCAGCCTGAGGAAGAGTGTAAATGATGATGAGGATGTCCGAAAGTGAACAATGTAGTGACTTTCTCTGAAGGAAGCAACAGCTTCAGTACTATATGCTCCATAGAGGGATGTCTATTGCTGAAATGGGATGCACTCCATACTTAGAAATGTGAATTTTGGTACCCAAAATTTAAGAAAAATATCAGAAAAGAGCATGGCGCCCAGATGGCCTAACATAGTTTGAAGACTTTGTTTCTAAACTCTATTATTCTCCACACCATTCCTTGAGGCCACAAAATATATGATAGTCCAGCCCTAAAGTGAAAGTTCAGAAGAGGAAAAAAAATAGTTTTAGATACAGTGGAACAGAATCATTACTTATTTTACTTCAGGGCAAAAAAACATCTGTACAGAGCTCCTGATACAGGAACAAAACAAAAACAAGTGGCATAATGAATATGAAAACACACCAAAACAATAATAAAACTCAAAAGAGAATTTTAAAAACTAGAACAGAATTGAAAGATATACAAGACTGGCGAAAAATTGGAAGCTTAATTTCCTTGAGAAAATTCAACAAATGGAAAAGAATGTTCATACATATATAATTATTGAGGACATGATGCAAGAAAAATTTCCCTGAAATAAAAGAAAACCTGCATTTGCAGGTTAAAAGAAGACATTGTGACCCTTAAAATTTACTACAAAATGTTCAATACTAATATATTACGTTGGTGCAAAAGTAATTGCGGTTTTTGCAATTGTTTTTAACCTTTGTTGTAAAACTGCAATTACTTTTGTGCCAGCCTAATACTTCCTACTCACACTGTCAGGCTTTAAAGATAAAGAAAGCATGCTTTGGTCTTCTAGCACAAATATTAAATCTATAAAAGGAAAGAAAATCTCCCTTCTTGGAGAGACCGCTTCTCTCAGTAACTGTTGAAGACAATGCAACAATCTAAAAAGCTAGAGTTGTGTGGGTAAGGAGATAAGAAAAGGTGACCCAGTAGAGTTATATCCAGTCAAGATACGATTTAAGAAATTTAACAGCATGAAGAAACTAAGAATATATAGCATCCAAATCCTCCTTGAGGAAGGGGGTTGGGTGTGATAACTACTGTGTCAAATCTACATAGAATTCTGCACTGGAGAAGCTGTGGCAAAAGGATTGATAGTGAGTGATGAGTCCATTTAAGTAGCATCGGCTAAACAACCATGGCAACTATGGTTAAGGAACAGTAAAACTCATAGATCTGTACAATGTAAAATATTGATAGAACTATTGAAAAGAGAGGTGAGGAAAGAGGAGAAGGAAAAGTATGTCTTTATCAGAGCAGGAAAAACTAAAACTCTCCAAAAATGAAATATAAGTGAAAAATACTATCGCTACTCAAGTTTCTCCCAATACTTTTTCTTAGACTTCAAAGGAGCTTTTAAGAAAGAATGTCTTATGATTAAGAAATGCTTATTAAATTTAATTCCTATAGTTTTACATATGTCTTTTTTATTGTGTGAAATTCAGGTAAAAAATAAGCATAACATTTTACTTAAGAATAGTGTTTTTAATATATTTTTGAAAGCACTTCTATCTACCCATCCCTGTGTCCATTTCTCTGCAGAAATGTCCAGAGAAAGGTATCTCTGTTGATATGTAAGGGACAGAAAATGAATAATGTTTCTTCTTGGGTGGTAAAATTTGACTGAGTATTTTTCAAGTTGTTATCTTCGTGCTTTCCTGCACACACACAGCCCAGCATTCTGCAAAGTGTGAAGACCACATGAAAGGTTCCAAAATTCAAGGATGAAGATAATGTTTAATCCACAAATGCTCATGAAACAGTCATTGGAGGAATTTCACTAATTGGCTAAGAATGAAGCAAATGGTGGGGTCTAGATAAGTGCTGCACAATGGTTCACAAGGTCTCAGAAAAGAACTAAAAAAAGAATACATTTGCATTTATTCTTACAGAATGTAAAACAAACATGAACTTATAACCA
This sequence comes from Rhinolophus ferrumequinum, assembly GCF_004115265.2. NCBI lineage: Eukaryota > Metazoa > Chordata > Mammalia > Chiroptera > Rhinolophidae > Rhinolophus > Rhinolophus ferrumequinum. Next base: position 48,383,246 of record NC_046302.1, on the reverse strand, counting down.
TGCATTATATTTATAAAGGTCAAGAATTTGCTGGTATAGAGACAACGGAAAGTAGAAGTGAAAAGAAAATGCAAATAAGACACTACCTTAAACAACTATAAATGTATAGGAAATGGTTCAATAATTCATCTTGATTTCACAATTAGAGAAAATGATATTAAATAAAGTTTTGAAAATTGTTGATTTATCACTAACAGAATTTAAATTGGCATGAGAGTATAAACTGGGAGTTAATCCAGAATTATCCAAGCAATAGAATTGTACTAAAAAGGTTTTTTTATTTCAAGTGATGCTTCATTTTTTAATCATGCTATTGTTATTAAAGAATGCTTTGTTCTCCTGGGTGACACATGGGGACGATGTCATCTGACAAGCTGAATGTAACTAGTTGCTGATGTCAACAGCAGCCTGACTCATGAGATATGCAGGGTTGAAAATAATAGATGGGTCTTGCGGCAGCATTTAAAATTTTAATATCCTCATAAAGTTCATGTTACAAGCATCACTTCTAAGTAGAACATATTTCAAATGTACAGTCAGAAATGGACACTTGAAAGAAAAAGTCACCGCAATCATAAGCACGTAGCAGAGATGGATCTTTACAAATGAAATATTACGTCAATGTCGACTTCATTTTCTAAAGATGCTATTATAAAAACTCTTGACAAATGATTTTGCAACAACCCTATCTGTAGAACAAAATAGAGCTATAAGTAAAACAGACAATACAGTAATACTAATGAAAATTGTTTGCCATTTTAAAAGAACCTAGTAGGTATTTTAACTCATAATTTTTGTTGAAAAAATTAGTTACGTAAAATGTATTTGTTCCCTGAAAAATGTAGGGATTTACGTAATTATTTTTCATTTTATGTAAACTCAGATAGTTTTAGTTAACATGAAAGGATGTCATATCCATATTCTTTAACTGACGTCTGTGATATGTGTAATAATTTGGTATGACCATGGGATAACTGATAATGCAACTTTGTTTTCACCTCTCACAGTCTCTTAAAATTAACTTTATGTGGGTAGATTTTTTTTTCCTGCTATCTAGAAATTGAGGGCAAGGTCCATGTTTCTCCTTATTTTTAAGTAGTAAAAAGTGATGTATTTACTTCTATTTATAAAAGAGTTCAATAATCCATGTGTTCAGTATAGTACAATACTCAAAACATTTGAAAATCATTTAAGTTATGGAAACTCTGCTTTGATTTAGGCCTGCTGCAGCTGGCCACTCGCAGTAAGTCAGGGTGACTTGGTCAGGTTTTCTTTCTTGCTTTCAACTTGCACATCTATTCTCTCCTTTTTCATTTGCTGCTATTGTACTTTCTAATACCTGCAGGATCAGAGGCAGCAAGAGAAGAAAAGAAGGAAAAAAAGTTCTTACTTAGATGGGTGTGAAATGAAATAAGTCCACTCTGGTCTTTGTTAGTGTTTAAAGCAGTGTAATAGAGCACTATTTTAGGTTTTGGGTCCCCAGTCCCCAATTTCCTGCTTTGCTATGGCTCGTTTCTCTAGTTTCATTAATGAAGGTAAATGCACCTTTCTGGCTGATATATTTTGCTTCTTTTGTCAATCATGTTCATGTTATACCAGTATAGATAAAATTTATGAGTGAGGTAAATATTTTTGGGACTTTCTACACACTGGTGTTGAAAACTCTGTACATTATTTAGACACATCTACTTATCTAAACAGAAGCATGATGTCATCTCAGTTTTCTTTTCATTTGGTCTTACGAAAACATGGTATTGAATTGTCTGACTTACAGTCTAAATAAAAGAGATGGAAAAAAATAGCTGGACAAGTTTTTTTCCTGCAAAACTGACTTGTCGCATTTACTTACAAGAAATGGTTACTCTTCCTGTGAGTCCTCAAGAGAATGGAGACCACAAATTCTTAAGCCTGTGCTCTTCAAGTTGACTTCAAGAACTGGAATTTTGTTATTAGCTTTCAGTTTTTACAGTCATATTCTGATACAAGCTTACTTATTCTAAGGAACACATGGGAATCTCATCTATTTATTCCAGCTTCTGAGTAACAAGATGTTTTTATTGATGATCACATTGTCATTCATCCTACGGTATAAATGTACTTGGAGTTTGGTCTGGATGGATATAAATTATAAATGCAACCTGATAATGCTGACAAAACTAATCAGTCAAACTCTTAAAACTCAACCATAAGAAAACAAACAACCCAATTTAAAAACAATGGGTCAAAAACCTTCACAAACCCTCTCCAAAGAATATTACAAATGGCAAACAAGCATGTGAAAAGACGTTCCACATCATATGGCATCAGGGAAATGCAAATTAAACAATAAGACACTGCTACACACCTATTAGAATGGCCAAAATCTAGAATACTGACAACACCAAATGTTGAAAGAATATGGAGCCACAGGATCTCTCACACATAACTGGTGGAAATGCAAAAGGATACAGCCACTTTGGAAGATAGTTTGGATGTTTAGTACAAAACTAAATATACTCTTACCATGCAATCCAGCAATGTTGCTCCTTGGTATTTACCCAAAGGAGTTGAAAACTTATGTCCACACAAAAAAACTGCACATGGATGTTTATAGCACCTTTACTCAGAATTCCCAAAACGTGAAAGCAACCAAACTGTCCTTCAGTAGGTGAATGGATAAATAAACTCTGGTACATCCAGACAACGGGATATTATTCAGCACTGAGAAGAAATGAGCTATCAAGCCATGAAAAGACCTAAGACAGACCTTAAATGCATATTACTAAGTGAAAGAAGCCAATCTGAAAAGGATGCATATGGTATAATTCCAACTATGGAGACAGTAAAAAAAAAAAAAAGAAATCAGTGGTTGCCAGGGGTTGAGGATGGAGAAAGTGATGAATAGGCAGAAACAGAGGAGTTTTTAGGGCAGTGAAATTACTCTGAATGCTATTATCATGATGCCTACATGTCATTACACATTTGTCCAAACCTATAGAATGTACACCACCAGGAGTGAACCCTGAGGTAACCGAGGGACTTTGGATGGTTATGATGCATTGATATAGGTTATTCAATTGTAACACAGCCCCGCTGTGGAGGGGGATGATGGTGGGGAGGCTGTGGAAGTGTGGGGGCAGGGCGCATACGGGAAACCCCGGTACCTTCCTCTCAATTTTGCCGTGAACCTAAAACTACCATAAAGAAAGAAATTAATAAATAAACAAATACATTCCTTAAAAAGCTAATCAGTTATACTCACCACTTAGAAATCAAAACAATAACGAGCTAACAGCTACGGACACCTTTGATTAAGTTTACTTACAAAGCTGAATAGCGTTATAAAAAAGAAGGATATTATTATGCCCCTAACTGTGTTACAATATTCAAATTCAAAAATGACAACTTTATTTTTGTTAACAATATAAACGTATGAATCTTTATTTGATCTATTGTAAATTGATTCATTTATTTATGGGACTTTTAAGGTGACAAACCTTAGATGGCATAATGCCTGTGATATTATAGCTGATATTTTCTGGCTCTGGAAATCTGCATCTGCAAATAAAGCCATCAGTCAAATCAGCTTTGAATGTGGCAAGTTTTATACCTAGGATATTCATTCCATTAATCACTCGAACATAACCTTTCTTAAAACTAACAAAACAAATTGCAAGAAATACTCTCATTTTAGTAAAAATCTGTTTTGTATCATTCTTCTCTGTTTTTAGTCAGCATATTTACCAGAGCATTTTAAAAGTGAGCTTCAGTGAATAAAACACTGGACTAAAAATAAAAAACAGTGAGGTCTCCAGTCTACATATTATCTTTGAGGGAAGGTCTAGTAGGCTACCCTCCATTAGAAAGGAAGAAAGGACAGAAGAAACTAAGAAACAGAGATAGAGGGGGGAGGGAAGCACAAGGGTAGGGAAAGTGGAATGAAGGAAAGAAGGAAGGAAGGATAGAAGAGAGGAAGATGTGATAATCCCTTAAAGTTAATGATGGGACATTCCATGTCCGAGTACCAGACATGACCTGAAGACTCCCACCACTTGTTTTTTGTTTTGTTTTGTTTTTCTTTTTGTGTGTGTGTTTTTGTTTGTTTGTTTGTTTGTTTGTTTGGTTTTTGTCTATAGGAAAATTCACCAATTTCTTAATTTGGAGGGCATCTCAATAACTAAAATTTTATTAAAATAGAAATATTAACTTAGGGTTTCACAAAGAGATAAATAAACCACAATGACTCTAGAAAGCTCTCAGAGACAGCAGAGCTTCCCCAATCTCACCAGTACCCTTACTTAATCTTTTTATACCGATTTCATCTCTACTACTTCTTCTCCCTCACTAGTGCTAAAACTACTCAGGAGAGAACAGAAAGAAAGCAAGCAAAAAGGGGGAAAGGTACGAGGGAGTTGAGGACTTAGGCGCAGGGCTTTAAGAGAAGAAGGTAGAAAAGAAGAAAGGAAAAAAAGAAGGGAGGAAGGAAGGAGGAAAGCAGAGAGGGAGGAAAGGAGGAAGGGAAGAAGGAAGGAAAGAAGAAAGGAAGGAAGGAAAGAAGGAGAAAAGGAGGAAGGGAGAGAAGGAGGGAGGGAGGGAAGGAGAGAAGGAGGGAGGGAGGGAAGGAGAGAGGGAGGAAAGAAGAAAGGAAGGAAGGAAGAACGAAAATACTAGAGAATCTATCTGGCAAGTTGGATCTTACGGAGCATTTAAAATGTAGCTAAAACTTTATGAAGTATTTGAAAGGTCTTATACTAAAGCTAAAGTAGAAATACATATATTTAAACATGAGTTCTACTAGTTGTTCAGTTCCTCAGAGTTGCTGTAAATCAATCTGTACCAAAAAATAATTTCAATATAAAGTATAGTAAAAGGCAGGTGAAATATTTAAATGTTAACAAATATTAGTAAATGGAAAGTATTAGTAAACCATAAATTTGTAAGTCTAATTCTAATGCTAGTCAATCATTTATTCATCCATTAAACAAAACTTTTGAACTCCTTCCTACATTGGACTGCACTAAGGTTTAAGAAAAAATGATTCTAATATATTATTTCCTTTACCTTTTATCAATAAGTATACGTGTTATAGTCTTCTTCTTCCGTAAATTTGCAAATGCCTTTTAATTAGACAAGGATTATGGAAGCCCTGATTTAAGTCTACAGACATAAAAATAAAATCCTTATGTAAATAGTTAAAGCTTTATTGTTATATATTGTTTGTGGTCTATATATACACACACATATATGTGTGTGTGTGTGTGTGTGTGTGTGTGTGTGTGTGTGTGTATAATATATATACACATATCCTTACCACATCAAAACAATGATGTTTTCTACTGATTGCTGCAGGAATTGTGTATACATTTGCATTTTTATTAGCTGATTGCATATGACTGTGGAGACAAAGATTTTTCTAAGAGCTCTAGAATAAAGTAAAATTGTACTGCTTTTAAAATTTACCTTTAAGCATGCTTTATAAAACTCCAATCACACTAGTTTATTTAGGCTTCCTCCTCTAAGGTACTTCATAAAACAAGATGAAGCAGAGCATATAATTACTCTCTAGAGCAAGAGATATTTTCTCAAGAGCAATTTCTATCGATTTAAAATTCTGACTTATAACACTTAAAGCTCCCTTGTGCTGTCCTTTTATTTTAATTTTTATTTATTGTCTCATTGCTTTCCACCACATAGCTCACAATGTATCCAATATTGATTGTTTTCTCTTCTGGTACCCACTAACTCTACAGACGTATGTTTCCACGTTAATAAATACACACTTTCGGTTATTTTAACCAATAGTCTCCACTATTATTTTCTCTAAGAGCCTTCTATTAATATTAGTATTGATAAAAGGACTACAGATCTCAATTCACTCACATGCTCCCATTGCCAAATTTTTTCATCACAGAACAGTGATTTGTGTTTTGTCACCTGCGAATTTTCATGCTATCTGAGTACTGGAACTGTATCTCATACTTTACTTACATTGTCTGTTATATCCTGTATGTAAGAAAAAAAATCATGGGATTTTTAGAAGGCATTTATTTGTCTTAGTCCCTCCAGGTTGCTGTAGCCAAATAGTCTTGGTGGCTTATATGTAAACATCAGAAATTTCTCTCTCACAATTCTGGAAGCTCGGAAGTCCAAGATCAAAGCACCAGCAGATTTGGTGTCTGATGAGAACCCGCTTCCTGGTTCATAAAGGGCATCCTTACATGGTGGGAGGAGCAAAGGAGATGGCTTCCTCTGAGGCAAGTTGGATGACCTAATCACCTCCCAAAGTCCCCTCCTCCAAATTCATGAAAAGTCAATAATAATTTTACAACCAATGTCATCCCAATAAATTTAATAATTTTTTTTATAAAAACAAGATAATTGTGAATCTACCTTTTATTTAATTTGAGTAGCACAGGCTTTGGAGCCAGAATGCCTATGTTCAAATCTTCCTTTCCACCATTTAAGAAATGTGTTACATTGTGCTTAAATTTCCTCATATATAAAATGGGGATAAAATAAGAGTACCTAATACAGAGGGCTAATAAGCATTAAAAGTGTTAATATATGTAAAGTTTAGAAGTGTAAGTTCTATATAACCATTTGTTAAGGAAAATATTCTCTCTAAACCAGGAACTGATAAGAACAATTAATACTTTCAGATTTATATCACTCACACCAGTCTAACTATGTCAATTTAGTTAAAATAATAATTGGAAGAATGCACAGAATATGAAAACAGACGCCATGAGAAACTGTATTACATTATGATTCACCTGACCATCACATGCAAGAAAGCAGGTATCAAAGATTTATCATAAACTGAGATTATTGTCTTTACAGTACTAAAGGAATCTTCAAAAATCCCTCAGAATGTTTGTCTGTGAATGAATGATAATGGACATTTTACATAAAGATTTCATTAATATTTATATTTGCTTTAATTACCTCTTTTCTCATAAGACTCGAGGATATTTTTTCAAAAGCTCTGAATATTTTTATTTTAGTTAATGTAGTATTTCAATTTGCATAGGGTTAAAACTTTCAAAACTGAAGACTTTACTAATTGTGATTTTACAGAATTATCTTATGAAAATATATAATTATTCAATATGTAAATTATGTACTCCTGGTCACAGCACGGAGTCCAAAACTTATTGTTCTCTGTCACATGAGACTCTCAGCTACCTCTGTCTACCAACCAGAATTAACCCCTATCTCACAATTTAGAGGTGAGGAATTATGAATAAGTAAGTAGTCTCTTAAAGACAGGATCATTATCTATATTTCTTTAATCAAAGTAAAGTATATTTTATTTCTATTGCTTAACAATTTATTTAAAACTAGTAAAAATTAGGGGATGTAAAGTACAGTATAGGGAATATAGTCAATAATATTGTAATAACTATATATGGTGCCAGGTGGGTACTAGACTTATCAGGGGGATCACTTTGTAAATTATATAAATGTCTAACCACTATGCTGTATACCTGAAACTAATATAAAATAACATTGAATATCAACTGTAATTGAAAAAAATTTTAAAAGGAAAACAGATGTTAAAAAAGGAAACAGATGCTAAAGGGAAAACAGATGTTAAAAAATAATAACATGTAGAATACAAAAAAAAAAGAAAGAAAACTAGTAAAACTTACACATCTTTAAATAAGCTTAAATAAAAGAATCGTTTTCAACAGAAAATAGTCATTTTTGAGAAATAAAATGTATCCAATTAGTTTTGAACAAATTATCAGTTTCAATTTGTATCCCTGTTTGGATGTTTTTCAAAACTATGGTTAATTTTCTGATCTTAATATTTGTCTAGCAACCGTCCTAGATAAAACTCTATATCCTGTAAGGCAGGGATTCTTAATCTGAGGGTTCATAGATCGAAAACACATGCAAATTGGGTATGCATGCGGATTCTTGTACCAAATGTACTTTTCTAACAAGAGGAAGTCCAGAGAGTTTAATAGACTTTTAAGTACTAACAAGTGTGAAAAACTCCAAATGCAAATATTGGTATTTTGAAATTTTACCTGTGTCTCTTGAACACTGTCTTCAGCGGTGCCTTTTAAACTGTAAAAATAATTTGGGATATGCTCCAAATTGAAGGGAAATATAAAATATTTATCATAAACTTGCCTGATCAATGCTGCATGCTAATGCATAATATCTAATGTAAGCTAATTTGTTATTTTATTCCGTGGCTATATGAGAATGAAAAAGAGATAATGATTTGTTTTTCTAAAATTTGCAAATACACTAATAAATCAATTTTTTATTATTCCTTTAGTCTAATTGTTTATAATTATAAAGATAAATTCACACATGCCAACACCGCGGTATTATCTTATTACCTTATGTTGTACGTTACTAACCACATATAGCTTATTAATTTTGGTAAAATTTCACTGGTGATATCAATGACATTGATTTTAATTAAAATACTCAGTCAACCAAAAAATAGATTGAAGCACTGCATTCCTTTCACAGCTAGATAGGGTGAATAATCAATCCTCACTAATTGGAGAGAATTTAAAATGGTTTCCTCTAGTAATCATTGAGCCTCAGGTGTTTGGATGATTATTTTAGGGCATTAGCTCCCATTGACTGAGAGGAAGTGGCAGACTTTTTTCGTCCCAAATGACATCTTTTAAAAATATACATAATAAATACTGGCTTATACAAATTGCCGACTAAACCACAACAAAAACGTCAAGAACTAGATACTGTAACTTCAAATAACTGTGCCATCTCGGAGTCATTCTTGGCCACAACTTATCTTACTTTTATTTTATAATTGTAAACGTTAGGTAGTTTCCAAATTATTCTAGAAACCTGAGAAGCAAGTTCAAGGGTTACCGTCAGGTTAGTGTGACAGAAAACTTACATCATCTGCAGATTTTACTTTTAAAATGTTTCCTAATGAAGTACAATTGGAAACTTCTGAAGACTGCTATATAGGGACAAAGAATAATTTGGGGAGGAAAGGAAAGTGCTAACATGGTTATACTGAACCAAAAAAAAAAAACAAAAAACACCTGCATTTCAAATAGGGGAGACATAGGGAAGCAAAGTGGAAAAGCATGGAGGAGGCTCTGAAATAAGCCGTGTTCTGTGCCACTCTGTCCCTTTGATTGGGAGGAGTGTTCGTTGATGGCAACAAAGTGTCATAAGCAGAGACAGGTTAAATGCCAAGGAGGTGAGCTAAATAAGGTACCAGCAACCTGACATTATTGAGAACACAGCAGCAAACAGATGCGTATTGTGATGCCATCCAGAAAACTGAAAACAGGATGTTTATGTCACACTTGCTCTGGGATTGTACCACTCGCATGTGGACCGGTCACATTTTCCTATGTTTCTTTGTTTATAAAAAGGTATGTAAACACCAACCTAATTCAGATTTATTTAGGGGAAAATAACACAAATAAATACAATTGCAATTTGAAAATACGAAGTAAATCAGTGTCCTTTCCTGGATTTTCTAAGTATTTTAACCAAAATCTTTTCTTCTTCAAATATGTCCATTAGGTATCAACCAGCCAACAGTTATTGTGCATCTAATAGATTTTATGTGTGTATTCTAAGGCACAGAAGTAGATAGAGAAAATATTAAAATGTCCCTCTCTTTCTTTAAGGCTTGAAGTATGTGACAAAGTCCCTTGTACATATTATTCACTCCATAAATATTTGCTGAATTTCTTCAGTTTTAGTAGGAAACGATTAAGGAGCATTTATAAGACATTCTGATTAAGCAATCAGGGCAAAATTGTGTTTTTCAAACTGAAAGCAAACAAGCATTTCATTGATTTTACAATGTAGAAGTTACTGTAAATGAAAGACTCAAAGAGTGTTTCTCCCATATCCCAAGGAACCAGACACTAACCAGAGCAAAGTACAGCCTTCAAAAGGAGTTTTGTTTCTGTAAAAGTAAACAGAAACATCAAACTTGATTTTCAAGAGCAAAAAGAATTGCAAACACCTAAAGGAAATTTAACTCCACCTTCAAGGGGAAAATATTTCCTATAAGACATAATCCAGTGGGAATTAGAACCCAATTGTATGTGATTAAATCAATACAAGTAAATAGAGTTTCATTTGAAAATTAAGTATGTTTTAACATTGGGAAGTTATGATTCTACACTTCTTTACTCAACTAGATAAATTCTTGATTAAAAAGTAATCACCATAATGGGTCCTAATTAAAGCTCCATGCGATAATTTTCATATTTATTCCCAGAGTGCTAGGCAGGTTCTGTTATACTGAGCTAATTAACTGTTAACTACTTAAAGTGCTACTATAAAGATAAAAGTTCCTGACAGGGTTTATTATTTTGTTGTTGTGACATGAGTGTGTTGGTCTCTGCCAGGGTGTAGGGCACAGACAGTGCCAGAGGTACTGTCACAGAGTCAGCTGCATAAGTACGAGGTTTGACAACTAAGTTTGTGAACTTGTTGCAACGATGATGCTAATCTTTTTTGATATCAGAGGGAATATTCATTATGAATTTGTACCAACTGGACAAACAGTTAACCAAGTTTACTATTTGGAAGTGCTGAAAAGGCTGCGTGAAAAAGTTAGACGACCTGAACTTTTTGCCAACAATTCATGGCTCTTGTATCACAACGATGCACCAGCTCACACAGCACTGTCTGTGAGGGAGTTTTTAGCCAGGAAACAAATAACTGTATTTGAACACCTTCTCTACTCACCTGATTTGGCCCCCAATGACTTCTTTCTTTTCCTGAAGATGAAGGAAATACTGAAAGGAAAACATTTTGATGATATTCAGGACATCAAGTGTAATACGACGACAGCTCTTATGGCCATTCCAGGAAAGAGTTCCAAAATTGCTTTCAAGGGTGAACTAGGCTCTGGCATCGGTGCATAGCTTCCCAAGGGGAGGACTTCAAAGGTGACTGTAGTGATATTCAGCGATGAGGTATGTGGCACTTTTTCTAGGATGAGTTCACAAACTTAATTGTCAGACCTGGTAAGTTGCTTAAGCGCCTGCGTATGGTCTTCTTCCAAATGGAGGCGAACAACATAACTATGTGGGCTGAGCTGTGGACAATGAATGGGGGCATTACCAGATCAGTGGTGAAAGCAGGAAGAGCATCATTTGACCAGAAATTGTCACAGCCAAAGCTAGGAAGAAAGCAATGAAGGAAACTGGATCTGGGATTTAATTATCTAGGTTGGTTCAGATTGCCCCAAGTCAGCTATTGATGAGGCAATCTATCACCGCTATAATGGAAACGAGTCAGCCAGGACTCAGCGTCTGTGTCAGGCAGTGCTGTAACTGGGAGCTCAGCTGTGTGGTCAGAATGTATGATCCTCCACAGGAGGTGGGCGCACTCTTCTAACCTGTGGCATATTGTTAGTTCGTCAGGAACCCTGTCAGCCCTAAGGGCTATGGCTTGGCCTTAAAAGAGGGTGAAAGCTAGAATCTCACCAAGGAATTGAATCTTCTCTTTCTCACACCCCTTCACACTCCAGCTCCATCCAGATATCCCCATGTGCCATCATATTTCAGTGTTAGCTCTTCCACAAACTAAAAATATTGTCTATCATTGGTGAGAAGCCAAGAAAAGAATTCTGACTTATTTGTCAACAAGTCTCTTTTCTATGAAGTTTCCTTATACCTGTTGACAAGGTATTTGTAAGACGTGAATAATACATTACTGCAGACCACCCAGGTTTCATACTCAGTGTATCATTCTAAACTTGAGGACTCGTGGTTCTTCTTTCCTTCTTTGCACTTAATGCTTTCTTGGTCTATTTAAAGTGGTAACGTGAGATTTTTAGCCGTGCTTTGATGAGAGGTAGGATAGCATGGTGGTTGAGAATGCAGACTTAGACTTCCTGTATTTAAATTCTGCCTTTATCATTTGCTAGGTGTGTCATTTGGGCAACTTACTTAACTCTTGTGTGACTCCATTTCCTCTTCTATCAGTAGAAATAAGAGGTATTTATATTGTATGGTTCATACAGGTGAAGCATTTAAAACAATGTCTGGTACACTCTGTAAATAGGAGCTAGTGTTACTCTTCTGGAAAAAGTCTCCTATTTTCCGACCTATAATATCTTTCAGACATCTCTTACCTAGCTGAAGTTCTGCTGCTGCTTCCCCATGCCCATCTTGTCTGCCTTGTTGCTGCCCGTGCCCCCAGGGAACATTTATTCTATTATGGCCTAATCTTGATTGGACACTCCATAAGGGAATATATTTCCTATCATGCTAAAAATCTTACTTAGAAGATGGTTTCAGTTTCTCAGCAATAGGGGAAAAAGTGTCAGGGATAAGTTTCACAACATGCATTTAATGTAAGAAAACAGCAGAATCCACACTTCACAACCCTCAGGCGGGCACTTTATCTAAATTATTCTGTTTCTCAGAAGCTTTATTAGTATTTTCTCTTTATGGGCAGACACTGTGCACTGCTGTTATATTTCCAGATGGGGATGAGAAATACAACATCCCTGCGTTGCTCTTCCTGAGCATTTGTACAGATGAACAAAGCAATTTTGATAAGAAATCAGGAAGAAAAAAAGAGAGAGAGAGAGAGAGAGAGAGAGAGAGAGAGAGAGAGAGAAGCTTGGAAAGTCATTAAAAAAAACAAAATTTTTTCCAAAGTAAATGTCAGTGACTCTGATCTCATTTCATATCTTCAATTATTGCTCTGCTGTTTCATTTATGAGAAAAATGTCTGACAACACTAGCTACCCTCAGCTGATTCAGGGGTAGATTTTTCCATTCTGCACATAAAGTCAGGAACACTCTTTCAGCCATGGAATGTGTTCAGTTGATCTCCTCGATGATTAACAGACATTTGGTCCTGTCTAAGATGTCCACTGAGACATCTGGTGCTTGTAGTGTGAAAAGACAAACAGCAGAGTTGTGAACAAGCTGTCAACCAGGTTCTTGGTGGTCATACTCAGATACAGCCACCCACCTCACAACTCTACCTACAGAATCAAATCCATCTCAGGAAACTTTTCACAGGTAGGACGAATATCAAGCCAATGAGCAGGTTGACGTTTCCAACTGAGCCCTGAACAACATGGAGATGAGGGTCCCTGACCCCCCTCGCTGTTAAAACTCCATGTATAACTTTTGACTCCCCAAAAACTTCACCACAGTCACCCTCAGTATTCACAGGGGGTTGGTTCCAGGACACACACACCCCCACAGACAGATACAAAAATCCACGAAGTTCCAGTTCCTTATATAGAATGGCATAGAACAATACATACAGGTCTGCCCTCCACATCTGTGATTCCCAGCCGTGGATGGGAAACCAGGGATTCAGAGGGTCAGCTATATATTTATGAGGGGAAGAAATCCATGTATAAGAGGACCTGCACAGTCCAAACCCACGTTGTTCAAGGGTGAACTGCACTTGGGAGAAATTGCCCATTGACTTCAGATACCCGTGCCGGACTTCATAATGAGGAAGAGCGCGAATCTATGTGAAATCCAGGCTTTCTCATGAATTACAAGGAAAATGACACCCATACAATTTGGACAAAGTTCAATGTTTGTATTCTGTGAAGAATCATGGACCAAATGTCTCCATGAATGTTTTGGACAGGACCACATGTCTAGCAAGTTCCTCAATAAGTGTCAATATTTTTCATTCTTCTGTGATGTTATTCCTCTTCAAATTTTCGTTCTTCCCAATGATAGGACACAGAAATATTTCTCAATGATCTTGCCATTTACCCTTCCTAGATATCTGTTATGAGCAGAATTGTATCCTACTCCCCCAAATTCATACGCTGAAACCCTAACCCCCAGTACCTTAGGTATAACTACATTTGCAAATAAGACTTTTGAAGAGGTGATTAAGTCAAGCTGAGGCCCTGAGGTGGGGCTCCAATCCAATCTGATTGGTGTCCTAATAAGTAGAGGAAATCTGGGCACGGGGAGAGACACCAGAGGCACGTGTTCACAGAGGGAAGAGTATGTGCAGAGGCGGCAAGAGGCTGCCATTTTCAAAGCAAAGACAGAGGCCAGCTCTGCTTAACCCTTGATCTCTAACTTCCAGCCTCTTTGATCACTTTCTTCTATTTGTGAAAAAATATGTTTCTGTTTTTAAGACACCCAGTCTGTGTGTGGTATTTTGCTTGGCGGCCCTAGAACACTAATACAGTGCCCCATGCAGGAAATTGTCACTTCTTGCACCAGATTCAATTGGTCAGCCATGCTCTATCTGAGTTCATCTTAACTGCCCAAGCCTGACAATTTCCATAGGCAGAGACTCCAAATCTGAATAATTCTCCAGCAAGATACAAATGGCTACATTGTGCCCAATCACTGGAGTCACCCTCCCACAGTCGACAAATCTGGAAGAATCAGGGGACGACCCCGATTTAACTTTCTGATTATTTGGTAGCAATCTAAAATTACCATATTAATTGGAGCAGACTGCGATTATGTTCCCCTGATTTTTAACATCACCTTTCCCAATTCTGTTTTTACCTATCTCTCCGATGTCTAGATGGACATTGAGGAAGTCTGCAATGTATCACGGGGGTGTTAGTACTGAATTATTTGAAGAAGCCAGTGGCATCTGCGTTCATTTTCGAGGACTGCTGTAACAATGTACCATAAACTAAGCGGCTTAAAACAACAGAAATGTATCCTCTCATAGTTCTCAAGGCTAGAAGTCTGAAATCAAGGCGCTGGCACAGCCATGCTCTCTCTGAGGGCTCTAGGGCAGAATCTTTTCCATGCCTCTCTCCTACTTTCAGTGTTGCTGGCAATGCTTGGCCTTCCTTCACTTGTAGACACATTACTCTAAGCTCTGCCTCCATTATCACGTGGCTCTCTGTCCCTCTGTGTGTCTCTTCTCTTCTTGTAAAGACACCAGTCAGATTGAATTAAGGTTCTTTCCTACTCTAGTATGGTCTTGTATTAACTAGTTACGTTTGCAACAACCCTATTTTCACATAAGGTCATATTTTGAGGTTTCAGGAAAAACAAGAACCCAGTACAGCCTCTAAAATGAGCAGATATCTATGCCAGATATTGACAAATGATTGACAAGATCTGAGATACATTTTCTTTGCAATATTTAAACAACTGTGGGTGTTGTTGCTTACTCTAGACTAGAAAAGGACCATGAAAAGCTAAACAACAAAGACTGGAAAGAGAACGAGGCAGCATTTATTGTAAAGAAAACAGAAAAGAATTTGTTCAGGAAATAATTATAGAAATTTTTCTGCAGTCTCCTTATTTAAAAAAAAAAAAGTCCTTTACATAAAATTATAAAAGGTAGCCCTAGCTTAACTGTTAATAAAGGTCGATTCTGAGGCATAATTACCTGCTAAGTTTTATGTAAGTAAGTGGCAGAGCAAATCTCTACTGACCTGTGGGTGACTTTCCCAGGTCAGAGTCATGGAGCAGCTCATTTCAATTTTCTGAAACAGGACTCTCCCTGAGACCTGCTAACCCATCCTTCTCAACCAAATTAAACTCAGAGGATGATACTGGAAGTTTTTTTTTTCTCTCTGAAAATTTTTAAGCCAGTTCTAAATGGTGAGTCTTAATCCTTACCAAATCATTCACCTTAGACCGTCGTCATGCTTGAATATCTTCAGTCAACTTAGAAACAAGTTCTCTTGAGCCAATGTCTACCTTAAGCATAAAAGCACTGTAAGCCTGCTCTTAGAATTTCTGCAGTGGCCCCTTAAAGCAATGTGCATCTTCTAACAAACTGCTTATCAGAACTTTCCTCATTACACATACAAATAGCTCTAATCCATTATTTTGGACAATGTCTATACTTAGCAATTATTCTATTTTTACGGGTACTGACCCAGGCAGAATTGAACTAATGCACCAATGGGCCTTCATCAGGGGGAAACTGATATCGAAATATCCTCTCTTGTGTCACCATGGCATATAAATGGTCCTTACTATACCTACTTCCTCTTTCCTATCACTCCTCCACACATTGCAATTCAACATCTACTCCAACTGGTCACCTGAAACTACTCTCCCATTGTGTCTCTTGATGCTATTGAAGATTTTCTTCATTCACGTCCCCGCACCATTTTCTGTTGGTCCTCCTAACTTCTTAGCTTGTTCCTTTGCTACCTACTGCCTCGTTATCATGCTCTTAAATAATGGCTCAAGGTATTCATTAGTTCAGCACGTATTTACTGAGCACCAACAATGCAGCATGTATTTTGCTGGATACTGGTGACAAAACAGAATAAGACAGATATTGTTTCTGTTCTTGTGGTAATTAGGCCTTCCAAGACTCTGAACACCTCTAAGTGATTTTCTCATAGCTTTAGTTACTTCTTATGAATTGGCAATTTTCAGATTAAGATATCAAGTATTGCACAAACCACTATACTCTATGCTTATACTCATCCCCACATATCCAGTTCCACTTCCTAAATAACATTCCAACTTGCTTCCTCCTAGTAAAAGTAGAAATTAAACCCTACTTCAACTGTTTACTTTCAAGCCTCCATAATCTGCATTTTTGTAATTGCTTTTTAACTCTTCTCTCATCTCTGGGTTTAATGCCTCCTGACGACTCCATAGTACCATCAGAATAAAGTCTAAAATGTAAAAAGGACCTTAAAATATAAAACCAACATACATCTTTTATCACAAAGCAAAAACAGTCAAACAAAATAAAAATAAACAAAAGATCACCATATAAAAGTTGAAAAAATGAACTACAATCTGTGAGAAAATTTTTGTGACACATAAATAGGCAAAAGATTAATATACAGAAAACCTACATAATTGCATATCTACAAGAAAAAAGTGACCTCACAGGAAATGATAAAAGGAATTGGCTAAAAATTTCAGAGAAGACCACCAATGATCAATAACTGTACGAAAAGATGTTCAATATCATGGGTAATCAGAAAAACACAAATTAAAACCAGAGTCCATTTCACACTTACCATATTGGCAAAAATTTTAGACTGTTTAGTGCCAAGTACCATTTGCATAAGAAACAACATAAGTTCTCACCATGCTGTTCTCATCACTTAGGAAAAAAGTTTCTGAGCAAAAGTGAACGTGTGCATAATCTACCTCTCTCCAGCCTCTCCATTATATACTCTAAACGCTTGCACATATATAAGAAGATCACACTTAGAATTATTGTTCATTAAAAAAAACTGAAATAACCCAACTGCCCATCAACTGAAAAATTATGAAACTATGATAGTTATAATACATCCTTACAAGAGAACTCTACTCTTTACAGTACGTCTTTACAAGGGAATTTCAAAAACACAGTGTTTGTCAATTAAAGCAAATCATGAAAGACTATACATAGAATAATTCCATTTATGGAACTTCAAAAACAGGCAAGAACAACACAGAAATTTAGGAGTATGCACTTGGGAGAGTAACATAATGATACTGAGCATTCTGATTAACTGGGGGACAGGGGAAGGGAAATGTAATCAAGAGAAGCAGAGTAGGGATTTCTAGGGTGTGATAATGCTCATTCCATTATGATTTAAACTCTATGCACATGATTCCATTTTATTTGATATAATGTTATATTTTGCAATGGGAAGAAAAGATCACCAGTATCTGCTCTCTATATTCCCTGTCATCCTAAGCTTCACAGCCATGAGTTGTCTGCCCATATCACAACACACACACACACACACACACACACACACACACACACACACACACACCATGATTTACTCCCATTATGGCACAATTTTCCATTGTCAAAAAAACTATTTACTTTCAATTTTCTCCAATTTTGCTTAGGATGTCCTTTCCTTCCCATTTGCTCACTGTTGGGGGAGTTTAAATGGACTGTCTCTGTGAAACTTTTCCCAAACTTAGGAGGCAGAGTAAATCATTTCCTCTTTGGACCTCCTGTCACACTCTTTCATTTTCTTTTGCTGTTTTCTCTAAATCATGTTAGTTATTCATGTGACTTCTTTCCCTGTCCAGCCATATCATGAGTACAGAGAAATGAACTCTCGTTTATCTCTTTAAAATTTTCATTTCTACTCTGGCATTTGATAAGTGTTCGTCAAATCATTTTATTTGAATGAAGAGAAATGAAAATTATTGCAATATTTGAAACACAATATTATCAAGTTCTCTGTTGCATAGTGATACAAAATTCACTATTACTTACAGGGAAAAAAACTTGTAAAATACACAAGCAGCGTATTTCGAATATTAGAAAGAAGATTACAAAAAATCAAATAATGTCAGGGACCAGAGTGCTTAGCAAAAAGAGAGAGAGAGAGAGAGAGAGGAAAGTTAAGAAATACGTGGTCATAATCTTACTCAGAAGACAGAGGAAAAACTTGAAAAGGTCAAAGATTTGGTACTTTTAAGTATACAACTATCTCTTTAAAATGACGGCTCAAGACATACTCTCAAAGGTAACACACTCTAGAACGTTTTCCATAAGGATTGGGACTTGAGTTTTTGAGTGCTAGAAACAGGAAAAAACAAAAAAACAAAACAAAACATGAAAGAGTGCATGACTGTGTCCCTAGGAAGGCTGTAGTACAACTGAGATATCGTGTTGATAGGGGATGTGAGTCCCATCCACAATAAACTACAGTTTGCCCAAGACCAAGTGTTTCCAAATCACAAGAGAGGGCAGGCATTCCACACACCTTCAGTGGAATGGCTGATGATTAACTCATCACAAAAACCCAGAGTCAATCAACGTCATCATGTAGAAAATGAAATAACTTTTACATAATACAACACAAAAGTAAGAAAGTGGCTTACTGGTTAGCTCCCAGGATTTCGGCTCCTAGTATTTAAGCTATAATATGATTTTCAAATATTATATTTAATTAAAAAGACTTTGTTTCAAGTGACTTGGCAACCTACCTTCAAAACCTGAAGATCTGCTATAATAGAGGATGTTTATTTTCATGCATATTTACGATAAAACTGATTAGAAACCAAAAAAAAAACAATATATTTCTGTAATGTCAATCTTAAAAGTTTTCATAACAAGAAAAAACGTGTGACTATTGTGTGGTGATGGATGTTAACTAAATTTATTGTGGTAATCATTTTGCAAAATATGCAATTATCAAGTTATTATGTTGTACACCTAAAACTAATACAATGTCATATGTCAATTATATCTCAATTTTCTAATTTAAATGAAAAAAAGATTAAAACAGTAATCAGTTTCATGAGATCCTATGATTTTAAGCAGAGATACCCTAACAATGTTAAAATGAGATATATAAATGTCTTGTAATCCATTCCCTTTGACAATCTACACTTCCTCACCATGGACAATATGCTTCAGTGTACTGAATACTAATAAAAAGAGAAATTGTAAATATGAGCACTGACTTCTTCAATGCGTTTTCCAGTGTTATCTTTCTTTCATGGTATAGATTTGCAATGAATTGACATCAGGCAAAGGCTCTAGTTCCTAACAAACATGGCATCAACGAAAGCCTCATAAAATGAGTGCTTGCTCTTCTTTGGGATTTCAGTCAGTACACGTTAAAAGTGCATCTCTACTTGCTAGCACTTTAGTAGCCTCTCAGTGGAAGTTAACAGCGGCCAGAAGGGACCAGCTTTACTTTGCTTTTAAAAGAAGACGTGAAAACATGTCCACCAAAACACATGCACCATGTCTATAGAGCTGATTAGGGACTCGTTTCAAAAAAATGTTTACACCTTGTTGACCAGGCTGTCGGGACATTTACCCAGGAAGGCATTCTCTTTTTCTTTCTTATTTTTTCTTTCCTTTCCATTCTGAGACTCAAAAACAGCAATTCAGTTTGATCCACTGAATTTCTACTACAAGATTCATTTCTAACATTCTTACTGGAATGCCCAAGACAGCTATGGCCATGAACACTTGGTATAACTACCGATATAATCAAAACCTCCCCAAGGTACACTAGCACAACTCCTCAAGACCTGATATATAAAAACAATCTGCCTTAGTTTTAAACAGTGATATATTGACACTTCATCCAAATGGGAGATTGGCTCCTACACAGATCATTTGGCACTATAACTCGAAGATTTTTCCCATAGCTACAGGCAGTTGCCCAAACCCCAATGTACCACAGACATATTAAAAGGATGATCTAAAGGCCCAGTAGAGTAGATACGACAAATGCTTATCAAGTATTGTATAATATCCAATAGAGTTTTCATTGCTTGATAAGTTTTAGTAAGTATTTTTACATATATTTGAACTTAAGATCCAAAATGCTATGATGTGAAATATGCTGAAAACTAGTCATGTGCCTTATTATAATTTAAATATTGTGTTAAATTCGCTGATTCATTCTTATAAAAATTTTATCCTGGTTTATTCTTGGGCTACTGAAGGACTAAAAGTCTATCTATCTTAATATTTTCATCACACATTACTATTTTCTCTTTTGGTAAAAAAAAAAAAAAAAATTAGGCACCTAAATTCAAATTTACTAGTAATATAACTGAGTCAATCCAACGGATATGTAGACTATCTCAAAGATATATTTTCTATCCAGCTGGGATTTACAACACTAAAAAGATTTTATAAGATGTGATGATAAAATAAAATAATAAAATTACTTTTATTAAGATAGTATCAACTTACTATATGAGAAATTTTGAAGGTGTTTTGTTTTCTACGTCTGCAGTATAATAGATCTACATCACAAGTTGTGACAAAAAAAATTGTTACTAAATTTATTTGAAGAATTTGATTTACTTTTTCTAGAAATGTGTACAAAATTTGAACATTCAGAAATATTTTCACATTAGTTAGAATTCTGGTTGCCTGACGTCTACTTTTGAAAAATAGAGAAGTACCTTTCCCTATTCCTTCCACTAAGTATAATTGAAAACTCTGGACATTTTATATATATATATAGAACAAACATAAGAAGACTCTGAAAGGTGGAAAGAGGAAACCAGACCAGCTAGGGACCTGAGTCCCAAGAAATGACACACTGGTGAGCTCCCTCGTTTTTTGTTTTTGTTTTGTTGTTGTTGTTGTTGTTTTGTTTTGTTTTGTTTAATCTCATATATCCCAGACTTAGAGCTGGAAAAGCCAACAACCCAGAAACATCAATACATTAAGACATTTAAAAATCCCACCAAAAGACAGGTCTCTTAAGCCAACATGCAAAAAAAGGAACAGCCTAGCAAGAAAGAAAACTTCTAGATAATCACCCCACTTCCACCTCCAAACAGTATCCAACAATAATGAGTAATGAGGAATTGTCCTGCTGCCCCTACTGGGGTGGTGTCAAGGAAGCCTAGTGGAGAGACAAGACTTTCCCAACCACGGAGCAATAAGGAGGCCAATTCCTCTGCAATCACCCTCCACACAATCCCATAACAAAGCACCCCTGCCTCCGCCCAGGCAGGGTGATATCAGCCGAGGCCTAGTGAGAAGCCAGCACTCCCAGACCTGTCCAGCAGTAATGAAGAGACCAACTCCCAACTGACCCCTCGTGCCATTGGAGACCAAGTGGAGAATCTGGACTTCCACTCCCACCTAGCAGTAATGAGGCTGTGACCCCCCCCCCACTCCACCATCCCCTGCTGGAGCAGTGTCAAAGAAAGACAGCTAAAACAGAAGATTTAAATAAGATCCAGAGTTCTATAACATTATATAACCAAATATATATATAACCAAATGTCTAAATTTCACTTCAGCTGTCACTTGTCATACCAAGAACCAGGAAAATCGCAACTTAAATGAACAAGAGACATCAAAAATGTTAACACTAAGCTGAGGGAAATGTTAGAATTATCTGACAAAAATTGCAAAGCAACTATTATTTTTAAAAAGCTTCAAAGACCAATTATAAACACACTTGAAACAAGTGAGGAAAAAAATAGCCTCAGCAAAGAAATAGAGAATATAAAGAAGACTTGAATGGAAAATTTGAAAACTCAAAAATATAATAACTGAAATTTTAAAAATTCATTGAATGATCTCAAGAGTAGAATGGAGAAGACAGAAGAAAGAATTAGTAAACATGACAGATAAGAGAAATTATTCAATCTGAACAACAGAGAAAATGTACCGAGGAAAAAAAATGATAAACAGAGCTTCAGAGACCTGTAGGATTATAAGAAAATACCTAACATTTATGTCATCGGAGATGCAAACAGAGGGGAAATTTTTTCAGAGGATGGTACAGAAAAAATATTCAAAGAAATAACGTCTGAAAATTTCCTCAGTTAGACTTCTGTAAAGTCTTCTTTTCCTTTGTATGACAAATAACTGATTTGACTGGATTGTTCCAATTTCATTTGTTTCTTTTGAAGTTAACCTTAGCTTGTCTCAGCCAGAACACCATTTATTTCGTGGTGTTCTTTTTCATGTCTAAAACTCAATGATTCAAGGTGCGCTATATTGATGGACTACAGGCAAATAAGAAAGTATAAATTTATTGGTGGACAATAATATATTAATATAAATTTAAATGAATTTGGAAGCACAAGAAAAATAAAGCTGAAACAAACAGAAAAACTAAGGCAGAAGTAATGATCTAGAAATAGTATAACCTGATGAACACAAGAAAAACACAAGTCGAAAATTTAGAATTGCAATAAAACAAATATGAGATTATTTCTACATTATCAAATAAATGTCCGTATGTATTTTTCACTCTTTTGATCAACTGGTTGAATGTTATATATAGTAACTCACTAGAAGAGCTTATTAAGAAAATAATAAGAGCAAATCAATAATAATAAGTATTTATTGAGATTTTCCTATCACCAGGTACTATTTTAAGTACTTTACGTATATTAGTTCATTTAGTCTTTGCAACAACTCTATGATGTACTAGTATTATTCTATTTTATGAATGAATAAAGTGAGGCAGAGGAAGGTTACGAAACCTACCCAAGATCATAAAGCTACTAAGTGCCAGAGCTAGTAATCCAGGCAGTCTGAGTCAAGAGAATGCAAATGTAACCAATAAAATATACTCTGCCTTGAAAGAATCAAGGAATATGGAACATCAAAGAGCATTTTCAAGAACTCTTCTCAGTAGTAAAGACACAAAAAAGATTTTCAAAAAATATGTCAGTGTTACTGTTGGTGAGATTGCAGATTGGTGTAGTCACTATGGAAATCAGTACAGAGGTATCTCAAAAAACTGAAAATGGAACTACTTTATGACCCAGCAATTCCACTCGTAGGTATCTATCCAGAGAAATGTATTCACCCCTATGTTTATTACAGCACTACACACAATAGCCAAGACATGGAAACAACTGAAATGCCCATCAGTAGATGACTGGATTAAGAAACTGTAGTACATTTATACAATGGAGTATTACGCAGCCATAAAGAAGAATGAAATCTCACCATTTGCAACAATACGGATGGACCTAGAAAACATTATGCTAAATGAAATAAGTCATACAGAGAAAGACAAATACCATATGATTTCACTTATATGTGGAATCTAAAGAAAAGAATAAATGAACGAACTAATCAGAAAGAGTCTGAGAGATACAGAGGAAAAACTGAGGGTTGCTAAATGGGAGGCGGGGTGGGGATAAAGGGGAAGGTGAGGGGATTAGAAAGCACAGTCAGTAACCACAAGATTGCCATGGGGATATGAAAGTCAGTTTGGGGAATGTAATCAATAATGTTGTAAAGATTGTGTAGGGTACCCGATGGACACTTGTCTCATTAGGGAGACCACCTCAGGGGTGATGTAGATGCCTGATCATTGCACTGTACACCTGAAGCTGAAGCTAAACAATAATGAATACAAGTTTATGTGTATATATATATAAACATAAACTGTGTGACAACCTGTAACTATATGTATATAGTAATAGCTGTGTAATATGTAATAGCTGTGTGCGATGTCAGAGGGGTAGTAGATGGGGGGTCAGCACTGTGTGAGGGATAGAAATGACAAATGCCTAACTATTACATTGTTTTGTACACCTAAAACTAATTTAAAAAAAATTTTCAATGCAGTAAAGAAAAAAGAAAAAGAAACTATATATATATATATATATATATATATATATATATATATATGCCAGCCTTAAAGAATAACTAAAATATTGTTATCATGTGTTCTTTCCCAAGTAATTGAGAAACACATTACTGGACCTAGTAGCCCAGAAATATCAGCTATAAAACTATGAAATATCAAGGAGGTAAATAAAGGCTTTCCTACTTTTGCCCCTCAAACCCTTACTTATGAGAGCAGATACATTTCTATCCATCACATCAGGTCAAACACTCCAGGAATACAGATGACAACATAGAGCTTAATGCTGAATAGAGAGGCTCCCAAAATAATGATCATTTTTAAAGTGAGTAGGGAAATTGATAGAGGAGCTCTTTTCATAAAAAAGCATTATTAGTAATGATAGGGTTCATCTTACATGACAGTTACAACATTCTGTTATATGAAGAAAATTATATGCAAATTTATGTTAAGATTTTAGTATTCAGGGACACTGTATGTTGAAAAGATAAAACACCATTATAATTTATTACTCTAGAGAGATGCTGTCTACATGATTTGATAGTATGATTATCATCAAGAAAATGGTCTTTATCCAACCCTGGAAAAGTTTAGAATTTCCATATATTCAAAACCCTCCACATGGAATAGCTTTTTTACTCTTTCTCTAGTTCAAACTAAAGTGTGTATGATTAATAGAAGATGAAGGTGTTACTTCTCTCAGATAGATCTTCCTTGTAGTAGGCCAATTTCAGAAAAAAAAAAAACTCTAGTTAAAATGATGGCTACGCTAGTATGAAATGTAAGATACCAACCAGCAGCTAATAGAAAAATTTGGACATATCCCGCAGGAGTCTTCAAATCACAATTTCAGAGGGCTCTTGATTTTCTGTGTAAGGCTGATATTATGCATACCAGATACACTGAGTTAGAGGAATATATTCCAAGAAAGATGAGGCAAGAATAAGATGAAATCCTCAGGGATAAAAAAAAGAACTATGACAAAGTTTACTGAATTAGAAAACACAGAATAATTTTTGAGTTTGTTGTGAATTGGTTATTGACATGATTACGTAAATTATTATGCAAATTATTGTTTTCTTATGATTATGTAAATTATTATTTTCTCCATGCATATTATGGGAAATAAAATAATGATGGTAATGTCAACCTAACAACAATAGATAATATAAGTCAGTCATCCATCTGTTCAGCAAAGATTTGTTGAACATTTTCCTCTGTGCTAAGAAGCTCATGACCAAGAAAAATATAGCAAAGTAATTTTTTAACAGACACTTTAACAATGTGATACTATCGGTGAAAAAAATATATATGTGTAAAGTGCCATGGGAATACACAAAAAAGAGCAATAAATTTTGCTGAGTTGTGGATTCAATGAAAACAATAATGAAGATTATAACACGACGTGTGTCTTATGGAACTATGCTAATTAGACAAATTATAGAGAAGAGTATTTCTGATAATATAACATGTGGAAGGGCATCGAGGTGTTAAAATTTTTGAAGTATTTTTATAACCATAAATGACAACCTGTGTGACAAAAACAGAGGGGGCATCAGAGTCAGGGGAAAAGGTTGGAGATGAGAATAAAAATATAGGTTGTAGACATTCATGCAATGAAGGTGCTAGCGTTCTCTGATGAGCAATTCAAACTTGCTTCTTTCAGCAGATAGTTGGAAAGGTCATTCACGACAGTATAAAGCAAGAAACAGACAACTACAGTCTGCAGGACAACTACAGGCCCACCACATGTTTCTCTGCAAACTGTAAGCTAAGAATAGTTTACATGCTTCTAAAGGGGTTTTAAAATTAAAAGAATAATACTTCATGTCACATGAAAATTATATGAAATTCAAATTTTAGTGTCCATAATTAAAGGTCTGTTGGAACATGGACATGCGCAGTTGTTGACATATTGTCCATGTCTGCTTTCATGTTATGATGTTAGAGTTGAGTAGTTATGACAAGTTTACGTGGCCACAAAACCTAAGTTATTTACCATCTGGACTGTATAAAAGACGTGGGACAGAGAAGAGACTGAAATTGTGGAGACGTCTGTAGGAAAGCTTTTGCAATGGTCCAGGTGGTTGGAGCCTACACCAGGGCAAGTAGTGTGATGTGCTGGAGGAAATGCGTACTTGAGAGACTTTGAAGTAGCACAATGCCCAAGACTTCATGATAGGTTGGTCAAAAAAGACAAATCAAGGATGACAACAATATGGATAGATATTGTATAGACAACAAATGTAAAGATACAGTGACACTGTCCAAAGTGAAAATAGCAGGAAGAAGGGCTGATTAAGGAAAAGAAGTGGAAAAAAAAAGAATTCATTTTATACATGTTAAATATGGAGGATTGGTAGAGGCCTCTTTCTTTACCTTTTATTCTTTGCATATCCAGTGATTAAAGAATTGTTGATCGTATTTGTCTATGCCTTCATGCCCTTCCCTCAATTATAAAATCCTGTCACCTGATGGCTGGGCTCTGCCAGGCCTGCACAGTGCTTCAGCCAGGGGACCAAAGTCTGCCACTTATAACAGGGTCTCTTTCCTCCCTGGAGTTCGTCTACCCCCCAAATTGAGGTACTTGTGTGCTTCTGTCCTGAGGTCCCTTCACTCATCTGGCTTCGTTTGAGTAACTGGTGTTTAGTACCCCCTCTCTGAAGCTGAAGGAGGTCTAGCCATGAATGAATATTATGCGTGTGGATTCTGATTATACCCGCCTTTGTACCTTATTCATACAAGGCCTTTCTTCTGAATTGTGTCACATCACATCTGGGTCCTGCGTTTCTTCTGCCAAGTGACAGAACACACCAAGAATGATCTATACAACCATAACTTCCTCAATTCCAATTTTCTTTTTTTTTTTAATTTATTTTTTTACTGGGGAATATTGGGGAACAGTGTATTTTTTTATTTTTCCAGGGCCCATCAGCTCCAAGTCATTGTCCTTCAATCTAGTTGTGGAGGGTGGAGCTCAGCTCCAAGTCCAGTCGCCGTTTTCAATCTTTTATTGCAGGGAGCACAGCCCACCATCCCATACGGGAATTGAACCGGCAACCTTGTTGTTAAGAGCTCGTGCTCTAACCAACTGAGTCATCTGGCCACCCCCCCTTAATGCCAATTTTAAATCTTCATTGAAAGACGACTTTTTATTTAATCTCACTACATTTTTTTTTTCTGTCTTTTTCAACTAGCCATACTGAATAAGTATTTTTCTGCTGATTATTACAGCTAATTATATTTCAGTTTTACTTTGATTATGTGGCTCAGGAATCACTATTTCAAGAAATGTTTCTGACCCCAGCCTGGTCTCCCCAGGCTCAGTTACAGGTCCCACTTCTGTGCTCCCATAGCTCACTCCACATGAGCAGAAGCACTCTTTACCCTCAGTGTAATGTTCTTATCTGTCTCTCCCACTAGACTGAGCACCTGTTACGACAAAGATTAATTCTTTTCCATCCTCAACATCTAACAGGTCCTGACAAATAGGCACTTTCCATTTTTATCTTGAATTAATAACAACAATCGTAGCTAGCGTTTACTGACTGCTTACTGCAGACACAGCACTGTGCTAAGTGCTTTATTTGCATCCACTCATTCAATTCTAACAACCTTATGACATAGGTACATGTATTATTTTCATTTTACATTTCAGATTTTATATATGGGGGAAACAGAGGCTCTAGACCTTGCATCCTTAAGTAGTATGCCAGAATGTCTCTCTTGTGGTGCCTCGCTGATTAAGAAATGGATGGATGAATGGATGGATGGATGGATGGATGGATGGATGGATGGATGGATGGATAAACAAATAAACAGGTCTGCCTGGGGACTTAATCACTAAAACATATATTATAGAATATGTGAAAAGTTGTGGAATATGGATGAAATATACAATAATGAAAACATACTCTTCTCAATGAACTTACATTATAGTAGAGAACATGAAGTGGACACAACCATAATACAAGTTAGAAAGTGGTAAAACACATTAGAAAGGTATATGTAGAATGCTATGGTTAGTCAAAGTGAAGCTGTTTCCAACAGAGACTATTAGGAAAAGCTTGATGAACACCATTTATTGCTTATTCATTCAGATATTTACCAACAAACATGAAACCAGTGCATAGTATCAGCTGGGTATATGCTGGAGATAAAATGTAGTGAGTTATTCCGAACTCTTGATAATTAAAAACAAGACAAAATTACTATTTTTAAGTGGCTAGAAAGCAATTTATTTCCTGTGATTTCTAAGGTCGGAAAAGCCAACTTCCTATTTAATCTCAAGAGATCACTGTAGTGAGCACTTTTAGTTTTGCAGCTATGAGTCCTCTTTATCTACAATTTTAAGACTGCGGTAAATACCAGTGAAATTATCCAAAGCTTCAGATAAATATGCTAATAATTCTGAATAGTAATGTGTCTCTGCACTGTGTAAATTAGTGGGGATATACGGATGGCAGATCTCGGAGAGATTATGTCAACTGATATTTTTCTTGTTTGTTTATCAGTTTATCAATGCACCAGAAGAAGGAAAAAGGGGTAAGTGAGCTTGGGCTTTGAGAACCAAGGGCAAGATCGACGGGAATTTCCATAAGGAAAAGAAGAGTGGGTCTTAGGGACACGAAAGCAAAGGAAGATGGACATGAAGAGATTGTGCTGAATACCCTGTGACAGGCATGGCTGATGGCCTCCACAAGCAGGTGTTCTGACACCCAGTTTAAATATCCCTCTTCTGCAAAGTGTTCTGGTCACTAACATTTGCTCATTCTCCACAGCCTCTTGTTTGGTCACTTTGGTGCCAGTGTTCAGGGGAAATCTGCAGAGCAATATGGAGGAGCAGAGCAGAGAAGAACAAGCAACAGCCAGAACCAAAGGCCGTCCTCCAGAACCCTTGGAGTAAGAGAGGGTCTTGCTGGGGTCGCTCTGGCTATTATATTTGCACATTAAAAGAAAGGAGGGCCCCAATGGGCTGGAAAACTTGGGGACATTGCAGTTCTCACAAATAAATATGATACGGTCTCTGTTGTAAAAAGACAGTCTGTCTTGGGCCTTGATGAATGAGTAGAATTCAAACTCATTCTAGGCAGGTGGAAAATTATGAGCAACGGTAAAAAAGTAGAAAATCCCAGAGCATGCAGAGCTTTTCTTTCTTTCTTTCTTTCTTTCTTTTTTTTTTTTTTTTTCTCTTTAAATTGGAAGAAGAAAAAGATTTTCTCTGTTCCAAAAAACTTACTTAAAATGTACTTTTGGAACCAAACCCATTGACAAGCTGGGGATGTGCTGCATATATTAGAAAAACAAAATGTACTAAGTCTTCACAGATGCATGGCCAGAAAGAGATATTTCTACTTCAGAAATGAAAACATGAACAATTATTTTCGGTTCCGAATTTGCAATCAAGAATGAGGTAGTATATTTTAATTCCATAAAATTCCATAATTAGCAAGTATCATTGATAGTCTTAATCTAGAAGGATATTTTAAGACATTTAACTACGAATATCTTGTTTAACCAACTCATATAATTGCAGCAAATCTTGCCTTTTCATTAATCTGCTAATTTTCAAAGACTCTTCTAATGCTAATATTTGCATAAAAGCAATGAAAACATAATAAGTATGATAATAATAACAAATATCTTCTATTTACAAAAATATTTTTTTAACAATTTTTAAAACATTGCATAGATATGGCTCTTATCATGTTCAAAGGTCTTTCTCATTATAGTCTCTCAAAATCCTTGTAAAATAGGTTGGGTAAGAGGTATTTCCATTCCTCAAAAGAGGATACTAAGGCACAGAGATTAAAAGATTGGCTCACGACTCCAAAACCACTTACTGGTTTTATCTCCCACTCCTAATCCAGAAGAGTTCTTGCTAATATCTCAAAATGCTTCTTTTATGTCTATAATAATCCCTAGTGTCCTCTGCCTTAAAAAAAAACGTCCCTAATAGGGCGACCAGATGACTCAGTTGGTTAGAGCGCGAGCGCTCAACAACAAGTTTGCTGGTTCAATTCCCACATGGGCTGGTGGGCTGTTCCCACTACAACTAAAAATTGAAAACGGCGACTGGACTTGGAGCTGAGCTGCGCCCTCCACAACTAGATTGAAAGACAATGACTTGGAGCTGATGGGCCCTGGAGAAACACACTGTTCCCCAATATTGCCCAATAAAAAAATTAAAAAACAAAAGTCTCTAATAAAGAATCAGATCACTTGAATTATGAATTTTAATTAACTATACTTTTTAAGAAGTCAGCCTGTCTTTGATAATGTTCACCTATTAGTTCAAGCAATGTAATAATTCTAGGAGATAAGCAGAGACTGGGGACAGACACATCTATGATTTGGAAAAATTAATCTGTTGATACCTAACAAATATTTATATTACAAATTCAGTAGCATCTGACATGCTTTGCTAGTTACACATAAAAGAAGAAACCATACATCTTAAAACATTGCCTTTGGCAAGAATGTCAGCCTTTGGCAAGAATGTCAGCCACGATTTTTTTTCAGATCTGTGTCATCACAGGTGAAATCAATATCTCCAGAGGCTGATAATAAAGAAGGAAAAATGTAGATTTAAATTGATTTAACAAAAGAAATGAATATAATTATGATGATATGATCAACACAAAATTGGGAGGAAAATTGTCAGATAAATGTTCTCATCAGCATGCAGTTTCATGTTTGAGATAACGTGACCTCTACTAATTGCTGGGGCCATTGTTCCCCAGCAAGGAAATATTGCTACTTTTTTTTTTTTAATGAGGAAATGACGTTTTGATATAGGGAGTAAGTGGATATATAAGATGAAAAACCACAACTGCAGAAAACACATGTACATATGCAGAGAATGTTGTATATTTAGAAATAGTCATTTTTTAACTGAAAATATTCTCAATGAGGAAGAGGTAATCTTGAAAAAGATAATTCACTTTAACACATGCTTTTCCTAAATTCAAGAGTCTGTTTGGCAGGCACACAAGAAGAGTACCAGTCTCCAAAAGAAAGGACGAGATAAGTAAAACACGATAACTTGCTTATTTCCAGACTGCTCACCCCTCTCAGGCAGGGCCCTGTCCACATGCCTCTGTACCACCATCATCTGACCTAAGAGTTTGGTATTTAGTAGGCATGATAAATAATTTTGAATGTATGAATAAGGTGTTACCTGAATTTCCTGACTCACTAAGATTTACATTACAAAACCTAGACGGATTGCCAATTTTCAAGGAATTAGAATAAATGAAATTGCATTTAGCCCCAAAGCATTTCTGATTATTTTCTTTTATCGCTTGAAATATTCGGGAAAATGTTCTGAGTCACGCAGTGCCTCAGGGCTGCTTTTAGGAAGTGTTACTGTACAAAGCTAAGAAAATGTTTAGTATCTGGGCTTTCTACAGCTGCAGCTCTTAGTTTTGATTATCAAGTTATCTATTAGGTTGGTGCAAAAGTAATTGCAGTTTAAAACGTTAAAAATATTATTGCAAAAACTGCAATTACTTTTGCATCAACTTACTACAAGTTATAGGTCTTTACAAGTCAAGTTCTATTTGGATAATTGCTAGCTAGAGCACCGTTTCTGAACAAGGAGTGATGTATATTTGATGTCTGAGTTTAGTCACTTTACTCCCTTCTCAGTAAGTTGACTCTTCTTGATGTCATTTGCTCACATAAGAAGAAACCACCGGCGTGGTTTATTCACTTAATGGATATATGTTTTTGTTGAGCCCATTTCATGCGCTAGAGGTACAGCAATGAACCCACAGACAATAGACATTACCCCTGCTCTCACTGAGTTTACTTTGTACTTAAAAAAAAAAAAGTGGAAAAAATATCATCAAAATATGTAGCTTGCCAGAGAATGATAAGGGCTATGAAGAAAATAAAATGAAGTAGTGAGGACAGGGTAGCATGAGGGAAGGGAGTGCAGTTTTAAATAAAGCAGGCACAGAAGGCTCCATTGATGCTCAGATCCCAAGGAGGCAGTTAGCCTTGCAAACAGCTGGGGGAAGGATATTCCAGGAAGATAGATCAGAGTTCAGAGACCCTGAAGCATGAGCCTGTGGTAGTGTGTGTTTAAGAAACAGCAAGGAGGTAGAAAGGTTGAACAGACAAGGTGAGAAGGAAAGTGACCGTGCGAATGGGCCTAGGAGACAAAGTCACAGAGGTAACGGTTGTGCAGTGTGTACGGTCATGATAGGCCCTTGTACGGACTTTGGCTTTTACTCTAAGTGAGTGATGTAGCCATCGGAACAGAGAAGCTACCTGATCTGACTTAAGTTAAAAGAATTACTCATGCTACTGTGTTGAGAATACAGTATTGGCAAGAAATGAAGCAGCAATAATCCCGGCAAGAGGTGACTAACCAGTCGTGAGGCCAGGGAGTCAGGAACATGGAGACCAAAAGATCAGTATTATTGTTGGTTAGAACTCAGTTGGAGACAGAGAGGGCAACAATGGGTCTCCTGATACTGGATCCCATAGGTACTCATCAGTCACAGGGAACACTGGTCAGTCACAGGGCCTAAGCTGAGCTTCCCGCGTAGGCAAGGGCAGATCAAAATGTGCTCTCCTCCAGCCGACAGATTGTAAGAGGAAGGCAGAAAAGGGCTGAGCCAGGTTCCTTGTCCCGATGATAAAATTTACTCCCCCTTTTCCTCTGGTGAGTAGTGAAGGGTAGAGAAAAGCCAGAAAGGGGCTATAGTAGTGATCCGTCATGAGGAACAAGAGAAGGGAAACTATATCCCTCACCATGCCGCCTTGCTTTTGGATCACTTAATGCATTGAGTTGAACTGTTAGCCTATGGTTAAGGAAGAGTATGAGTCCTGCTGTTGGGTAAGAAAGTGAGCAGCCTGTCAGGGCGGTCACACTCCCATCTTCATGAGTCTGCTCTCCCAATACCAATCCCTGCTCCCTTGTGGATCCACCTGAGAGACCACTGATGAGCAGAGTAGATTTTACTCCCATGCTCTGAAATGGAAATCAACTAAATCAATTCAGGAGGTTCTTTCCCAACTCTAGACTGTCTCTGTCCTATTTATTATCCCAAATTATATTTCCAACCACATTATCCAATTCTCATCAGAATTTCTGCAATGAGATAAAAATGGTAATACAAAGATACCTCCTTTAGTACAGGACAACGAACCAAGGATGCCCAAATTTAGATATGAGTCCCATTCTATCAAATTCCCATGGAAAAAATAAAATCTGAAGATTAAATCTGCTTGCAAATTAAAGTCCAAAGATATGTAAAACCCAAAGAATATAAAGTCTGAAATTAAATTATCTTGCCTTTGTGAGATAAAAGACTAAAGAAATGAGTATCTTCTTCAATTTCTTATTTTGTTCACTCTCAACAGAGGCAATTTTTGCAGCCTATGTGTACTGAGGATTCTTTGAGCATCTATGTCTTGAAAAGGTGAGAGATCCAGGTAACAAAGGAAAAGTAAACTTTTGTTTATCTTCATGGTTTTGCAACAAGGAGCAAAGGCAAGATTACATTTCAAAATAATGGTTCCCAAGTCCCTGAGAAAGACATTCCTTGGCAAGAGGTTTTTAAGATTTATTCATTTAAAAGGGAGCAGGGAAAGAATTTATAACTACAAGTTTCTTAAATAAATGCTCTAAGAAAAGAGAGGGCAGAAGTTTATAGTCAAGAAGAAACCTGTCTAAAATTTAGTCAAATGAAGGTAGAATTAAGGCCATCTTGGTCAGCCGATATCAATGGACAATTTCAAAGATACATCCTAGCCAAGGTGTATGTATTTATTTAAAAAAGAAAACTTTGGTGTTTGTTAAAATTTCTTCCATAAGGCTTACTAGAAAAAAAAATCTAATTCTAAAATGACACTTACATATATCACTTTTTAAAGCAATTTGATAGTTAACCATATAGATCTTGTAAAGGAAGAAAATGTAAGAGCAACAAAGAAGAAGCGGTAGTTGGTGTTTTCCCAAAGCTTTATAAATGATACCTAGTAAAAATGACTCAGCCTAGAAATAGCTATATAAAGATCCACATAAATCAAGAAAAAATATGGTTTTTTTTGTGCAAAGCACAAGCTTTTATACATAACGCATATCTGAAATTCAGTTACAGTCAAATATATAAAAGTTACAACAAATATATAGACCAAACAAGGGTTCCATTTCAAGATCATTAAAATGATATTGCTGTCTAACTTGTCACCCATATTTCTGGCTCACTGGAGAAGTATGCAAGATGGTTCCTAGGCCTGGCTCAAGTACTTATCAACACTCCAAAGAGGGAAAATGAGAAGGAGAGAGGAAGGAAAACTGAAGGACTGACAGAGACTACAGATGACAAACACATCATCCTATCCATGGAGTGACATCTTTCCCTACAGTCCCCCCAAAAGAAACTAACTAGTAAATCACTAGTGGCTATCACCCCATGCAAGGCGTACTCTACTGACTCCCAAAGTCCTACTAAAGAACGTTCAAGTAAAAAGCCTCATAGCCAGAAATCATTCTTCATTTACAAAGAGGAAGTATTTTGATAACATACTTATCATTAATCATTCCCACTTGAAAATTGAATTTCACTGTAAGAAGGGTTAACAAAACATTGTTCCATTTTGATCATCTTAAATAAATTTTGCTTGAGCATACTCGGCATATTTCTTAAGATGGAAGAAACTGATTCTGGCTTACCAGTGAGCAAAAGGCTCACAGTAGTGGAAAAACATGAATGGAGCTCACAGGGTAGCTAAACAACTAACACTTGGCAAGGACAGAAATCAAGAGATGCTCAAGGCTCTCAGAAGGAGTACGTGATAAAACTTCTCTCTCAAGCTCTCCTATCAAACACATCACCTCCAGCTGCTTGTTCTTTCAGGGAAACTCTAAGAACGCTTTCAAGTTCCTAGAATCAGGATCTCATGGCTAACCATGGATTGTAACAATTGTCTCTAGCATTAGACACATCCTTTGCTTTCCTTTTCTTTTTTTAACTGTATAAAATTAAGACTAATGAATGACATAAAACTTACTCTTCTCCTAGTTCCTAAGCATTTTTGAAGAGGAAGACTAAGATCAGAGGCTTGCTCCTACCATGAAAAAGAATATGATAAAGCTAAGATAATGTTGTATTATACATGAACAAATAGACAATCGTACAGAAGAGAGAGCAAGAGACAAGCTCGCATCTCTAGGGAGACTTGATGTGTGGTGGAGACAGCATCAAAAATTAGTGACGAAAAGGTGGATTGTTCAATAAATGATACTAGGAAACAGGCTAGCCATATGGAAGAAACTGTAAAGCTGTATTCCTATCTCACACTATACACAAAAACCCATTCCCTTGGATTAAAGATCTAGATACAAAAGGCAATATTTTTTTAATTAAAGTTTATTGGGGTGACAATTGTTAGATGAGGGATAAAGGGATAAAAAAAGGCAATATTTTTATTCTTAAAAGAAAACACAGAAGACTACTTCATAATATCAGGTGTAAAATTGTTCATAAATAAGATACAAAAGCACAATTCATAAAAAGAAACATTGACAAATTGAACCATATAAAAAATTCAACCTTCTGTTCATAAAAAAATAAAAAGTATAATCAACAACAATTATAGATGAGTGATAGATAAATAGATAGATAGACAGGGATCGATAGAAATCCAAAATATATAAAGGACTCCTGCAAATCAATAAGAAGTGGGGGAAGCAATAGAAGAGTGTATTAGGGTTTTCCAGAGAAACAGAACCCATAGAAGAGAGTAGATTTATATATAGGAGATTTATTATAGGAATTGGCTCATGTGATTATGGAGGCCAAGAAGTCTATATGTGCCATCTGCAAGCTGGAGAACCAGGAAAGCTAGTGATATAATTCAGTACGAGTTCAAAGGCCTGAGATTCAGGGCCCGATAGTGTAAGTCCCAATCTGAGTCTCAGATCCCAGGAATCAGGACCGCTGAGGGCAGAACATGGAGGTCTCAGCTCAAGAGAATGAATTCCCGCTTCCTCTGTCTTTTTGTTTATCAGGGCCCTCAAAGGACTGGATGATGCCTGCCCACACTACCCGCTTCCCCAATTCAAATGCTAATCTCTTCCACAAACACATTCACAGACACATCCAGAAGTAATGTTTACCAGCTCTCTGGGCCTCTCTTAGCCTGGTCAAGGTGACAAATAAAATTAGCCATCACAAGGATTAATTTGAAAAACAAAGCCATTCACAGAAGAGAAATTGCAAATGACTGATAAAAACAAGTAAAAATGTTTTCAAGTCATCAGCAATCTGAGAAATACAAATTAAACCACTAACTAATCCTACTGTACACATACAAGTCACATAAAATCATGAATTAGTAAGGATGTGGAGGCCCAGGGAATTCTTATACATTGCTGGCCAGTGTAAATTGATACAATCATAACGGCGAGCAGTTTTGCAATGTCTCATGAAGTTGAACACATATATATCCCATGCCCCAGAAATTTCACTTACACATACGTAGACTAACAAAACTCATACATGCTTACAAGAGATAAGCAAGGTATGTTTATAGCAGCAATTTTTGTAATTTAAAAAAAAATCTGAAAGCAACCTAATTGTCCATCAATTGAATAATGGCAAACTTATAACAGCAGTGAAAATAAGTCAACTAGAGATACATGTATCAACATAGATTAATCTCACTAAATTAATACTGAGCAGAAAAAAATATAGCATAAGAGTAAATGAAATATCATATTATTTATAGAATTTAAAAACATACAAACCCGGGCTGTGTGTATCACTTGGGAATGGAAACATGTAGTAAAAGTATATTTAAGAGAGAATACATGGCTTGACAAACTCCAAATTTCGGACAGTGGAAAGGGAGGGCAACATGATGGAGAAAAAAATGGGCAGAGTTTCAAGTAATTGGTAACGTTTTATTTCTTGAGCTGTATAGTGCGAGTAAAGATATTCACTGTATTGCAGTTTAAACCTTTTTTAAATGTCTTGAATTTGTCAGAGTGGTTTTTTTTTTTTAATTCTCACCCTCACTCATAATTACAGAAATGCAAAAATGCAAATATTATAGAGGTTTAATTACCTAGAAACAATATTTATATGGAAGCTCTCGTTCTCTGAGGCATTCTTTCTCCAGCCTGATGAAGTGAATCAGTGTTTGCACTTCACAAGATTTGACACATAGAAACCTAATTTGCAAAGACTAATTTAGCATAAATGAAAAAAGAACAATTAATTCTGTTTATGAAGGTAATTATTCAAATACAATGAACTTTGTTGACTGTGATGAGCCCACAGCATGGATTGTACAACTTCTTCAGAAAATTTACAAATAAAATTAATGTGGTAATGAATGAATTCAATTGATTCTGTAAAACATTTTTAAGATATACTATATTAAAATGTATCAAATTTTTCACAGATCAATATTTCAGTGCCTACGTTGTATAGCCTAGGTATTATATTTTAGGTCACCCTGACCAGGCATCATTGACCATGTATTGTTTTGAAAGTAATTCTAATGGGTTATTTAAAAAATCTTGAAAAACCAGGCTGGCTCCAGACTAGGGCTCTTCACCATAATGGTAGGCTGGCTAGCTCACACCAAAGTGTTGATAGTATTAATTTAGAATCGTATTCAAATGAATCCAAGCAACTATTAAGTGCCAACCATGTCCTAGACACATTGTCTAAGTACCTCAAATTGTTGGGGGGATGGTAGAAGAGGGTAAAGGGGATCAAATATATGGTGGAAGAAACGACTCTGGGTGGTGAGCACACAATGTGATATATAGTATAGATGATGTATCACAGAATCGTCCACTTGAAACCTATGTAATTTTACTAGCCATTGTCACCCCAATACATTTAATTTAAAAAATAAAACAAACAAAAATTGTTGGCACATCACTGGAAGGCAATTTTATCATCCCCAGGTCGTTGGCGTAGCCCAGGGGTTGAGACTGGAAGTTCACAGTATGAAGTGACTGCAGATACGTTTCAACCAAGGTCTCCATGGCTTCAAAATACAAGTACCTTATGTTCTCCAAGACTGCTTCCCCACGGTGACTTGGAGTAGTTGGAGGTTTGGAGGGGATCTTAACTTCACAGAAATCTTTTTCCCTAGGATATATTTGCATCGAAAAAAATGCTACAAGAATACTCATAATTAAACCAGAGAAAACACATGTGCCACACATGCACAGACGTGCAGAGGCACATGTACACGCACGCACGGATGCAACACATGCCACACACAGTGCACAAAAGAAGTCAGCTACACTTTGATCTGTAGGAATAGCTTCTTCGGCTGAGAATTCATTAACAGGATGAACTCTGGCTGATTCATTCTTGTGTTCTCTGCGATTGCGGCAGTGCTTGGAATAAAGTTGGTGCCCAATAAATGCTGGATGAAATAATGGATGAAGACATCTCCACATTCTTTTAATTTAAGAATTTTTAATAAAGATAAATATTGGGAAACACGCGAGTAGAACAGCTACTACATAGCTGTTCCCAGGATTACTGATAACTTGGTTACTAAAATTAGGTTCCGCTAAATACTACAACTCCTACCGCCACCTTCTCCCAGTCCCCAAATCAAAGCTGTGTCCCTTCAAACCTATCAGTTAATAAATCCATCTTTGAACAACAGCAAATTACTACTAGAAAAGCCTGCTACCTACATTTGACTTACTCTTGCTCTAAGCTAATTATCCTCTTACACTGCTCTCAAGTTTACCCCCTTCGTGTTGCTATAGACGATAGAAGAAATGTGTTTCATAAAGAAGCTTCAGAAATGTAAGAAGATGAGTAGTAAAATAACAAGTCAAAATAATATTTTAATTCAAGTAGATCCAATTACTAAGCACTAACTGTTTTGCTTCATATCTTTGCCAACATGAATACATGAATATAGATATTTTATGAATAAGACATTTTATTTGTAAAAATTGAATGCACACGTACATATATACACTTGTATGCATATATATATTTTTATAGAATGCATATTGACCACATTGTCATGCAACATGTGTGTGTGTCTGTGTGTGTGTGTGTACACGTATGCTAAGAGGACCTGAACTTAAAAATAGTTTGTTCTATATGTTTGTTTTTAGGTCAACTTTTGGAATTTGGATCATACCTTTCTTTGAAATTTAATTTGATATGTTGATACTGTAAGGATGGAAATAGATGAGGCACAGTTTCTGTTCTCAAGGGAGATAATGATATATTCTTATCATGTAGTAAAGATAAATGCATATAAATATTATTAATAGGAATTCAGAGAGGAAACGGAAGAAAGCTTCTTAATGTGCAGTGGGCATGAAACAACACAGAGCTGCTTTAAGTTAGTTACTGGTCTTATAGTCCAATGGATCAATTTCAAGCCCCATTACAGTGCTGTGACCAATTTCACAGAGTCCTGTGAGAGACGGAAAACGAGAGAAATTCACACAGTGGAGCCCCTCAAACCCAGCTCAGAGCAGCAATACATTAAGCAGATGATCTCACCAAACACTGCATTTGCAATGAACAGCATGAAAAGCAATCCTCATAATGAAATAAAACACAAAACACACAAGTGCTCATTCATGGAAATGATTCTTAGGCCAGGTAACTCTTCCAATGGCTTCTCCCATCATGTCTAATTTCACTATTTGACATTCCCTTTCCTCTCAAAAAAAAAAAAAACTGAAATAAAGTAATCTCTAACCTTTCTGAAAGTAAATAATAAAACACTTGAAATCCCTAGACCATCTTACTAAGCACAGCACTGAGTATCTTCTTCCCTTTAAACAAAGTAGATTTGTGAATCGTTGTTAATTGAGTAGTTTTCAGTTCAAGTTCGTCTTCCCAAAAGCTGCCTCATATCACCAATTTGAAAGAAACATGATGGAAAAATGTTTGCATGTCTGTGTGCATGGATGTATGTGTGAGTACAAGACAAGTAAGTATGTGATCTTAAGAATCAAAGCTGAGGTGTCTTTAAGCTCTACTTTCAGAGATGATTCATTTCCCACACCTTCTCATCAAACTTGCCTACCCACCACAATCGGCAGCAAAAAAGAAATTCATGCTGCTTTTAAGGCTAGTTTTAAAGGATTTCCTTTTGTATGAAGTACTCATTCTATATTTCAGCATGCTATGTGCAAAATATCTTTTGTCCATTTGGATCTCTGCCACGATAATACGCAGTATTGTTAAGATGACAGCTCGTCATCAATATCATTAACGAAACCAAAATGTGTGAAACTGTTTTCATGTATGTGGTGTTTGTTTGGAGGCTGTGTAGAAGTGGGAAAATAGGAAAAATAGTCCTTATGGGAGAAGGCTAAAATAGGTAACATTGTAATGCAAGTTGTATGTGATGAATAAAAGCGACAGAATAGAAATTCAGAAACTTATATTTTAATATCAGCTCTGTAACTAAGTGACTATGAACCATGGAAATGTCCCTTTCTCTCCGCCTAGGCTTCTCTGAGGAAGAGAAGATTGAGCTGGGGGAATTCCTATAACATGTTCTATTGCTGACATTCTACCACTTTCAATAGATATCATATATCATTGCATGGAAAAAGCGATCCCTATACTTCTGTACCAAAAGCATTAATTATTTGGCTCAATGAATCAAAGAGATCTTGCAGACATTCAGTGCAAACACTTAATGTAATTGTTCAGCAGCAAGGAAGCCAATTTTAAAAATAGCACATCTAATATATCACTCCTTTATGCACTTAGTGGTCCCATTGTAAGCTGCAGAATGTGCAGCAAATTGCTTCAGTTCATATAGAGACTTTTCACTCCCAAACTCTAACACTCTAATATTCTTTTAAAAGGAATTACCCAGCCTCAGATGACACCACGACTCCCTTTATTATCTCAGGCTCCTGACCTCCTTTCAGCACTCTGTGCTGTTGTTCCCAATGCCTTGAAAGCTGTTCGCCTTTCCCTTTGT
Organism: Rhinolophus ferrumequinum; assembly: GCF_004115265.2. Taxonomy (NCBI): domain Eukaryota; kingdom Metazoa; phylum Chordata; class Mammalia; order Chiroptera; family Rhinolophidae; genus Rhinolophus; species Rhinolophus ferrumequinum. The sequence goes on along the minus strand of NC_046302.1, from coordinate 48,342,322 downwards.
TTAGTTAATTCCTTCTTCTCCTTCAGATCTCAGCTCCAACATCACTTTCTCAGGGAAACTTTGCTGGGACCATCTGTCTACACAGTCCAATACACACAGTACAGGCACTTATCACCACGGGAACCTCCTCTTGGTGACAGATGTCACAAGTACCATGTTAAACTTAATGCTGCTTCTCTCGCGAGCCTATCAACACTATGAAAGCAGAAATGAAGCCTGGCCTTGATCTCTAGTACATCACGTAGTACACTGGCTGTCAAAGAGAGAACCCTCAGTAAGAATTCTCTTTAATTAGTGCCAATGGAAGAAATATCTTTAATAGTACTATTATAATAACACAATATGAAAACCAATTTTTTTATTATAATCTTATTGTCAATAATATTGTATTTTATTTCTCCCCATAAGCTCTTCCTACAGAAAGAAGATAACAGTGGATTACAACAAAGTCTTACAATTCTACTTTCAGGAACTATATAAATCCATGGGTCACTGAGGCTACAATTTTTAAGGATACACTCAATTCTCAATTATATGACTCGAAATATCTTAACCTCTCTAGTGTTCTTCTTGTATTTCACCCCTATGGTTAAGATGAAAGACCACATATCACTGAACCTTACCAGTTTATACTGGTAATCTATTTATAATGCTATCTCTTGAACCTGAGTCAGTTTCAGAAATACTCTTGAAAAATAAAATGTCTGGTTAAAGTACGAAAGATCTTTTGTAGGGTAATTTTGACAGAAGCAAGAAGAAGAAATATTTCCTTTTGACATAAAATACAATGCTTCCTATAAATTACTAAATCCAATCTGTAGTTCATTATTCATTTTTAATGTTTTCTACCACGGCAGACTAAATTTAAATGTCATCCAGCCCTGCCTGACCAACACCTGACACGTAACTCAGTGATCTGGCTGGAATACGCGCACAGCCCAGAATTTCAGCCAGCAATGGTTAGTGATGCAGGGCAGGGGTGAATGTGATGTGAAGACACCAACATTTCCATGTCCTTGCTCTTTTTATTAAGAATGATGGCTTTGTTCTCCTTTCTATAAAGGTGTTACCCTTTTGATTTTCTTCCCCAGAAGTTTAAGGTGGTGAAGATATTTCAGAGACCTTAGTCTAGATATGGAACATCTTTCCCCGTTTAAAAACACAACATTGTTTTTGAGAAAATGAGGGAGTAAAATCACAGTACACTGGATAATTTATTTTACCTTATCTTCCCTCACGTCGTAAGCTTTGGTCTCAAGTACAACATTGACAACGTAACTTAAATTTTGAGGCTGCCCATTATCTTGGGGTGCTTATTAATTCCATAAAAACGGGGATAAAATAAACAAAAAATCATTCCCATACATGGGAGAGAGAAAATATATAAACTCTTTAGGAAACAATGTTAGGGAACAAGGAAACTTTCTGCAATGGGTATGCTATTATTTTCCTAATAAGATTTTTCCCATTTCTGTAGAAAATCATTCTATAATCCATATACTTCAGATGAAGGCTGCTAGTCATATAAACCACTCCTGAACCATAGAGAAAGATACATGATTAAAGGTGAACCAACCACAGACCTCCAACCCTGTCACAGAGATTGGTCCAGATATCACAATAACACAATAGGAATAAAAATTCTCAAATGCTATTACGGGTCCAGCTCTGTTTTAACATGTATGAACCGATATTAACCCTAACACTTTTTTTGGGGGGGGAGGGGGTCTCAGGCAAGAGTAAAAATGGAGGTTGCATTTTTCATACCTAATTTTAAGGTTATAAATAAAGGCTATGCTCAAGGTGGAAGGAGACGCATCCGAATCCAAGTTAGGGACTGAACAGATCCCCAGGGAACAGGGTATGCAGGTTTTCCTCTCTTATATCTCGCATTTCCCATTCCACATTTCCAGACCATTCTAAGAGCCTCTCATAACCATACCGCCCTGGCACAACGGTAGGGAGAGGTAGCATTGTCATCTGAGGAGTCCTGTCTGCCCAGCCATCCCCTTTGGGGCATCAACGCGAAGTAAAAGCAGTCACTCTTGTTCAGGGCACAGGCTGTGTGCACCCCTCCCCCACACATCGCTCTGCCCACTCCCCCTTGTGTTGACAGTCTCTCCCAGAATTCCCAATTGCCCAGTTGGTATTGATGTTTCAAAAAGTTTTGTATGAGACAAAAGAAGGGTGGGGGGAATCTCCAAGTGTTTGCGAGTTTGGTATAGAAAGTCCGGACAATTAAGTTCGCAAACTTTCCACCATGCGCTTACACGGTGGAAAGCTCACAAACATAACTGTCAAACTTTCTAATGCAAAGCCCATGTATTAGTTTGCTAGGGCGCCCATCACAAAATACCACAGACTGGAGGGACTTAGGCAACAGAAACTTATTTTCTCACAGCCCTGGAGGCCAGAAGTCAAAGATCAAGGTGTCAACAGGTTGGTTCTTTTTCTGAGGCCTCTCTCCTTGGCTTTTAGATGGTCACCTTCTTGCTGTGTCCTCACATGGTCTTTCCTCTATGTGTTTGCATCCCTGATATCTCTTTGTATGTCCAAATTTTCTCCTCTGTAACACTAGTCCAATTAGATTAGGGCTCACCCTAAAGGCCTTATTTCAACTTAATCGCCTTTTAATCACCCTATCCCCAAATACAGTCACATTCTGAAAAATGAGGCAAGCACTTCAACATATGAATTTGAAGGAAATACAATTCAGCTTATAACAGATCTTTTCAGTGTGGGACCAAGCCAAGTACCTTACCTAGGTCTATGGTGATACTCAACTCGTTTTAAAAGCTTGTGATTATCCCCATTTTACAGATAAGGAAATTGAGGTACAGAGTGGTTAAGTAACATTGCCAAGATCACAGAGGTAGTAAGCAGGTGGTCCAGTTCCAGAGCCTGTGCTTTTAGCCAGAACCCTCTAAGATCTCACGATAAAGGAAGATCACATGACACCTCCTAAGCCAATCAGACTTTCTTCCCAGGAGTCTTTGACTCTGAGAGAAGAAAGACGGTCCTTTCTTTTCTGACCCCAGCATCATAACCTAATGAACCTGCTCTTGGCTGTTTCCACGACCAGCAGGACAAACTTGTTTAAAAGACCCAAATCCTCCTAGGAAGAGACACAAAAAGGAGACATGGCAAATCACAAAGGTGCTGGAGACACTGGTCCTGGTTGGCCTTGGCCTCTTTGAGGCTCGACCAGTTACTTCTCCCTTTGAAGGTACACAGTAACCAACCTCCTTCTGTGAAAACTTTTTGTTTGTTTACACCTTTTTTTAGCCAGAGTCAATACTTGTTGCCTAGAACCAAAGTAATCTTGATTAACACTCAGGCAACACAGAGAAATTCAGTTTCCTTTGGTGATGACCTCTCTTCATTCTTTAGATCCAACAGACACACTTAAAACAAGTCAACCTACAAATTGCCTTGTATAACTTAATTCTTTTATTGTAAAAACCTGTGTTGCTGTGTCTCCATGTTAGGATTTTCAGTTAAAGAAGTGGATGCCTACAAGCTCTGACAATTAAGTTTGGGAACTTGTTGCAACGATGTTGCTAACTTTTTTGAATATTAGAGGGATTATTCATTATGAATCTGTACCAACTGGACAAACAGTTAACCAAGTTTACTATTTGGAAGTGCTGAAAAGGCTGTGTGGAAAAGTTAGATGACCTGAACTTTTCACCAACAATTCATGACAATGCACCAGCTCACACGGCACTGACTGTGAGGGAGTTTTTAGCCAGTAAACAAATAACTGTATTGGAACACCCTCCCTACTCACCTGATCTGGCCCCCAATGACTTCTTTCTTTACCCGAAGATAAAGGAAATATTGAAAGGAAGACATTTTGATGACATTCAGGACATCAAGTGTAATACAATGACAGCTCTGATGTCCATTGAAGAAAAAGAGTTCCAAAATTGCTTTGAAGCGTGGACTAGGCTTCCCAAGGGGAGTACTTTGAAGGTGACTATAGTGATAATCAGCGATGAGGTATGGAGCACTTTTTCTAGGATGAGTTCACAAATTTAATTGTCCGACCTCAGTATTTCCATGACTAGCATGTAACATTTTAGAAACCAGCTCTGTTCAAATGTTCACTCTTACTATTTTTCTCTTTTATCATTACAGTGTGACATGCTGAGACTTTAAGGAGGAATCATTAAGCTGTAATATATCATTTGGCAAGAGAGAGTGAAAAACATTCTATGAAATTCGTCAGTACTGCAAATGACTTATAAGACATAATGAGCAATGCAAGAAGCAAACTGCAGGTAGTTTATTTTTAAGATCCCTGTTATCTGTTGGGGAAGGACACATCGTAGCTGTAAAAAGCAATAAGTAGATGGGATATAAGTCTCGGTGAGACTTCATTCAAATTCTAGAAAATAATTCTAAATTAAAATGCCACCGACTGTGGCTTCAGATTATTAACTGGAATCAGTCAATTTAGGCAGAATTATCAACCTGACTGAAGTGAGGTCACAGCTTTAATGAAAATACTTTAATGTGGATGAAAACTCATTTTCATAGTAACTCTGAACAAATGGCTGAAGATTTTAAAAAGCTAACAGTTTGATTTCTGGGTTTTTTTAGCTCCTGTTGGAATTGATATATTATTGTATGTTGATCATATTCCTGATACTGCTGCGCTCTCCATTACTAGGGACTATAAATCAGTGGAAGACACCATTCCTGTATTCACAGGGAGAAGAAAAATATATGGATAAAAGACGATTGGAGACCAATCTGTGCAGCAACCCCCAAAACAGGAAATCTTTTACCTTCCTGAGCATCTTGAATAGCTATAAATACATATTAGGCTTTCAATAAATGAGGTTGATGGATGAATAATCATGTGTGAGAATATATGTTATAGACCAAAGTTTCCTAAAGTAATTTGACTGCATTATTCACAGTGGCCGAGACATGGAAACAACCAAAGTGTCCTTTGATAGATGATTGGATAAAGAAGATTTGGTACATTGGAATGTTACAGGGCCATAAGAAAAGACGAAATACTGCCATTGTGACAACATAGATGGAGCTTGAAATATCATGCTAAGCGAACTAAGTCAGACAGAAAAAACTCGAGAACCATATGACTTCACTCATATGTGGGATATAGAACTGAAAGCAACAAAGGAACAAGACAAGCAAAGAAACAAAAACTCATAGACACATTTGTGGTTACTAGAAGGTAAGGGGGCAGAGGGGTGCTAGATGAGGGTAAAGTGAGTCAAATATATGGTGATGGAAGGAGAACTGACTCTGGGTGGTGAACACGCTGTGCAATATTTAGATAATGAATTATAGAAATGTACACTTGAAACCTATATAATTTTACTAACCTATATCACCCCAACAAATTTAATAAATAAGTAATTTAATAAATATGCTGAACCAAAAGAAGTTCACGAGAGTAGACGGGGGGAAAAGTTTAATTTTAAAAAATATAATACTAATTATAAGACAATATACATAACATCAATAAGTGTTATCAAATATGTCATATCAAAGGTTATGTAGTCAACATAGTCTCTGCATTGATTCTCACTTCAAACCTAACATCGTTCATTCATATTTGACGTGTTGATCTCCCAAACCACTTACTTAGATTTGGGGCTAGGGTAGGGAGGAAGCCCTGCCATTCCTTAAGGGTGGACAGATAATCATGGTACGATAACAGTCAAGAATAACTAATTTTTAAAATACATTTTAGAAAAAAATATATCCATAGGCATGATTTTTTCCCCCCCAGCAAACCCCTAGCACTTCATAGAAACATAACAACACAGAGCTGGGTCACTGAAGAGATTCAGTTCATCCCTGACTCTGCCACATAATAGATATGAGTTTGGATAGTGAAGTGATATCTCTGGGCCCAAATAGCTTTCCATAGTGATAATACTGGTGGCAAATGATAATGCTGCCAATACTGATACCAACCTCATGGGGTTCTTTAAGGAATGAGATGAAATAATCTATTCATGGTGGAACAATGACTGGCCTATGGTAAGAGCTCACCAAACACAACGCCTTTTGAGAATGGTGGTGTAAACAGTAGGGACCATAATATAATTCAGAGGGTGGAGTAATAGTCATCAGATGAGACGGGGGCGCTTCAGCTAAGCTTGGAAGGATATGGACAGGTCCTACCATGTGACGTTAGCGTCTATTTAAACTGTACCCAGTGTGCCTTGCACACAGTAAACATTTAACAAGTGTGAAATTAATCGCAAGAGAATTAAGGAACGGCCCCTTAATGACCAATCTGGTGTATTAAAATGCTTCAGAAGAGAAGATGTGCAAATTTGGGAGATTCTAAGCCAGTAGGCAGATTTCCCAGCAGCAGTACACCAATGCCTTCTTCTCAGTGCGTGGCAATGACAAAAAGACGGATTACCAAGGAAGTCCCCATTGCCCTCTGTGTGATCTGACAGAGTGAATCCTTGATTCTCTCCCTTTACATTATTTGATTCTGACCTTCTATAGCAAATCCAAAAGCAGTGTATTTGGCCCTCAACCTCCACAATTCTGCTGCACCCAATGTGCCCTGTCAGGCAGGCAGGCAGATGCAAAGCTACATTTATCTTTCTGAAAGCCATCCCGTTAAGTAAAGCAAGGTTACTTTTGTTATCTTATTTCTTAGTTTATTTGAAACATTTGGGAAAGGTTTGTGTTCCTATTTCTGATGAGGTTTGCCAATTTCTATTGCTTTAAATCACCAGACCTCTTTCTGAAACACGGGCAGGAAGAAATCATCTAGGGCATCTTAGCAGTCTGGAAGTTTCTCATAGGCAGGAAGGCCCCAGCCAGAACCACCCATACCACCAGGTTTGCCTTACAGAAGCCACACATTCCCATAACGCAGGCCTCTCTCTGCCACTCCCATGGACAATTAGAGATTTATAGATTAAAACCTGCTTCAGGAAAGGATCAAATAATTTCCTTCACTCTCAGGTACAACAACTGACAAAGCTCAGTTTATCGTTAGGTCAATGGGGGATCATAGGCCTGACAGATGTCAAGGAAGGGAAGCGTGTGAGTTATATGTATGTGCAGGGGCTGGGGACTGAGGAGCTAGTCCTTCCTATGGTGATTACAAACATATATGTTTATATATATTATATATAAAAATAATATATTATTACATAAGATGTTTTATATATATATATATATATATATATTACAAATAACATATATAACATAGAAGTGATACCTACACAAGCTAATCTTAGAGTTAAAGATGTTAATATTAATCCTAATATTCAAACAGCCTCTAAGGACCACCTTGACAAGTCCTTCCCAGCCAAGATATCAGAACGTGCCAGGCCATTAAAGCTAGCTGCTACTGGTTGGACATTTCCCTACAGCTTATGATCTAATTCTTCACCTCTCTGTGCTGCCACTATGACAGTTTCCTCCAACGTTTGCAGTCTTTTTAACACTTTCTCCTTCTTTCATTACCTTATTTCAAGTTATGAAAGGATATTCCTGCCACAACATAATTTGTATTACTTTGGCAGCAAAACCAAAACAAATGAAACACCGAAGATTACAAAATGTACATCACATGCCGTGGTAAATAAAATGGTGCATAATTTAGGGTCTCTATTTGCAAGAAAAGTTAGAGTCAAAATTGGGCGGTGGAGGAGGCTATAAACATGGTATAAAATCTAGAGCTAATTCATCAGATGACCACAATAAAAATTCAAAAATATGATAGAGTTGATGGTTAGCAACACAAACAAACAAGCAAAAATTCCCTAGGATTCCATTCTTTCCAAAAGTTAGATGCTCAAATCATTGATGAGGGATGCCTCTTAGCAGAAATGCTTGCAAAAAGTCTAAAATAGGGACAGAAGAATGATTGGTGGACTAATTATAAACAATCATCAAATTCTATCTGCTGTAAAAATTTATTGTACTTCTGGTCTACATTAATAATGATTACAAGGACCTAACCAAAATACTTTATGCTGCACCAAAACACTCAGAATAGTTATGGTTTCGTGTTTATTTCACATATAGTTCATATGTTAGAAAAAAAACAAAACAAAACAGCGGAAAGTAAACCACAGGAGGCTGGAAGGAACACAGCAGTGTATTGACAATTCTTTGTCGTGTTTGTTACAACTGCTGTGAGTATTTGACATAAAAAGATTAGGAGCCGTTATTGGAGCCATGAGACCTGACTTACTGAGGAAATAAAACAGCCCATGCTACAATAAGTAGATGGGATATTAAGTCCAGAAACTTGAAACCCAGAAACTTGACTTCCACCTCTAAGGCATTTGTGGAAATGATTTATGCCTTCAATTAGATATATTCTTGGTGCCTTAAACTTCAAAATTTCATGTGCATTTAGAATTTAGTAAGTACAGAGCTGCAGATAAGTATTTGTGAAATCCAAATAGAAGGGGGAATTGAACTAAATAGAATGATGAATGCTACATGATGGAAAAGCACAGAGTATCCAAGTACAAGTCCAGCCAAGCAATTGTTAACCCTCTTTTCTTGCCCTCTGTATTATTACAGACCTATTCATCTGAGCATTTCTCAATCTATGTGTTCAATGTACTATGTTTATTCTATGTGAGACTCTCTGGGTCAAAAATGTTTAAGTGTGCCTCTATTTAGAGAAAATGTTTATAAATTAAACATGCCATTTGCACAAAGGCAGCCCAAATAGCTATCTTTTTCTGAAGAGCTAATTCATTTGCCATTATGCATGAGTCAGGAACCTCCAAAGTGGCATGAATGTGTTCACAGCAGGACTTGCCAAGGCGATCCATTGGGGTACTGAGAAAACTAGTGCTTTATTAGTATATTTATCTAAAGTTAAGAAAGAATGTAAGCTTTACTAACATTTACTATAAGGATTGACCTATGGCATACAGTCAAGCTTCAGACAGAAATCTAAGGACAGAGTGGGAGTTCTACCAGAAGGGGGCGCTGAAGGTGAGGCCTTATCTCCCTATGAGTCATCCGAGTATTATTGTAAAGTGGGCTTCCGGTTGAATGTGTTTATGGAATATATTATTTCAACTGTTTTAACTCAAATAACCCACACAATATGGAAACGTAGCTTAAAAATGTGCCTATTAAGAAACCACGGGTGATCTATAATATTTTTAATGAAAGTGCATGAGAACAACAAGAAAAAGTCAAAACTGATCATTTTCCTACGGCTGAAATAAACTTTGTTGCCTCCATTTGAGGTAAAAATAGTAATGATATAATGAGATCAGACAAGATCCCAACATGAAATTATCAAAAAGACTATTTAAAGTATGAATTTGCAACCACTTTAACTAAGCCTTATACTAAATGCATATTCTGCCCTCAAATAACAGCCTATGGTATTGTGGGATTACTACTATGAACAAGGCATTTAGAAAGTAAGCCATCATAAACACATTAATAAGATTTTAATGGGAGAAAAATAATGTCATACCATAAATGAATTAAAAGAGAAGTAAAATGTTAGTTTTTTGTTCTTATACTTTTTAAATGTCTGTTATATTAAAAACACATACATGTTATACACAATATATATTGTGCATACTAAAGATAGAAATATAGTTATGTTATAGGTTCCAAACGTCAGATGATAAGGAATATATATATATCACGTATATACATATAAAATATATATATATTTCTGTGTGTAATTTTCTTAGAAACTTGTGGTTTACTTACAAATGCTCCACCTTTACAGGACTCTGAAAGACTAGTTAGCCCCTGGGGCATTTAGGTTTTTTTCTTATTTGTTTATGTACAGTCAGGTAGCCCTTTGCATTGTTTTCCTAGTTTTTCAGTTTATCATCTCCTCAAATTTCATAACAATACTGCCTGGATTTTATAAAACAGTAAAAAAAAAAAAAAAAAAAAAAAATTTTCACAAACTTTTTAAATAATGCCTTTTCTACAATAGTTTATATTTACAAATATTTGAAAAGTAAACCAGACAATTTGTATTCCAAACTCTCAATGATTATATTTCAAGTTTCACAAGTCTGAAACTTTAATTCTGATACAATGCCAATGGCTATTTCTACAATATAAATACATCTAGGCCAAAGCAACAACCTCGTCTGTATTCATTATTGTCCTAAATTACAGATATTAAAGATACATAAACCATGAAGGCACATGGTGATAATTCTATGTAACACTTTCCAACTGACTTGAATAAGTTGTGTTTATACATCTGATTAGAGAATTGAAAAAAGTTAAACCAGCACCTGATACCAATAAAGAGATGACACAACTGTATTTTTATGTGTCATTATTTACTCATATTTCATGTTTAGCTAGGTATAAATAGGTCGCAGCTCTCAGTGTGTTAAACAGTAGAAAGATAATCAATAAAACCATTTTCACTGTTGTTAATTCCTGTACAGCTTAATTTAAAGCATTTCAAAATAATTAGACAGCAAATTGAAGTTCTTCCATATAAGTTGGCTTTTCTGTTTGTTTTGAGTTTTGTATTTGATTTTTTTAGTATATCACATTCTTTACCTATACTAGTTACTTTTTTGAATAGACTATATTATTTTAAAGCAGTTTTAGGCTCACAACAAAATTGAGCAGAAGATATAAAAATTTACCATTTCTTCCATCCCCTTACCTCCTCCACACATGCATAATCTCCCCCATTATCAACATTCCCCACCAGATGGTACATTTGTTACAACTGATGAACTTACATTGATAAATCATAATTCACATTACGGTTCATTCTTTGGGTTGTATACTGGGATTTGGACAAATGTGTAATGACATGTATCTACCATTACAGTATCATACAGACTAGTTTCACTGCCCGAAATACTTTCTCTGCTTTGCTATGCATCCCTCCCTCACCTCTCACCCCTTGGCGTCTACTGATCTTTACACTGTCTTTATAATTTTGCCTTTTCCAGAACGTGATATACGAGGCATGGTGATAAATTACGGTGACTGTTTAATTTAAAAAAAAAAATTACAGCAAAAGACACATTGCCATTAATCCCCCTCAAAATACACCCCTTCTCTTTAACACACATCCATCCCATCATCCTTGCCACTTTCTGAAGCAGTTCTGGAAGTTCTCTTTCGTGAGTGTCTTTAGTTGCCCTGTCGTGGCTGCCTCGATGCCCTAAATAATTCAAAACATTTACCTTTCATGGTCATTTTGACTTTGGGGAAGAGCCAGAGGTCGCATGGTGCCAGATCCGGTAAATAAGATGGGTGAGGACACACCATACGTTTTTTTGGTGTGTTTTTATTTATTTATTTATTTTTACTAGTTTCAGGTGTACAAAACAATGTAATAGTTAGACATTTATCGTTTATATCCCTCACACAGTGCTAACCCCCTCCCCCAATCTACTACCACTCTGACATCACACACAGCCATTACATTTCCACTGTCTCTATTCCTAATGCTGTACTCCACTTTTTGTGAATATATATATATATATATGTGTGTGTGTATATACACATATATATTAAATTATAGTTGACATTTATTATTATTCAGCTTCAGCTTCAGGTGTACAGTGCAGTGATCAGGTATCTGCACTATCCCTGAAGTGGTCTCCCTAATAAGACAAGTGTCCATCGGGTACCCTACAAAACCTTTACAACATTACTGATTATATTCCCCAAACTGACTTTCATATCCCCATGGCAATCTTATGTTTACCGATTGTGCTTTCTAATCCCCTCATCCCCACCCCCGCTCCCATGTAGCAACCCTCAGTTTTTCCTCTACATCTCTGAGACTCTTTCTGATTAGTTCGTTCATTTATTCTTTTCTTTAGATTCCACATATAAGTGAGATCATATAGTATTTGTCTTTCTCTGTCTGACTTATTTCACTTAACATAATGTTCTCTAGGTCCATCCATATCATTGCAAATGGTAAGATTTCATTCTTCTTTGTGGCTGCCTCATATCCCATTGTATGAATGTACCACAGTTTCTTAATCCAGTCATCCACCAATGGGCTTTTCAGTTGTTTCCATGTCTTGGCTATTGTGTATAGTGCTGCAATAAACACAGGGGTGCATAAATTTTTTTGAATTAGAGTTTTGGATTTCTCCGGATAGATACCTAGGAGTGGAATTGCTGGTCATAAGGTAGTTCCATTTTCAGTCTTTTGAGATACCTCCATACTGATTTCCATAGTGGCTGCACCAATCCACAATCCCACCAACAGTGCACAAGGGTTCTCTTTTCTCCACATCCTTGCCAGCACTTATTTGTTGATTTATTGATGATAAGTCATTTTGACTGGGGTGAAGTGGTATCTCATTGTGGTTTTTCTTTGCATTTCTCTAATGATTAGTGAGGCTGAGCATTTTTTTCATATGTCTTTTTGCCATCTTTAGAAAAATGCCTCTTTATGTCCTCTGTCCATTTTTTAATTGGGTTGTTTGTTTTTTTGGAGTTGAGTTGAGTGAGCTTTTTAATAAATTTTTTATATTAATGCCTTACCGGATATATCAATGACAGATACCTCTTCCCATTCAGTAAGATCCCTTTCTGTTTTATTGATGGTTTCCTTTGCTGTTAAAAAACTTTTAATTTGATGTAATCCCATATGTTTATTTTTTCTCTTACTTCCCTTGCCCAGGGGGATATATCAGTAAAAATATTTGTCTGGGTAATGCCTGTAAACTTTCTTCCTATATTTTCTTCTAGGAGTTTTATGGTTTCAGATCTTACATTTAAATCTTTAATCCATTTTGAATTTATTCTTGTATGTGGTGTAAGGAGGTGGTCCAGCTTCATTTTTTTACATGTGTCTGTCCAGATTTCCCAGCACAATTTATTGAATAGACTGTCTTTACCCCACCATAAATTCTTGCTTCCATTGTCATAGATTAAATGACCATATAGGCATGGAATTATTTCTGGGCTATATTCTGTTTCATTGATCTATGTGTCTATTTTTATGCCAGTACCATGCTGTTTTGATTACGTAGCCTTGTAGTATAATCTGATGTCAGGTATCATGATACCTCCCTCCCACTTTGTTCTTATTTCTCAAGATTGCCGAGGCTATCGGGGATCTTTTATGGTTCCATATAAGTTTTAAGATTATATGTTCTATTTCTGTGAAAATTGTCCTTGGTAGTTTGATAGGAATTGCGTTGAATCTGTATATTGCCTTAGGCAGTATGGACATTTTAACGATATTAATTCTTCCTATCCATGAGCATGGTATGTGTTTCCATCTATTTGTATCTTCTTTAATTTCTTTAGTTAGGCCTGCATTGCTATGAATTTCCCTCTTAGAACTGCTTTCGCGGCATCCCATAGATTTTGGATCATTGTGTTTTCATTTTCTTTGTCTCGAGGTATCTTCTGATTTCTTCCTTGATCACATTGTTGACCCATTCATTATTTAGTAATATGGTATCCAGCCTCCATGTATTTGTGTGTCTCCCAGTTTTTTTCCTGTAGTTGATTTCTAATTTCATAGCACTGTGGTATGATTTCAATTCTCTTAAATTTATCAAGACTTGTTTTGTGGCCTAACGTGATCTATCTTGGAAAATGTTCCATGTGCTCTTGAGAAGAACATGTATTCTGCAGCTTTGGGGTGAAATTCTCTGAAAATATCGATTAAATCCAAGTGGTCCAATGTGTCATTTAAGGCTGTTGTTTCCATATTGATTTTCTGTCTGGAAGACCTGTCCCTTGTTGTCAGAGGTGTGTTGAAGTCCCCTACTATGATACTGTTACTGTTGATCTCTGTCTTTATGTCAGTGAATATCTGTTTTATATATTTAGGTGCTCCTATGTTGGGTGCATAGATGTTTACTAGGGTTATGTTCTCCTGTTGGATCGATCCCTTTATTATTATGTAGTGTCCATCTTTGTCTTTTAATATATTCTTCATTTTAAAGTCTATTTTGTCAGATATAAGTATTGCTGCTCCAGATTTTTTCTCATTTCCATTTGCATGAAATATATTATTCCAACCCTTCACTTTCAGCCTGTGTGTGTCTTTTGATCTGAGGTGAGTCTCTTGTAGGCAGTATATGCAAGGGTATTGTTTTCTTATCCACTCAGCCACCCTATGTCTTTTGATTAGAGCATTCAATTTATTTATGTTTAAAGTGATTATTGATAAGTACATAGTTATTGCCATTTTTTCATTTGTACTTAGATTGTTTTTGTCTTTCTTCTGCTTACAGAAGGCCTTTTAATATTTCCTGCAATGCTGGCTTGGTGGTAATAAATTCTTTTAGCTTATTCTTTTCTGGGAAGCTCTTTATCTCTCCTTCAATTTTAAATGATAGCCTTGCTGGATAAAGCAATCTAGGTTGTAGGCCTTTGTTTTTCATTACTTTGAGTATCTCTTGCCACTCCCTCCTGGCTGCAAAGTTTCTGTAGAAAAGTCATTTGATAGTCTTATGGGAGTTCCCTTGTATGTAACCCTCTGTCTTTCTCTTGCTGCTTTTAGGATTCTCTCTTTGTGTTTAACCTTTGCCATTTTAACTATAATGTGTCTTGGTGTGGACCTGTTTGGGTTCATCCTGGTTGGAACTCTCTCTGCACTTTCTGGGCTTGTATGTTGGTTTCCTTCATCAGGTTAGGGAAGTTTTCAGTCATTATTATTTCAAATATGTTCTCAATCCCTTGCTCCCTCTCTTCACCTTCTGGTATTCCTATGATGCTCATGATGTCGTGCTTGATGTTTTCCCATTTTCATTGTTTGTTATTCTGTTTTCTTTTTGTTGCTCCTCTTGGGTGATCTCTGCTAACTTGTCCTCTAAGTCACTGATTCGATCCTCTGTCTCATTTAACCTATTGGCAATTCTTTCAAGTGTGTTCTTTATTTCAGTTATTGTATTCTTTAGTTCTAACTGGTTGTTCATTATGATTTCTCTATCCTTCTTTATGTTGTCACTAAGTTCCTTAAACATTCTTATCATCAGTGTTCTGAACTCTGTCTCTGATAGGTTGGTTACCTCTATTTCATTTGGTTCCAATTCTGGAGGTTTCTTCTGTTCTTTCATTTGGGACATGTTTCTTTGTTTCCCCATTCTGGCTGACTCTCCATGTTTGCTTCAATGTATTAGGTAGATCCCCTAGGGTTCTTGGTCTTTGCTGGGTGATCTTATGCAAGTCTTTATATTTGACTTGCACCACTTCCCTATTCTCCTGTGCATGTGCTCCAAAGGTGACCCTTGTGTTGTGTGTATTCTCCTGTTAAAGTTGAGCTTTAATTGCTTTTGGCTTGTCAGTAGGTGGGATTGACTCCTAGGCTAATGAGTTGTGAGACCTGGCTCTGCCACCAGTGGATGAGCTGCTGCATGAGGGTTGACCGCTCAGATGAGGCTTCGCCCCTATGGGCTCTTGTGCCTGTAGAGAATTCCCTCTGGGTGTGTCACCTGTAGGTCAAACCCAGTAATATTCTGGTTTGGTGTGGAGTTGGCCTCTGAGTGTGTTCAATCTTGTGCCTCTTGGGCTGGGCCCTGGTATAGGGCAATTTCAGAACAAAGCAAATCACCAAGCACAAAAACAACAAAGAAAAAACCAAATTCATTCATATGTAAAAACAACCAATAACCCACACTCAAATATAGGCAAAAATATCAAAAATACAAAAATACAAAAAAAAAAAAAAAAAAAAAAAAAAGCAGTGCCAGTCTTGGCTTAAGCCCACCAAGTAATCTCCAGGTTGTCCCCTGCTGTACAAAGAGTCCTCTGTGTCTTGTGCAGGCAGAGCTGGCCACCTGGCACCCAGAGTGACCCTGGCACTGCAGTTCTAGATGATTGGGGCTATGGGGTGTGGATGGTACTTTTTACAAAGTCAGTGCAGTTTCTGCTCTTGCCTGCATATATGTGCACTGAGAGTAACACAGCCAGCCCTGTGCCCACATTTCCTGAGTCTTAGGGCACTTCTTCCATTGTGGGGTATGGAGGTGCGAGATTTCTGAGCTGTTGAAAGCACAGAGCTGCCTCTACCACCTGCTGCTGACCCCTGGGTGTGTCTCCACAGTTATAATTGCCCTGCCCTAGGCAGGCCAGAAAAGGTGGGGTCTGGGGATGGGGTTTTCTGTCTCCCAGCCCAGCAGTGTCACACTCTTCCTAACCTCTTCCCTAGGTCACA
Source organism: Rhinolophus ferrumequinum (assembly GCF_004115265.2). Lineage (NCBI taxonomy): Eukaryota > Metazoa > Chordata > Mammalia > Chiroptera > Rhinolophidae > Rhinolophus > Rhinolophus ferrumequinum. The sequence goes on along the minus strand of NC_046302.1, from coordinate 48,326,193 downwards.
GCTGCAAACTGGGTCTTCCCAGATTCTGAGCGCTATGGCTCCTCTGTAATCTGACACTACTCCTCAGTTCAGGGGCCAGCTTGAGTCTCTGGAAGGGCTGGGGTAGGACTGCTGTGGGACAGTGGGATGAAGGGCCCAGACATGGCATTCACTTCTTTGTCTGACCTATGTCCCAACTGGAGGTCTCAGCTGAGGTTACTGCCTCAAACTCTGCATACACTGCATACGCTGCTCTCTCGGCAGGAGAGATCAACTGTGGGATGCAAGGAAAGAGCCCACCTCCTAGCTTTTGTGATCTCTGTTCCGTCCTGGTGGCCCTGTATCTCCACAGCCACGGGCCTTATCTCCACACCACTCCCTTCCCTCTTCCCCTGCTCACCCAGTTTGCCCACCTTCAAGTAATCCTCATGCAAATCTCTTAACTGTTCTGTGTGATGAGCAGAGAGTCCTTTGATGGCTTATGGATATTCAATTTGTTTTAAGTTCTGGTAGGAGAAGTCAAGAAGACCACCTTGCTGCTGCCATTCTTATGATATCAGTCCTCACCATAACATTTTTATTTGGCAGAAATTGCCATATACCAGAAGTGATGTGTGACACGATGCACTGTCATGATGAAGGATGATTTACAGCACACTTTAAAACACACCTTCTCTCAACAGTAGCTCACACCCGACTGACTGCACCGAACAAGTTGAAACTTGTTACACACTGTTAATAAGTTCGGCGTGCTGCTTCTGGTATTGAAGATCCCTGCTTTTCCATTGGATGGCACTTGGCAGCAGGAATCACTGTATTCTATGATCACACATTGAAGTTGGAATCATAGAGTCTGTAGGCTTTTCAGATTGGCTCCTTTCTCGTAGTAATATGCATTTAGGTTTCCTCTGTGTCTTTGCATGGCTTGATAGCACATTTCTTATTAGCCCTGAATAATATCCCATTGTCTGGATGTACCACAGTTTATTTTTCCATTCACCTACTGAGGGACATCTTGGTTGCTTCTAAGTTTTGGTAACTGTGAACAAAGCTGCTACAACATCCATATGCAGGTTTTTGTGTGGACATAAATTTTCAGCTCCTTTGGGTAAATACCAAGGAGCATGATTGCTGGGTCATATGGTAAAAGTATTTTTAGTTTTATAAGGAACTGCCACACTGTCTTCTGAAGTGGCGGCACCCTTTTGCGTTCCCACCAGCAATGAATGAGAGTTCCTGTTGCTCCACATCCTCTCCAGCATTTGATGGTGTCAGTGTTCCAGATGTGGGCCATTCAAAGGGGTATGTTAGAGGTCTCTTGCTGTTTTATTTGCATGTCTCTGATGATATATGATGTGGAGTCTCATTTCATATGTTTATTTGCTTTGGTGAGACATTTATTTTTAAAAGAACATTCTTGAAAATTTTGTTAAGTTTGGGTTTAAAATGTTAAAATGAAGTGTTTAAGATACACAAAGAAACAACAGCAGCATGCATCAGGGAGCTTTATACCTATAAGTTGCACAGGAAATCCCAATATAAAATTTATTAGCAGGTTTTCTAATCAGCTCAGCCTTAATCAAACTTTAGTGAACACTTATCCAAACTCAGAAGCAGCAGCTGCTCCCCTCACATCAGGATCAGTTTGCTTATGTTTCCACCTTTCCCTGCTTCTCCTTAAGTATACTTTCTTTTATCTCAATATTAATTATAGTATTGAGATGAAAATAGCTTGAATTAAAGGGTAGTCAATGTAATTAAACTCTGGAGATATTGAAGATTTGAAATTGTCTACCTAGTTCCCAGAAGAAAAGAATCAAATTAATTAACACTTTTAAAATGAAGATGTAAAATCCCTCATACCATCAAGTATTCAGTCTAAATTTAGATATTCACTAAATTGCTCTTCAGAGTAAAATGTCCAGTAAAAGGAGATATTTCAAAAACCTACCTTTGAAAGAAAATGTATGCCAAATTTCTCACCCTAGTATCCAAAAGAGCACTTAGCATTTTTCTCCTAAGTAAGGAAAAAAAGATCATGGATTTTAAAAATGAAGGAGAAAAAGAAATCTGTTTTCTGATTCTGACTCTGCCATTTACTAGCTGTGTTATCTGGTGGGTTATCTAATCTCAGTTTCTCTGTGTGTAATTGGGGATAACAGTGCATACTCATCTTGTCACTGTGAAAATTCAGTGAGCTAATTCTTGGAAAGAACCCAGCACACTGACTGTCACACAGGAGGTACTTTACAAATGAGAGGGTCTAGTTATTCCATAATTTATCACAAAAGGACATGGGCTTTTTTAAAAAAGAAAGCTTTGTTATAACTCCAGGCACTAATGTACATTTTTCTACCTGTTGCCACTAGATAGTGTCATTTAAGTAAGTTGACAGGTAGGTGGTCTTTCTTTAGGGCCTAGCATCCCAGAGACATTCAGGGAGGAAACTCATACCGCCTTTCCTAAAAAACTAAACTCTTTCTTAAAATGCAAGCATAAATTTTAACCAAAATTTAAGCTATAGAAAATGAAATGAGATGATGTTTGTTGAATTGAAATAAAATAAATGGTGCTTTCTACTAGCAAGGCCATATACTAAGAGACACGAGTGTACAGAGAAAGGTATAGAAATCAGACTAAAAACAGGTTCGATTTCATCAGGGGAGCGTCTAGGGATAACAGCAATATGCAAATAACTAGGCTTTGTGGCAGAATTGGAAGAGAAGCAGGAGAGGGGCACTTCGGAAAGCCATAGGGAGTTCATTAGAAGAAATAAGAATATATTTCTGGCTGGGGACCTGCATCAAAGAAAGATGTGAAGGCTGAGTACATTCTGGCCTGGAGGAAAGAGTCTTCGGGCACAGAGAAAAGGATGTGTTTTCATAGAAGCAGGGAAGCACGAGGGCCTGTCACGGAAGAGGGGCAGGATTTGGGAGTTTTCACAGCACAAAAGGAAGTGTCAGGGTAGAAAATATGAAACTCCATCAGTTACCATTGTGTTTGCCTGTAAGTAACAGACAACGTCAAGGTAGTGGTTTAAGCCAACTAAAGTTTTTTAGGGTTTTGTTTTGTTTTGTTTTGTTTATCAAGAAGCCTGGAAGTAGGTAGTTACCTGCATTGGTTCAGTAGTCAAGGTTTTCAAGGTCAATATCTTTGTTTCTTGGCCTTTCCTGGTCATTTGCAGATAGCTACTGAAGAAAAGGAGGCAGTTCATCAACTTCCACACATAGCTTATGGGAAAGAGTGTGCTGACGGGAAACTGGAAAAGCAAGAGGTGAGCCTTTACTGCTCGACAAGAGATACAAGCCAAGGAGAAGGAAGAGGAGACTGAGGGTCAGATGGGTCACAGATGTCATCTACAAGTGCCCAAAGGCTCGCCATTTGAAAGAAAACTAACTGTGGAAACAAACCAATGAGCAGGATTTTCACAAGAGCAAGAGCATCCAGCTAAGGGCTGGTTAAGAAAAGAATAGGCTGGATCAAACACAACAATTTTAGACACAGTCATATAAAAGGTGAGTGACTTCTTGTGAGAAATAACAGACAAGGGGTTCCTGGAATGAAAAGGCCATTGAACTAGAATGAAAGCAAATAACGCCAGCTCCCCATATCAGTCTACACAGCCCTTCTCATCATCTGTGCTTTTCCTTTGTCTAGGCAGGTACACTTGCTTGTGCCAGTGACTTGTGGTTAGTGCTGTCCCAACTCCTCAAACCCCGTTCCAAGAGCTGTGTCTTCTAGTTCACTTTCTCTCACTCCTTTGAGTCCTTCAAGCTGAATGGCAGGGCTGAAAGGTTTATATGGCATTCAAGCTTCCACCACCTCACATCAAGTGTTGACGTTCCCTGGAAGATAAGAAAACTAGCACGTACTGAGCAAGGATTTTCTATCTCCCCATTGTCCCTGGTTCCCAACCAAGTCATGGTTATTTCCTAGACATAGCTCGGGTCATGTGTCCCCCGTTGCTGCTTTCTTGATTAAAACTGAAGAACTGGTTCATGTTGCTTGCAATAGCCACATGCTCTTCCCTATTGTCTTTCAATGATGATTCTGGCTCCATCTCTAGTTTCTGCATCCAAAAAACAAGAGTCATTGCAGTTTTGATTTATCCCCAGCCCTATTCTCTTGCCTACTGAAGCCACTTTTGAAAAGTGTTGTTTTCCTGATTATAAAAACATAAAAAATGTGCAGCATGCAGGGGAAAATTTATGATGAACATTAAATGCATTAAAGATAACCACTGCCAAAGTTTGATGCATGTCTTTTCAATTTCTATGTAAAAATATACAAGAATAAATGAATGTATGTGGATGTTTATATATGTGTGGGTAGGGAGGCATCGTTTGGAATCATACTGACCATACTATTTTATGCTCCTGATTTATTGCCACTTAACAATATGTCACTAGAAGCTACTTCTCAAGATTTTAAATATTCTTGAATTAATAGAGCAGCAGTTATAAAACAGATACAGTCATAGAACTTTCTGTAGAAGGAAAGCATATTAAATTACTGAGTGTATTTTCTCTGGAAAAGTGGTGCCATGTTACTTTGGGGGTACAGTTGGCCTCAGGGAGAGAAGTGACTGAAATAGACTTAAGAAAGGCAAAGTAGCCCATGAATATGTCTTTCTTACTTAGCATGTGGTCTTGGGCTGTTTTCATCTGTCATAAACACCCACAGTGCTACCTAAGGATCTTCTCACTTAGATGACAGATGACAGTGAAATGAGGGACATTTCAAGATGCACAGTCGTCTTAGGGTAATAAAGTTGGTACTTGAAATATGACCAACTTTAAGCCTCTTGGGGTGATATTGGAGGAAGGAGGATTATTTAAATTACCTCATTTTGGATGAAGTCACTATGGATATTGTGACAAGAGTTACCCTTTATTTCAGACCTATCAAACCACTTTTAAGCTACTTGGGATTTCTGAGTAGGATCCTTCATCATTTCCCTTTTCATCTTCCCACTCTCTTTTCTCTTCCCTCCACACCAAGGATCCACTAAATCTCTGTGGCAAGCCTGGTAATGAAACATAATTCTATAATGGTTGTGAATCAATGTTTTTGCCAAATACTCCCAGGATCCTAATCGCATCTAATAAACACATACTTAATAAGCATTTACCTAATACCTTGTCTTGTGTTACTGGACGTAGGGCAGGGGTGGGAAATATAATTATTAACATCAGGGCAGTGATCATTTTGTTCTGGGTGTAAGGCAAATGTGAACCAAAGACAAAAAAAATGCAACAACATAATTATAGGACAAATTTAAATAATATGATCCTGGCTACATATATTCTAAAAAAGGAGGAGGTTAATAAGTATTAGAATAGTCAGGGAAGACATTAAGGAAAAAACATAGCACAAGCTGGGACTTGGAGAGAATATTTACCCTGCAGAAGATGTAAATATTAATAAATAGAACCTCATTTAAAATGAAATCAGGGCTCCTATCCAAAGAAAATGAAAACATTAATTCTAAAAGATATATGCATCCCTATGTATTGCAGTATTATTCATTCACAATAGCCAAGACATGGAAACAACTTAAGTGTCCATTGATAAATGAATGGATAAGGAATGTGTGGTGTATATAAACACAATGGAATATTACTCAGCCATAAAAAAGAATGAAATCCTATCATTTGCAACAACATGGATGGAATGAAAGGGTATTACGTTAAGTGAAATAAGACAGACAAAGGAGGACAAATACTATATGATGTCACTTATATGTGGAATCTAAAAAACAAAAATGAGCAAACTAAACAAAAACATACTCATAGACATAGAGAACAAAGAGATGGTTGCCAGAGAGGAAGAGGGGGTTGGGGGGGAGGGCGAAAAAGGTGAAGGAGAATAAGAGTTACAAATTTCTAGTTATAAAAATAATAATAATGATACTCAACATAGTATTGGAAGTCCTAGCCAGAACAATCATGCAAGAGAAATTGGGAATGAAGAAGTTAAAATGTCACTTTTTGCAAATGACATGATTCTTTATACAGAAAACCCTAAAAACTCCACCAAAAAGCTATTAGAAATAATGTACAAATACAGTAAAGTTGCTGAATGCAAAATCAATGTACAAAAATCCATTGCATTCCTATATACTAACAATGAAATTTCAGAAAAAGAAATGAAAAAAATTCCTTTTGCACTTGCAACAAAAACAATAAAATACCTAAGAATAAACTTAACAAAGGATGTGAAGGACCTATACACTAAAACTATAAAACATTAAAAGAAATTGAAGAAGACACAAAGAAATGGAAAGATATTCTGTGTTCATAGATTAGAAGAATCAACATAGTTGAAATGGCCATATTAACCAAAGCAATATACAGATTCAATGCAATCCCCATCAAAATCTCTATAGTATTTTTTCAAGAAATAGAACAAAACATCATCAGATTTGTATGGAATCAATAAAGACCCGAATAGCCAAAGAAATCCTAAGAAAAAAGAACAAGTCTGGAGGTATTGCACTCCCTCATTTCAAATTGTACTACAAAGCAACAATAAACAAAACAACATGGTATTGGCAGGAAAACAGACACAAAGACCAATGGTATTGAAAATCCAAAAATAAACCTGCATATATATATGGACAGATAACTTTTGACAAAGAAGCCAAAAACATACAACGGAAAAAAGAAAGCCTCTTCAATAAATGGTGCTGGAAGAATTGGAAAACCACATGCAAAAGAATGAAACTAGACTGCTATCTGTCACCATGTACCAAAATTAACTCAAAATGAATCAAAGACAAAAACATAAGACCAAAAACAATAAATTGCATAGAAGAAAGCATAGATACTAAACTTATGGACCTTGGGTTCAAATAAGTTTTTATGAATTTAACCATATAGGAAAGGGAAGTAAAAGCTAAAATAAATGAATGGGACTATATCAAACTAAAAAGCTTCTGCCCAGCAAAAGAAACCATCGACAAAAAATGAGGCAATCAACCAAATGGGAGAAGATATTTGCAAACAACACCTCTGATAAGGGGCTAATATCCAAAATATATAAAGAACTCATACAACTCAACAAAAAAAGCAATAATCCAATTAAAAAATGGGTAGAGGACATGAACAGAAACTTCTCCCAAGACATACAAATGGCCTGTAACAGATGTATGAAAAAATGCTCAACTTCACTAGCTGTTAGGGAAATGAAAATCAAAACCACAATGATACTTTAACGATACTTTAACCTTATACCTGTTAGAATAACAAAAAGACAAATAATAACAAGTGTTGGAGAGGATGTGGAGAAAAAAGGAACCTCTCATACACTGCTGGTATGAATGTAAATTGGTACAGCTGCTATGGTAAACAGTATGGAGGTTTCCTCAAAAAAGTAAGAATAGAATTAACATATGACCCAGCAGTTCCTCTTCTGGGTATACAAAAAACCTGAAAACATTTATCCATAAAGATATATGTATTCCAATGTTCACTGCAGAAATATTCACAGTGGCCAAGACATGGAAACAACCAAAGTATCTTGATAAATGACTGGATAAAGATGATGTGGTACATATATAGAATGGAATATTACTCAGCCATACAAAAAGATGAAATAGTGCCATTTGCAACAACATGGTTAGAACTTGAGATTATCATTCTAAGCAAAACAAGACAGAAAAAGTCAGGAACCATGTGACTTCACTCATAGGTGGGATGTGAAACTGAAAGCAACAAAGGAACAAAACAAACAAAGAAACAAAAACTAATCGACACAGACAACAGTTTAGTGGTTTCCAGAGGGTAACAGACAGGGGATGGTTGACGATGGAAAGGGGGTCAAATATATGGTGATGTATTATAGAAATGTACACTTGAAACCTATATAACTTTACTAACCAATGTCACCCCAATAAATTTAATAAATAAGTGAATAAGTAAGTCACAGGGATATAATGTACAGCATAGGGAATATAGTAAATAATATAATAAACTGTACAGTGTCAGATGGTTACTAGACTTGAGGTGATCAGTTCGTTAGGTACATAAATGTTGAATAATTATGTTGCACACCTGAGACTAACATAATATTGTATATTAACGAAGAAATAAAAAGAAGAAATACAGATTTAATAAAATAATAAAGTCAGGAGGCCAGAAGCGGGGGAGCTCTCATGCCCGACATCTATTACAAAGCCCAACAGGAAGAACTCTTTGTTTATAATAGCTCTCCCAACTTCCTCTTCTCCTCCATGAAAGTTGCTTCTCCTTTGTTTCTTGGAACTTGTCTATGGTTGGCCATTAGACCTCACGTCCTGGCTATTTGTTTCAAGTCCACAAAGAGAAGCTGCACAAACTGTGGAAATCATGGGAAGATACCTGGGGACCCTTTTAGTTATACTGTACCCATTGGCACAACATCTGTTCATCAATAAAGCATTTATTGAAAATTCTCTCTCTCAAGCCCAATGCTATGCTTTGGGGATTCATAGGTGAACAGAACAGACAAAGGCCTTACTTCAATGAGCCTGTATTCTAGAAAATTCTCTGTTGCACATGCTTATAATTAATGATCAGTCAGTGCAGCTCACCTATTGCCCTGAATACTGAGATTTCTGTTGCTCCTCCAGGGCATTCAATCAATGGTTTATGTTCAATAAATAATTTATGCTGACCAAATAGTAGCAAACCTGCTGAAGATGACTTCCGACATCTGAAAAAAATTATACAATATAATGTCCTAATATAAATGGTTTTCCTCTCATCATTCCCTCTGGCCAATATAAAATTAACATATTGTTTTGGCTCAACTCATTTTTTAAAAAAATATATTTGCTATTGCTCATTTTTCTCACAGTGTTTTATCCAGTTTCTCGTCACCACCAACTAGTCTTTTTCCCGCTCAATAAATCTTCCAACTCTAAGACCTTTGAATGTTAGGAATACTAACAGGTTCCCTAAAAATTTTCAAAGAAATACTTTAGGAAATAGAACATGAGACAACTCACTACCAATTGGCAACTAATACAACATGTTAAAAACAATAAGCTAAGGGGACGATTGATATGGATCATGATATCACACATCACAGACATCAACCAAACACATGCTCCGAGCAGCTCATCTCCAGAATCCCTGACTGTCTTCCAGACAAGTTATTGATATTTCAGATTAAGGAGTGCCCACTCCATCTAAATAACCCAGTCCTTTCCAATTGCTTTTTTCTGTTTAGTAGAAAAAAAAAATGTCCAAATAACAACAGCACTTGCCATATATATTTTTTTTATTAACACTTTGTCTTTGTTAAGACAGTCCATAGTACCAAAAAGCTAGATACTTAAAGGAAGGCAGAAATTGTTACATTATTTCATCACAGTAGCAATTTCTTTTTTAAGGAAAAGCAATGAATTGAATAGCATCTTGCTGAGTCAATAGCTGGTCTACCCTAATAAATCGTCTTTAAGATTCTTTACTTGTTTTTTTACCCTGTTTTATTTCTTCCCCAATTTTTAAATTGGGATGCCAGGCCCATATTCTAATTGCCATGTTTCTATGCAAACGTAGAGGCATTCTGGGTTTGCTTTTCCTCCTGCCCTTAACAATAGTTAAATAAGTAAATTGCTTTTGCAGCTGGTAATGGCCCTCCCGTTCCTCATTCTTCCCCTTGCAAATTAGCCCCTTAGGACGACACTGACATTTGGAATTAGAAATGGTAGTGGAAAACTACTCAGACTCTTGGAGCTAAGTCAAAAAAGATTCCTAGATGAGGTATCAGACTCATTTAAAAATTAATTCTTTTACATGTAGGGGTTATGGGTGTATGAACCACTGGTAGATTTTTGAGAGCTGAAAGAAAGTTAGGGTAGTAACATGTAAATGAAAATTTGTTTCCTGTTAAATTACTTCAAGCAGATTTACTTTTGTTTCAATAACACTCTCATATATGTGAATGCAAATGAATACAAATCCAATATGAAGAAATGCTTAGAGTAAGAATATGTATTTAAAGAGTTCAGTAAATGTGTGCGGATGTGGACCTATGCAAATGCAAGTTTACTTACACAGAAAAATCTCTGTCAGGCTGAAAAAGGGTGATGATTCAGATCAACCATGTACAAACTAATGCTGATCCCTGACGGCCTGTTACATCCTTCAAGGAATCCCCAAAACAGCAAAGGAAGAGAGCAGGAGACATAACATCAACTTGCATGGTTTTGTTGCAATAATTCCAACATTAGGGCCTAACAGACTCCACCAGGGTGATGGCAGAGAGCCCCCCAGGACAGAGGCGGCGTCTCACTTATACCCTGCCAGTGCCTAGTACACCGTGGTCACTTAATACATGTCTGTTACAGAGAATAAATCCAGAGACATATGGGGGGTGGAGGGGTGAACAGCATTCAATGAATTATTTAACATAGCATCTTAAGTAAAGGATTCTCAAATTTTTGAAATGCAAAAATGGTAAACTAGAGTTGATTCCTGGGGCAAATCTGTTGGTCTCTGTGACAGTCAGGTTTATGCATCAACTTGGCCATTGAGTCAATCAAACACTAATCTAGGTGTTGCTGCGAAAGTATTTTGGAGATGTAGTTAACTTCATTGCTTTTCCTTTTTTAAAATGTTGCTACTGTGATAAAATAATGTAACAGTTACGGCCCTCCCTTTAGTATCTAGCTCCTTAGTAATGTAAATTGTATCAATAAAGAGTAAATGTTAATAAAAAATAAAATTTTTATATGGCAAGTGCTATTAATACACACATTTGCATAAACGGCTCAGGCATAAGTAACCCAAAAGTCTTTTAAAACAATAACAGGGCTACTTTTAATTTTCACATCTAGCCTTGACACCTAGACTCAAACCGCTGCATTATAATCAAGTTGCAACAGTCAGCTTTATATTTAAGTCATTCAAGTTTCCACTATTTAGGGGACAGTCTGAAGATCAAAGAGAGCCCATCTCATTATAAAGTGGTGTTGGCTTGAAAATGTCAACTCCCAAAAGAACACTGTCACAGGAACTCTTACTAAGACAGTGTATCAGTCAGGTTCTCCAGAACCTCCTTAATCCAACTAGCCTGTGGAGTGTTGGGTTTTTTTGTTTTTGCCTTTTTGTTGTTGTTGGCTTGTCTGTTTGTTTTTAATGATCTTCCTTTAAGTTGATAGGTCATCATCTGTATGGAGGTTGCTATGGGCACTAGATGCTCCAGGTCTGATGATATGTGGGAACAGGTCTGGGAATGTTTAACAGGGACGATGATATTTAAAGCAATGAAAAGAGCATGGAACTCTGAAAGTGAAAGTGTGGAATGATCTACCAGTGAGGAGTCAGTTTGACCCAATGTGGAATCAGTCTGGGGAAAGTTGGGGTGAGTTTTGTGAGGGGGACATGGGACATTCTGACAGCAGTTTCCATTCTTTTTGAGCTACTGAGAGAGAGAAAGAATAAGAAAGAATTTTAAGGTTTTTTTACATATATTTTGAAAGGAATCTCCTAGTCTTGCGCTACACAAAGGCTTCAGTATTTTTTTGAGGTAGGACTAATGATTCTTTTTATTGTAATGCTATGCAGAAATAGGTCAAAGAACACAGAAAGAGCTGTGTTCAAGTAACATTGTTTTCAAATTTTTGTTAGTTTCCCAAGATGTGTGATCTTTCACAAGCTACCTCAATCTCAGATGCTAAAATTCTACTCAATAATGATCCTCAAATGTCATGTCTTCCATGAAGCCCTCCCTGTTCTTCCTATTATGATACAATTATCCTTTCTTGATTGTGGTCATTAAGATAATTTTAAAAATTCTGGTTCTCCTGCTTACAGGCACATGGTACAATTGCATTTGCTCAACTCCTTGAAATCAGGCTGGTCTTATAACTTGTTTTGGCCCAACAAAATGTGGACAGAAGACTATAAAAGCCAGTGCTTGATTTTCATGTTTTCCCACTCTAACCATTTATCTTGCCACACACCAGTAACATTCCAGATGGTGGAACCTCCCTCACGCTGTGTTGAAGACTGAGGAGACCTGGAGCAGAGCAACCAGTGGACCCATAATGAGCACATCGATGTGCATGAAAAATAAGCATGTCATTATAGGCATTTAAGACATGGGGGCTCTTTGTTATCTCAGCATCATAACCTAGCATTTCCTGACAGATACATAATGCCTGTGAACCTCTCTAATGGAACTCATCACTTTCTATTTCATACTTAAATTTTTGGCAGACATTTCTTATGTCATTTTCAAGCCTGTAAGCACTTTGAGGGCAGTAGTATTATTTTACATAAGTCTTATTATTTAGTATTGTAGTGAGCACATCATATGGGTAAAAATTAATGAATGGACAAATATGTAGTAAAGATAGTATTTATTGTAGCTATTACTTACAGCTATCTATTCTTATTCTGACAAGAAAATTATGGTGAGTTAAAACTCTACATAAAGTGTTTTCCTAAATTTCTTGAGTCGTTCTAACTAATGCCCTACAACTATGAATCTCCATGATCTTCATTTAAAAATAGTTGCTGAAGTCACCCACTGAACTGATGCATGCTTACACAACCTTGTAGAGATAATTAAGTCACTGTCCTAGCATGCATAAAAGCAATCAACGAAAAGCCATTTTAAAGTAAATCTTAATAAATGTAAGAAATGTTTACTAAAGGAGAAATCTGTAAGAGCCTCCCAAGTGGTAGACCAAAAACAAAAAACAAACAAACAGAAAAAAAAAAACACAAGTTTTAAAAGAAAACACGATTGAAATGTAAAATATAAGTCATCCAATATTTCAATGGTTTTGAGATTATGATTCAAACATCAGATTTACTAATTAACACAGCGCTTTTGATAAATAAAATAAACAAAATTAGTAAATTGAACCTAACTCGATTATTTTATTACAAAAATAAATGTTTAGTGATGAATGTCATGCATCAGCTAAATAAGTTTTTCTTTTCTTGCTGAACAATTCAATTAAAACCAAACTTGTAGAAAAATCACTTAAAGAAAAATAGTTTAAAGACAAAAAGTAAAATTTCTGCTTTAACTTAGTCTGTTTCATCAACAATCCTCATAAAGCAAAAGTTTCACATATTAATGATGAAACCCAGAGAACAGACAAAAACAATCACTTGTTATCTACAATTAACCTCAAAGTCACTCTTTACTTTTCCAAAACAGAAATAGATTCATATTGCCTCTGACAACTCATTAGTTTGAAATTGTTCTCCTTCAAATTTTGATATTCTATAACTTCTAATAAATAGGAGAAAATATCGTGTTACTGAAATAATTTTTGAAAAGATGACCAGACACCATGCTTTAAAAATACATATTGCTATAAGTTAGATTCCTCTTCTCAAGTTCCCATATGTTTGTTGGTCTTCCCAAAGAACTTGAAGTCAATTTGGGGCTTTTAGGTCTCCCTTCATCTAGTAGCTAACTTTTGTACCTGGCAAATGCCATGCCAAAAATGATCTCCATGTTCAACCAAACACCTATTGGAATCTATTTAGCCTCACCCAGTAAGCTGATGAAGTGATGGTCTGGGGGGATAATATGAAAACTCACTAAAGCCAGCCTCAAGTCATCTATCGGGCCTATCGTGTTTTCCCAAAAATAAGACCTAGCAGGACCATCAGCTCTAATGCGTCTTTTGGAGCAAAAATTAATATAAGACTTGGTATTATATATTATATTATTATATTATATTATATTATATTATATTATATTATATTATATTATATTATATTACATTATTATATTATACCTGGTCTTATAGTAAAATAAGACCGGGTCTTATATTAATTTTTGCTCCAAAAGACGCATTAGAGCTGATTGTCTGGTTAGGTCTTATTTTCAGGGAAACACAATAATCGTCAAGATCCTGGCCAGTCCCACAAGCCAGGTACCTCTACAGTGAAACCCCTCAACAGCAGGCAGGTTCTTCCTCTACTGCCAGGACTATTTGTATTCAGCAGAAAAAAGAAAACGCAAATTAGGAAGAAAAAGAAAGAGGCAGGGAAGGACATGGGCCTGGACTTTTGCGACACTTGTTTCACCCACAATGTTCACTAGAGGTGACTCTGCTAAATAATTGATGTTAGTTGCTTGATGATTAAATGCTTGATTATCCAAAACTGCATGGGGGGGGGGGGGGGGGAGAGAGAGAGAGAGAGAGAGAGAGAGAGAGAGAGACCTGATGCATGTGGGGGTGAGGACTGAAAGCAAACATAGCAAAGGCTATAGATTTTTATTATTTCCTAAACTCTACAGGTTGCTCATGGGCGATTTTTAAACCTAGAGTAATTTATGAAACTGGGAAAGAATGTCAGCGGTATCCGTAAAAAATTTTTTAAAGGCAGGATTTCAAAAGAAACAGAATTACCACAATAAGACCTCATTTGTGCTCAGCTAATTTTTTAAAACCCTGATTTTTTTCAATATGGAGAAATACATAGAAGTAAGCATTCCCCATCCACGGCAGTCCTTCTCCTCCAGAATACCCAGTTCTGTGGATAGTATATCTCTGGACTCTTTTTCTATCAAGCTCAAGGTTCAAGTACACACACACACACACACACACACACACACACACACACACAAACACACACACTTTTTTTTTTTTTAACCAAAGTGTAAGTGTGTTATTTATACTGTTAGGCAGGTGAATATTTTAAGATAACATTTAATAAATATGTATCTTCCCAAGTCACAGTAAAAAAAAAGTCAAGGTAAAAAAATATCTTTTTTTTTTTTTTGCTTCAGTTTTTAGTCTTCTTATGAGTCATGGATAACCTACTACTTTATGCCAAAATGCTTCCTGTTTTTCCCCTATTACATGTTATTAATTACAGACAGCCCCTTCAGAACAATGAATAAAATACATCTTTTTCTTACTCTTCCTTACAGCTTCCACTAAAAGTGGTTTGAAAAAATTTGTTATTCTTAGAATAAATTGAGGTACATTAGGATCTTTTCTATTTGTTCATCTTTTTCTGTAGCATCCGAACTGTAATCACTCTTGGCAGGATCTTTACACCACAAATCAGAGAGTTCCAACTTCATCTTAGCCTGCTGTGTCATTGCTACTCCTTCCTCACCCAAGAAGGGTTCTGGTAATCAGGTTTCTTTGTGTCCAATAATGAAGTTAAAAACATATGGCTACTTTGGCTTTGTAAGAAACAAATAAATATCTAAAGACATCTATTCACTGGAAAGGAAAAACTAAAAAAAAAAAAAAAAAAAAAAAAAGTAAATTCAGTAGCACAAATTACTTTTTATTTCTTTAAAATAAAATTTCTAAATTCTCTATATACATTTTTCATCCTCAGCACTTGCGCTCAGAAAATTTTCTTTAAATCTGAAAGTTAAAAAGTGGTTTGAGGTAGGGAGGTTAAATCAAAATTCCTTTTCATTTTTAATTGGAAACTTTTCATGAGATAAATATTAGTAAAAAGATTTATGCACTCCTATGTTTATTGCAGCACTATACACAATAGCCAAGACATGCAAACAACCGAAATGCCTATCAGTAGACGACTGGATTAAGAAACTGTGGTACATTTATATAATGGAGTATTACGCAGCCATAAAAAAGAAAGAAATCTTATCATTTGCAACAACATGGATGGACCTAGAGAACATTATATGTTAAGTGAAATAAGTCAGACAGAGAAAGACAAATACCACATGATCTCACTCATATGTGGAATCTAAAGAAAAGAATGAGTGAATGAACTAATCAGAAACAGTTTCAGAGACATACAGGAAAAACTGAGAGTTGCTAGATGGGAGAGAGGGTGGGGATAAGGGAGAAGGTGAGGGGATTAGAAAGCAGTCAGTAACCACAGGATGGCCACGGGGTTACAAAGTTAATTTGGGGAATATAATCAATAATGTTGTAAAGATTGTGTAGGGTATCCGATGGACACTTGTCTCATTAGGGAGATCACCTCAGGGATGATGTAGATGCCTGATCACTGCACTGTACACCTGAAGCTGAAGCTGAACAATAATGAATGTCAACTACAAGTTTATATATGTTTATATTATGTATATAGTTACAAGAAGCGGAGTACAGCATTAGGAATAGAGACAGTGGAAATGTAATGGCTGTGTGCGATGTCAGAAGGATAGTGGATGGGGGAAGGGGGGTTGTCACTGTGTGTGAGGGATATAAATGAAAAACGTCTAAGTATTACTTTGTTTTGTGCACCTGAAACTAATAAAAATTTAAAAAATAATAATAAGTATATGAGGTGTGATCAAAAAAATACAGTGAATGTTTAAATTTTTAAAAATGTCTCACAGTAAGAGACACATTGCCATTAATTCCCCTTAAAATATCTCCCGTTGCTTCCAACACATTTATTCCATCATTCTTGCCACTTTCTGAAGCAGTTCTGGCAGTCCTCTTTCGTGAGTGTCTTTAGTTGCGCTGTTGTGGCTGCCTCATTGTTCTGAATCATTTTGACTTTGGGAAGAGCCAGAAATTGCATGGAGCCAGATCCAGTACATAAGGTGGATGAGGACACACCGTAACATTTTTATTTGACAGAAATTTCTGTACCAGAAGCAATGTGTGACATGGAACATTGTCATGATGGAGGATGATTTACGGCACACTTTAAAACATACCTTCTTTCAACTATAGCTCACATCCAACTGACTGCACCGAACAAGTTGAAACTTGTCACACACTGTCACTAAGGTTCCATGTGCCTCTTCCCAAATTGAAGATCCCTGCCTTTCCATTGGATGATACTCAGCAGCAGTATTCACCGTATTTTGTGATCACAAAGGAAAGGCTCCATGCCACACATCGCTTCTGGTATACGGCAATTTCTGTCAAATAAAAACGTTATGGTCCTCATCTACCTTATTTACCGGATCTGGCACCATGTGACTCTGGCTCTTCCCCAAAGCCAAAATGATTCAGGACATCGTGAGTATTGTTACATTAAACAGCCCCTTTTCTTTCTCCAAGTATAAAAAGATATTCAAAGCTGAAACTCTTAAGTGATAAATCTGGAATAGTTGTGAATCTGAATTTTATTAATCGGAGAACAGTCACTCCATCAGAATATATTTCAAACCAATTCATCTCATTTTTTAAATAAAATTTTAAACTATAGAAAACACAAGTCTGTGAACTTGAAAGACACACTAGAAGATTGATATAAGATACTTCTTTCTATATGTCAGTGCTTATAATACTCATAGTATATAACATAAGTACTTATACATATAAGTACTTCTTTATAGAAGTACTCCAGCTAATAAATGAAGAATTATAGAATTAAAATATCATTATTTTGCAATATCTAATGATTAATGATCTAGCTAACAATCATCAATAACTGCTAACATCACAAGTTACAACTGGATATCATGTACCACTAATTTAAGAAAACATGAAGAAGAGAGAACTATGTTGAGACTCAGTGTGGAGATATTATCAGAAAAATCCAGAATATAAGGAATTCTACATCAAGCAACATTGTCAACAAAGAAATCGGAAGAAAAGAAATGGAAGTAGATCTTATGATTAGAAAACAAACAATCCAATTGAAAAATGGGCAGAGGACCTGAAGAGACATTTCTCCAAAGAGGACATACAAATGGCAAATAGACATATGAAAAAATGCTCAACATCACTAGTCATGAAAGAAATGCAAATAAAAACCACAATGAGATATCACCTCACCCCAGTTAGTATGGCTATCATCAACAAGACAAATAGTAACAAGTGTTGAAGAGGTTGTGGAGAAAAAGGAACCCTCATACACTGTTAGTGGAAATGCAGACTGGTGCAGCCGCTATGGAAGGCAGTGTAGAATTTCCTCAAAAAATTACGAATAGAATTACCATATGACCCAGCAATCCCTCTCCTGGGTATCTACCCAAAAATCTGAAAACATTTACACATAAAGACAAGTGTGCTCCAATGTTCATTGCAGCTTTCTTTACGGTGGCCAAGACATGGAAACAACCAAAATGTCCTTCGATAGATGAATGGATAAAGAAATTGTGGTATATATACACAATGGAATACTATTCGGCAGTAAGAAAAGATGAAATAGGACCATTTGTGACAACATGGATGGATCTTGAGATTATAATGCTAAGTGAAATAAGTCAGACAGAAAAAGCAGAGAACCATATAATTTCACTGATATGTGGTATATAAACCAAAAACAACAAAAGAACAAGACAAACAAATGAGAAACAAAAACTCATAGACACAGACAATAGTTTAGTGATTACCAGAGGCTAAGGGGGGTGGGGGGTGGGAGACGAAGGTAAGGGGGATCAAATATATGGTGATGGAAGGAGAACTGACTCTGGGTGGTGAACACACAATGGGATTTATAGTTGATGTAATACAGAATTGTACACCTGAAATCTATGTAAGTTTAGTAACCACTGTCACCCCAATAAACGTTAATTAAAAAAAGAAAAGAAAGAAAACAATTAAGATAGAGCCACCAAATTGCAAACCTAATCTGGACCCTAATTCAAACAAATAAGCAAGAAAAAAGTAAAGGAGAAAAACACTCATGAGGCAATCAGGGAAATTTGAACACTCACGAGATATTTGATGATATTGAAGTATTATTAACTTTTAAAAATGTGACAATGGTATTATTATTTAAAATGGCATCGTGGTTGTGTTTTTCAATGTCCTCATCTTTTAGAAATACATACTTATATTTGTAAATAAAATTAAATGATTCCTGGGATTTGCTCCAAAACAGTTGGTGAGGATAGAGATGGCAGTACTTGAGTGGGAGGTAAAGATGAACTCATGTTACAGTGGATAATTGTTGAAGATGGGTTATAGGTACATAGATGTATTGCATCATTTCCTCCATTTTCGTACGTACTTGGAACTTTTATTATCTTTTGTTCTTTATTATAAATAACAGATTGGATCTGTTTCAATTTCCTACCAGTCAATGTAAAGAGCCCTCCTATACCCGTCAAATTGTATTGCCACTAAGTCAATTTTGCCCATTTGTGGCAGACTGATGTCACAAATCCCTCCATATCCATTTTCTCTTCTTTCTTAGTAATAAAACTTTCAGCTTAGAGTTCTCCTCCCTTGCTTTGCAGTTGGCCGCATGACAAAGATTTTGCTAATGAGGTGTAAGCAAAAGTGATCTGTTTTGAACTTCTGAGTTGGGAGGACCCCTTCTCATCCCTCTTTCGGTGGATGGAATGCAGAAGTTGCTTGGACCAGGCAGACAAGGGAAATACCCCAGGATGCAGAAGGAACCTGTTTTTCTGCAGTCACTCATCAGTAATCAGTATATATTCCTGGTATTTGAAACAGCAACTCCATCACTTACTTCCCTTCTGTACTTCTCCTGACAGCTTTTAGGTTGGAATACACAAAATTGAACAATTTTGAAAAGCAATAAAGAGCAGCACAAGTAAGATAGGATCAGAGTATGGATATGATACAGCTTCATCCATTGAATACATTTGTATTAACTTGATTATTGATGTTATAGATAAGTTAGTAGGTTAGGCATCTAAACTAAAGGTCCAAAATTGTTGACTAGATTAGAAGTCAGCCTGCTGTGAATTGCTGATAACATTGAGATATTATGGTAGTTGGTGGCAGAGAGTAGATTCTGAAAGCCCTTGAGGTAGGAACATTCAGTGCTCAAGTGGAAAAATTGGCTTTAGATAGAACAAACTTATATTTGAATATTGATACAAAAATATAAAATATTGGTAAAATATATCCTGAAGACCATTAAGGGAAACATAAACTAGAAAAAAATTGCATAGACTTGAACTCAACTGCCCACATTTAAATCCCGGTTCTGTCACTTTCTGTGTAAGATTGGGTAAGTAACTGAACCTCTCTCTGCTTTAGTTTTCTCATCTAATCATTGGAGATAACAATAGTACCTGCTGTATAAGGGTGGATTGACTATTGCTATGTGTTGAATTGTGTCCCCTCAAAATTTGTGTATTGAAGTCCCAATCTCCAGAACCTCAGAACGTACCTTGTTTGGAAACAGGGTCATTGCAGATGTGATTAGTTATGATGAGGTCACACTGAAGTAGGGTGGGCCCTAATGCAATATGATTGATGTCTTATAAAAGAAGACACACACACAGAGAGAACATCATGTGATGATGAAGGCAGAGGTTTGGATGATGCTTCCATAAACCAAGGAACACCAAAGATCACAGCAAACCACCAGGAGCTGGGAGTGAGGCATGGAACAGCTTTTCCCTCACGGCCCTCAGAAGGAACCAACCCTGCTGACACCTTGATCTTGGACTTCCAGTTTTCAGAAGTGTGAGACACTATATTTCTGTTGTTTAAGTCACACAGTTAGTGGTACTTTTTTTGGCAGCCCGAGCAAAACAACACAAGGATTAAAGGAGTCATTACATGTAAACCACTTAGAACCGTATCTTGCGCATAGCAAGGGTTTCCTAAAAGTTAACTACTGTTATTATATTAAATTATAAATCTTTCATTTATGTTGTTATTTGCATGACTCTGCACAGTACCAATAATTATAATGGGAAAAATTAAACTATACTTAGGAAGTTGGTACATTTTACCAAGACTAAATGATTTCCCACATTTAAGGAATTGCCATAGAATTATGATATAAATTACGATAAAACATTTCTTAAAATTATCATTTAATTATAAAATATGCCATTTTCTTGTATATATTTTTTAATGAAAGCATGATAAAATGAATTGCATTCAGTTACAAGAAGATTAACATGTAAATCAACAGAAGAGCCTCAAGATAACTCTCAGAATCTCATTGACAGTAGTCGACTTATGCTCTGAAGAACTGCAATCTCTTATATACTAATTTATATCATCTTATCATATTTATCTCAGGCATTCTTTATTTTTTTGTTATTTTTTTTTAAAGCATAATTCTGGTTCTTTCCCCACCCTCCTCTATACTTGCAAATAAAACCACAGGGTGTGTTAAGAGCTTGATGAAGAACTGAAGTTATTCTTGAATTAGATCATTACTTTTTAGAGAAAAAACGGCTTTGGATATTTTGTCACTTTTCCATTTCACAGGTTTTTGGCTATTAGCTAATATTTCAAACATTAAAATTAAGTACTCTGATCAAAGTAAAAGTATTAATGATCTCTGCAACCTTTTATTTATAATGAAATTTTCAAAAATCAATGTTAATTTAAGACAGAATAGTGTTTACTTGGAAGGATGAAAGCCCTGGAAAATACGCGTATGTTTGAATCAGATGCATTTTTTAAAAGGCTTTTCTAACAATGTTGTTAAAGCTGACTATAAAAATTTATTTTCCTTTCTGTTTTCCTTCCTTCCTTCATTCCTTCCTTCCTTCCTTCCTTCCTTCCTTCTTTCCTTCCTTCCATTCTTTCTTTTCTCTTTCTTTCTTTCTTTCTTTTTTCCTTTTATTTTCTTTCTTTGTTTTTTTCTTTCTTCCTTCCTCTTACAGTATCTTGTTTCACTTTCTCCAAATATATAAGAAAGTGAGGGCTACACAGTGCCAAAAAAAGCCCATCATTTAAAATGAAAGTCAGAGTTGGTTTGCTGGCACCATAGAAACAAGAGTTTGTGAACTTATTTTGACTTCTTATAGACAGAGCCTGAATCTCAAACCACAATCACATAATCATTATGCAAAGAATATCTCAATGTGAGAAGAAACAGCTGTCATAATTTTACACTAAATTATTCAAAACTCAAACGTTTAATCCAAGAACAAAAGGTACCCACAGTGTCAGATAACATCACAGGCATACCACAATGATATTCATCCTTGACAATTCAGGGGCAGAAGTTACCTCTGAAATCAATTCAAATGTGTTGAGGTTTAAACTAATATTCAGGCACAATGCTTCTCTTCCTTCCTTGGTTTAGTGAGGTAAACCTGTAAAATCAGGCTTGTAACAATCTGTAAATATATGTATTCAATTTTTTTAAGGTGTAAAAGAAAAGAGTATTATGTAATACTTGTGCCATTTGTGTAATGCCACTTGTGTAAAAGACACGTATTTGCTCGATGTGCTCTGAAATCTCCGGAGAGATACCGAGGATTCTCTCCGGAAAAGAACTGAATGACTGAAAGCTAACATGAGGCGGGAGAATACCTTCCATATTGTATTTTAACAGTGTGCCCTATTAACTAATCAAAGGTTAAACGAAGTAAAATAATTTTAGAATTATTTTCTAGGCAACATGGTCATCTTGATAACTCAAACATAGGAAATAGCCTCAGTCTTCCTAGTTATGAATCTGTGAATGGTGTAGTAAAGTTGCAGGTTCCTTACACGTGCCTGGGAAAATTCTTCTAAAACAAACATAAATGTTCCTCCCACTACATAACTTCTGAGTTTTTTTCTCATGAAATGCACAAGAAAATTCAATGGAGATCCCGACTATATTCAGCAAGTGGTGATTTTTACAAAGTGGACATCATGTCTGAATCTCCAGTGGTGGAATTGCTGGGCCCTATGACAATTCTATCTTTAGCATTTTGAGAAACTACTAAACTATTTTCCACAATAGCTGCACCATTTTACCTTCCCACCATTATTCCCACAATTTCTCCACATTCTCACTAACTTATTTTCCCTTTTTGTAGTTATAGCCATCCTAGTGGCATGCAGTGGTATCCCATCACGGTTTTGATTTGTATTTGCCTAATGACCAATGGTGTTGAATGTCTTCATGTGCTTGCTGGTCATTTGTATATGTTCTTTGGAGAAATGTCTATTCATGCACTTGACCCACTTTTGAATTAGGTTGTCTTTTTGTTGTTGAGTTGTAGTTCTTTACATAGTCTGACTATCAGAGCTTCATCAGACACATAATTTGAAAATATTTTCTCCTATTCTATGGGTTGTTTTTTCACTTTCGTATAGTGTCCTTTGATCACAGAAGTTTTTAATTTCGATGAAGTCTAGTTTATTTTTTTCTTTTGTTGCTTATGCTTTTGGTGTCATAGTTAAGAAACCATTGCCAAATCCAAGGTTATAAAGACTTACCCCTCTAGGTTTTCTTCTAAGAGTTTCATAGTTTTAGCTCTAATATGTAGGTCTTTAATCCATTTTGAGTTAATTTATCTCAAATAAATCTCCCTAAGTGAGAACATCAAAGGCTTAGGAGCTGAGAAATTCTGTAAAAGATTTGAAATGATAATAAAAGAATTATTCTGTGATGAAAGAGGAACCAAAAAGGCAAAAGTTTCTTTAGTACAATGCATTTGTATATGCATTGTATATGCATTTTGTATATGCCATGAGGTAAAGGTCCAAATTCATTATTTTGCGTGTAAATATCCAGCCACTTAAAATTTGGACTAATACATGTAGGACCTACCAACTTGTACTATATTTTTATGAGTACTATATTTGATGTGGTAAAGTATCTTCTGGTAGTTCATTTAGAGTGTGAGGTATGTTAAAATAAGCAGGGAATGCAATATATAAAAATTAATTCCACATTAGGTCTCCTTTATTTTCATCACTAATCTTAGTAAGTGTAATGCAAAGTTTATAAGCAAATATGTGACTATTACTTCCATTTGCCACATTGAAAATCACATGGAGGGCAGCCGATGGTTCAGTTGGTTAGAGCAAGAGCTCTGAACAACAGGGTTTCTGGTTCAATTCCCACATGGGCCAACGAGCTGCGCCCTCCGCAACTAGACTGAAGGACAACGACTTGGAGCTGATGGGCCCTGGAGAAACACACTGTCCCCCAATATTCCCCAATAAAAAAATTTAAAAAAAAGAAAATCACATGGAACAGTCACATTGAAATTGTATGCAGTATGTACATACCTTGAAAGAGAATTCATTGGTCTTTATTGGAAATAACAGATTTTAGCAGTATTTCTGTGTAAAAGAAGTCACAGTGACCTTGTTTTTCTGCTCTGTGAAGAATTTTTCAACACAAATTAGATTTTAAAAATTGGGATAACATGTTTCTTTGGTGGAGATATTCATTTTATTTATTTTAGAGTTCATACTGTAGTGGTAATTTATTTGTCTATCTCAGAGCTAACAGCCTACTACACACCTTGTTAAACAAAAGCAATATTACATGTAGAATTTTAAGTATAACATTCACATTATTTAAGACTTTCTTTCCAGTTACCATGACAATGTGATCTAATCACAGATACTGAAGCTAAAAGGGCTTAGAGAGATTCTAAGAAGTTTTCCAGCAGAGAAGATGCTGTTCTCATAACTTACTAGTCACATAAGTAGTGAGCGGTGGTGGAAACACTAGAACCAGATCACTAATTTGGTACATTTTTCTTATTATTATGGTACATTTTCAATGACAACAACGCTTTTGATAGTATACCTCTCCTCATATTCTGAAATCCTTTGTCCCTTAGAAGAAATAAATTGTAGCCGTGGAAAAAATTAGCGTTTTAATTATGTGAACATGTTGAAATGTTCCAGAGCATGCTCTAATAACAGGTATGTTGAAATTTCTTTAACTCCTCATTGGCTTTGACTAATTTCATTGGCACAAGTTTCTTTGAGCACTAAGTTAAAGGGCTACAGTTATTAGTTTTGTGAGCTAATAACCATTACTGTGGATAATGAGCTCCTGAATAATAACTTTGTTTTATACAATACTTAGCATTTTGTGGGATTTATCCATTTGATAAGTTAATATTTGATGCTGTGATAAACAGACATTCAGTGCATTTAGAAGGACATGTGTCATTAAATGGAACTAAAAATCAAAGGGAGAGTGAAAAGGCCACCCACCCTCCAATGTTCTCCACCCTTAAGTGGCCCCACAGGCCCCACCCGTGCCCATCCTCCTTCCTGTTGCAAGGATCCCTGCTGTGCCAATAGAGCTAGCAACACCTGGTCCATGTCTCCCTGCCCCCAGGTATTGAGATGGCCCCCATGAGATGGCCCCCATTATTGCCTCCCTGCCAGTTATCTCTGTTTCTCCCCCAGACTTTTGCAGACTAAATCCCACAATGGCTGAAGTTCCCACAAACATCCATAAGACAGAAAGCACTGACCAGCAGCAGACAGCCACAAGCTCAGAGGTCCAGACAGGCCCCAGGTATTTCCCTGTTTAGTGCCAGCCCTGCCACCACAGGCCAGGGCCACTCTCAAGGGACACTCGGGAGTGGGGACCAGCATAGAGCAGCCATGATAGCCTGCCTGGTTGTGTAGCAGGCAAACACCAAAAGGGTCCCTAAGTAGTATCCACTGGGCCTCCCCTGGGACAGGTCTGATGTATGTGCATGATATGAGATGATGCATGTGCATGAAAAGAGAGGAAAAGGAGAGCCAGTGAAGTTACCTAAAATGCAAAACTTTGAAGGGACTGGCTTGCCTGGCCACTAACCACTCAGAATGTCATATCGCAATGGGGAGCTAGAAGTCTGCTGAGGTACTGAGCATTACTTTTTTTGTTGCTGAACTAGAAAGGAGGTCCAGCGTCCTGGGGAAAGGACCATGGCTGTGAACTCCAATAGAGATGGTTTCAGATGGTTGAAAAATAAATGAATTCATACAGGCAATAAAAAGACCCCATCAACATGAATATTTCAGTTCATCAGTGGGACAAAGGAGGTTGCGGGGCCCCTCAATCTTTTCCTGTCCTCTCTCCCTAAGTGAGAACATCAAAGGCTTAGGAGCTGAGAAATTCTGTAAAAGATTTGAAATGATAATAAAAGAATTATTCTGTGATGAAAGAGGAACCAAAAAGGCAAAAGTTTCTTTAGTACAATGAAAAAGACTTATTATTTTACAAGAGTTAGAGTCAATGTATAAGAGGAATATGCTTTTTCTCATGTGAGCATAAGCTGTGCTGTCCTTGGGAGAAAACTAATTTTCTAGTAGAAAACAATGGTCCTTTTAGGGCATTCAGCATCTATTCCTCCTTCCTAAAGCCCCTTTATTTTTCATATGTAAAATGAAGACTTTTTTGTCATGTCTGGGCTTGGTAAGTTTGAATATCCAAAGAGCCCTGAGCTACCATTGCAAGACCAAAGGGGTGTCAGAGGTCCTTTCTCCCAGACCCTTCTTCCTGCCACCCAGGTCCTAGGGCAGCCACAAGATCCAAGTTCAGCCAGTTAAACATTCTTTCTTTCCTTAGATGTGAGCCCTCAGAGGGGTGGCACAAACATAGGAAAAAAGATGGTTAGAATTTATTTATTCAGTGGAAGTACCTGGGTGTGACGATCTAGCAGTTTCTGTCAAAAGACAGCTTCGCTGCCTTGCCTGGTTGTTTTCTGTCTCTTCTAAATCTTATTGGGGTCTGCTGCTTAAAACCAAAGACACCTAATCTATTCAGGTTGGTAAGCTGTGTTTGCCCTAATCGAGGCAAAACGTCTCTGACGCTGTCCCTGGAAAAGGAATTTAATGGAATTCGTGCCCTTGGGATCTTCTTCCCCATCGTGATACATGAGCCGCCTGCTTTGAGAGCCAATAGCGTCCAGCTGAAAAGAACATCTTCCACAGCAGCCTTTCCTAGCCCAAGATGACAGAGTTTGCAAGGCACGAGAAAGGAAGATGCCCAGAATCCTTCTGTCTAGTATAGATGACAATTCCAAGGAATGGGAATGAACTGGCACTTCTAAGGCAGAGTAGAAGGAGAAAACTGAGGTGCTAATGTTGGGGATTGAAGGTGCATCCACAGAGCACGTCGGAAGTCCTACACTGTGTGCGGTACACCTTCCCATTGACTGACCCGTCAAATGCTTAAACCATCACCCAGATTCACCATGGGTTCAGCTGGGGATGACGCTAGGACGGTTCTTAGGAAAGAAGATCAGTGCCCACTTCCTGACCACCTGGCAGCACATCCAGCGGAGACAGGGATGCTGAGGCCCCAGCACCTCCCACAGATCATTAGCAGAAGAGGCTACAGATCTGCCCGTGGGCACTTTTTATTTTTATTTATGGGGAAATAGATCCCTCTCATCATTCAAAAAACAAATTGAAAAACACCTAAACTAACTTATTTTCATTGTATTTCTTGTGCCGGTTTTCAAAATACAGATACTTATATAGTGTTAATGATTCAATTTCTTGTGGTATCATGTCATTGCTTTTATTGCTTATGGGACCATTTGAGTCTTTCCACTTTCTTCTTATCACAAACTAGTCTCCACTTACCTCGGCCTACTTATTATTACAGGTGTTTTCCTAGAACAAATGAAGATATCAGGCAGGTATTTTAAATGTACGTTTTTTCTTACGTAATATGTTATATAAGATCAGGTCTTATATTACAGTAAAATAAGGACGGGTCTCGTATTAATTTTTTGCTGCAAAAGACACATTAGAGCTGATTGTCCGGCTAGGTCTTATTTTCGGGAAAACACAGTATTTGAGCAGAATAGTTTTAGTGTTAGGAATACAGGCTTTGTGTTAGGATACAGCAAGCGTTCACAAATTTCGCTGCTTGCAGACAAGCTTACCTCCAAGTTCAGGTGCTAGAGGATATACTGCAACTTAAAATGCCTAGCACATTCCCTACAAAATAGACCTTAGAAAAACCTCCGTTTCCTTTTAGGTGTGTGGTCTCGTCTTTACACTCTAAACAGGAAAACACTCCCACAAGAGTCCTATACGGTGAAAAAAGAAAAAAAAATCTTTCATTGGTTTCCAATTTGGAGAACAAAGATTTGTTATGCCCACTCAAAGCCCTGAATTAGGAGTTACTTTGAGAGGGTTTGTCAACGACGTCTCCTCTTCTGGCTTCCAGAAGTTTGTCTAGGCCCTACAAATTCTGTTCATTTGGGTAGGCAACCATCCTTGACATCTAAGCAGGAAATGACAAAGGGTCTCAACACATTGGAAATACCTGAGAAGCTTTAAAAAATGTCAATGTCCCAGTTCCATAACAGAGATTCTGACAATCATTTATAAATGCTCCCCCAAGTGATTCTAACAAACATCCAAAGTTGAGAAGCACTGACCTTGGATTGTTCCCTAATTTTCCTTAATTTCAGGTGAGCTGCCATGCCGACATACAGTGGTTCTCAAAACTTAGCCCCCAAACCACGAGCGTCATCACTGTTTGGGAACTTGTTAGATGCCAATCTTGAGGACTTGCCCCACTCCATCAGAAACTCGAGGGGTCAGGCCCCAGAAATCCGTGTGGCAACACGGTCTCCAGGAGACTCAAATGGCTGCGAAACTTTAATAACCACTGCTGTCATATACCAAGGCTTTTAAAATCCCACAGCAGGAGGTGACACACAGAATGTGGATGTTGTGCCACCTTCGTCCTGGAACTGGAGTTTCCGGACACCCGCCAATGCTGTCTCAATCCTCTGCTTTCTTGATTATTGATCATAAAAACTCCTATCTGCACCCCACATCTGCTCAATGTTAAATAGAAGTTCTTGGTCCACTTGTGAGATTATTTTCCCCCATTCAGGTATTTTAATGGACAACATAGTAGGACGTTCAGCCAAGGTGTTTGGGCCCTCAAACTCAGATACCCACCTCCCCAGTTTTTTAAGGCAGATTCTTTATTCTTTACTTGTTTATTAAACAAGTTGAAAATGGCTCAAAATGGGACAGTCCTTTCTCTAAAAGTTTGAAATTTAGATCAGCAGCATCAGACATGACTTGGCAGTTGGAAACTTCATAAAATAGTATTAGGGCAACTTTACCGGGAATCAATCATTCTTGAGTTAAAAGAAGAAGAAGGAGGAGCAGGAAGAGGAGGAAGAGGAAGAAGAGAAGGAAAAGAAGCTGATAGAAAGCTTTTTTTAAAAAAATCCATGCTTGGTATTTTTTTTATTTTTTTCTCCTCTCCCTTGCCTCCCTCAAGGGAATTACATAATAGCTGACAGGCCTTTTTAAGGGTCAATGGAAAGTAAGCGGGTGATGAATGTTCTCAATTTCTTTTAGGTGGCAATTACTCCAAAAAGAGGTGTAAAAAATAACTTTTTAAAATGTTTTTGAATCAAGAGGAAAAGTTAGTGGATGGCATGGACTGAATTGTGTCCCCCTCCCCCACCGTCCTGTGTTGAAGTCCTAACCCACCCAGCCCAGCCCGCAATGTGACTGTATCTGGAGATGGGTCTTCAGAAGGTGAGTAAGGTTAAATGAGGTTGTAGGAGTGGGGCCCTAGTCTGAAAAGAGTGTAGCCTTATCAGAAGATGAAGGTCTCCATCTCTCCCTCCACCCCCACCACCTTCTTTTCTTCCCTCCTCCACATGAGGACAAAGCTAGAAGGTAAGCATCTGCAAGCCGGAAAGAGAGCCCTCACCACAAAATGACCCTGCTGGATCTTACTGAGGGACTTCCAGCCTCCAGAACTGTGAGAAAATCAACTTCTGTTGTTTAAGCCACCCAAGCTGTGGTAGTTTGTTAGAAAACTACAAACGAGTGATGACAATGCACATTTACAAAGTACTGATTCTCATTTTCTAATGAAAGAGGTGGACAATTGAAAGGATTTCCAGTCTTATGGTTGCTTTTTTACCCAATAATTTTATACTGAATGTGCAAGTTGCCTTCTTTAAAATAATCCAACATACAAAATATCTACGATAAGCATGTGGATATTGAGAAAGGGTATAAAAAGGATTCAAAAGACAGTAGAAAAATAGGAACAATTTAATGTATGTTAAAAAAATGGAATTCAAAGATGATATTCCTAAAAGGAAGCCAGGAAAATTTTACTCCCAGCAAACCTCATAACATATAAGGTTGCATGCTGGCTGCTTTCTTATCTACTGCCAATGGAAAACTTTTCTGCAATTCCAATTTGCTTTATTAAAACTGGGAGGGAGCTGCTGGGTTGAGGAACACCTTATCTCTTCTATGTGAGATGACATATAAGGGGTAAACTAACCCATTACGGTCAACGTCAGGTCGGGAGGCCACATCAGGTCTATTCAGTAAGTTGTCTTTGTGTAAAACAGCCCGGGACTCCTTCTGTGAGCAGGGACCGCTGCCCGGGAAATTTACAGCAGGGAGGAGAGTGCGTGGGGAAGGAAGGTAAGTTCACTAACAGGACCCACAGGAGACCATCGCCGACTTCTGGCAGAGCTGTGCCTGGAACTCAGGACGCGGTACACCAAGTTAAGTTTCCAAAATTACATCCAAAATTGTAATTTTCATCCAACTACAAAGTAAGCTAATATCTTAAAGACAAGAAAACAGCATAAACGTAATTGCCCATTTCACGGTGTGTTTCATTGAAAACAGGTGTTCTATGAGAGCCTAGTAGAAATTTCTTGAAAAAAATTATACTGGGAATATTTATAAGTATTATTTAAATACTTGTGTTTATAAGTACATGTGAATGCATGTATAAAAAAGTATTAGACATGAATATATGTGTAGGGCAATTACTACGTAGATACCTGTATTCAATGGTTCTTTTTGACAATCTGCCCTCGGGAAGTGGTATGGCATATAAATGAGTGCCTGAAAATTACACAAACTCAAGTTGTTTGATCTGAGTGTTGTCTCATCAACACTTACCAAGAATCTTTCATTTTGCAAGGCATTTATATGATTGCATTTGGTGAACATTGTGCTTTTTTTTCACATTACAATATATAGTTGTAATATTATTTGATATGTCTTGGCACTTAACCTCTCTGCAAGTGTGCCTTAGAGCTCAGCAGCTTCTACTGGTGTTCTCGGGATTCACTATCACTTCCAAAGTGCTCCCTGGTCACCCTCAGTGATACTTCTGGCTTGGAGGAAGAGGAATAAAGGGAGCTTATTGCAACCAGCATATACAGGCACCACAAGTAATCTGATAAATAATGGAAGAGAAATCGCTCCATGGCATTTCTGAGTCTGCTTCATATCCAGGAAATAGGACTTCGTTGTCCTCACAGCTCATGGCCACTGCTGCTGGCATGGGGAGGGGCGGGTAGGTGGCTGGCAAACACTCCATCCCACCCCCTCCAAGAAGTCTACACGGCTACCTGCTTCCGTTTTCCCTTTCCACCTGTTGTCACCACTCAGCTAACTCCTCTTCCTCCTCACTAAGAAGAAAGCATGCTAGAGATGCCGTGGGTGCAATCACAGCAAAAGAGAGTGAGTCACTGCTAAAAGTACTACCATTCCCTGGAGGCACAGCTTGGCTCGAGTGGAAAACAGCTACGCACAATAGGGCCATAAGGGAGGACAAAACTTGTGAGCAGGGTGATGCTGTCTGAATATAAATATTAAAGAAGTGAAAAAATCAAGTTCTTAAAAAGAAATGGAGTACTGCTGAGGAATTGCAAAAGCATACAATGGCTATCAAAAATGAGATTTGAAAACAAAACAAGTCAGTGTTATTATGGAAGAGGGTACCCTTGCAAGACCTCAGATCTAGGAGGGAGACTGGAAAAATTACATCTTCGTGGTGTAATATAGTTGTGTTTTTTTTTCAGAGAAAGATTTAAGATTGCCTTTGAGATAGGTAGCCGTGAATTCGAAAAAATAACTCAAGGAGACTCCTTAAGTGAAAAAGTTAAGTGTTCACACATTCTGCAGGGAAACTGTGAAGTTATCATGAACTGAAAAGCCAATGATTGATACTGAACAGGTATTATTTTACTCATTTAATTTGTTCTTCCTCATTACACTGTGAGTTCTGTATTAGCAAGAACCGAGGTGGTCTATTGCACTCACCATGCTCCCCTCAGCCCACATAGCACAGGACCCCACATGCAGGCCCTCACATATGCTGGGATATATACACGTATGAATAAGCATAAGTCACTGATGCTATGCACACAACCTATAAAGGATGAGGGCAAGACTAACCCATCAACAGTGCTTGTCATGTGGAATTGTTAGTTCCAATTAGAGACATATTTATCCATTAAAATACTCAAATATGAAACAAATGGTAAAGATATACAGAAAGTGCCAAAAAAATGTATACACATGTTAAGAAAGGAAAAAACTGTATTAAAATTGTAATACTCAATATATACCGATAACAAAAGATGAATACAAGCCATGTGTATACATTTTTTTGGCACCCCTGGTATTTAGTACAATACTTATCTAAGAGGCTACATTTTATGTTTCTTTCACTGTTTCTCTGTTATCTTAAATTAAAAAATAATTACTCTCCCACCTATCATACAGTAGTATGTGTTAAAGGTCACTTCAGTGGTAGTTACCTGACAAAAAGCCCTTTTATTCCTTTGTATTGGACTCAGAAAATCGTGTTGTGCAAGTTGTAAAGTGAAAAAGGTACTTTAAAATTAAAATTTTACATGTACATTTTTGTCATATTGAGGGTTTAATAAATCAGGGCAGGTGACAATAGAAGAAATATGCTTGAGTACAAATAAATATCTTCTCTTATCATCTTACCATGAGTTCTAAAATTGTCTTGCACCAGAAATCATTTTTGTGATAACCTGGATTTATTTTTCAAAATAAAACACTTTAAATTTCAGGTATTGAAATGGACTATTTTCTTACGCAAATTCCTCAGAGTCCTATTACAGTCGGATAGTGGATGAGATTTCAGGATGGCCATTTTCTAAGCTGGGACAAGTCATTTAACCACTAAGCCTCAGTTTCCTCATCTGTCAAATTCAAGTTAAAAAATACCTACTTTAAAGAGGTATTTTAGGATTAAGTGATGTAATACATACAAAGTTGGTTCACAGTGAATGTGTTCAGTGAGCATTAGATGCCCTTGATAATGATGGCTGCCTTCCTGCTTCTTGTAGCTAGCCACTTACACAGTGCCAGGTACAATTCTAAGCACTTTACAAATTTGACTCCTTGAATCCTCATGTTACTTCTCTCAAGTAAGTACTATTATTATTCCCAATCTACATAAGAGGAAACTAGGGTGCAGAAAGATTGAGTCACTTGCCCAGACTCCCACAGCTAGGAAATCACAATATTGGAATTTGGGTCTAGGAAATCAAGCTCCTGAATGCATGCATGTTCTTTATAATTTCACACTATCCATTCACGTGGTGTTTTTTAAAACCAGATCACTCCCCCATATACAAAGAACTGTACATGCTCTGTTAGCTTAGGTCAATATGCATGATGAGATTCTAAAGAAATTATAGCTATTACCTATACAAAAAAGTTAATAGAAATGGCTCAATTTTCTGTGTTTAGAAAAGGTCTCTGCATCCATTTTTTCACTTGTGAATACCCATCCACTGATTTTTTATTGTGTCATATTCAATATACACATTTCCATATAATTATTTGAATGCAGTGGTCTGATAATCATCTTTAAATCTATGTTTGCCACTTGATTGTGTATACAGAATGTTTTTTTAATATAATTTAGGCTATTTTCATTTAAGTATCTACTGCCGCTTGATACTGAATGTCAAGAAAATTTGTTAGTGTAATTTTCCTGATAGTTTAAAATGATTTAAACCACGGAGTAGCCATTATGGGATGAAATGTCAAGAGAATGCACTGTCATTGAATGCACTGGCAAGAGAAGAGAACTTCTGGAGACATGTTTAAACAGAAATTCTTTAAAAGGACAAAAGAGGGAAACTATACAACCTACTGTACTTCCATACTTCAAAATATTAAAGAAGTAAAATTAGGATGGAGGTGAACTTATTCCCTTTTATAAAGCATTGTCAATAATTGAGAGTATTAAATAAACCAATGTTCTAAAAAAATTTTTTTAATTAAAAAAAAAAGAACTGAGAGTATTAGTGATTCTCTTCTAGGTACTTCTGGGTACTGTGCTAACACCTAGCAATTACCCCATTTTGAATGGGGAAAAAGTAATTACCCCATTTTGAATGGAGAAAGCTGTTCATAGAAATATCTAGGAGGCACAGTCAGGACTTGGGGATGGCTTAGATGTGAAAGATGAGAGAGACAGCAATTGGGTAGATCTGAAGATATAGGAAGAAAGGGAATGAGCAAACTGGGGGGATGCATCCATGCAAAGAGGAGAAGAGATTAATTCAGTTTGGAACATCTGAGTTTGAAGAATCAATGAGACAACCAACAAAAATGCTCACAGAGTAAGAATATGGATCTGGAGCTCAATAAAGAAATACAAGCTAGAGATCAAGATTAAGAAGTCATCCATTCACTTACCCTCTGACTGCTGTCAAGAGACCAGATGAGATTGCTTGGGGAAGATGAGTAGCATAAGAAGTACATCAAGAACTCAAGGAACCCCAGAGAATGCTAATATTTTAAGGACAGACAGGAAAGAAAAGGCTGAGAATTTTTATGAAGAAACAGCAAAAGAAATAAAAAAAAACCCAAAAGAACATGTTGCCAAAAAAACTCTCCCCACTTGGCTTCCAGGAGGAAAGTGGTAATTAGTCAACAATGACAAATCCTAAAGCATTTTAAGAGACCTAAAGAACTAAATTTCTTCTCTAAGATGACTGAACACAACAAAGAATAAGAGTTTTATACGGATGGTCTTTCTTTACCCGTATAAAGTGACTCAAAACTTTGTTCAAGACGCGGCCTTCTTTCCTCCAGATGGTGGGCACGGATTTCATTAGGGAACAGGGCACAATGAGGAGGAATAGCACACAGAGCGTGGTGCAACCTGACCTGAGCGCCAGGCTTACTCTCCTGCAGGTATCCTCTCAATCTTTCTTCCATCCTCTCAATCTTTCGTCCACAGAAGAAGGACCAGATTCCAGATATAGGCTAACATACCAGATACTCATTTCCCTAGCTTTTACTCAGAGAGAGATGGACTATGATCCTATTACGATCAATAAACAGAAAGGAAAGTGATGAGACTAGTCCTTCGCAAACGATTTTCCACTGTGAAGAAATGAGACATGTATGAGCCCTCCCTGATGCAGCTCCTCTCCCTGCCCCTTTTCACTTTGTGCATTTTTCTGGCTTTGAAGACAATGCCGGGAGCTGCTGCACTCTTCTTGTGTCCATCAGCATAGCTATCACTGACATACTGAGGATGGCAGAGCTTACAGATTGAAGGAAATTGGGTGCTGGATAACATTATTAAATGCCAAAAACACACTGAAAACACTCCCCTCTCGACTTCTTGTTATGTGAGAAAATAATCAACCTACATAGTTTAAGTCAATTTTAGTCAGATATTCTTTACTTACAGCCAAGAACATTCTAACTGATGCACCCTATGCACTCAAGGGCCTAGATAATGATGTTATTTAGACATAAATGGAATAAAGCCCACTTGTTCTGAACAGGAATGATATAATGGTACCTCTGGAAAAAAAATCAGACTGTGCAAAGTATGTAAGAAACACGATAATTTATTTTCCTGTTGTTATAATAAAAATGCATATTTTGACAAAAGCAGTTGAAGCATACTACCTGAAGTATCTATCACATTCATGATAAGCTTAAGATTAATGGTTCTGGAAAATTTTGGAAAAGATTTGAGTTGAACTGCAACAAATTAATAAGCTCTGCACATATCTGTCATCGAGTTTCCACAGAAAAAGAACAGAACGGTGTGTCAGAACAGATCAGGATATGCAAACAAATTTCTCCCCATGCCTCAGCTTGAGGTTGGAGGTCAGGTTTTCATTTCTGTGTTTGTTTGTGTTGTTAAATTTTCCAGACAGAGTGCCCTGCACCAGTATACATTTCTGTAATAATGTCCTTATAGATAGCAGCCAATGAAACCATTGGGCCAGGACTGAAATGAACACAGAAAGAAACCAGGTAGATGTACCTTGTCA
This sequence comes from Rhinolophus ferrumequinum, assembly GCF_004115265.2. Taxonomy (NCBI): domain Eukaryota; kingdom Metazoa; phylum Chordata; class Mammalia; order Chiroptera; family Rhinolophidae; genus Rhinolophus; species Rhinolophus ferrumequinum. The sequence goes on along the minus strand of NC_046302.1, from coordinate 48,290,574 downwards.
GAGCCAAAGCCTCCCACAGGCAAGGCGCAGCTAGGTCTACACTGGACAAAGCAGGCAGGTTCTTTTCTCTTGTCCGATCATGAAATCCTTTTAGAGCAATGGTAGGAGTCTGCAGCTTCCAAGGAAGCGTAAGAGTTTTCATTCCTAAAAATTCTCTTTATTCTTATGACCTATAAAATTAACGAGGAGGGACCTGTTGGTGCAGAAAGCACTGATGAATATTCCTAGTACGAATATATTATCTCACAGTCACAGACCAAAAAGTTTTCATAGAAGATGTTAACCTGAGCTTTTTTGATGTTAAAGATATGGCGTTAAACTGGATATATTCTTGTGATGATTGAAGTAAATTTTCTAAAGCGACCAGGATGGCCCCCTACTGCTGTGGTGTAAAACAGCATGCATTCCTGGGTGTATGCTAAGCCTTCCCTTGCTTTCCTTTAGCTCCAGCATCCTGGGTGTATGCTAAGCCTTCCCTTGCTTTCCTTTAGCTCCAGCATAATCCATCCCTCCAAGCCACGAGGCAAATACTGTCTGCCTAACGTCTTCCCAGTGACGTTAGCTTAGGCATCCAAGGCTCTTGCTGAATGCCTGACAACACATCGATTACGCTGAAATCGCCCATTCATTCAAGACTAGTCTGTTTTCATTTTGCTCATGAGATTTCAAATGCAAAATAACTGTAGGGCTTCTGGGACAATGATTAGGATGACAGGAGACCACAATATGCTTACAAAGGACGGAAACACAGGGTGCACAAATAGATCTCTCTGGATGCCAGCGAATAACAGCCCCCATGTTTTCCTTCCAAATAAGATGTTTCTAGTCGGCTTTGTTTGTGAGAAATAAGTTGTGTTTGTCTGGAATCATAGGTATTGCTACCCTCTAGGCAAGTTGTGAATTGAACAAAAAGAGAGATTCTCCGACTATGAATGTGTTTCTGGATTCTGAGGTAAAAGGGAGACCTTTTGAAAATTTGGGGGGTTCAAATTTATAAGCTTAAAAAATGCCCTTCCAAAGGCAAAACTACATTTTGAATAAATCCACAGACAGAGCTGAAAGCCAATTATTTTATTTTTTAAGAAACCTAATCAGAGGATTAGTAGAGTTTAGCACTGTATGAAGGAACCCAAGATGTTATCATTTCAAACACATTCTCTGCAAAGCAGTCGCTAGAAGAAAAGTTCAAAGAATATTTTGATGCCTGTGCCCGAAAAATACTCAAGGTTCTCCATTTTAGTGAATACTTTAGTGACAAACAGTCCTTATTTTGATAGTAGCAACTGTTTAAGCTCTCTTTACAAAGGTCAAGAAAAGTCTTCCCTCACATGGCTTTGAAAGTGTATATTAATGTTTTGTCCTTTGATTCAGCCATCTTAAAATCATTTTTGACTGCTTACTTCTTGATAGCGCATTAGAATAACCAAGGTGCTGTACACTATTCAGTAAGGCCTGATTAATTGGAGATATCCTGATTTAATTGCCCTTTTTAACATGGGAAAACTGACATGCCAGAAGTCTAGAGCTGTCTCTATGGCAAAAGCAAGGTTCTAATGAAATGAAATACATGGTGTGGTACTGAAAGCCTTTATGTGTTCCACTGAGGAGTGGCCAAAATTGCTACTTGTAGCAATACTTAGCTTCCTTAACTTGGAGTAAGGTAGCGTTTGCAGAAATTTCCTTTTTAAATACATATATATATATATATATATAGTCATAGGTTATAGGTAATGTCTTGACCTGTTAATAGTTACTAAAAATTCGCTCACTTGATGAGAAAAGAAGATTCCTAAGAGTGACGGCAGGTATATTTCGAGGAAGGTTGAAAGCAAAAGACAAGAAATTTTAGAGCATGAGCAAGGCATGGTAATGGGTGCTGTGGACTGAAATGAGTCCCCCCAAATTCATATGTTGAAGCCCTATTTGGAGATAACGCCTTTTGGGGGTAATTAGGATTAAATGAGGTCATAAGAGCAGGGACCTAATCTTATCGGAATGGTGTCCTTATAAGAAGAGGAAGAGATGCCAGAGCATGTGCTCATGCTTTCTCTCTCCCTTCCTCCTTACTTCCCTCCCTCCATCCTTCCCTGGAAAGGGAGACGTAAGGAAAGGTCATGTGACAACACAGGGGGAAAAAGGCCACCTGCAACCCAAAAAGAGGTCTCACCAGTAACCAACCCTGTAGCACCTTGATCTTGGATCTCCAACCTCCAGAACTGTGAGAAAATAAAGGTCTGTTTTTTAATCCACTTAGTCTGTTGTGTCTTGTTATGGCAGCCCAAGGAGACTAATACAGTGGGAAATCCTGCGGACCCGGAAACTCAATCAAACCCCAAGCTTCAGAAAATGGGAACTAGAAAGACAGATAAAGGCCAAGAAGTGAGGTGAACGATCGAGAAAATTATGCCCGATGTGACACTTGGTTTAGGTGCTACACAAATGTGAATGACAGATGACTCAATCAGTAGTCCTATTCTTCAAACGAAAGGTGCACTGTAAGTAAATCATAGATATTTACAACCATCTATATTTCAGATCAATATGCTATTTCAAAATGCATTTAATAGTAGCTACATAATTAGAAAAAATTCCACAGGCATTTTGTTTTTAGTTCAAACATTTGGACAAAATTCTAAACACACAGGTACTAAGTCCTCAATGAAATTAATTACCAATGACCCTTAAAACGAATTTCACCCAACAGGGAGGATATGACATACTATCTCTGTCTGGCAGTGCCATGGATCCATAGCTTGTCAGAGCTGGAGGCAAACTGTGAGATTAGCTCAACCCTCTCATTTATACACGTGCTTGACTTTACCGTTACTGAAAATAATACTCTAAGAAAATTATAATGATAATCATTATTAATTTAGATAATTATTAAGGTAACATTATAGTACATTTAGAAAGAAAAACTTCATTGTGTTAAAATAACTGATTGCTAACCTATCCGTTTCTCTTCACGCAAATGAAAATTATTCTCCAACGTCAAGGTAAATTTTTAAATTATTAAATTATCAGTCTAGTGAATAATATAAACACAAACATAAACACAAATAGAGAGAGAGAGAGAGATTTCCAAGTAGAAAAGTCTGCGAGCTCCTTTTAGCAGGCTATAACGTCCAAACTACTGAAAAGTTTTTCCTGACTTTTTCTGTCACTCCTTGTGTTACACACTCAAAATGCTGAGAGCACCCTGACGGACGCTCTCTGACTTCAAGTTGCTTTGCAACTAACCCCCTGGATGTATGCTGCTGTCACATGATAGTTTAAACCTGCTTCCTCTTAAAGCTAACCTTTATGTCAAGAAATATAAAAGCTCACCCTCAAGGATTTTCTTTTCTGAGGAAATACTGACAATTCTAGTCTCAGCATTGTTTTGTTTTGCTTGGTTGTTTTTGTTTTTGTTTTAAAGAAAAGGATTAGCAATATTTATTTTAAATACTGCTGAATTCATGGGTTTTCTGAGTTCGTTAACTAATATGTAACTAATCTATGTCACTGACTAAAATCATTATAGCCTCAAAGGTTTGTGATGGTGTATTTTGGAACTGATTTATTGTTATTCCCTCCCGTGCACCAAGACATATTAAGGAAGATTGTAGGTGCTTATTTGTTATCTGTGTTGGCAAATATACATATGTGCTACAGGAATAACATTTTTGAAACACCACAATATGATTCTTTTCCTCTATCCAGCCAGGGTCACACACAGAGGGCAATTGGGATCTTTTGAGCAAGAATGCGCAGAAAACAAGACAGATACAGCTGTTGACTACAACATAGACTCCTGAAGCACAACGTCCCGCCACAGTCTTGAAAAAGAGTTTGTTGAAAGGAAAAATGGGTTTCTGAATCACAAAGCCTTCCTTTTATGAATCAAGAGTCAAGACTAATGAGTGAGCCAGAAGCTCCTCTTCCCATTGGATTGTCAGGTGAGACTGTCCCCATGGGATCCCGTGCCAACCCAGGGAAGTCACTCAGGACAGAGTGGAAATGATGGTGTGGCATCTTCAGGCAGGGAAGGAATTTGAGACAGCAGTCTCTAGCTCCTCACCGCCTGTGAATGGTGTAGAAAGGATCGTGATCATCCCTAATGGCTCTCCCCAAGTTCAACTCAAAAAAAAGTCGAAGGTCCTGGGTTTGTGCTTGCCAAAGTGGTGTGTTAATACACCTCCATGAGTGTAAGGGTGTGGTAAGAACTGAGAAGGGTCTCAGATTTTATCTTACTTGGAAGCTAATGAATTAGACTCCCACTGTTTCATAGATACTGGAGGAAAGCCAGACTTCTGGGACAGAGCTGAAGGACAATTTCCAAGTCACAGCAATGATAGTAACCTGAATTTCAGTATTTCTCGTGCTGGTTCTCCAAGCCCCAGTCCTACAGAGCAACACAAAGAATACCTAATGACAACTGCACACAGCTAAAGAAGCCAGCTCTTTCCAAATGGAAGGTCAAATGGAAGGCCTGCTCACTGCTCTATCTTCTGAGGCTGTTCAGTGCACAAATACACTTATATGATAGTACAAAACAAAGGGCTATCAGCATCTTGCCCACAAGACATGCAGAAATGCCAGAGACCCATGGAGAACTGTCCCCTAACAGGGTAAAGTGAGCCATTAGTTGGACGATGTAGTGAAGGTCAACCAACCCGGGAGTCACGGTCAGACCTACATGGCTCTGGAGCGTTCCTCAGAGCTGAGGTGGGCACTGGTTTTTATCCCCAGAACAATCATCATGAATTGCCCTGAGAATAGAACACAAAACACAGCCACCTCCACAGTGAAGCCTATCTATGTACAGAGACAAGCAGGACGAGACAGTGCCACTGGAATATAATACTCATTCCCACGAAGGCCATGAGGACACCTATCAGCTCCCTGCACCCGGAAGCCATCCTGAGAAGGATGAGGAAAAAGACAGGGAAGAAACTTACCTGGCAGGGAATTAAACTCTGAGTTGCCTATTTCCTCAAATATACTGAATTAATCTGAAAGAAACTGTAGCAAGTGGAAAAAGAACTGGGTTACCTTTCATTAGCATGTTTAATTCCATGGCTGGACACTCCCTCTTCAGCTTCAATATAAATTGAGATTGTTGAGCAAGGTGAGATCAGTCATAAGAAGACAGAATTATTTCTTGCCTGACCGTAGTGTGTAAATTTTGACCCTACACTTACGTAATCTACAATGCCACAATGGTAGGATATTTTCATTGCATCATTAAATTTTAAAGGTATTTTTAGGAGATATAAAAAATATTACTTTATACAGTTTATGTATGAAATCCAAAGATACTGTAGACCCTGCCCCTCAAACAAAAAAGACAAAAAGTAGGTCCTTTGGAGTTTAAATTTGCGAATGATTCCACAAATAGAACAAAGGAAACCGGCTTTTTTTTCCAGCTACAACCATAACCTTTTGAAGTTAATGTCACAGAACACAAACATGTCCTTCACAAAATGTGCCTTACAGCCACTGTCAGAAGTGAAATTATAGCTTAGGAGACTATTAATCTGATCACGTCTTCTAGTCCCCACAGCTTCCAGTATCCAACAGTTACGTGGCTCTTCTCTGAACTTTCGGTAAAATTTCCTTAGTTGAAGCCAACATCTCAAATTCTATAATGAATCTACAATTTCCAAGTATTACCTCAGGGTTTCTATATTCAGCCTTTTTATTAGTGTATATCAGTATCAATTGGTGGATTGCAAAATATCCTGGCATAGAATTCCAAAGCCTGCCACCAAAGTCTGGTTCTGCCACTGCTAGCTTTGTGATTTTAGATAAATGACAACCTTCATGTCCCTCAACTTCCTCGTCTGTAAAACTGAGGAGATAATTTATTACTAAAATGGATCTCATAAGACAGGATTATCAAAACACACAGACCGATTCATGTAATATTAGCTATTTTGTAAGAATATAAATTTCTACCCTAAATTCTCTGTGGGAGAGAACTAAACAGTCTCGCAAAGCCACACAGGACTAGAGGAGTTCCAAGTGGTATTATTTATCTCTAAGATAAATGGCTTTTAATTTAAACAAAACTATGAATTGCTGTTTGGGGTGTGAAGAGGAAAGGTAAAAATGAGCAATAAAATAAAATCAAATAAGTAAAATCGTGTGACACACTACAATAAGGAGAATTTGGAGTTTCTTCCAACAGCTTGAAAGAGAGATGTGAGGCGATTGGAGGGCAGGAGAAGAAAAAAGGGGAGCCCAGCAGGACGGCCAGAAACTGAGGCTCCGCCTAGTGAGATGCTCGGGGAAAATGGCCGAGGGACTTCATTAAGCAGGCATCTATTATTCAATTTTAACTTACTTGTCGCCTAATGCCCTGTGTCATACGTCACCCACCTTAGCCTTGAATTGTATTAAAAACCACTCCAGAGTCTAGTGTGTGTGTGATCTTTTGGATGCCAAAAGACTCTGTCTGGATGATGGTCAATGCTGGATGGTGCCAAGGAGGAAATGCCCACAACAGGTAAGACCTCGGGAAAAGAAAAAGCATGGCCGGAGGCGAGAAAGAAAACGTAACACTTTCAAAACTCCCAGGACTCTTGCAAGAGACCCTGGGTTTCTGCTTTTTGTAGGATACGAATGGAGTCATTTTATAAATCAAAAAAGTCGAGAACTATATGATTTTATGGATATGTGGGATATAAAACTGAAAGTAACAAAGGAATAAGACAAACAAACAAAGAAACAAAAACTCATAGACACAGATAATAGTTTAGTGGTTACCAGAGGGTAAGGAGGGAGGGGGGTGGTAGATGAGGGTAAACAGAGTCAAATATATGGTGATGGAAGAGAACTGACAGGGTGGTGAACACACAATGTGGTATATAGATGATGTATTACAGAATTGTACACCTGAAACCTATATAACTTTACTAACCACTGTCACCCCGATAAACTTTAATAATAATAATAAGGCATTCACCATTAAAAAAAACAAAAAAGACAGTGACTTGAAATATCCTGGAAGTTAACACCTGGATAGTGTTAACTTTCCTCAATATTACCACAAAATAGCACAGAAATATCTAAGAAAAGGTAGAAAAAAATAATACACCAACAACCAGATACTTTGCCAGCATTTCTAATCTATAGCCCTCCATGTTCATATGTAGAAAAACTGATTTTTATAGATGCTCAAATTTACATAACTATTGTATGTAAATAATTCCCCAAAATGGCTCCTTTCACTAAAAGTTGGAAGTTGTTGACTTCTAAGGCATGGGAACACCATCATAAAATTTAAAATTTTTCTATGGAAAGTGCTGAAGCCTAGAAAAATAAGACATATTAATTCATGTTCATTCTTTGTGTATTTGTCACTTTATTTTGCAGAGTAATCACTTGCTCAGTGGCAGTAACGAAGCTGTGCTTTAGGGACAATGGATTCATTTAATGCCTTTGGGAGGACAGGCAGCTGAGAAGGAGTTTTGATGATCATGCTTGGTGAGTCTTTGATTTATTTTTCAGACTGTTGCTATAGTAACTAAGGAAGATGAAGTGAGTTATAAAATCTCCAACGCGTCTTTGCAATGCGTTTCTTAAACTTCCTATTTATAATAATTTCTACCCAACCTTACCTTAGAAATCCCTTAGTGTTGAGATTTTAATGATTTTTGCTTCTACATATTTCTATGAACAAGTCATCCATAAGAGAGAAAACTGCTTACATGATCCAAAAAATTTAATATATTCGAAAGTTCCAAAAAAGGAAGAAGGAAGTCATTACCATATAGAAGAAGAAAAAGAATAAAAGGAAGTGGGGGTGGAAAGTGGGACAGTCTAGAATGTGCAGTTCTCTTTAGAGCCCAATATAGTGTAAACTGTCTATATTTTATGATCAAAAGTATCAGTACTCTTCATTCTTCTAAACTAAAAGCAAGATTAGATCAATTACAGACAGTAAAGATGCATCATTTCCCCTGCATGTCTAAGTGTTTTTGTAGAATTTTGAATATGCTGTAACTATTGCTATCCCAAGTTGATTCATTGGCTTTCAAAAATTCCACCTTAGTTTTTTTTCACATCCCTAGATAATAATATTTTAATAGGACTCAATATGTGTTAGTATTCATTCTAAGTGACTTAAATATATTAACTCATTTAATCCTGGTAACAATCCAGAAGAAATTCTATAAAACAGAATACCTACATACCAGGCTGGATCTCTAACTTGAACATAAATTGGAGCTGAGCCAGGCCAACCTCCCAGTAATACTGTAACATGTTTTACAGATGACGAATCTAAGGAAATGAGGGGCTATGTGATTTGCCAAAGTGTTTTAATCAAAGTAACACGGGCCACTATTTAAAAAAAAAAAACTAATTCCAAAAAGTATAAAGGCTCAAACAATAGAAGTTCATTTCTTGTTCACGTAAAGTCCAAAGCAAGTGTTTGGATTGTTTGGAACTCTCTTCCGAGAGCTGATACAAGGATCCAGACTCCTTCCATCTGGGGTCTCTGACTTCAATACATGGCTTTCAAGACTGTAATGCGTGTTACTTTCCAATTACTGCTATAACAATTTACCATGGATTTAGTGGCTTAAAACAACATACATGTATTACCTTACAGATCTGTAGATCAGGTATCAGACACGGGTCTCCCTCAGCTATGATCAAGGTGATGACAGGTCTGCATTCCTTTCTAGGCTCTAAGGGAGAATCTGTTTCTTTGCCCTTCACAGATTTTCAGAAACCACATTCTTTCCTTGGCTCATGGTCCCCTCACATCTTCAGAGCTAACAACATTAGGCCAAGTCCTTTACATGTTGCCATCTCTTGTTCTCTCTCTTCTGCCTCCCTCTGCTGCTTCTAAGGACCCAGTAATTACATTGGACCTACTAGGATAATCCAGCATAATGTCCCTATTTTAAGGACAGCTGATTAGCCACCTAATTCCATCTGCAACACTTGCCATGTAACCTAACATACTTACTCATAGGTTCTGGGGATTAGAACATGGACATGTTTGGCAGGGCCATTATTCTGCCTACCATTCAATGCTTGTCTTCATGAACTGGCATATGGGAAAAGAACCTGGAGAGTCAGAACATGAGACGTGTTCTGGAAGGGTGCATGTCACTCCTGCCATATAGTTTATTGGCTAGAACTCAGTTATGGGGCCACATTTATCTAGTTTACTTATATCCCCACAAAGAAGAGGAAATGGGTTGGGGGAACCCGTTTGATAGCCGGTCAGAAAGGGACAGAGACAAGGGTTTAATCCTAGCAGTCTAGTTTCAGAATTCCAACTTTCGATCACAGTCTTTACAAAATCCCACCTCTACTCTTTCGGCTCCTCTTCCAAATCTAGAATTGCCTCCTTAAATAAACATAATTGCCATCAAGTTAACTCCAAGAATCTTACTCATATCTTCCCAACTTCAAACTAAGAACAGTGTTTTCTCTTTTTTTCCCCTCAGCTTTGTTGAGGTATCATTGATTAATAAAAACTATACATACTTAGTATATAGTATTTAGTATGGTAACTTGGTTTAAAAAATGACCTCAGAAAGGAGTAGGCCAAATTGTTAAGTGTCCAATATATTTTGTCATTTCTCCAAAAAGATGCTTTAATACCTAAAAAAAATAAAAGAAAAATTTGCCAAATAAGATCCTTACCTCTTTTTGTATTTGGGATACCTTAAGAATATAATAAAGGCAATTATCCCCGCCTTTTAAAAATTCGCAAATGTGCACAAACCAAAGACTTTCACAGTTTCAGGGGCATCATGGCTCATTCTTACTCCCTGTTTTGAAGTCTATGCAAGCCTTGTCAAGAACCTCTTATTAATAGGAAATATCACCTGTTGGAAAGGAGAGCCCAGCAGATTACAAGGCCATGGTAAAGAGTGTAGATTCCTATCCAATTGCAATGGAGAACTTCATCTCCTCAGGGCTCAGACTCCTCTCTTCTCCGCTACCTCTCTCTTCAATTTCCCTTTTTACTTTTTTGAACCTGATCTCTGGTTCTGCTAGCCTATCCTAATTTTTCTCTTATTATATCCTGGGCTCTACTTTGCAAACTGAATTTAATGACAGCTCCCAGGCCCAGCATTTTAATTTGCAACATCTGCCACTGTCGACCTCCTTAACGTGTTTGGTAGTACAGGCTAACGCGCTCTTCTACATGAATTTCACTCAGGCCGTGCACATCACGGTATAATAAATGGCTTCCAGGTGAGGCAAGGGCCTTCTAAAGACAGTTACATCTAGAGGGAGAAAAACACACATATCCCTATGTTATAATAAAGATGAGATCTACTTGGAGGTACTATAAGGTAGTTGTTGGAAAACCAAAGTCTTCTCAAACTCCCCAGTAGAAAGTAAAATAATAATAATAATAATAATAATAATAATAATAATTGAAGCAAGATGAGTGATTTTTGCTCCTGTTTTATTAGGAGGAAAATACAGCATTTTAGAAGAAAGGTTGGAAATACACAAGAAGTAATATTGTTCAAGGCCACCAGGACCAGTAGCTGGTCAAATAATCAAAAAAATAAGTTCAAGTGGGTAATTGTAAAAATGATATGCCTTGAACATTTTATTTCAAAATAGAACATTTAAATGTACATTCATTTGCTGATCGGTTAACTGAAGACTAGGCCTTTTCCTGGGTGTGAGTCGGGTGGTTGGATTCTACTCCATCCATATACTTATGGTGCATCTGTTGCAGTTTCTTTAAAAACAGAGCTGAAACTTAACAGTATGTCTGAAGTTATATGAGTGCATAGTCTTCCCAATCTTTTACATCGGTCATGCCTAAAGCTAATTTGAAAGCCATTTGTCAGCAGCTCTCTAGCATATCTTTCTGAAGGAGTCAACTTAATTTTCCCAGAAACAATAACCCTCTTGCTTCTGACACTTAGATTAGGTAAATTTACATAATCTTAATTAAATGACATAATGTCTATTACAATTGTAGTTATATAATTATCCTACATTTCTACTATAGTTATAGCTGGTATAAACAGCTATAGTTTTAGAACAAATAGATCTGACTCTCAGCAAGCATACAACTCAACCAACAAAAGCAAGCATGTGAAAAAGGTACTCACAAACTTTGGGCATCAGGATACATTCTAGACAGGTGATGGAGAGTGTAAGTTAATCTAGAGAAGCCCTTAACAGGTATTTGTTCAAGAGAGCATCTGCTGTTAATATCAAATAAAAATACATTCACATCCCCAAAAGAATCTCTGGACTATCTCTAAATTATTTGTGAATCAAATAGAAAAGACTATCTGTCAGCAACCAAGACTACTGTCTGTCATCAAACATTTGGAGTCTACCTCCCAAGTCAAGAGTGACATAGCAGGGTAGTTAAAGAAATGATGAGGTCCACCTGGCTGCGTTGAGCAGATTCTGGAATCCGTGCAGAGAACTGGCTTCCCTTCCCCATTTGTGAGCTGGAATTAGCATGGCCATCAGCCCCGGATGCAGCTTTCTCCAGTCAGAAATCAATGCTTTCAGAGTCTTCGAACAAAGAAATTTCCACTAACTGAAGAGAAGGTATTTTATAGGCATGGTAGAGCTGCCTACTTAACTGTTTTCAAAAGCAGCTTAGAAAACATTAGTTCTAAAGATCAACTTTATTTAGCTCTTCAGCATGCAGGAAGAAATCCATCCCAAAAGACTGTTAATAAGTATTGGACTCCTCAAACTGCCAAACTGAATTTTGATGATTTTTGTATAATTTTCAGAAAGGAAAAACCAACTTAAAAAGCAGAACTGCTAAAATCATTTGAGCTATTGGATGTCAATGATGATGGCTATATTTTACACACTGACCTTTAGAAACGTCTAACAGAGAGGTGAGAAGATGACTCGAGAAAAAGTAAATGCCATAACAAATTTGGCTGATGTCAATGCTGATGGCAAATTTTTGTAAGTTTTGTAAGTTATATATGACAACCAATGAGGAATGTCTCAAAAGTACTCTAGAAAAACTGGAGGTTGCCAGTAAACTGGATCGTCAACAATTTGGAAGCCACATCAAAGAGTCCCCTGAAAGGGACCCATCACCAGTACCAAAACCATCGCCTAGAATCATAAGAAAAACTGATCAGGAAACATTCTCAAATAAAGGTGATACCAGGAGTTCTTTATTGGCAACAACCAGAAAGTTCAAAACGTCTGTGTCTTTCACAATTACCATTGTGATTGTGGAGCTACAATTACCGTTGTGGGGCTGATAGTAACCAAAAACTCAAAGTTAAATGAGCCACACTCAATAAAGGAATGGAAATGTGTACAATCAAAAGGTTGCTTTTTCTTAGAAGATGATGATGAAACCATTAGTCATCAATAGAGGATACAAATAGCTCAGAGATCCATGGTTTATCTAATACTTAACCTGAAGCCCTTAAACCTGAGTCAAGTGGAAGGAAAACCATCCCTGTGGTTATCAGTTAATACTGCTTTGTATATTCCTAAGGAAAATGAGAGCCAAGCAAATCTACAGCTCACATATTTTACTGAACTATGAAATAGAGGAGTTTCTGGGTGGACTGGGGAACTAGGACCTGGAATTTATTGATTAATTCCTTCCACAACTGCCTGTAGGCTGAGGAAAGAAAGAAAACCAATAACAGAAGAAACCCAGCTAGTGTATCAAGATGAAACAGGGGAATCATCTCTTACAAAGGAATGTAGGTCACCTGTATCAGATATATTTGATGTAATTTACTGAGATGGAAACGGTCTTCTTAGCTTTGAAGAATATATTTTTTTTGAATTGAGAAAAAGTGGTGAGGAATGTGATGAAGATGCTTGGGCTGTCTGCAGAGAGAATTTTGATACAAAGAAGAATGAACTAACAAGACAGGGCTTTATGGATCTGAACCTAATGGAAGCCACTGATCAAGAAGGAGATCCTCGTGACCTTTGGATCACTCTGCACTCGATGAGCTACAACAAAGCTCTGGAACTGACAGAGGCATGGACATTTGTCATCGATATCTAAGCAGACAAATGCAAGCCAAGACCTAAAGCTGTCCAGATGGAGGCAGGCAGTGGGCAACTTGAGAAGGCCATTCGTACACCTGTCCTTCACAAAGGTGATGCCAAAGTAATGGGTGGCTATGACAATATCACTGTACATACCTCTAAGTGTGACACCTGGGTAACTTCAGTTGTTGAAAACAAGACAGATAATAAAGTGATTATTCATATCAACAATGAGCTAAGTAGAAACTGCGTAAGTAACAGAGGATTCAACATATTTGCCGTATTAGTGGCACCAAAGTCTACAATGGTTTTTTCCACATGTAATACCTCTGAATGAACGACAAGAATGGATATGTTACTGTGTGCATTCCCTTATATCTTAAATATTGTTTCTAGGAAATATTTTTCCTGGGGACTGTCAAACTAAGATGAATTATTTCAGATTTAGTCTGTTATTTGTTGATCAACTAAATGTTAATCAATTTAACTGAAGTACATAAATAATTTGTATGCATTTATGTTTCGTGCTATATTATATACTTTAGTATTAAATATGAATCGTTTTTTTAATGTGCGGCCTTATTTAGTGGGAAATCTGCATACATTTTATTTATGAATAACAAATCAAAATAAAATTACGGGTAAGTTTTTAAAAAGTAATACTCAATGAATTCTACAAAAGCCTAGACACTTTTTTTTTTAAGTAAACATCAGTTTTTTAACATTCCACATAAACAAAAAGCTCTTTAAGGTCCTTTTTTTTTTCCCCCCAGAATAAAGGGGTCTTGACACCAATAAGTGAGAAAATCATGTGATTTATGCCCAACCATGATTGTTTGTGTCTAGCTCTGACCTCATAAAGCACCACTGTAATGGAATTACAAAAAATCCTATATAAGGTCCTGGCGGGACTGAGGTTTTCGTACTTTATAGTTCAGGAAGCTGATTTGTGGTGACCTGTCAGACTAAATTTTTCTCTTGTCTTTACATTCTTTTTTCTTTATAACTTTCCATTTTCTTATTTTTCTTTGTCCTCTTTTCTCAGGTTCTTTTTTCCTTTTCTTTTCTCGATTTTTTCCCTTGTTCTTTTCTCATTTTTCTCTCTTTTTTATTTTCCTTATTTTTTTTCTCTAGAAGATTTTTTAGTTAGTATAGTTAGCATCATTAGTACATTTAGTAGAGTTAGCATTGTTTACTATTACTTCTTAGGATCGTTAGTAAACCTATTTAGCATTGTTAGTATCAGCATAGTATAGTTAGTATTATTTATTGGCATCATTAGTAAGCATAGTTAGCATTGTTACTACTAGTTAACATACTTAACGTAGTTAGTACTGTTTGCTAGCATAGTTAGCATCGATAGTTAGCATTATCTGTTATTGTAGTTAGCAGATCATCACGTCGCATGAACTTGCAGCCATCTCTACTGACAAGGAGCCCAATATTGGCCACGACAAGCTTCTGAATACCATTTGTCAGGGCAGCTCTGGCAAGATGACGTTGGCCCCGCACATTCTCACTGGGACAGAGGTGGTTGTCAAAGCCATGCACCAGCAGGGCTCCTGACATTTAGAATTTCACTGCCTGAGGGTGTTGAAGCACTCAAACATTGTGAAGTTATTTGAGGTCATTGAAACGAAGCAAAGACTGTTCCTCATTATGGAGTTTGTGCACGGAGTGGACATACACCGTAATCTGAAACACCACAGCCGCCTGCCAGAGAACGAGGCCCGAGGCATGTTCTGGCAGCTGGTATCCGTCGTGCAGTCCTGCCACCAGCAGCATGTCATGCATGGGAGCCTGAAACCAGAGAACGTGCTTCTGGATTCCAAACTGACATTAACAGCATAAGCTTTGGCCTCAAGGAGGAATTCAATGGCCATAAGCCGTGCATGGACTGTGACAACCTTTCATGTTGCCCCAAAGCTCTTCCTGGGCAAAAACTGTGACAGCCCCAGAATCGACGTGTGGAGACTGGGAGTGCTGCTCTATAAGATGACCCCTGGGTCCAAGCCGTTCATGGGAAGGTGCTTCTTGATGCTCCAGCAGCGGGTTCTGAGAGGGCGCATTTATGTGCCCTCTTCCATGTCCTATGAGTGCCTCCCGATCTTACAGAGGTTAAGGACCGTCAACGCCAGCGACAGAGCCACGCTGGAAAACCTGATGAAGGGCCAAAAGGAAGAACTCAGGCCGTACCCTGAGCCACACTGTGAGAACATGGACCCCTGGGTGACCAAGAGGATGGTGAAAATGGGATTCGAGCAGGAGATATCGAGGATTCAATGACATGCAGGAGTGAAGACAAACTGATGGCCACATACCTGATCCTCAGCTCCACAAAACCCCAGGTAAAGGGGCACACCATCAAAGTCAGACCCTTCTGTGGCTCGAACTTGAACAGCCCCAGGCCTTCCCCAACCGGCAAGGTTCAGCCATCAGGCCAGAAGACCAAAGAGCCTGCCATTTCTCCAGTCAGCCTACAGTCAAGGAACAGCACTCCCACACCCAGCCAGGAATTGAGACCAGCATTCCCCAAACCAGCCCGGAATCCAGGACCAGCACTCCTCAACCCAGGGGGATCGAGGACCAACACTGCACAACCCAGAGGGATTGAGGACCAGCACTCACCAACCCAGTCCAAGATCGAGGACCAGCACTCACCAAGCCAGGCCAGGATCGACGACCAGTACTCACCAATCCATGCTGAGATCGAGGACCAGTACTCCATAACCCAGGCCGGGATAGAAGACCAGCACTCACCAACCCAGGCCAAGATCAAGGACCAACACTCCATAAACCAGGCCGGGATCAAGGACAAGCACTCCCCAACAGAGCCTGGACTCAAAGATTGCCACCCCCAGTTCAGCCCCACAGTGTGGCCCTTGGGGGTCCCCTTCCACCTATAGCACCAAAAGCAGCAGCAGCAGTAGTAGTGGAGCCCCAGAGGGAACAAACATGGAAAACTCCCTCCATGCTGGACATCCCGATGGAGCCCCACCTCTTCCTCAGGCTATAGCCAGGGCTCTTAGCAGGAGGTTAGGAGGTTCTCAACCCTTATTTTAAGCCACCTCTGCTGTTGGCCATCCACCAAGAAGAAAGACCACAAATGGAACCAAGTAAAGCCAATGTAATGCTTAAATGGTGGACAGCCAAGGCAGGGACACAATCAAATACTCTGGGAAGGTCAAACCGCTCTCCCTGCATTTAAATGCTGAGCTCAAAAATGCTGAGCGCCAGGCAGGCCAGCCACACGGCGCGGGAGATCGACTAGAGAGGCTGGATGCAAACAGCTGCGGCTGGGAGCATTGCAAGAAGTACATGCTGTGTGAGAAGGGCTGGGTCCAGCGGACGGTGGAGGATTGCAAACTGGTAAAGTCTTACAAATCAGCCTGCCATATTTGGAGGCAATCAGAATCAAAGTTTTCAAGTAGAGAAAACAAAACTAGATATGATCTCAGAAAAGATAATCCTGGTAGTGGTTTAGACAATGACCTAGAATGAAAAAGAGACTGGAACAAAGATACAAATTAGAATTAGCCATATAATGAACTATAGAAGAGCCAAAAGAAATTTGGTAAATTAAGTTCATACAAATCTGATCTCCATTTTATTAAAAGTGAGAAAGAGAAACAAGGAATTCCTTATCGATTTCTCACTTGAATGAATGGGGGCATAAGTCTGAGATAAAAAATCAAGAGGAGAAATAACGGTCTAATTTTTAACATGAAAAGTTCAGATTGTCCATAAGTCATCCACATAGAGAGCTATATCAGTATATCAGGGAGCAGTTGATTCATTCATTTATTCAATAAACATTTACTGAGCATATACTATGTTGCCCTCACAATGCAGATAGCTGCAGACACGAGACAGAAAAGGTAGAGGCTCTTGCTTCAATCAATTCACAGTCTGATGCAAAGACAAATATAAAAATAAACACTGATAATATACCACAGGTAAGTTCAAGATACATTAGGTTCTCAGGAAGTGTAGCCTCTAAGTCTCCTGAAGAGTGTTGAGTCAAATGTCCAAGGAGAAGATATTGAAGCTAAGTCTTGAAAAGTACCTCTTTCCTAGGTGGGAAAATGGGTAAGAGGGCCTCTTGGTTTAAACCTGTGATGTTCTGTACAGCTGCTGCCAGAGCACAGGACAAATTTCCTGAACAGAGATGTCCCTTGACATTCAAGGAAACTTTACATTCTATCAGATGATAGAGAGCAATTGAAGTTTGAGTAGTAAAATTATATGAATCAGATTTGCACACTGAAAGGATGCTTTGCTGTCAATTCAAAGATTTGATTGATAGCCAGAGAGTCAGTAAAGAGGCTGTCATATATAGAGAGATGAGATAGAGATGAGAGAGAAAGAGAGAAAGAGAGAGAGAGAGAGAGAGAGAGAGAGAGAGAGAGAGAGAGAGAGAGAGAGAGAGAAAGATAACCTGTACACGCGTGACAAAGGAGGGTAGAAAACGAGAATTGGAGGAAATACAGGGGTAACCGATCTGTCCTAGTGATGATTGGATAAAGGAAAGTAAGGGAGAGTGGGGGACTTACTCTGATCTTTATTTTCAGATTTAGGTAACTGGGTGGATACTGGTACCATTTCACCGAGAGAGGAGATCTTGAGAATAAAGCACTTAGTAGATTTCTCTTCCTGTTAAAACTAGGACACAAGTAAAAAAATGTACTATAAACACAGGATTCTCTAAAGGATGCTGAATCAACTGTGTCCAAAGCCATGACTGAGATTAATGCCAAAAAGAACTATTTCATGATGAACCAGAATTTTAAATGTATTTTGAATAGGAGGTAAAGCATCATTTTATTTAGGACATGTCTATATTGGAACAACTATTGTGAAAATAAAATGCCAACATTTGGGTGCCATTTGCTGACTTGCCCCATCTGTTTTCTTCCAGTTCTGCCTGCTAGCTTTTCTCCATGAAATTTCTTTGCCCATTAGCAGTTTTTTTGTGAAATCTGCTCCACAGCCATAATGCCATCTATCAAGTTGCCCCTATTTTGCAAATGATCTATATATTGGCCAGAAGAGCTATCTAGAATGTCTACATACACCAAAGATATTGAGGAGAGCAAATTTCTTTAGATTAGTAGGGTGATAAAAGGTTGGCGGTGACATTCAGAGTGCATATAAAGCTTTAGGAATTGCTTTTGAAGTAGAGAAGACAGTGTGTTGTAATTTCACATGAGTTCCAATTGTAAGATTTTGATTTTTCAACAACTCACAGAATAAAATGACTAGGAAATGGCAGATTTTACAATGATGCTCATGACTGCTTCTAAATCATCTTTAATGAGACCCAGGATAATTTTCCACAGAACACTTAATAGTTCTCATCCACCACATTTCACTCTCCTTGATGTATTTTCATTCTTTCAATAACTAGTACATAAAAGACACATAATAGATATCATTGGAAGGAAGGGAGGGAGGGAAGGATTTAGTGCTTAAGAACCAAACCTTCTAGCCGGCTACAATATCCTCAGAATGAAGACTTGTTCTACCTAAAATGTTAGACATCACCCTGAAATATGAAGAAATACACCTCTTGATTAATAACATTACAAAAATTATACCTACCTTATTGTTGGGATTGTTGGGAGAAATAAAAGAGAGATAACGTATGTAAATAAACTTAAAAATCATATAACGTTTTAGATAATCAATTTCTTTGAATGATGTGATTAATTCATTATTATTCAATATTAAGCACACTGAATTACAAGGAGAGCATACCCGCTCTGGCTAGTCTTGAGGAGAAGGGTTGGAACAGAAGATATGACTGTGAATGGGGGGAGTGAGGCCGGGGGAGCATTATAAATAAATTCTATGTAATATATAGCTATATATTTAATAATTATGTAATTATTTAATAATAATATATATTTAATATATTTAATAATTATTATATACAAATAATTATATATGTATATTTGGCAGTAAGAAAACTGGCTCTAGTAGTATCAAAGCAGAGGGTTTGCTCCATAGATAATGGAACTTATTAATCGTTGGGCTCCAACCCACCTAAAACTTCATTCTAGCGCTCCACCATTAACATGACGCTGCTTCTTTCTCTTTCCCTCTATCAGCTGACTGACTTCACCATCTCTCCTGTACGTGTGCTTTAGTGTATTCTGCAGAGTTCTGATCTGAAGAGATACACCACCAGAGGAAGGGGGGACATGGATCAAACAATTTTGGAATATTCTGAAGGCTCTAAGAGGTCCTAACAGGAAACACATATCTATTTATCTCAGCATAATTCAAGCTTATTTAACCATGGAGCCCCTTTTCTGAGCAAGACCTGTTGACATCAAGCCAAACTAATGTAAGAAATTTTGGAAATGCTCTTTTATTTCATGGATTCTCCTTACTAAGTCTGTATCCTATTTATCAGTTAAAAGCCAGCACTCAATAAATATTTATTAAATATTACATTTAGTATCACAAATACGCAATTACTATACCAAAGTCCACCTTCACCTGAATGGATATTTTAAGTTTCTTTGTAATCATATTATGTAATTTATGTATATGCCCCAATTTCAGAAACTACCCATTTTCCACTATGTTTCAAATAGTTAGGTAAGTCTTATTCAAGTCAAAAGAATCTCTTAGGATCGTTCAAAATAAGCCAAGTACTAAGCACACTTCAAAAAAATGACTTGAAACTATAAGTGACCCTGATTAGATTAAAATTGAGGTTAATGGAATAATTACTACATTAAAAGGTAAGTGTGAGATCATCAGTTTCAAAGAAGTTGCTTTGAAAATCAAATAATGTACTTACTTGGCCAAAAGTTTCTGGCCCACCTCTTTAATATAACCAACTTAAATTGCAAAGCCTAATTCCAACCACCAAGAGGAAAGAGAGAAAGAAAGGATCAGGCTCCTACAACCACATGAGTCCAAAGTCAGGAAAAGACATAAGGAAGCATCAAATTGGGGCTGTGACCATGTGAACAGAAAAAGACTGGATAAGCAAAACACCAGAAAAACATTTCAAGTTCTGACATGAAATTCTTAACCTGGCTTTGACTTCCCTCTATGTAACACTGGCCTGTGAAGTTCTGTTCCCCACCCTCCTAAGGGTTCAGCTCTGATAAAGAGCCTTCACATATCTCAAGTTCCAGCTACGGACCCTATGAATCTGAATGGTCTCAATGTTTCCCTCCCCTTGCACTAGAGCCCTGCCCAGACCCACCTGGGCAGGTCTCTCCTTAGGGTTCGCAGCATGCTTGGTGTCTTCAATCCAACGGTAGGCATCGCCAGGCCCAGGAGTAGCTCAGTTCGTTTTCATTTTAAGTTTGAAATTTTATTCCTTGCATCACTCCTAAATCATTTAAGAAAACTCAAATAACTTTCCCTTTTTTTTTTTAAACTCCCAGATCAAGAATCAAGCTCATTATGCCCAGTGGGTGCCCAGTAAATGTTGGTCCATGGACTGTTCTACTCCAAATAGAACAATGAAAGAAATATGTAATTTCAGGCAGTTGCACAATACCTTACACTGTTGAAAGAACTTCCTTAGAAACAAAAGAAAGTAACCGTCAGTGCCTGTCCATGAAACGATGGTTACGCTGAATAACTCAATTCCTATGAGAGAATTGGATAATGCTTTGTGGGAGAGAAAAAAAAAATTAATTGATTAGATTCACACTTGAAATCATTTGCATACCACTGTATTCTCATGCTTTAGACTTTAATAGCTTCTCAGTAAAAACTGTTGTCTTCCAAACTCTACACTCCCAGGCTGCAGGGCTTACGGGGAACGACTAAAGCCCCCTCAGGATCAAGAACACACCTTTCCTCCAGAAGAAAAGAGGAAAACTAATACTTCAGCAAAGATAAGGCGATCCTCTAGAAGCTTGAAGATTGAAAACTGCAGGGTTGAGGGCCTCACTAGGAGAACGAGGAGAACACGTATTTCAGAAGGCAGGCGATGCCCCTCTGCCAAGATAAGTGTAAGAGTTTAATTTGGAGTTTGAATGGAGCAAAACCAGAAGGTACTGTTCTCCACAGGTGTGAGAAGAGGGAGAGTTAAGAGTTTTAGCCCAACCGCCAAACAGCGACTTTTAGAAGAGGAACTGGCTCTGAAAATCAAAGACAGATTCAGTGATAACTCTGAAAGCATCTTACCCTTTGCAGCATTGTGGTGGGAGCTATAAACTGAGGCCAGAAGCTTGGTTCGAAGCTTGTTTCTTTGGGGGGGAAATCCTTTCTTTCTTAGTATAAGTCATCAGATGAGAGAGAAAGAGAGAGCGACCTGGAGAAATTTGAAGGTTAAGCCTAGTTTCAATATCTGCAGAGGGCAGAGGGCAGGAATCAAATATCCAGAATGCACACACACACTTCACAAATAGTTAGAGAAGAAGGAGATGAAGTTCTTGAGGATCCCTGAGCAGTGTGCAATTCCAAGACGAAAGAAATATGGTGTATAAAGTGAGAGGAAGGAACTGTCACCACCTGAAGGCAGGGGAAACAGAGTCAGTCTTCCTTGAAGAAAAACAAGCAGCAGCAAAATTAACTCCCCAAAACGTCTCGCCGCATATCCTTAAAGGAAACATGTGAGAATACTTATTTTTAGCACACTGGTCAATATGACTTGATCTTTACTTGCTCAGGCGGGGTGGAGGGGTGTGGGGATTTGGGAATACTCACTAAAATCAGGAATGACCAGCCAGTGGCAAAGGGAAAATATTAGGTTGGTGCAAAAGGAATTGTGGTTTTTGCAATTATTTTTAACCTTTTAAACCGCAATTCCTTTTGCACCCACCTAATAAAAGAAGGGACCACTTGACTGGATTCAGCATCCTCACCGCCTGCCTAGAACACTGCTGTCACCTCCTGGCTGAGAGCAGTGACCACCACCACCTTCATCTCAAGGCATTTTTGCAAACTCTACCCTTTTGTTATTATGGGGGCTTTATCTTCCACCTCGAGTTCCTGTTGAAAACCCAGAGTTTTCTTTAAGACACAGAATCATACACCAAAGGACAGGATTTTTTTTTCCCCCTGAAGAGGAGGAAACAAAACAAACAGTACAAACAAACAAACAAACAAACAAAAACCCCAAAGGAATTCAGGAGTGTTAAGAAAATTATAGACATTTTTTTCTCATCTCTTCCTTGCTCCAGAGTTTAATTTCTGTGCTCCATTCTTGGCACTGAGAGTGTGACCTCTCCAAGCTTCAGTTTCTTCATCCATAAAAACATAAAACACACCAATATTTATATTAAAATATTTTCTAAGTTTTTTTTTTAAAAAAACTGCAGGGTTGCTGTTAAGCCTCAGTAAAATATGCACAGACAACTAGCTCAGATCTCACTAAACATTCGAGCTTTCTTCTTATCCTCTATCCCCAGATAGGATTGCTAGATAAAACATAAGCTGCCCAGATATATTTGATCTTCATATAAGCAACGAATGATTTCTAGTATAAGTAGATCCGAAGTGGTGCATGTACTTTTATTTGCTATATCTGGCAACCCTCCCCGCCAGAAAATAGAAACAAAGAACACAGACAGCATGGGATGGTAGAAACAAAACCAGCCCAATACTTAGGAAATTCTAGCCCCAGCTGTTCCACACACTGTGTATAGCTTAAAAAATTCTTAGCCTCAGAGCATCTTTGTAACCCGTGGGCTAAAACAATAACCATCCAACTCTCCTTTGAAAACAAAATGACATAAACCTATGACAATTATTGAATATTAATAGACACTCTCATCTGCTAGAGTTATGAAAATATTTAGACAATTACTATTAAAGAAAATCCCACAAAATCCTTTGTTGCAATAGGCTACCAGTGCTGGGAGACTAAAATATGGGTAAGGGCCCAGCGAAACAAAGACAGAGAAGACAACAATGTTGAGCTTTGGTGAACTTTTTTGATCAGAGAATTTTGAAGAAGTTTTAATTTTAGCATGTACGAGGTCAGACAATTCAGTTTGCAAACTCATCCTAGAAGAAGTGCTCCATACCTCACTGCTGAATATCACTATGGTCACCTTCGAAGTACTCCCCTTGGGAAGCTATGCACTGACGCCAGCGCCTAGTCCACCCTTCAAAGCAATTTAGAAACTCTTTTTCTGGAAAGGCCATCAGAGCTGTTATCGTATTACCCTTGATGTCCTGAATGTCTCAAAATATCTTCCTTTCAATATTTCCTTTATCTTCAGGTAAAGAAAGAAGTCACTGGGAGCCGTATCAAGAGAGTAGGGAGGGTGTTCTAATACAGTTATTTGTTTACCTGCTAAAAACTCCCTCACAGACAGTGCCCTGTGAGCTGGTGCATTGTTGTGACGCAAGAGCCATGAATTGTTGGCGAAAAGTTCAGGTCGTCTAACTTTTTCATGCAACCTTTTCAGCACTTCCAAATAGTAAATTTGGTTAAGTGTTTGTCCAGTTACAAATTCCAGGTACAAATTTGTCCAGGTACAAATTCATAATGAATAATCCGTCTGATATGAAAAAAGGTTAGCAACGTCACTGCAACAAGTTAGTGAACTTGTCTGACCTCGTACATAAGTTTTTGTTTTACCACTTAGTCATTTTGGGGTTGATGTTATGATAGAGATACCACAATATTTTGAGCCTCTGCAAAGGTTTTACTCCAGTCCTATATACTATGGGGCTAGCTGCAGGCTGGGACCTTGTGAAGGACCAGCCTGGGAGAGAAACAAGTGTAATGAATGGGTCCAGGAGAGCATGAAAGAAGAGATGGTCGAGAAACCAGCCAGTAAAAGTCCTCAAGGAACAGAGCTAGAACAGGGTTCACAGCATGTCTTCAAATCAATGGGTGTAGAAAAGATGGGCTTCAAAGGGAAGAGCATGACATGTTTCCAAATACAATGAACTGGCTTTGTAACCAAAGGGGAGAAAGGAACTTTGGCCTTGGTGCCATATGATTAAGTCCTGGTAGTACAAGAGATGTTCTTTAATAAGACCATAACCCACGATCGTCAGTTTATAGTAATTTTGAAGTGAAACCTAATTTCCACTGATAACATGTTTCCCTCCATAAAATTCATGCAAACGTCTCCAAAGATGAATAAGGATCTGTCCGCAGTGGGCATTCTTCAGGTGGAGAGGATACACCTATAAACATGCAATGGCCTTAGAGTGAATGAGAGAGACAAGAGGACCATGAAAGAAGGATTTCCTGAGGCCTGAATAGCCAGAGAGGCCATCACAGAGAGGGTGACATGTGAGCAGAGGCTGTGCAGAAGGAAAGTGAGGTGGCTACCAGGCGGGCAGTGGCATTCTAGAAGAAGGGAGCAGAAAGTCAAAAGCACCGAAGCCTGAAATAGAAGGTGAGTTTCAAAGAGTAGAGAAGGGATAGAGGCAGACAGGAAAGATTAAATAGGACAGGGTCCTGAGAGACTTTGTCCCTTGACTCTACATCATCAGACTTTATCCTGAGAGATAAAAGGAGCCATGAACGACTTTAAGCTTGAGAATGACTGTTGAAAAATAAGTAGACGGATAATATAGTACTTAAGAAGAGAGAAATGTTATTACAAACTGGATTCTGAGATTATTCTTGCTCTGTGTGACTAAATAAAATAGAAGGATAAATGGCAGGCTATGCGACCCTGTGCTGGCATATCCTTCCCAAAGAAGAGCAGGAGTTCTTTGCATGAGAGAAAAACAACTGAGATTTTGTTTTTTCTATAGAAAAGTAATACATGTTCATTGTAAAAACTTAAATTGACCAGATGTACGTTATAGGAAGTTAAAGCCTTATTCATGTACCCTAATGTATATTGGTGTTTTGAGTTTTTTGGTTATAGATTAGTTGGATTGGAGTATTATAAACACTATAGGAAGAAAACATTCCCGTGTGTATACATACTCTGGAAAGTCTTCTACTTCTTATAAGTTCAGTGGCTGGATCAAAGTAGGTATGTGCTACAAACATTGATGACTGATGCAAAATTGCCTTCCAAAAAGGATATAGTATTTCAGACACAACCAATATTCTAGGAGAGTAGCTGGTCCTCTGTATCTTTCCCAACACAAGTAATGTCAATTTCTTTTTATTCACAAAGACAAGTTCTTATGCGCTCACAAATGAGGCTAATCACACAGACAAGAACCTCATTTAATAAGCATCTATTGAGTGACTGTTACATTTAAGTTACAGTATGAAGAATTTGCAGTGTATCTACAGAGGAATGAACTATGCTCTCACCCTGGAAAACTCCCAGACTAGAAAGAGCCAATGTGGAAAGCCAAATCCTTTCAATATATGGGGAAATACAGTAAGTGACCTAATAGTCACTGAGAAGAAGAAAGCCTCCTGGCCACGCTGCTCAGGGAAGACTGCATAGAAGAGGCCACCTTTCATCTTTGTCCTGAAAGCTGACCCAGATGTGAATAAACTGAGTGCTTGAAATCTTCTAGGCAGAGTGAACAGCATAAATCAAGAGAACACACCATGTGGATGGGGAGCAACAGCAAAAAGAGTTGCCTGGGATGGGGAAGTTTTAAAGACTGACCTGGGCCTTCTAGCTGACAAGAAAACATTTGGAAAATCAGCCTGAGTGTCTGACTCCCCCTCTGGGTGGCCCTTCACCACTCATCCTGCATGACGTCATTCATTTCTTTTTCTTTGCTAAAATTCATAGATATTTTAAAACTAGCACTGTTCTTCAAAGGGCCATAAAGAACAAATTTGCTTTTTGTGCAACCATGACATAATTTGTATCTGTAGAAATTGGGGGAAGAGTAACTTATAGATTAGTTATGGGGAAATAAAACCATGTGTATAGCTTTGTTCCAATTATATTCAACACATTGTTCAATAAATATTCAATATAATCTAAGTATATATTGACCCCAACATAAAAGTGCATTGATATGCTGTGTGTAGCATATCAATTTTCATACCATATATCCACTCTGTTAGCCAAATAACATGATTTTCTTTCTCCAGCTCCTGCCTACTTTCCTTGCATATTTGTTGGGTTAAAAAAGAGACTTCCTTTCCAAAAAAACGTGATGTTTTCTACCTGAAGTATAACCCAAGCTAAAGAATTCTTTTTCAAGAAAGCTTGTGTGAAGATGCTAAAGACCCACACTATTGTCGCCATTATATATACCTATTCTGCAAAATCCACTTTTTCTTAGTGAATAGCTTCCTCTTCTGACCTTTCCCTTACTTAGTTCTTGCTAGTTGGGCTTACCAAAGAAAACTTAATCCTGAGCAAGGTATTGACTCTGGAAGAAATGATGTCTCTTCTAATGCACCTGGGCAATTCTTTCCCATTAGCTTAACGAATGATTGTCTGTACTAAGAAAATAGAGTAGCTTGAAAAATCACAGCTCAGAGTTATGCTGGCTTTATTTAATTTGCCATGCAGAAGAATTAAAGCACAGGCTCTAAATCAAACTATCAAGAGAGAGTTAAGCTTCAAACTCTATTAGCAATAGCTTCATAAATTAACTCAAGTACTTGAGTAAAGCAAGCAGGTGAATACAGTTCCTTCAACTATCTCTCCTAACTCCCAGAAAGGTATGTTTTGCCATGGTCCAGCTGGGCATGGTTTCCACATCACATCAACCCTCCAGCGAATAGACCCCCAAGTATCCAGTGGTTGGGTGAAAACTAGCATCCTTGCCCTCTCCACTCCTATTCTTCTCATCTCACAATTTTGCGTTCTCTACGCTATCTTAGTAGTATCTTTTTTCCCTAATTACTGATTAAAACATAGATTTTTTTTTCTCTCAAGAAACAACAATGCAAAAAGTAATGCTGTCATGAGGAACCCAAAGGAATCCAGAAATAAATAAGAAAATCACCAACGAGTCATAGCAGCTCTGGACCACAAGAATTCTTTCCACGTGTCCAAATCTCACAAGCCGAATCAGAGCAGGACCTTTGCTTAGCTTCCTGCAGGAAACTCATTTCCAACAAAAAGAAAGAGGAAGAGGCAAAGGGTTACATGCCCGATTTCTGCTCCCAAACTCATCAATTAAATAATAAGGGGGTGGAGAAAGGCCAGGAGGGGTACAGTGGTTTATATTCCTTCACTTGGAAAGAAACATCAGAGATGGAGAGAAAAATGTTCTGCACTCCTCAATACTTTTCTCAGTGTTTGTTGATCACTTTCCTCATCTCTCCTGATAAGCACACGTATATCTATACCTTGTCTTTTTACCTAGTCGATTGACTAAATTCAATTACTGCAAACACACCATGGGAGATGAGATACTTTATTGAACAGTAAGTAATTGTGGGGACAGAGCCCCAGAAAGCAGTTTCCAGGCTCTCGGCCTCATGTGGAAAGGTGCTGGCTCAGGTAGTAGATGGCCATCAACTGTGATTGGATGGCCATCAGCTGTGGCTGGTTGGCCGTCAGCTGTAACCATTGAGCCATTGGCCACTAATATAACTGCTGTGGCTACGGAGGGAAGTCGAGGAGAGAGGAGGAGAGAGGAAGAGACTGAAGGAGAGTGGAGGAGAGTCGGTCGGTTGGCAGCAAAGTGGATAGCAGGTCGCATGTCGTGTAAACCCAGCCTCCAGTGAGACCACAGTAGTATGACTCCCCTACCTATGGCTCCGTGGGTGTTCCTTTTTGGCCTCACCATATCCTGCGTTCTTGTGTGGGGAGCAGGACCAGAGACCCCACAGGCCGCCCCGCACGACAGTAATTCACTCATTAAATGTTCACCTGATACCTAGTAATAGTAATGATGATCAAGATAAAAACACCTATCATTTATTTAGTATATACTCTGTCTGAGACTATGCTAGTTGCTTTCCATGAATTATCTCATTTAATCCTGACAAGTGCTATTTACAGTTTACTGTTTCTTTTGGGGCTCTGAGCACCCAATTCCAGTGTGGGGAAAGGGGGCCTCCTCACACTGACAAGCAAGCTGGGGACACCAGCTGTGTGCCCTACATTTCAACTCAACTCTGGCACTGTCTACCCAGAGACAGCATCAGATTCCACAGGTTAAGGACTCAATCTTACACGCCTGCCCCTCGCCCCCATTTCAGATACCAGTAGCAAGCCTGGGTGCTTCTGACCAACTGTGCTTCTGACCAACTGGCTACAAATTAGAGGTTCCCACGACCAACCTCCTTCCTCGGGTTCAATTAATCAGCTAGAGTGACTCACAGAACTCAGAGAAACATTTTACTTATTCATGTTTGTTGTAAAAGATCACATGTTTGTTATAAAAGGATAAAACTCAGGAACCGCCAGATGGAAGAGATGCAGAGGACAAGGTGTGGGAAAGGTCACAGAGCGTCCATGACCTCTCCAGGTGAGTCACTCTCCCCAAAGCTCCACGTGTTCCCCAACCCAGAAGTTCTCCAAACCCCATCGTTTAGGGTTCTATGAAGGCTTCATTACATGAGCAAGCCTGCTTAAATCATTGGCCAGTGGCAATTATTTAACCTCCAGCCTCTCTCCACTCCCCAGAGATGGTGGGCAGGGGTGGATGGATGGAGGAGGGACTGAAAGTTCCAACCGTCTACTCACAAGGTTGGCTGTACTGGCAACCAGCCCCCTCCTTCGATGCCTTCCAAAACTTGCCTCATTAACATAACAAAAGACTCCTTTCTTACTCTCAACACTTAGAAAATCCCAAGGGTTTTGGGAACTGTGAGCCAGGAATCATGGACAAAGACCAAATACATATGAGAAGTATTTTGGTCATCTGAATAACCAAATGTATATTTTTCTTATAAATCACAACATCACACTATTACCGTGTCTTCCCAAAAATAAGACCTAGCCGGACCATCAGCTCTAATGCATCTTTTGGAGCAAAAATTAATAGAAGACCGAGTCTTATTTTACTATAAGAGTCTTACTTACTTACTTACTATAAGACTCTTACTATAAGAGTCTTATTTTACTATAAGACTGGGTATAATATAATATAATATAATACTGGGTCTTCTATTAATTTTTGCTCCAAAAGACGCATTAGAGCTGATGGTCCAGCTAAGTCTTGTTTTCTGGGAAACATGGTACTATTTACAGGTTACAAATTACTATTTATAATTACGGTACTATTTACAGTTGAGGAAACTTGTCTGATCCCAAACTTAGTCTTGTATAAGTTGGAATTATTTGGTTATGAGCAAGAGGAAGTGACTTTGCATAACACATAGAAAAGGAGTCATCCTAAGGAACAGAGGGGCTCACAGAAAAGGAGAGGACACTCAAGGACCAGAAATCACAACAGGTGTCTCGGTGGCGGGAACCGGCGGAGTAACTGGGAGTGAGTATTTAACGGTACGTGGTTGTCCTCCTGGGTGATGAAAAAGCTTTGAAACTAGAAAGAGGCAGTGGTTGCACAACACGGTGAATGTACTAACTGCCACTGAGTTTGATGCTTTCAAATGGTTAATTGTATATTATGTGAATTTTACCTCAGCGCAATTTTTAAAAAACTAAAAGGACTGGCAGATATCAGTCTCTATAGGATACTGCCTCTGTGACTAATCACCACCAACAAATTTCAGTGTTTGTTTAATCTCTGAAATGCAGGGAAAGAGTATGTGATTGACATTGCTTGGGTCATAAACTCAGACCTCGGACACTGTGAATTACAGTCCCACCAGATTATATCCAATTTTGGCCATAGTAATTCCCATACCGAAATATTGGAGGGCTGTTTTAGAAAAGGGAAACTAGGTATTGAGTGACAAAACAGAAGCAAAGTTTGTCTCCAACAGCGCTTAATCACTATGATAGATTTCCTCCTTATTTCACAGGAATTGTACTAGGCCCCAGAAATCATGAATACATAAAACGCAATCATTATTTTCAGTGATAGCCACAGATCTGAAA
This sequence comes from Rhinolophus ferrumequinum, assembly GCF_004115265.2. NCBI lineage: Eukaryota > Metazoa > Chordata > Mammalia > Chiroptera > Rhinolophidae > Rhinolophus > Rhinolophus ferrumequinum. The sequence goes on along the minus strand of NC_046302.1, from coordinate 48,260,758 downwards.
CAAAATGAACCTCTATAAAGGGCAAAGACATTGATTAATGCTGAAGCTGAGTAACAGCACTGAAAGCGAAGGTAAGAGAAGGTACTCATTTCCTTGTTACTCATGAGTGAACTGCTTTAGTCATTTTATTTGGGAAATTATCTCCTGTAAAATTCAAGCACTTTCCTAAATGGAAGGAAATAGAATGAAGAAAGGGCAGAGGATGGCATCTCTAAGTGAGGAAACCAGGACTTTGAAGGTATAGTCCAATGGAGGCCATATACTTAAAAATGACAAGTGGGATGTCACAGTCTCAGCATGAAGCTGACCTGAGAGACAGGTGACAAGGGAGTATATAACTACAGTACAATATCAAAGCATTTGGCCTGCTACTGAGGGAAGACAGGCGTTGGTTCAACCTAAGTATTGACTCATAGCCAGGATTCACATAGGTTTCATCATTTCTAAAGAATATACTTCCTTTAAAGACCTAAGCCTAAGACCTGAAACAATAAACTGCATAGAAGAAAAGATAGGTACTAAACTTATGGACCTTGGGTTCAAAGAGCATTTTATGAATTTGACTCCAAAGTCAAGGGAAGTAAAAGCTGAAATAAATGAATGGGGCTATATCAAACTTAAAAGCTTCTGCACAGCAAAAGAAACCATTGACAAAATAAAGAGGCAACCAACTGAATGGGAGAAGATTTTTGCAAACAGCACCTCCGATAAGGGGCTAATATCCAAAATATACAAGGAACTCATACAACTCAACAACAAAAAAAACAAACAACCCAATTAAAAAATGGGCAGAGGACCTAAAGAGACGTTTCTCCAAAGAGGACAAATAGCAAATAGACATATGAAAAAATGCTCAACATCACTAATCATCAGAGAAATGCAAATGAAAACCACAATGAGATACCACCTCACCCCAGTTAGAATGGCTGTCATCAACAAGACAAATAGTAACAAGTGTTGGAGAGGCTGTGGAGAAAAAGGAACCCTCATACACTGTTGGTGGGAATGCAGACGGGTGCAGCCGCTATGGAAGGCAGTGTGGAAGTTCCTCAAAAAATTAAGAATAGAATTACCATATGACCCAGCAATCCCTCTCCTGGGTACCTACCCCAAAAATCTGAAAACATTTATCCATAAAGACATGTGTGATCCAGTGTTCATTACAGCTTTATTTACGGTGGCCAAGACATGGAAACAACCAAAGTGTCCTTTGATAGACGAATGGATAAAGAAGTTGTGGTATACATACACAATGGAATACTATTCGGCGGTAAGAAAAGATGAAATAGTACCATTTGTGACAACATGGATGGGTCTTGAGATTATAATGCTAAGAGAAATACGTCAGACAGAAAAAGTAGAGAACCTGGGGCCCGGCCGGTGGCTCAGGCTGTTAGAGCTCCATGCTCCTAACTCCAAAGGCTGCCGGTTCGATTCCCACATGGGCCAATGGGCTCTCAACCACAAGGTTGCCAGTTCAATTCCTCAAGTCCTGCAAGGGATGGTGGGCTCCGCCCCCTGCAACTAAGATTGAACACGGCACCTTGAGCTGAGCTGCAGCTGAGCTCCCGAATGGCTCACTTGGTTGGAGCACATCCTCTCAACCACAAGGTTGCCAGTTTGATTCCTCGACTCCCGCAAGGGATGGTGGGCTCTGCCCCCTGCAACCAGCAACGGCAACTGGATCTGGAGCTTAGCTGTGCCTCCACAACTAAGACTGAAAGGACAAAAACTTGATTTGGAAAAAAGTCCTGGAAGTACACACTGTTCCCCAATAAAATCCTGTTCCCCTTCCCCAATAAAAACCTTTTTTAAAAAAAAAGAAAAAAATAGAGAACCATATGATTTCACTGGTATGTGGTATATAAAACTGAAAACAACAAAAGAACTAGACAAACAAATGAAGAAACAAAAACTTATAGATATAGATAATAGTTTAGGGGTTACCAGAAGGTAAGGGGGGAGGGGGCCTCTAGAAGAGGGTAAATGGGTTCTAACATATGATGATGGAAAGAGAACTGACTCTGGGGGGGTGAGCACACAATGTGAGATATAGATAATGTGTTATAGAATTGTACACCTGAAATCTATGTAACTTAACTAACAATTGTCACCCCAATAAACTTTAATTTAAAAAAATAAAGAAAGAATATACTTCCCTAAGTCTAAATGGAGTTACGTGGATTTCAGACTGTGCTTGGCCATAGGACACACAGGTAGAGTGAAGAAGATAATTAATTCCACGGCAGGATAACCTGACGCCTGTGGGATTACACTTTTAGACATTCTGGGCAAAGCCTTCCACATCCAGAGGCTAAGGCCACAGGACAGACCACCCAACCCCAATTTGATAGAGTTCCCATGAAACACAGCTGAGGAACAAAGGGTACCATCAATGAGTACATTTCCTTGGTCTTAAGGAAATGAGAATTCTGCTACACCCACCCTGGTAGCAAGGCCAATCTATATGTTCTGTGGACTCCTGAGCCTCAGTTGCCTCATCTGTAAGGTGAGGAGGAAGGGGGATCTGAGAGGTTCCCATATATTGAATTTGTCTTATATACCAAGGTGCTGAAAACATGGAAAAACAAAATTAAGTGGTAACAGGTAGGAGATCAAAATGTTATCTTTATTGTAAATAAAGGTGAAATTGGGGGACACAGCCTGGTGTGAGAACAAAATGGGCCCTGATTAGACAGACTTAATTCTCCAGTCACAGGCAACATCAGAGGGCAAGTCCAGCAGACCCTGCCCCCCACCCCCACTCCGACACAGGAGAAGCGTTTACCCCTGGGGAGCTACAGAATGGATGCCCCCTCTGAGTTGCTAGTTCCCATAATAAGAGGTCATGGTAGAGTGAGCTACCTAGAGTGAAGGCATTTTTACCTTGCTGCAATGGCAGCCTCCACGCATGGTGCCGGGCAAGCTATCCCAGAAGTGACAGAATCAAAAGTCTTACAGATCACATTAAGATGCTCAACTCACAGAATTTATTGAATCAATTTTAAAACGTTCAACTATGTTAAGTGAAATAAGTCAGACAGAGAAAGACAAACACCATATGATCTCACTTATATGTGGAATCTAAAGAAAAGAATGAATGAATGAACTAATCAGAAACAGTCTCAAGAGACACAGGGAAAACTGAGGGTTACTAGATGAGGGGCACGGGAATAAGGGAAAAGGTGAGGGGATAAGAAAGCACAGTCAGTAACCACAGGATTGCCGTGGGGATACGAAAGTCAATTTGGGGAATGTAATCAATAATGTTGTAAGATTTTGTAGGGTACCCGATGGACACTTGTCTCATTAGGGAGACCACCTCAGGGATGGTGTAGATGCCTGATCACTGCACTGTACACCTGAAGCTGAAGCTGAACAATAATGAATGTCAACTACAATTTTATGTGTGTATATATATATATATATATGGTTACAAGAAGTGGAGTACAACATAAGGAATAGAGACAGTAGAAATGTAGTGGCTGTGTGCGATGTCAGAGGGGTAGTAGTTAGGGGCAGGGGGTTAGCACTGTGTGAGGGATATAAATGATAAATGTTTAACTATTACATTGTTTTGCACACCTGAAACTAATTTTAAAAGTGTTTTAAAAAATAAGGCACAAAAAAAATTTTTTTAAAACGTTCAACGAGAAGCAGAGAAAAGAGGCCGGTAGGAAATGATGCAGTCCTCCCACGCTACAGAGTCCTGAGTTATGCATTGTGTATATGTCCTGTATCTGTGCTGGGTCAGCCTTTCCTGCTGATGATGTGATTACAAAGAAGAGAGTCAAGGTTGAACAAAGGGGCTCAACAGGTGGGTGGTACCTGGAGGCAACACACACTTGCTCTACTGGAGAAATGCAGAGGCAAATATGCCCACCCACAGCCATCGCTGTCAATGGCCCGCTGAGCAGCCACGCGTTTTTTTCTGAATTTCTGAATCAGCGTAAGCTTGGGACCACGTTTGGTGTCACCAGTGGGTGGCCAATTTAGGGATGATATTGTTTTTCATCTGGATGTGGCATGATCTCTGCTTTATTAATACTGAATGTTTACTCTGTCCTTCCACTCCTTTCCTACCTTAAGAAGCACTCTCACTTGCCCCATCCTTCTGTATCTGTGTTCAGCCCACATAGGTTCCGTTTATTTTACCTCAATTAAACATGTCATAGAGATGAGCTACTTCACTATTTGTACCTAACACAACCTGAGTTGCATCTATCCCATTTGTTTTTCTTGGTTTCCATATAGCAGAATTGAATATTCTCAAATATTACAGAAAACACATACTCTGCAATTCCAGTTACTCTTCCAAATGTACTAATTAAATAAATGATCCTGGAATGAGTAAAGAGAATCCAAGAGTTATATTAATTGAGCTCCTTTGACATAATAGGAAACATTCAGAGGTTAGGAGATGTGTTCCCCTGTGAAGACATATCTCTAGATCCTCTTTGACAATTACGTTGTATGTGATATTATCCAGTTTGTGCGGTGGAATAAAATTATATCTCATAAACCTATAAGGGAAGCCTTATGAAATGATATGACTAATGTTAATCAGGTTTGTTCAGTTTTCAAAATAATAAAAAAGGATTAAATGAAGAAACTGTGGAATCCCTAGACTCCACTTCTGTTTATTGACATAAGTAGAAGAAGGTGCCATCACCACTAACTACAATATTTCTGGAATCATATAATTGTTCCTCAAACATTGGAAGGCACTCTAATGTCTCAGAAATACTTTAAATCTATAGTAAAAAAATTAAATTGTCCTTCCAATGGTTCAAGCACTAATTTTAAATAGTTTCATCTGCTGACTTTTAAGAAACGTATAATACTATGATTCTATCTGGTATTATACGAGTATGTTTGCCGTTTTGTAATATTTTGAAAGTTTGGTCAAATACTTCAATAAGCATATAATTATTAAATACGAAAGTATTTAATACTTTGTACTCCTTAAGTGTTTGGACTTCTAAATATTTGCTTATCATTTGATTACATGTGGATGTAATTAAACTAGTTATTTAAATAGCACACTGTAATAGCACTGCCAAGCATTTCCTTGAAAATATCAAATGAAGCCCTAGACTTTATTGATTTAAAAAATTCCTATTGCCTTCTCATTTTGCCAGACGATGAAAGAAAACAATCGTTTTGAGAAAAGCACAAATGAAATTAGAGAGTCTGAGCAGAAGCATGGAACTTTACGGCTATTTTTTATCAGATTTCAGATAAGTTTGCACTTTCTAATTGACGTGTCAGCAAGCTGCTTAAACTCCCCCCAAGTGTTTCTACTCTGTAATGTCCCTTTCTTCCAACATTTGCCTTCCTTCCTCCTTCTTTCCCAAATATATTTTGCTCGTGTCCCCTTCTGTTGGGCTTCTGATAAATGACTGATTATAACACGAGATAAGTTAATTTGGTCTGAGGTTGAATGTAATTCAAGCCAAGGTGTTGAAGCTGATGACAATTTAATGTTTCTCATCTCTCACTCCTGAAATGTGATTTTGACATGAACCCTCAGTGGGGTAAATCAAAGGAACGAGTAATGTCAGACTGAAATGTGCTAGAAAGGACAATTCCGATTTTTTTTTAAGGTCAAATGGCTTTAGACACTACTCAAATCAGAAATTGAAAGCATACCCCTTCCTAAAGGAAAATAATTAGTCCCTTGCTCTGCCTCTGAGTGGGAACACAGGTTCAAGAGCACAGACCTGGGAATCAAAACTATAAAGGCTGTAGTCCCCAATCAGCTGTGCCGTTGGTCTACCTCAGTCTCTAATTGTCCTCAGACAGCTTCCCCAACGTGTGGCAGTCATCAAAAGCCACGCCCAGACAAAGGAGCCTAGATCCATGGAAATTCCTACAAAAACAACTTAGAACCATCTAGCCTCTGTTGACTCCATTTTATAATAAAAATAATAATGATTTCTTACTTCACGCTGTTATTGGGAGAAAATAACACAAAATATTTTTATCTGATATACCGTTTAACACATGCAAGAAATTATCGATTTTATCTTAAATAATATCTTGCTATTAAAACTGCTACTAACCAGCAAAATTTATGGACAAAATCCGGATCTTAAATGAAGCTTTAAAAAAATTAAATTATTCTCACTTTGGAAGCATCCTGGTGGAAAATAATTAGTCCCTCTTCTGGCTGTATGCTTATTTGAGACTGTGTGATTATGTTGGCTTTGTCTTTACACAGCTCAAGCACTTGACAAACTGAAAAATCTGTTCTTTTTTCCCTTTAGGGCAGTTTTATTCTAAAACAAAAAATCCCCAAGTTTCTCATATGTCTGCTCATTAAAAATATTCCGTTATATCCAACTTTCTGCATCCAAACCTGACCACTCTGCCCTCCATGGGGAATGTTATTTACATGGCCATAAATGACCTATTGGCTGTCTACAGTTAAGCTGGTATGGATTGTAACACACTGTTTCAAGACATCATCATGGTTTTCCTATTAATGCATGACTTTTGGTAATGGGAGCATATTTTTTTGCATGCCATAAGTTTATTTACAAACATTTCTATTATGTTGAATTCAACAGTTTGATCCATTTTTCAAAGGGACTGCACCTCTTAAAATGCTCCTCTTCATATCTGTTTCGTGGATTAAGGAAAACATCCTTATTTTTTAAGCAGTTGGTGTCTTAACTATAAAGAAAGGTGCGGCAAATCCAGATCCAAAATAGAGTCATCATAACTAGCCACCGCCACTTGTTTTCCACCGAAAATGGCAAATTCTTCTCCCTCTTCACTGTCCATAGGCGGCCTTGGGAGTTCAGAGAGTCGAAGCCAAGTGCCCCCTCCCCAACGAACCCGGGCCCCTACACATTAACCTTCCCTGGGCCCTCCTCATAGTGGCTTCTATGGACCACAGAGGTTGTGAACCTCCGGATGCTCTGTCCCAACATAGCCCTGTTGGGAGGCCTGCAAAGAGCACCGAGACCGAAAACGGAGGAAGTGGCAGTGGCCCCTTTTCTCACGACCTAGTTCTTCTGCGTAATGGGAGTATTTTGAAAGGCAAGAAAGATGGATTTAAATCATGTGTACCTACAACATCCCAGCCCAATTGTGGAAATATTGACAATCGAAAAGAGGTCATTCTGAATAAAGGGTCATTTATTATAGATTTTGAATAAGCATTTTTTTGAAATCTTGACATCCTAATTCCACAGGGCCAAGCACAGTACTATTATAGTAACTTTATACTTAGCTTATAACGATCATTTCTAAGTCTCTACTCCATTCCTAACAGGCATCACCCAACTTCTCTCTACTTTTCACTTTGGCATAATGGAAAGAATTCTGCATTTGGACATAGGAGTGCAATGTTTGAATTCTAGTTCTGTCATTTACTAACCTAGGCAAATTGCCTAACTTCTTTGCAATGCATTATTAAAAATAACTGTGACTATCTTTACTGATCACAAAGCTTTAGTGAGGATCAAATGAGATAATGTAGATAAAAAAATAGTACAGCTCAGCATCAACAACTTATTAGCTATATTTCAAGGCTTTTCTTAAGTTCCAAAATCTCAGTGAAGCTGTACTGAACTACATCAATCCATATTTATCTCATCGTATGTAAAGAAATCTATTCATCGGAGTGGTTATTCTGTCTTCCAGCCACGTACTTTTCTTATGTTTTCCTCTGGTCCTTTCTTGTAAACAGGTAGTATTATAGGCTATCTGGGGAAATGGTGTCTAGACTCCCTTTGTAACTGCAACAATCCTAAACGAAGAACAAGCAATCAACTACTCAACGGAAGAGCAACAAAATATAAAATTTTACATTCAGATGTAATGATCAAACAGCAATGCAAAAAAGTCAAGTATAAAAAAATTGAGACAGATAAAGGAGAAAAGGCAATATACTATTGTTTCATGGCTGGTTTTGATGTTCCATCTGCTCTCTGTTGAAGTAACAAGGAAGTGACAGAAAGACTTAGAGAAATATGTATAAAACTGCAGGTGCTTTCTTTCATCGTGACTTTGAAATCATTCAAACAGTAGACATAACTGCCATGAGTGGTGCAATGGTAAGATTTTGTCCTATGTATCGTCTGGGAGAAAGTTCATCAAATATATTTTTAATCAAATAATTTTGCTAGGGAACTTATAGACGAAAAGGAATCCTTTTTGAAACGGCTGCAGGATCCTCTAAGAGCTTCACTGAGACTTAAATTGATGTTTTTTCCGGGGCTTTCAACAGCTATGTATGATTATAAAAAAAGAATTTCTAGCTTGTGACCTTGAGCCTCAACCCACGTGGAACAACGCTTTTGGTGTGGAGAGCGGCCTCATTCTCTCTTAACATCACTCATGCCATGGCTCAGGGGAAATGGGACTGCCTGGAGGGTCTGATGTCACTCAGACGGACATCTCCTCTTCTGGCTACACCCTCTCCTCAGATTTCTAGAAAATTAGCCATTACCTTCATTTGTTACTTTGTACTAATCACCTTTCTGCGGACAGCTTTAATGAGCTCACAACCTAAAATATTCAGCATTTTGATGCTCCACTAGCATTTCTAACAGCCAGACCACAAGAAGTATAGCACTATTGGGAGAGAGAACGCAGCCCAAAGAGGAAAAATAGTATTGTGTACTGAGAAAAATAAGTCCTGTACTAACAAAAACGAGTGAAATCATGATAAAATAATATTCCAATAAATTTGGCACTGCATTGTCTATCCAAACAGAAATTATGTGTTTTTCTAAAAATTAAAGAATTCAGAATAAAATTGAAGTATCACAGCCAATCACTACTTAATTTTTCATTAGTTTCTTTTGCCTTATATATTTTTTCAATAATTAGTTTAGCCTATTGTGTAAGAATCCTACTATATTTTAATATTAAAATATAGGCAATGGTATCTGGCATTATAAGAATCAACAATACTCTATCTCCTCCTGTTTGAAAGCTCCTTAACAAAAGGTTTCTCTCATTTCTTACTTTCCTGTAATTCCTAGGTTATGAGGTCCTGATTTTCACCTCAAAGAACAAAACTAATAATCTAATCTAATAGACTTATTTCAGTATTATTTATCAAAAATATATCATTATAAACTATGCTTAATTTTTAATAAATTAATGATAATTAATACATTTATTCAACAAATATTTATTAAACAGCTATTATGGATCTATCAAGCCGTGTTCTAGGTCCTATGTAGTAGGAGGTATAATAATGAATAAAACACAAAGTTCTTGGCCATATGGAGCATATATTCTAGTGAGATAAACAGTAAACAAATATGTGTATTTGTGTGTATAATATATATATATATATATATATATACACACACACACACACACACACATACACCAGGGGTGCCAAAAAATGTATACACATGACTTGTATTCATGTTTTGTTATTGGTATATATTGACTATTACAATTTTAGTAGTTTTTTCCTTCCTTAAAATATGTGTACATTTTTTTGGCACCCTCTGTGTGTGTGTGTGTGTGTGTGTGTGTGTGTGTGTGTGTATAATATATGTGTGTGTGTATAATATATATATATAGAGAGAGAGAGAGCCAAAAAAATGTATATACATTTTAAGAAAGTAAAAAACTGTATTAAATTGTAATAGTCAATATATACCGATAACAAAAGATGAATACAAGTCACATTTGACTTCTGCAATTACAAGAGGTGTTCAAAGTGGTTACCATCAGCATAATTTTAATACAGTTTTTCCTTTCTCAAAATGTGTATACATTTTTTTTGGCACCCTCTGTGTGTGTGTGTGTGTGTGTGTGTGTGTCCATATCCATGAAAAAAAAATAAATCAGGGTAAGGAGATAGTGAGGGCAAAGCTTTGTTTGATTAGGGGTAGACACTCAGAGGAAAAACCTGACTGAACTGAGGTGGGGACCATGCTGACATCTGGGAGATTTTCCTCCCAGGAGGAAGAGAAAGGAGGAGAAGGAGGAGCAGCAAAAGGAAAAGCCTGGACACAGGAACATGCTTGCCATGTTGGAGGCACAATGGGAAGGCTGACATGGTTAGAACATAGTGAGAGAAAGGGAGAGTGGTAGGAAATGAGGCCGAAGAGGTAGTGAGGGCCAGAGCGCAGGAAGGACTTCCGATTTCCCCCTTAGTGTGATGGGACACCATTGGACCACTAAGAGCAGGAGAATGAGGCAGTTGACATAATCTGACCTTATTTGGAGAGGAGCATGGTGGCGCTGCTGTTTGGAGAGGGCTGCTGGGGACCATGAAAGGTGAGGGCTGTAATGCAGTTACAGGGGATGGTGCCTGAGACTAAGTGTAGACGTGGAGAGGGTACACAATTGTCTGCCTGAATACATGGTGAAAAGAGGAGTCTATAGGTTTGGTGAAGGATTAGGTGCAGGATGTGAGCTGAAGTGAGGATGGGATGCAAAGAGTCTAGGGACCATTTAGTCTGTTTTTCTCATTTTAGTTTTTCAATCTCTGTTTGAGCAAAAGAATAGGTCAACCTATCCAATAGAACAGGAATTAACCTGCACTACCGAACTTAAGAATATAGAAACTTCTTCTACTTAGCCATTCTCACACCAACCGTTTCTTCTTTATGGCTCCAATTCCATTACCCTTCTTTATTATTTTTCCTGAAAGTCTTCAATCTATCATCTAGAGATTAATCTGGGTCAACTTGTTTTGTTGCTGCACTTATTTCAAATGCAGATACACTTATGAGATCTGGCAGGCTATTAATCATATATATTGTAGTGTGAATTTACTTAATCAAGTTGTTTTTCTCTGAACACCAACCTAGAAGATGGCATAGAAGAGGACGGTGATCCCTGGGTGACACACTAAAATAAATAAATATTAATAAATATAAATAAATATATATAAATATATATATATACATATATATATATATATATATCACAACTTTTTTTTTTTTTTAAGGAGGGCACAACTCACATTGGCCCATGTGGGGATCAAACCAGCAACCTTGGTGCTACCAGCACCACGCTCTAACCAACTGAGTTAACCGGCCACCCCTAAAAACAAATATTTGGGAACATATAGTACTTAAGCAATTTGATGTAGAAAAATGAAACATGAGGCTTGAAAAAATAGAAGACTTCTGGAAGATCAGAGAAGGTGCAGCAATGTAGGAAACTAAAAAATGCAATCAAAGTGTTTACCAGTTTTACTCAGGGCATATGCTACTCTGTACCAAGAAGGAAATATCTGCTCCAGAGCAGCAAACATTAGTGAAAGTTCAGTACATTTTCCAAATATTTGTTTATATGTGTTAATAAAGCCCTTTGATTTTTCACTGTATATGCTGCCTCAGAGGAAAGCCTTTAACAATTTTAGATTATAAAGTCAGTATAAGCTAAAAATGTGCAGAGATGTAATAAAAGGAACACAATTAGAAAGCCAGAGATGCAGTTGATGGTATTTCCCAAATCAAAAGTAGACAAATACAATTTGGTAGGTTTGTACCTAAGACTACAAAGGAGAAATCTAGCTCCCAGCTAAAAACCTGTTTGATATTTCAGAGTCTCACAGGCTTGCACAAAGCGTTTACACGGCAGGTCTCGCCAGGAAACAGTCCTTCCCACTACTGCCCTTTGCAGCGAGATGACCCCACATCTGAGCTGGTCCACCTGCACCACCAGGACGGGGTATGAGGGGGAAACAGAACAGGGGACGTTGGTGCCTTCTCTGGGTTAGCTCCTGCTTATACAATTGCAGTAAGTGAACCATTACTACCATCTTGGTTTGTCTTAATCCACTGCTCCAACACCTGGCAGCTCAGCTGTCTCCAGCTCAGCTGAGCTCCTGACAACAAGAAGAGAGAAAATTTGAACTCATAACTGCCCATGAAAATAAAAGCTCCCTTATTGCCCCACATAAGCCTTACAACCCAGTAACAATGCGTGTTACTATGCTTGAGGGTGCTAACTTACCTTCCAAAAATCTTACGGGGTCTCAGTCAGTCAGATACTTCATGAGTGTCAACCTACACTCACAAACACTCATCTCAACGTTTCTGTTACTCAACTGAACTTTTCCTTTCACTGATTTTCTTCTCTGATCTAATAAATACCTTCTTGTGGGTTTTAGCTGGGAGTATATTTTAGCACTAAGTCAGGGCCTCTGTGGAATGAAGGTTTTCTGTACGGTGGGCCCAATACAAAGCTAAAATACAATATAACCTTTGAAGTCACATGATTTAACATTAACCTGGTTCAGTGATTAGGAGTAAGGTAATTAGGAAGTCGGGGCGGGGGGGCGTGCTATCTTGGTGATTTAGTTCCTAACTTCATGCAATTCCCCCCAACTCCTTTCCACCACCACCCAGCCTGCCTCCCCCCACACACAGACAAACCCACCCTACTGAGCTCTAGGAATTCTGAGTCTGTCTGCTTCCTTCTCCTCTGTCTCCACTTTCTAAATCAATGTCATATTGATTGATTGTTGTAAAGAATACAGTGGAAGTAATGCTGTGTGTTTTTCATGGTAAGGTCATGAAGGTCATTGCGGCTTCCACCTTGTTCTCCCCAATCTTCCAGTCTGGGGGAATGCAACCGCTATGCCATGTGGATGCCCAAGCAGCCCTATGGAGAGGTCCACAGGGCAAGGAACTTAGGCCTCCTGCAAACAGCCAGCAAGCAACTGAGGACTCCCGTCCAGAGCCCTGGGAGCGAGCTGCCTTGTGATGCCCCAGGCCTAGCCAAGCCTTCCAATGACTGCATGTTGGCTGAAATGTCGTGAAAGTTTTCAAGACAGAACCACCCAACTAAGCCACCCAAATTCCTGATCCCTGCAAGAACTGTGTGAGATAATGTTTATTATGAAACTGCGGATTCTTGAGGATAATCTGTTAAGTAGCAACACATCACTAGTACTCACGTATAAAAGAATAAGTCCCTCCCACTCTGAATCCTCAGCCTCTGGTGATTAATTAATATAACTGCTTTTAACAAACCATTTAGCTCATCCCCAGGAATATCCTTCTGAGTTACTTCATTAGGGGGTATTAACTTCCTGCAGAAGCCGACAGTGATTTAAACAAAAACAGAAATCGTTTTATAATATCAGGCCTTTAGTTTTTTGAAAGTTTTGTTTTTATGTCTGCTGTATTTTTGTAGCTTTTATGAAAAATTATAACTAACAAGTTGCTACTTTCATGAGAAACATTCATTCTGAATTTCACACTTTTAAATACTGACCTCTATTTGTATATTTTGTGATATAATTAATGTATTGTCATTGCATCCTTGTATTCTTTGTAAGGTTGGTATTTTTCAAGCAAGCAGCTATGAGCACAATCAATTTTTTTCTCATATTATTTTAACAATTGATTCTTGCTTCTTAGGAACAAAGAGGTAAACAAGTTGACCTTTATGCTTTAAACAAATTCTTTGTCCCAGAAGATCTTTCTAATATCTTATGTCAATTCAACCTTCCAATAACACTCTTTACATGAATTTTTTCAAATTCTAGTATATAGACCATTGCCTAATTTAGCCAAAAGCTAAAACCTAGCCAACAACAACAATAGCATTTTCTGAGCCTGCCTAAATGCCAGGCACTGTGCTATAATGCTTTGCGTATTTTAACTCATTTCACCTTCACAATAATCCTATGAAATATGTACTGTTATTAACATTCCCCATTTAAAGAGTGTTCTAACAGGGAAATGGCCAGAAAGCTCTCTTCCCTGCAGAACGAAGCTTCAAACCCAGACTTCATCTAACCTCAGGGCCCTAACTTCTAATCATTCCAACACACAGAGCCAGTCTGACTTCAACGTCGGATTCAGTGTGTTATGGACTGAACTGTGTCCCCCCCAAAACTCATACATTGAAACCTTAACCCCCAATGGGTTAAGGGAGGTAATTAAGGTTAAACAAGGTCCTAAGGGTGAGGCCCTAATCCAACTGGATTGGTGTCCTTATAAGACAAGGAAGAGACACCAGTGCTCTCTCCCTTTCCATGCTCACAGAGAGAAGAGGCCACGTGAGGATACAGCAAGAAGGCATCAGTCTTCAAGCCAAGAAGAGAGTCCTCACAGGAACCGATCCTGATGGCACCTTGAACTTAGACTTCTAGTCTTTCTCCAGACCATGAGAAAATGAATTTCTATTGTTGAAGCCAGCCAGCCTGTGGTCTTTTGTTATGACAGCCCAAGCAAGCTAAGACACAGTATTTCCTCTCTCACTGCATCCTCGGATACTCCTCGATGAAACTTGAACAGTAAACCACACTCTATTAATGCAGTTACATATCCTATGTAATGTTCTTTCAGGCTTTCTTATTTCCCAATGCATTAAAATTCACTACTCTCTTACACCAATATTAGGTTTCACACTGTAATTACCTTGCACATATTAGTGTCATTAATCATGTCAGCTTTGTAATCAAAATTAAAATGTTGTCAAACACAGCCTTCCTTCTTCACTATAGAAAAGGAACAGTTAAGTATGGTATCGGGCTTTACAGCGTTTGGAATATTAATGTCCCTAGTGCTTACTTATTTTTGAAATTAATTGGTTATGCCTCAAAGAGACCGTCCACATATCAAGATCGCTGTTTTCTAGGTTCTAACGATGCATCTGACTTAGGTTTGCTCCTGCTGAACCCTGGCTTCACTCACTTCCTCACCACATCTTGAACAGCATTCTGTATCCTAAATTGCGTATTCTATATCCTCTGGTCTCAGAATACCTACCTGCTGCGCCTTGCCTTCTCTCCAGGTCTTTCTTTTTGTCAGGATAGCACAGTCAGTAGAGCAAATGGTTCTGCGCATGGGTTTGAGAGTCAGAGGACCTGAATTTTAATGATTTCTCCACCCTTAGTATAGCCAGCAGAGTTGGGTCAAATTGCTTCACTTCATGTGTCTCAGCTTCCTCGTATGTTTAATATGGTAATAACTCCTCAGTTATTATGAAGAATAAGTACAATGAAAACCACTCAGCCAAGTGCCTGGAACATTTATTGAGTAAATACTCAATAAATCATAGTTGTTATTAGAGCTGTTGATTAGTCAGAGTCATCTGTTTTATTGTTTTATTATTTTATTGCTGTTGAATCTAATTTTATGACCATAGGTTAACATATTTTAAGAAAGAGCCTCTGGTTGAAACGATTGAAACTAAAGAAATGACCAAGGTTAGGAATCATAGGAGCTGGATAAGCCTGGAAATAGGATAAATGTTTAGAAGCAAGTAGACTTATTTCCCTGCTCAAACTACACTAGGAAACAGGCATTTAGCTCACCTACACACTACACAGGAGATAAGTAATGGATTTGGGTGAATGTGACAAGTTCCATTTAAGAAGACTTTTTTTTTTTTTAATTTCCATAAGACTTCCAAATGAAAATGTCTGGTAGGAAACTAGGCAAGTGGATCTAAAGGTGGAGCTTAGAATTTCAGGAGAGAAGTCTGGGGAGGCGATGTAAGTGTGAAGTCATCAGCATAGATATTAGTGAATGAGGCTATCTCGGAGAATGTGGAGGCTGGAAGGGAAGAAGGTGATGGCAGAATCATGAACACAACAATTAATAAAAGATGTGCCCATGAAGAGGAATAAGAAGCTTCAGAGGAATGAGGGAGCTAGGAGATCAAAAAAATATAAAGGACCAAGGGAAGTTGAGTGTTTCAAAAAGGATGTAGTCAGTCAGATGCTGCCAGAGCATGAGTAAGGCCTATGTGGACGTGTCTATTGCATTTGGCAACCAGAACATAATTAGATGCTTTGGTGAATCAGTTTTAGGATAGTGCTGATGGAAGCTTTCTCCATCTGCTAGAGTCTTCCTCATCTTCCTCAATTTACCTGAACTCATGCACAATTTTATAGTCTCTATTGTACAATTAGCACTGTCTTATAATGACAATTATTATTATAAAATCAAAATTATTTCATAAGTATTCATTTTTGTCCCCCTAAATGGATATCACATCCTTTATCACAAGAAATCGTCAGTGTGTTTCATAGTCCGGACAAATAATGGCAAGTGCTAAAGAAACTCTTGATAATGAAGTAACTGGTCAGATTTCCACTGGGAATGTCAGACGGTGAAAGTGGGCAATGGTGAGATCTAGAACCACTCTCTGTGATCTCACCTCCATTCCCCGCCCCAGTGTGAGTAACGACTTACACAAAGAGTGTCTCTATTAACAGGCGCCCTGTTATCTCAGGGCCAGCCCTTCAGGGCATGATCTGGGTGCAAAGTCTACTGCTCCCTTTCCCCTGGCCCAGACCTTGAGTGCAGAATTTGAATATTAAATATTTAAATTTGCATAGATAATAGCAAGCCTAAAACTAGTGAGACTAAAGAACGTTTTGATTTGTAGTAACACAACATTATATAAATGATATAATAAAAAAATTACGATAGTAAATGTGGACCACTTGTTTATTAATACAGGGAAAAACTACTGAGTTCTTATATGCTTGTCACTCAGGTAAGTTCTGCCCGTTGGAAGACGAAAAACGTAGTCTTAGTCCTGAAGAGGTTTATAGTCTAAGGGAGAAATTTACATAACAATTGTTAACAATATAAAGATGATAACTAGTATAATAAGTGTGTGTTAAGGGCTTCAGCACCAATAGATGGCCAGGAGACTGGATGGCAAACCTGGGTACTTTAGCTGAGTTGTAGTCCAGGGACCAACAGAATTGGTATTACCAGGAAGCTTGTTAGAAAAGGAAAACCTCACACCTTATCCCACACCCACCATCCAGATATTTTAACAAGATGCCAAGATGATTCATATGCTCATTCAAGTTTGAAAATTGTTGTTCTTTGTGAAATTAAATATCTTCTTTTTAAATCCTCCCTTCTCCGGGTGCATGAGATTTCACCACCCATTGAATGGTAAATATCCCAAAATGATGAATGTGAGTAAAAGAACACGCAACCTGTAAAGGGCCTATTTTGCTGGTTGTAGCCAATAAATGTTTCAAGTCATTTACTATGCCGGTTATACCAATATTCTTATCAAACTTCAGAAATTTTCCTTTGAAATTAACATAAAAATGAAATAATTTCTTGGTTAATTTAAAAAAGTTATTTGAACATCCCATGTCTCAGTATTTGCTGAGCAATTTTTAAAGTATCTCTATGAGCTTTAATTACTGCCTTGGAATCATTTTAACTGTAGTAAAACAAACTATAAAGAGTATAGTGTTTAGAAAATATACTCCCCAGTAGGAATTATCTTAGCAAAGGCGTTTGTGTCTTTATAAGCTCCTTTGGCCAAGAACCCTTTAAATCAAAGGAGTTTTACATTCAGGTTCTGAATCCACTGAACACGTGATACAACAAACTGCATAACCTTTGAATTGCCCTATTTGTTTGACTCAAGAGAAAAATATCAAAAAAACATTTATGTGCTTCTGAACTTTCAATCTAGAAAATTTAACATTGATTCAACTTATATATCGAATTACTCTTATAAATAATTACAAAATGTTTCAATTTCAAAGGAAATGTATTATTCAGGGTACTTAATATGAAATTATATTTATATTGGCCATTTTGTGAAAAACAAAAGCATGCTTACTTATATTTAGGTATCGTTAAGACACTTTGACCAACACAATAGATTTTAAACAACAGAATCATAAACTCATGTAACAATTGATTTCATCACTCCACAAATATGTTATATTTTATTAATATAATTGTGGGGCTTGCACAAAGGAAAGAATAGCCCCCTCCCTCCACCGTGTTCTGGACTCTTCAGATTATAATTCAAGGTTTATGCTCAAATGTTACACCATATTCCAGGAAGGACATTGGTAATGCTGATAACAACCAAAATGAAGAAGAATCTGACTATTTTGTTATATAAGAAACCATTGCCAGAATTGAAGATGCTTAACTTGGAAAAGACTGTATACATATGTATATACACATATATACATATGTGTAGATACATGTGTGTATACACACATGTATCTACACATATGTATATTAGATTCCTTAAATAGTTGAAGGTCTAGCTTTTGGAAAAATTGGAACAAACCTAATTCTGTTAAATGCAAGGGAGCAGAATTAGAATCAGTGAGTAAAAATTATAGACAAGCAGGTTTCATTAAATATAAAAGACTTCAAAGAATAGAAAATTGTATAAACGAAACTAGTTACAAAAAGCAAACATGAATTAGATTATTGCAATCTTTGAGAGGCTTGAGAAACAGAGTCAGTCCATTGCATGTACAGGTACATAATCCCAAAAGATTTGCATGTCCTCTAAGAGAGGCTAGCGGAGACCGCATGGTGGGGAGAAAATCAGATATTCTCTGCCAGCTCTGATTCTCTAATTCCTAATCCCACCAAATTCCTACCGCACACTGATGGATACAAGGGGTGCAGTTACTGAGTCCAAAATATACAGAAGGCATGATTGTTGCCCATATAAATCCCATGTAGCATGCACATACAGATGTAAGAAAACCATTTACCAACAAAAAGCTAAGAAACATAGAACCTAACATACTACCTCTCAATAAAACTTTTCCCAAAATCTGAGATCCCCAGGCAAAAAGTGTCTAAGTACGGGTTTCCTGTAGAGGAAAAATATGCCAGACCTTTGCTGCTGAGCTAAGCTTCTGCAGCTGGGCTGACAGGAACCATTGCACCAGCTGCATGCATCCCTTCACTTACACCATTAGCTTTATACTCCGTAAATAATAGCACATATGAATTTCCAAGGAATTTGTAAAAACAAGAAATAGTTCGTCACTTTAGCTCTTTTAAAAAAAATTTGAATTCCCCCGAGTGTACCAACACACTTGGGTAGAAAAGCACTCCATTTCAGCCTTTTGGAGGAGACTTCCCCCAACCCCAACATGATGCAAAGTTCAGAGAATTCCTTCAGAGAGTAAAATAGCCTGGAAGGAAGTCCACCCACCTTTCACTGGTGACACCAGATCACCCCAAATGCACATTATCTAAGACCACACTTTTTAGAAAAATAACTGTGAAAATAATCCTATTTAAAAAAAAAAACATGGGGGTAGGGGGGAACCCACAGATTTTTCAAACAGGTTATTATTAAGAAACAAATTTTGATAAAAATCAATGAATTGATCATTTGTTAAATTCATTGGGAACCAGGTTTGCTCAATCCCCCAATTGGTATTTGTGAACACTTACTACACATAAGAAAATTTTTATAAATATTTTAAGCTGCAAAAGGATGACAGACATGCATTCTGTCTTCAGAAACATGTCATGCAGTTATTCTAACCTAAAGGAATAAAGTTGCGTGAAAAAGAGACCAAAAAAGTAAGTACATAATCAGAAAAATGAGAACACATATCCAAAGAGAGAGGAAACAGAAACAAGGGGATCAGAGAACGTTTTATCCTGAAAAACAGTAGTAGAGCTAAACTTTCAAGGATGACTACGACAGGCCAATTCAATCTCACACTCATTTGATTTCCATAGAAACCTAGTGTGGAGTGTGGAACCATAATTATTGCTATTATCATCATAATCATCATCACAGTTTTTCAAGCGAAAAAAATGAAGACCTGGGCTGATTATACAAATTACGCAAGGTCACAAAGCTTAACAGTGCTAGGATTTGAACTTGAAATTTGATCTATTGACAACTAAAGCTGAGCTCTTTCCACTCAGCCTGGCAAGCTCAATTTATGGCTATTTACATGGTGATCATATCAAATGTTGTTAAAAAAAAAAAAAGTACTTTTTTTTTTCAATGGGACCTTCGTTCCCAATCTGATTGTCTTGAACAATTTGCCTCAAACTTCTTTATGCCTATGAGAAACTTAAAGATTTTCATTGAAATGAACTCGTCATAAAATGTTGGGAGTATCAGACCACGGAAACCAGGGCCGATGAGTAATCTAGAAGAAGCCAAACTTGGGTTAAATTAATCATTACATTGACAAAGAACGTTTTTAGTAGGATGACTTAAGAGTTTGCTCCATTCCATTTTTCAAAAAAAGAGGGTTTACGATGTCACACTGTTGATTGGGGACCAGATTAGTCAGGGTTCTGCAGAGAACGAGAACCACTAGGCAGGATAGAGAAAGATTTATGGTAAAGAATTGGCTCACATGATTATGGAGACTGAGAAGTCCCACCTTCTACAGTTGGCGAGCTGGAGACCCAGGAGAGCTGGTGGTGCAGACCCAGTTTGAAGCCCAGGACCTGAGAAGCAGGAGAGCACTGTTGGTTCTCAAACTGGCCCCATACAAAGAGGGCAAAGAGAGACAGAAGAAAGGGGCAAACCACTCCAGATGGGTAGGGAGCAGGTTTAACTTACCTACAAGGCTTGTCTTGGATGACCACAAGACGCGTTGATTTCCACACAGCTACACTGTTCACTCACCCTGTCTGCACACACAAATCCCATCCATCCTGTACAGTCTAGTCCTATAACCTTGTCCCTTGAAAGTTATCTAACACTGATCTCCTTCTTGCACTTCCTGTGGTATATTCCATCCATCCTACCTCATTTAAATATTTTATTACAACCTGTCTTGTCATATTTTTTAGTTATTTTACCTCTTCAATAAGCTTGCAAAATACATGAGATCATGTGCTATGCCTAGTATTTATTTGCATTCCCGTGACAGCACTGAACCCAGAGCTGGGCATTTAGGGAAAAATCTGTTGCACGTGAAATACTTGTTAAGGAAAAACTTTCTTATGTGACCTGACAAGAAGGTGAGATAAGCCACAGCATAAGGGGCAGAGCAGGTGACCTGGAGCCTAACGTGTGGAGCCCTCACCCTTGAACTTAGAGAAAATCCAAGTTGCCTCTCACTTGTATCCATCCTTAGTCCACTGCCTTGCTTCAAATTTGCTCTCTGCACGTAACCTTTGTCTGACGTTACTCTTCCCTGGGGAAGGATTTCAATCACACAGTTCACAGTTTTGTGCAGAAGCTGGACCCAGAAAATGCAAAGGATTGGTTTGAGAACTGGCATCTTGTGACCCGAGTGCAGCCTGCGATTTAGCACTCAATCAGCACCGAGGGGGGAAAGCCCTGTGCGCTCCAGATAGATCTCCCTGGCCTGCCAACACACCACCCTTTGAAGTCTGGCTTCCTTGTGAAAGAATAGACCAGCTGAGATGCACTGAGTCTTGAATACAGCCCAGATCGCTGGCTGAGGCCTGCCTAAACTAATTTACAGCCACCACCTGACTCCAGGCCCACACCTTTCAGCTAACAAGGGCATTAGTACACAGCACTTCGATGAGCTAAATTGCTTTTCTAACAGCAATTATAAAAGTGCTAACAAAAAACCGAAGATTTGGAGAATCAATGTACTTCTGCTTTGGAATCATTGTATATCAAATTTTCTTCATTAAATTTTAATTTTATGCCATGAATGGAGAAACTGCTTCCTTTCAGAGAACTAAGATTCATTCTATGCCTTATTTTAAGAAACAGCACTTTCATCGTTCTATTGCACAGGCATAAAGATGGAAATATTTTGAATAATTAGAGGAAACCGTTTGCTATAAATGGCATTTATGATTTAAAAAAACCTATTCACTACAATTAAGTAAACATTGGAGGGGTAGTCATAAATAGGGCCAACTGGCTTATAAACACGCGTTTTCCTCCATGTTCCTGTACAATTAATAGAGCACACTGTGGCATATGAGAACGAAGCCGTGTGTTATTTCATCCTTAGCTCTTACTATCTCGGATGTTAGGGATCTGTTGTTAAACTGAATGTGGAATAGATCCCTATTTAATGTTGTCTGTGAATATACAGCATATTTTGTCAATTAGGGTTGTTCTTGTGCAATAAACAGATAGCAAACTTAAAGAAGCCCACGAGGCACAGTATTTATCTGCAATGAATAATGTATACCGTAAATAATGTTTCTATTTGTAAGATGCTGCCAGATGAAGTGAATGTGTACTGTCACTGCGAGATGTTTGATAGACTTAGAAAAGAAATTGATTAACTATACACCTTAGTATCCAGTTACTTTTTTTCTGTAATGATTCACTTATTATTTAAGTGAAATAGATGGAATCACTTTGAAAGTGTAGTCAGACATGAACCAACAGTAACGTTCAAAATTTCATAATCCCACAAAGAGTCCACCAGTATAAAGACACACTTGCTACTTATTTAGCCAGTGATCTGAAAAGCACCTCTATGCTAATCTTACTTTTCTTTGAAATACTTCCTGGAGGTTGCAACTTTAGTAAAATTATGTATTTTCTAAATTTCTTCAACTCCAATGTTAAGTCAGATAGATTATTCCGTCACATTACTTCTGCTGTCTGCTCCGTAAATATACTGAACATAACACACACTAAATGTTGAAGAGTCATAAATAAGCCATCCCTGGCTTCCCGGTATGTTGGCATTAGAGTAGCAAACTAGAGGGAAAATATGAAGACACGGAACCTGGAGGGCTGAGAGCAGGGAACCTGAGCGAGGTTCAGGGAGAATCCCCATGTCAGTCACCATTAGTGTAACTAGAATATCCACAGAGGAATGGTGAGCTTGGATTTAATTTAGCAGTATGCTGGGAGTCTAAGCAACTATCCGAGGTGCAGCTGCAAGAGTTTCCACATGGTGACAAAACGTGAGGAAAGGAATTGTAAACAATGTAATTCCAGGAGGATCTATTTTTTGAACCAGATTCTAGTATACAACTAGGAAGATAGAATTAGGGGAAACGTTCTGTCCTTGAGGAAGAGGATTGGCAGAGCTAACGCGGGGCAGGAACCCAGCCACAAAGGGAGAAATAACTACAGTACAAATTGGGAGCCTGAGGCAGAATCTCAGTCAAGGATGAGCAATATGGTCAAGTTGATATAAAGTCTAGTCTTCCTGTGTTGTGAGGATTACCCCAGGCACATAGACAACTGTGCTTGTAGCAGATATAGTCATTTGAGACTATTTACTTTTGAAGATCATTCTTACTTATTTCAGGATTGACTTAGGAACTGTGGCAGTCAAATGATGAATGAGCCTGAACCAATAAATGAAGGACCTGCGATTTCAGAAAAAATATAACCAATTTCATTGTGAGAGATAAGAAGGAAAATGATACCGTGTTTCCCCGAAAATAAGACCTACCCCGAAAATAAGCCCCAGTTAAGACTGTCAGCCAGAACGACGTATTTAGTACGTTATGACAATGTTCCAGAAGAAGATGACATGACTGTATTTGAATAAATGTAGATTGTTGTACATGAAAAAATAAGACATCCCCTGAAAATAAGCCCTAATTGAGCAAAAATTAATATAAGACCCGGTTTTATTTTCGGGGAACATGGTAGTATGTACCATGCAAGACAACAAATGAAACAAAAATTGTTTTGAGTGAACTTTGAAATATATCTTACAGGCAACCTATCAATTATCAATTTATGGTTTATATTCAGCCTACACCCAAAGGAAGAGAAAACTCTTATGCGTTTATGTATTTAGTACATGGAAAGGTCTCCTATGGTTATTTATATACTTAATCATTATGTGAAAAATAAAATGTACAGAGCAGTGTACTTGACATGCTACCATTTGAGTAAAAAAAAGGGTGGGAATAAAATAAATTTGTACGTCTTTTTAAAAGACATACAAACAAATACATACAAATTTAAAGTATTATATTCTTCTATAGGCATTAAAAAACCTCTGGCAAGAGCAACAAGAAATGGGGGAGTTTAAACTCAATATGTAGAGGCTGGGTGGAAAGGTGACTTCTCACTGTGTATTCATTTTATACTTCAGATATTTGAATTATGTAATAGGGTTACCTAATATAAAAAGTAAAGTGTTTTAAAATATAAACTTTTTTTAGTTCATATATTTAAATATATAATTATTAATAAGATAAATATACAAAATAAAATTTAAAACCTAACAGCCATATTACAATGAGGAATAATGGAGATGAAAGTACTAAAAAAGGGGGGCTTTTAAGGTAGTTACTGTTAGGTGGCACAAAATTTGACTTGAATTCCCTAGAAGTTAAAGAATCAAGGGAAACAAGATGAGTTCCATAACTCTCCTTCTTTGTAACCCAAAGCATATGGTCCAATTTCCTTGCAATGAATAGCCTAGCTAAATACAGGAGCCACAGGCAAAGCCTTGGGGACAGAAGCATCTTCTGCCTGAAGGTCTGGGTACATTAAAATGAAGAGAAAATATAAAGACAGGTACTGTGGTACTTATACTTGGCAAAATTAGTTCCAAATTTCACAGAAAAACTGCCACCAACCTCCATAAGATTCCGAGTGAAATTTAGCCAAAAGAAAATTTGATGAGATTTGGGTGCCGGAAGTGAATAGCCATGACCCCCAAAAGGTCAGTGTGGTTAGATGTGTTGAGACAAAGCAAAAGTGCCAGTGAATTCCAACTTGTCCCCACTCTCCTCCACCTCAAGTTCAGCTCTTCCTCCCAACTGCTAGTCTGTTTATCAACAGCCACTCAAGAATCAGCACCAGACACAGAGGTAACAGCCTTCTCTCAGCTTCACCAGCTCTTCCCATCCCAGCAGCTAGACCTGCCTGACTCCCTCTTGGATACCTATTTCCTGAGCTTTTTCCACTGGGGTCTTATCCCTATAATAAGTCCTTTATTCCATAACCTATATGGCAAACATTACTTCCAAAAGTCAGGTTGAAATACACAGGAACTCTCTTCCTGCACTTTTCTTATGTAAACACCTGATTCAACAGGAAAGCTTTCTATTTTATCACAGATTAAGAAAGTACTTCAAGCACAGACTTCAGTAATTCAGTCCAAGAATATGGATTTCTAATGATCGATTTTAATATTGAGTTTGAGCCCAGAGAATTTAAGGCCATGCTTTTACTCTTTTGGGCATGCACTGACCTACTTAGAACAATACTGATAACAGTAATGAGCTATTTATTGGGCCCTTCCTATGTGTCATGCCCTGTGCTAAAAGAGTTATATGTATTACCTCATTTACACTTCACAACAACCTACGAAACCCATTTGTTATTCTGTTCATTTCATAAACAAAAACTGAGCTTAGCAAGGTAAAATAAAGCATCCAAATGATATGCTCGTAACTAGTAATGTGCAGAGCCTAGATTTAAAGAAAAATTGTGTTAGACTCGTGAGCCTAAGCAACTGACTGCTAAGCACTACTGCTTTTTCCTCCCAAATAAAAATCACAATTGAGAAAAATTTTGCTTACATAGGTAGAAGCTTCTCAGATTCTCATTTCCTAATTCCCACCATAGAATAAAAGTCAGAGTAACTAATCAGTTCCCATAAATAACAGTGGGACCAATGAGGTTTCGAATGGAGCTAAATAGTGGATAACATGAAATTG
The DNA here is from genome assembly GCF_004115265.2 of Rhinolophus ferrumequinum. NCBI lineage: Eukaryota > Metazoa > Chordata > Mammalia > Chiroptera > Rhinolophidae > Rhinolophus > Rhinolophus ferrumequinum. The sequence continues at coordinate 48,235,448 of NC_046302.1, read as the reverse complement.
GGAGTTCTACTAGGGTTTACAGTAGGTAATCTCTAAAAATAGCCACCATCAATTCCTTCTTTCCATGTAAATATGTGGCACTCCCACAATGAGAGGTAGACTTGATTTCACCTTCCCTGTCAAGAAGACTTCCTTGTAATTGGGTGCTGGGACCAATGGAATGCAGTGGAAGTGACCTTAGCCCTGGCCTTCAGAAGATGGGCACCTTTCACTTACATCGTCTTGGAATGGAACCACCATGTTATGACAAAACCAAGTCACAAAGAGAAGCCACAGGGGAGAAGCAAGGTGCTCAGGTCAACAGCCAGCACCAACTCGCATTCATATGAGTGATCCACCTTGAGAATCCAGCCCAGGGGAGCCCTGAGAGGACCCCCGTGCAGTCGACATCACGTGAAGATGAGGAAGAACTGCCCAGCGGAGCTCAGCCAACATGCAGCCTTGAGAAATAATTAAACGGTTGTGGTTTTAAGCCACTGGGTATGTTTATTTCACATAAAAAGGTAACTGAAACAGAATTTGAAGGTTGGCCTTTTATCTTCCAGTGTTATCGATTAGAAAGAAATCCATATACATTAGGTCAGTGGCCAGATATCTAAGTGGAAAAGTTCGTATGTTGCTATAAAACCAAATAACTTGATTTGATGTCTTCCATAAAGGAAAGGCCATTTCACCTGTGAATTAAGACGGACTGCTGGAGAACATGTAAATTAGTCCTAAACATGCTGCTTGAATCTTTTCTAATACTCAAAATGCGTAGAGTGTGGAAATAAACATGTGCTATAATACGCAAGAGGCCATATATTCAGTTCTTCTAAAAACTGCCCAGAGCTATGAAAATGAATTTATACATAAGAAGATCTAAGATATGACCCTGTTTTTAACACTTAGTTCTGGAATTTTATCTTCAATAAAATTTTTCACTGTGGTTATCATGGGAGTGCTGCCATAAAAGCATCTTTGGAGCAAATACATTCCAGAACACAAATCAGGGTTATCAAGATTGGCACATAGAAGGGTTCTATCTAAGCAGTTAAAGATCAATAAATCCTAAAGAATTAAATATAAATTCTAAATGTATTTCAATAATAAATGTCTAAGGAATTAGCAATCAATAAATTCTAAAATTAATCGGAAACTGGACTTTTCCCAATTAAGTGAAACAAAGCAAGTAAAAACTTTAATAGCAAAATATCTGTGCCCAAAATCAGTTTGTTCCTCATCTAGGATATTAGACTGGGAGTCCCAGACCTGCCGTTTATTGAGAATAAAGCCAGACTGCAGATGTGAGAGGAGGTGCAGAAGACTGACGGGTCTGTAATTTAGAAGAGAAAACATCATTTTTTCTTTTAATTTTATCTTTAATATGCTTCTACTAAGGCATATTAAATTTCTATACTCAATATTACTCTGCATTCCATGACAACTCAGAGATTGATATCTAATATCAAGTTAAATGGCTGAGAAAAGCAATCTTGGAAATCAAAATTTGCCATAGTTATTTACCATACTCAAGTTTGCATATCAACTGTTAATGCAATTTCTTCATTAACTGTACATTTATTTAACCAACGCACACTGAGCCAGGATACATGGTGAGGTTTCAGAAACGAATGAGACAGACTCTCTGACTGAAGGAAATCTTTATTATGACAAGTTATGGCAATACTCCCCAAATGTGGCAAAAGGGCAGGCATGGGTAGGTAAGGCTGGGAAGTCGTCACAGGGGAATGATTGTTCTAGTTTGATCTTATTCCTAAAGGATAGTTTGGCCTTGAAAAACAATAACATTCTGGGAAAGCAGAATACCATATACAAGGAAAATCACCTTGGAGCACTGTGCAAGATAGAAGATGGATTTCAAATGGCGTGGACACTGGTAGGGAGGAGAGACAGAGAGGAAAAAGAGAATGAGAAATGGGGGAGGGAGGCGTGGAGGGTGGACACAGAGAAACGAGAGAGAGGGAGAGAAGGAAAGAATGTGAACACATGTTCCCAAAGCACTAACTCATGGAATCCCTAAAAGAATTGGCTCTTGGTTGATGATTATGTAGTCCAGACCATTCTTATTCCAGTAATATTATGTTCAATCACTTAATATTATTATTTAATTGTTTGGAACTCATCAATTATTTGGTTACCCTTAGGTACATTTCATGTAGTTCCAAAGGCGATCAGTGAGGGTTTGTTTTGTTGTTGAAATTGTTCAAATAGTTCATAATGGTTTTGTTTGGTTTCTTTCCTTTTTTTCTTTTTTTTTTTTTTTTGACTTGGGGAGATGGGCCAAATCTGGGCTCCAGCATCTGGGTTCTAATCCCATCTTGGCCATTAGCTTGGCATGTGCCCTTAGGCAAATCACTCTGAGCCCTATTTGCTTTCCTTTTCCTTTTTAAAAAAATCCAGCCACTAAATGAAGAACATGGAACTGGGCCCAGTTCAACCATCTGGTCCATAAATAATAGCTTTCTTTCCTCCCCACAGCAGGGAACTCATGTTTTTATGAATGAAAGGAAAGTAATAAAGTAGCTGTGTGATTAATAAAATAACCCTCTGAAGAACTTTCGGAGAGGTGAAAAGGCAGAAATAAGATAGCAATTTAAGGAACAAGCAGTGTTGAGGAAAGTGTTATCGCTTGGATTGGGGGAAAAAAAGAGCCCATTGGTCTTCCAAAAGTTGTTTCATCTGAATGTATTTAAAAATGAATCAAAAAAAAATTAACAGTTGTACTTATTAAGCGGAAATTTTGAAAAATAGAAGAATAGAGAGACAAGTCAATTATTTTATTCAGTTAGTTACTGACTTGACTAAATATGGCTTACATAAATTCAAAGAAAATGTGAGAAAAAGGGTGCCACAAAACAAAGATTCTTGTGGGTATATGGTGTATGTGCTGATAAGCCCTGCTTATTTGCTTGGGGTAGGTCACACATCTATTGCATGATTCACATTACCTATAAATCTTAAAACAAAAAAATCAGTGGTTCAGGAGACTATGCCTCATAAGGCGATTAGAGAAAGTTCTCCAGCATCCCATGAAAGGTAATGTACTAAACTCATTTAAAGGAGAATTTCATTGCCCTCCCCACACTCCTGCTTCTCATGTGTTCAGAATCTACTTTGAACGTCAATCTGCCAGGTAAGGCCTCTGTCTTTCAACATGCTATCAACATGGCTTATCGCTGATGATGTTGACCAAAATCACCTGGCTAAAGTAGTTATTTGTCAGTTTTCTCCACAGTAGAATAACTCTTTTCTCCCCCTCTGCTTTAGGTTAAATGTGTGTGTCCCCCCCAAATTTTATATGTTGAAAATCTAACGACCCAGGTTATTAGGAAATGGAGGTCACTGGGTCATGAGGGCAGCGCCCTCACGAATGGGATTAGTGCCCTTATAAAACAGACCGCAGAGAGAGCCATTGTCCCTTCCTCCAAGTAAGATTACAGAGAGAAGACAGCTCTCGGATCCAGGAAGTTCTCACCAGACACTGAATGTGTCATCCATGGGCCTTAAACTTGGATTCCCCAGCCTCCAGAACTGTGAGAAAGAAATTTCTGTTGTTTATAAGCCACCCAGTCTAAGGTATTCTATTCCAGCCACCCGAAAGGACAAGAACACCCTCTTTCCGCACTGTATCCTTTGGAAGGAAGTCGCTCTGCAGAATCCACCCTAAAAAGTGGGGGACGAGGCTCCACGTCCTTGAAGCAGAGCCTCTACTGTGCACCGATTTTACGAGAGATACTGATGAGAATTCCGTGTCTGCCAGAGTGGCTCCAGTGTGTTTGCATTTCACCCTGACTCTTTCTTGTCAGGACTGCTGTCTTTGCTTTTTCCTCCCAGCCTCCTGCACAGCATGGCCAGCGCATCTGTAGAGTAGGTCTCAAAGGGAATCTCCCAGGCAAACATCACCAGTGCTGTTTTGTTAGAAACTATTTGTTAGAAATGCACATTCTCCATCGCCATTCCACCCTAGAATCAGGAACTTGGGGTGGGCCCAACAATCTGTGTGTTAACAAACCTTGCAAGTCGTTGATGCTTGTTATGGTGTTAGAAGTAAGGATAAATGCTCTAATGTTTTTCTTGCTTAGGTTGGCCTGCTCTCTACAGCTCATGGCTAATGGCAGCATTTCCCTCCACACTGATGTTGCTTAAACTGATACCTGGTGTTGGGACCTTTATCTCAGGACGCATTTCTTATTAAATGTCCCCACAGACATCTCTGGAAAGCTGGAAAGGTTACACGTGACATCCTTTCATTGCATTACTAGCATATTCCATCTCGTATCTTCCATCAACAGGTTATGTTCTCCCCGATCTAAGCTTCTGACTGAATTCCTAAAAGGAATTGAGTGTTTTGACGGACAATACTGTGCCCATTCTGTCCTTCTTAAGTAATAACAATGAATTTCCCTTTAGACACTTAATGCTGGCTTGGGAGTGATGAGAACTGCCATGCCCTTATTTGAACGTGATCCCCAATAGTGAATTCTCTCCCTGGGAGCCCCTGCCAATGTCTTTGATTGTTCCAGGTTTCCATCCCTTCCTGCTATTCTTGTTTCCTGGGCTTTCATCTGGTACCAGGAAGCATATCCTACCTCCTGCCAGGAGCCAGCGCTGACACTCTCAAGTTTCCTGATTATTGTTTGTGCCACATTTCATTTACACAGTACGCTAAATGGTAGATGTCTTGAGACATTTTAAGAGTTGCTCAGCAGCTGTATAAACGGTTCTTTAAAATGTACAGGCAAGACAAAGTGGTGCTAGTTCCCACACGATCCATTTTAACTTCACTTTATCACAAAGCTGTTGTACACAAAAACTCTCTGAGATGTAAAATATTCATTTCCTCACTCATAAGCTATTTATATGCTTTAGGGGGAGGCCTATTTATATCACAAATTTTCATGGAAACTACTTGTAAGATGATAGCTATTAGAAGAAATGCTAAATGTTAACTTTCACTGAAATACCATAAATTCAAGCCACGAGGAGCTCACTAACGCCATGAGCCAGCCGGAACCCACTGTCTCATGCACTGACTCACTCATTTGGAAAATGTCTTGTGGCATGTGCACAGAACCTAACCACCCTTGTAGTATCCAATGCTTGCATTGACAGTCTTTCTGCTTTTGTGATTTTTTTTTGTAAGTTTTCTCAATGGACATGTATTACTGTCACTAACAAGGGAAGAAAAACTAAAAAAAGTTAATCTGCAAGGATCCTTTCCTCAAAATTCCACCACAAATTAACCCAGTAAAATAGTGAAATGTAAACAGGCAATTTTTAGGCATTTTGTAGAACTTATATCTTCATGTCAAAAGATGAAATAAACTTTCTTCTATATTTTTTTTGCCCATGCTTCAGATGTAATCATTGGAACAGGTTTTTAAAAGTGGAATTACTGGCTTAAAGTGTATGAAAAATTTTAAGATTTGATGTATAGTGCCAAAATGTATTGACCTTAATTCTTAAAAATAGATATGTATATCTATGTGCTTTGTAATGCAGTAATTACTGAAGTAATATAAATTTAGTGTCAAGTATGAGTAAATTGAACAAATTTTAAAGAAGAAAAAAAAGTCACTCATAGTCTCAGTCCTAGAAATAACTACTTAATATCTCCTCTTCAATCTTTTCTCAATCCATGTGTATATATACGAATTAGCACATTTTTATTTCCCTTGCACTTCACTTTCCACAACTTCCTGCTTTCAATTTGTATAACCTGGAGTTTTCTTTTTTATTATATCTCATAATTTGAGTTACTTTCTAATTGTTGCATTCTTTTATAACTGTAATTGCAATAATGATTTAGACCCAACTCTGTTTAATTGTTTTCAGTTCTTACTGACCCTGCACTTATACAACAATTTCCTCTTTCTTGAATAATTTATATGATTGAGACCTCATAAATCTGAAGTAAAAAGTGGAATAAACTGTGCCATGTGGATGGCACACATCGCAAGCCTTTACCTGTCTGAAAATGACTCCTACTTTAGTCAAGTTTTTGTCTTTAAAAACTATAGGAAAAATGCCACGGCCTTGGCATTTTGTGTTATTTCAGCATTCAATAAATATGTTGGAACTCATATTATGTTTAAAAAAAAGAAAAAGAAAACCCTGTCTGGATGCTTCTGTAGGAGATATCGATAGATGGAGACAGAGACAGAGAATATAGAGATAAAGAATGAGATATACACATATATTGAAAGTTAACAATGTAGCCCAGAAATGTCTAAGGCATTGATTCACCAGAACAAGGTCTGTACAACACTATTTCAACATATGTCAATAGTTTTAATCTCCAAAAATAGTCATAGTATAAATTAAAAACATATTGAGTTAAAATAAGTTGGACTAGCTTAGTTTTCCTACTATTACATCATTTAACTAGCAACTGTACAGATTCACTCCCTCCACAAAGTAGGTACTCAATGGATATTTATTGAATGAAAGTTCAGGTTTGTATCTCACAAAGTTTACACAAGTCTCTCTCCGGCTTCATGTTATTTTCCTTTCAATGCTGAACTCAATGACAGTTCTCAGCCAATATTTGTGTACAAGTGGGCAAAGCCAAGAGGAAAGATAAACAATCTTATGAGGGAATTTAAAACTGAAAGGGAAAGCCGCATATCCAAGAGCTATTGGTTTCTGAGAGGAATGACTCAAAATTCATTTGAGTCAAAACTCAATGACTCAAAATTCATTTACCCAAAACAGCAATGCACCTGGCCAACTCCCCAGCTGCACAGTGGGTCTCCTGTCCTGACTGTCTCCTGGGAGTCCGCAGCCACTCGGGAAATTTTCACTCACTAAATGATGTATATAAATAGAACAATGCTAAATAGGCATGGCCAGTGAAAAGACTATTCCCTCAGTTGAGAATACAGCTTCCGAAAGGGTATTTACAATGAAATATAAACATCTGAGCACCCATTTTAAAATAGGAGGTGGGCTGAAGGAGAAATTAATTTGGGGGAGCATGAGATTACTTCATAAATGATTGAGGGAAATCTCTGGGTGTGGTCCTCTTTGCTGGTGTCAAGATAGAGTTCAAATATATTTAATTATTTGTTTTCTGTTTGTGTTACTTTTCAACTCACCATTATTTCTTATGGAATGGTTCCTTGGGCTATGAACTGCAAGTTTTTCCTATAGGGCTACAAGGCTGTTCCATCAGAAATACCTATATCATTCCAGATTGCTTAGTGTAAAAACTAGCGTTACTTTCAAATTTCATATTTTCTATGAAATTAAAAGCATTTTGAGTGCACCGGGTTCCTTTAGATGCTCTTTAGTATTTTAACAAAGTCCTCATCTCAAGCCTGAGAGAGAGAGAGAGAGAGAGAGAGAGAGAGAGAGGAGAGAGAGAAGAGAGAGACCCTGCAAAGCTGCGTGTTTTCCCAGCCAGCACAAGAATATTCTACAGATGGGTTCATACCATTCCAAGAACATATGTCTTACAGGCACACAGCAAATATTGCTGTGACCTTTCCAGCCTGATCTCCTCCTTCTCGTCCTTAAAAATGCAGAGTGGAGCGACTTCATGCAGAAATAAGAACGGATCTCAACAACCGTTTCTTTCATTTAAAACCATTGCTTTCATTTCACGCAGTCATTCTCAGAGCCAACCAGCCAATACTGGGGTCCCGTGGGAACCTGTTAGACACACAAGTTGTCCAGCTGCCCCCAACCCACTGAATCAGAAACTCTGGGGATGGGACCCAGCCATCTAAATTATAAAAAGCCCTCTGGGTATCTGAAAACCGCTGATTTAGAGCAGCTGATGGCGCTCATCGGGATCATCTGAGGAATTTAAAAACAAAACAAAGGAACAAACAAAACAAAACCGAAACAGATTCATAGAAACAGAGATCAAACAGATGGTTGCCAGAGGGGAGAGGGATTGGGGAGTTGGGTAAAAATGGTGAAGGGGGATATACTCAATAAGACTGCGATGTTTCCATGGTGATAGGTGGTTATATTGTACACCTGAAACTAATAAACTATATACCAATTATTAAATTTAAAAAATTTCTTAAATTTATAGCCTTCTGCGTCCTACCCTCAGACATTATGACGTGACTGATCTGAGAGTAGCCTGGGCATTGGGACTCTCGAAAGCTCTCCAGGAAATTCTAATGTGCAGCAACATTTGAGGACCACTGCTTTAGACTTTATTTTACTCCTTATCCATGAAAATAAGTCTGGGAAAACATGCCCGCTCCGTGGGCTGGACCCCCTTATTCTAGGAAAGCAATCACTAGGTACCCTCCCTAGAGAGACCTCGGTTACATGTAAACCCAGGAGCCAGGCACCCCTGATTCCCCTGGGCTGTCTGATTCCCATATTCTTCTGACACCCAGATGTCCTAGGTCAATCGAGGCAGACAACACCTGAGGCAGCAATTGGAGAGGATTGGCAAAACTGATGGCACGAAGCATGATTCTTATGTTTGATGCTACTTTTGACCTTCAGATTTGAGGGTAAACTTTTTCTATCCAATGGATGTTAGCACCTTGGTTTGTAACAGACAGAAGCATCATTTAAGATTCAAAGCGTATGCTCCTTTCAGTTCTATCCAGAGGTCTTGTTTGGACCATCCCTGCACACCCTCAGTCACTTTATTTCTGCACATACGAGGCTTTCTTCCATGAAATTGCTTCACATCTCTCCCTGCTGGTAGGCTGCAAGCAGAGAATGCATTTTATGCATCTCTGCATCTCCAGGACTGGTATTCCTTAATGCTTGTCGAATGAGTCACTGAGTGAACTGACTCATGAAAACTACTCTCAATCTCTGAGCAAGAATTTGTGTATTCTGTCAGCAGCCAAAGAATAAACAGATTCGTGGCTTTCAGCTTGGTAAGGGCTATGAGAAAGGCTTTTACACAGGGAGGGCTGAGACTATCTCCCTTTTCTTAATTTCCCCTTGTTCTCAAAAAAGTAACCAATATAGTTTTTATAGAGAAAATTAGAAGGTTGAAATTTTTTGAGAAGTTCTGAACTTTTAGGAAGAGGAGAGCAAGATGCACTGAAATCCCTTAAAAAAACCAAGGCAATAACAAGGCAAAATATTCTTCAGGAAAGACTGTCTCTGCAATGTGTGTATTTACATGGCTTTATGCACAGAAATTACTCACATGCGTGTGCTGGGAGTGATGGTGAGATAGCAGTACATTTTGCAAATAATCAAAGCCATAGGGTACTTTCTTAAGAGTTTACTTAGGACCTAAACACATTCTAAACGCATTCACTAAAAAGGGGATTGACAGACTTTTTTTTTTTTTTTTGTAAAGGGCCAAATTGTAAATATTTAAGCTTTGAGAGCCATGTGATAGCTTATACTACTCAACTCTGTCTTTTGTAGCACACGATTACATTTCTTATTCTCACTAGATAAATAACGCTCCAATATTTTGTTCATACTGTTCCCATTCATTACCCCCACGCCTTTCGAAATTCTGCTACGAGCTGAGCACCCTCAGACTCCTGCAGACTGTGTAACCATCCTGTTCACTTCCAGAACTTCGCTTGTCTGTATCCCACATTCTGACCACTAATTATCTTATTAATGCTCATTTGCATGGATGATTTGCATGTTACCTATTAACTGTGATGACATCCCTTTGATACAGCTGAAAATCTCCATTTTATAAATGAGAAAACAGAAGCTCAGAGGTAACGTTACCTCCCTGAGACCATGGCTACTGAATGGAGGAGTTGGGAAACCTAGAAATGCTGAATCCCAAAGTTGTCTTCTTTGGGCTATCTTTGTTTGTTTTGTTTGAAATGTGAATGTCTGAATTCCACAACTAAGCGCCTCGAAAACAGGAGCTCTTGCATATACTTACATAAGTATATACTTTATTTTTTAACACATACTTCCCCTGCATTCCGCAACGTGCTAAATAAAGAAGGTATTTCTAAAACAAATTGTCTTAAGGATTTAAAATTATGGCCTGGGAGGAGACCCACATGTCTCTGAGATCGTTATCCTCATTCAACAAAGAGTAAATCTGAAACCTATATAACTTTACTAACCATTGTCACCCCGATAAACTTTAATTTATAAAAAAGGGTAAATCGAAGCACCTGTGTAGTTAGCCTGTGTGAGCAGGTGTGACCTCTTGTGTTCATCATATAAACTTTGAGCATGTTCTCATATAAAGTAAAACAGAAATTCTGAACCCTAAAACACAATCGTTCAAAGCAAAACCAACCAACAAAGAGAAAAATTCTCCCTTCATCCACAGCCCAACCAAAGTCAGATGTACTTGTAACCCACTTCAAATAGCCTTTGAGGTCTTGAATTCATCACTTTCTCCCTGGGTTTTGGATTTCCTGTTATTTGCTCTTTCTTTTTATCTGTTTGTATTGCTTTTTCCCTTCCTTTCCTTTTGTTTTCAATTTTACGTTTTACATAAACAACTTTTCGAAAATAAATTCTCTCAAATATCAAAAATGGACCAAATTAAATCGCAAAACTAGAATACTGGAAATGGACATTTCACAACACAGAACAATGCTTCCATGATGACAAGATGAAAAAAAAAAACTTAGCTATCACTTCATCATCAAAATTTGTTTACTTTCAAGCTTGTTTAAATCATTGACTTGTTTGGATATTACTAAAGTGACATCTATTTTTGAAAATTTCCCTCAGTTTTCCATATGGCTTACAAGCCGCCACTGGGACTTTCCTTTCTCTATCATCAACCAAATACACCAAAAATAATAAGAATAATAATTCTCCACTTCTGCCTTTGCTTCCTGAACAGGAGGTGGCTTAGATGAGATCTGAAGATTCAGAATATATTGAATGGATAGTCTAAATCTCAGGTGAGGCCTTATAATACATAAGAAATTACTGATCTAGAAATGTCGGAGATCCTTTCACTGGAACCTCAGATATAAATCCAAGAAGGGTTTCGAAAGACATTCACATTAAGTGTTTCACCTAGTGGCCGATTCCAGCCTAGCGTGTTTTCTCAGGATTCTCACCAATAGCTAGAAGATAAACACGAGCTGGAAGGAGCTTACATCCCTTTCTCGAAAAAAGTCGGTGCAGCATAGTGGGTAAGCCGACCTAGGTCTGAATCCTGGCTCTGCTGTTTACCGGCTGTTTACTAGCTGTGTGAAACTTCAGCATATTAATTAACAGGCAGAAAGCAGAGGTCAGTGCACTAGCATTCCCAGCTCTGACACTGTAGCTCTACATAATCCCACGAAAGGCCTGCCGGGATGCACCAGGCAAGGAAGGATCCTTTAGATTGTGCCTAGGCTACTGCCTAAGTCAGTGCATGACCCCGGATCTAAAACTGGTCATTTTGCAGATGACCATCAAAGTGCTGGCTTCATACGTTATGAGAGGCGTGGAGAGCTGGGAGGATAAAACAGTGGGGCACATCTTCTTGACCCTAATGACAATCACAGCAGCAACCAGTTAGTCTCATAGAAATGGAGGACCCCCTCTTCTTTGGGGAGCTTCATGTAGGAGGAGCAAGCTCCAAAGGGCTGTCCCTGCTGCAAATGTTTGGACCCTGTAGATGAAGGGCTACCTCTCTCCTGACCAACAGAGGATGCTCCTCATCTCAGGGGAATGCAGGCTGCCAGGAGGAGTTTCTCCTCCGCTTCCCATCCAGAAGCTTGGGTCAACTCCTGCAGACCAAGGGATGCGGGAGAGCAAGCCCTCTAGATAGGACATTTCTCCTCTCTAAGCCTTGGCATTATGGGAAGCATCAGTTAAATGTGAGCTTCTGTGTTTATCCTAAATAATGTGCACATGTCATGTGTACTTTCACAAACTCAAAAGCAAAGTGCCTGGAACAAATTTCTAACCAAATCTGTGACCTGAACCCCTCCCATCATCCACCGTCAGTTATAATAGTGACACAGCCAGACATATTAGGCTCCCTGGGAAATTGATTAGGGGAGGGTTTAGTAAAAGACTGGCTAGTTATAGCAAAATATACACATTTCACTGTATCCTTTCTACAGTGTCATGTCTTTCGTGGAACAGGTACTAGGTGATCCCTAGGTTCCTTTCAACTCTGAACTTCTATATGCATAGGGATGGACAAGAGCTGGCCCTATCACCTCTCAGAAGTCAACTGTTCATTATTGAGAAATTGTACAAGCCAGTGGCTAAACCACGAATAACATGAACTTGCTATGCTTGGAGTATTTACAGCACAGAAATTGGCAGAAGATACAAATCAGGGCTTTCTTTAACCAAATACCATCCCTGTGCGCGGCACTGTGTTTGATGCCCTAAGAAGCTATTCTGCAACCAGACACATGGGCACTCTCCCAGGCGGCATTTGAAATGTGAGGATACATTTTTGTTTGTCAAAATAACAGATGGGTACTACAAGCATTTAACGAGCAGTCTTATGGTGAGAAATATCCCACCATATATGTGACAGTTTCTCCAGATGAAGAAACATCCTGTCCAAAATGTCAAGAGCCACCCCACTGAGAAACAGTGCAAGTGGTACATATTCTAACACCAACTTGTGATTGCTTTCTGTGAGCTTCTATAGGATATCACATTTGTATGAAAATTATTGTCTATCGGATGGGGCATTAACTCAGAGAGGAAGTTGTTAACAATTTGTTCCCAAACTTCCTAAACTCTCTCTCCAAGTATCACTTGTCCTTTCCTCTTGAATCTTTCTCTCCCTTTGTCTCATTGTTTATCTCCACTCTAAACCACTTAGGAAAATTTCCTTTTAGCCTACTTCTTCTATTGAGACAGTGTATCAAGTAAGGGTTACATTAAGCTGCAAGTAACAAAGAACTCAAACAGCAGTAGTTTAAACATGTGATGATTTTTCTTTTTCTCTCATACTGATATCATGGGGTAGACAGTTGCTGGCTTTGTTTCAACAACTCAGATGTCAGGCCCAAGGCTGTGACCATCTGGCTCTTGCTAGTGGGTTGAATGTCAACTCATTCATTTACAGTCAAAGGAGAATACATCATTGCAGTGATAACCAGAACACTTATATTCAATCTCCAGAGCACATTCTTCCAGCAATCAAAATACCCGCAACCCAAATTAGTCATTAGAATGCCAGTTGTTTAGCAAAGAATCAGACTAGAGGAACGAAAATTGAGGTGCTAATATTCAGCCAGTAGACCCTGCCGGGTATGGTTGGGTAAGTGTTTTATCCATGCTATACTTGTTGTTAAATTATTTTTCACATTTAGGTCATCTAGATGATCAAACACAGAAAACTATCCATCACAGCTGCTCTGTAGGAATATTTAGTTTAGAAATCAGCAGCAAACAATGAGATGATGGCTAACACTATAAAGCAGAACATCTCATCAAAGAAAATATTATTAAATATTTAGTTTACTTTGAAATCAGGAAGATATCTAAGGAATTCACAAGTGATATAGATCAAAAAAGGTTTATGAATTTGGCTAAGAAATAAACTTCAGTTTGCTGAATAGTTCAATTATATACCAAAGTGAATTCCCATATCATACAAATGAAAACATGTAGTAAGAAACAAACAACTAACAATAAATCTCCTGGTGACACTCACCTGGCTCTAGCTTCCTTTGGACTAAATAAACTGTGCAATAACATGGTCCTTATCTAAAAATAAGCAAAGAACATCTATTTGTAAAGCAATTATTCTAATGGATGGAAAAGAATCAAATGTCAGTCAAAAGGCCACATCTAAAGGCAGAATATTTTGGTTATTTTAACTTTCCCTAAAATATAAATATATGCTTGGTGTGTATAGTTCAGAATTTTGCTTATATATAAAGTCACACATTTTTAAAAGATAATCAAAATATCACTTTCCAAAGATTCACACACAAGCCACTGTTCGTTATATACTGAACTGGAAAAAAAACGTTGATAATGTAGCACTATCCACATTGACGTGCTAAAATGGTTACTTTAAGTAGTTCTATTCAGTTGCCAAAGCCTGGCGTTTACTTCGGAACTCCCCCTTCTGAGTTATTGCTACAAAAAGAAGCTATCACTTATGAAGTAAGTTACAGTTTTGTTACTCCATCTGCTTAAGACACATATAGCATTACACACACGATTACTGATTTCAGAGTTCATGGGAACAGTATTAAAAGATGAAATAAAATTAAAGCTGATAAAATTAGCCTCATCACACAGATCACAGGCAATTTTTTTTTTGCTATTATACTTCAAAAAGTATTTGAAACTATAAATGCATACATTTTCCTTTAGCACATAAAATAAGTACCTCTAAGAGTACTTCCATTTATAGAATTTCCACAAGCATGATCAAGTACCTTAAAAAAATGCCCTCAAAAATAAATAATATTTTTCAGAGTGTGGAATTTTTAAATGTAAAGCTCTGGACTATATAAAAATATATAAACTAAGCCAATTTGATATTCCTCAAATAAATGAGTAAGAGGTCGCCACACTTAATGAAATTCATTCAGCTATTTTAAAAAATAAACACTTCACGTTTAAAAATGGGTTGATTGGTAACCTGGTGTCTGGTGCCACCTACTGAACAGCGACAGTACTTTTCCCTGTATGTTTCTTCAGCTAAGTAGTGCATGAATTATTTATGTTTCATAAGAAATATGTACTTATGCGAAAATGACTGGAATGTAATTTGCAAATGTAAAAATAATTACTGTGTTGAGAGTGGTGCTTTGTTGTTTTGAATGACCATATATATTTTTAAATAAAATTGTTGATATTTACAAAACACAGAAAAACAGAAACTTAAAAGATTTGAGCAAAATGGGAAAACAAATAGCACCAGGGTTGGGAATGAATCAAAGTCACTTCTCACACGGAGGCGGACATTGTGAATTGTCAGGAGTCTGGCACTCGTGACCACGTCATCGGGCCAGTTAAAAATAAAGACGAACTTTTTCTTCCCCCACTTACAATTAGTGCTGGTTATCTAGTAGCATAACATAAATCAAGATTTCCTATGAATTAGCATTATGAGACATTCGTTACAATAGATTTACCACCTGGTGGTAACATACTTTGAAGATATTCTTTGAATTATCAGAGAAAAATGAATATATGCTGTATATGGTTTAGCTTAACCAGAAGTTCCCAGGATCAGCTGTGCTGGGGAGCATGCAGTCCCGGGGTTTTGCTCGGGCCGTGTAAATCACCATGTTGTGTGAGGCTGGGTCCTGGAAAATGCCCTGCGTGGGCACCTTTCTCGGTGGCCACTCTTATGGATGCTCCCTTCCCACACCTCGTATAGTGAGCATCAATAACGGGCCTTAGATATGTTCATAGTCATCTTTGCCACCATGGATCATCTGGAAGCTGTAATTATATATCCCTGTGTTTGTTCCACACCTGTCTTGGAGAAGATTGACATTAGACCGTCCCTATTTTGTCCTCCACTCTGCACATAGTTGCCAGCACAATGCCTGACACATTGGCACCAGATGTACTCGTATATGGTACTCAACCAGTAAGCACTCAATGAACGTTTTTAATTAATTAATTAAAATGTAGACCTGGGGCCAAGGGGGTGGGGATGGGGGTGGGGGGACTTGGGAAAAGAAAAAGGGAACAATGAAGGAAAAGACGACAGAAAAATCAAGAGGCGTGCCTACAAGGACCAGAAATTGCTCTAGGCACTAATTTGAAGACCTGAGCAATATTTGTTTAGAGTGTGAATATATATATATATATTATATATATATATAATATATATATAAAACTATATACATATAGTTACATATATAGTTATAGTTATATATATTATATATAATATATATAGTTATTATATATATAATATATATAGTTATGTATATAACTATATATATATATAAAACTATATATATAGTTTTATGGTTTTTTTTAATTCTGACTGATATTTGATAGGAAAACACAATGTTCTTTGCAAAAAGACTCCTTACAAGTGGCTGAAGGCTAAAATGCTACCACACCTAGTGTGTCAGTCAAGGCTCAACCAGAAAAACAAAACCGGTAAGAGGGATGTACACATATAACAAGGGATTTATTGTAGCGATTTGACCTAATGGAATTATGGGAATTGGTTGGGGTCTACAGAAGGCTTTTGTTTCTAGTGCTGGGACCCAGAGTGAGTGGGGCTGGCACTCAGGAAGGAAAGATGGATGTGAGCGGGAAAGAGCAAGGAAGAACTGGCACCTGCTAGGATGCAATAGGACATACTCGTATACTGCAGGCTAAAGCTCACATCCATCACTGCCCCCAACTTTAGTGGTGAGAGTGGCCTGCAGGTGAAGCTGGCACCCTTGTCACAAAGCTAACCACTCAACTTTGGCACAGGAGCTGGAGGAGTTATGGGCTTGGCTGCTGCCCGTGTCAACCAGGTGAGCCAGCAGAGACCAGACCACCTCCAGGCAACCTGCACCCACCTTCCAAGCATGAAAACAATTCGCTGCAGCTTCACTTCCCCCTTCCCAACTTGGCAGGTAAATGCTCTCGTGGATGATGCTAACTCTGCAGGGAAAGGAATTCTGGAGATATTTCATAAAATTCACCTACCAGCGAAGCAGTTTTCTCTGGGGGAAGGTTTTCCTCGGCAAAGTCAATTTTTCTTCATAGACATGAGGCTCAAGGTGATTTAGTTCTTCTTGACTGAGCTCTGTATTTTGTATCTTTCATGGAGTATTTCCATTTTCATCTAACTAGTTGAATTTGTTGGCTTAATGTTTGTAACATTCCATTTTATCCTTTTAATGGAGGTGGAACAGTAATGTCTCCTTTTCGGTACTGGAATTGCCCCCTGACACTTTGGATCCAATGACTCCCATTTCATTTCAGTTTCCGTAAGGTCTGGCCTATGAAGAAAAGCAATCCCAGAGCTCTTCGAGGATGCTGGGGCTCTTCTCACCAACTTATTTCTCACAATATTGGTGGGGGGAAAAAAAAAGTATGTCTTCTGTTCTAGCCCAGTTTAGGTCTGAAATGACAAATCCACTCTAACAATCCCACGTCCCTAAGCCAGGTAGGGCATTTAATGATTCTGGCCATTGTAAACCATCATTACATCTTAACTATTAAGATGATCACATCTTCATTCTTGTAACTTCACATTGAAGTTAATATAAGTAGGCTTCACCTCACTGATGATGTCATTAGCTTTAATGACAAATACAATTTCAGTACTTGAATATGTTTGACTTTTTTAAAGGTTGATTCCAGGTCAGGAGAACCACTGTCTGACTGAGCAAGTGGATTTCATTCAAGCAAAGTCATTAGGGAGCCACATTGGCTTGTATGAGTTTCCTGGTGTTCCCTCAGAAGAGTCAATAGATTCACCTGCCGTTTAAAACAAAAAACAACAAAAAAAAAAAGAGTGAAAAGTCAACCCAGGGAATGGGAGAAAATATTCCCAAACCATATATTGAATAAGGAGTTAATTTCCAAAATATATAAGAAACTCTTAAAATTCAATAGCAAAAAAAGACTCATACCCGATTTTAAAATGGGCTAAAGACATGAGTAGGTGTTTCTCCAAAGAGGACATACAAATAGCCAACAGGTATATGAAAGGAGGCTCAACATCACTAATCATAAGAGAAATGCAAATCAAAACCACAATGGGATATCACTTCATACCTGTTAGAATGGCTATTGCCAAAAAAAAAAAAAAAAAAAATCAACACAAATGATAAGTGCTAATGAAAATATGGAGACATTGGAATCCTTATATGCTGTTTGTGCAGCTATTATGGAAAACAGTATAGCGGTTCCTCAAAAAAATTAAAAATAGAAGTACCATATCTAGCAATCCCACTTCTGTGTATTTAGCCAGGAAATGAAAACAGGATATGGAAAATATCTCAGCACTCCCAACAAAATTGAAGTATTATTCACAATAGCAGGATATGGAAACAACCTAAGTATCTTATCAACCAGTGAATGGATAAAGAAGACATAATATCCTATATATATTGTTTAGTCGTAGAAGGAAATCCTGTCATTTGCAACAACACTGGTGGACCTTAAGTGTATTAGGCTAAGTGAAATAAGCCAGACAAAGACATGGGAGCAAATCTGGGTTTTGTCTTTGGTTCATGACAGAGCTTCAAAAACTTGGAATTTCTGAAATTAAAAGAAGAGTGTCTTTGTTATGCTAATGAGGTGACTTATTGTGGAGCCCTCAACAGTTTCAGGATGGGAGGTGGTCAACAGAAAGACCAAGAACATGATTAGAACGTTTGGACTTTGAACTGCCCAACTTCTAGAGAAGAGAGGGGGACTGGAGATGCCTACATGCCGAATAAAAACTATGGATCCTGAAGTTCAGTAGTGCTTCCTGGTTGGTGAGCACATTTATCTGGTTGATGGATACTGATATTCCAGGAAGGTAATGTACCCTGACTCTATGGGGAGATGGCAGAGAAGCTCTGGGTGTGGGACCCTTTCAGACCTCATCCTATGTATAGCCTTCATAATAAAACTGTAATCTTAAGTATAAAAAAAAAAAATCAAATGAACTAGTTGTAGTGAATTTGTCCTTTGTACTGAGTCAACTTAGCTAAGCTGTGATGGCTGCTGATACACGCAACATAGATGAATCTCAAAAACAGCATACTGAGGAAACGAAGGCAAACAAAATAGTACATACTGTATGACTCCATTTTTATGAAACCCTAGAAAAGACAAACAATCCACAGTGACAGAAAGCAGGTCATTTATTGCTTGGGGCGAGGAGTAGGGGGAAAGGAGCTGGGATGGGGTACAGAGGAACCTTTTGACATGACAGAAATGTCTTGTGCTCTGATCTTGGTGGTAGTTACAAGGGTTTATAAAATTTCAAAAATTACGAAAATGTGCCTTTTTAATGGGCACATTTTATTGTATCTAAACTATAGCACAATGGAGTTGACGTTTTTAATGGACTTGAGTTCGTCCGGTTCTTCCACTATTAGCTGTGGGATTTTTTGTGTGTTTGTTTTTCACTTAATCTCTCTGGGAATTTTGAATTCTGACTACTGAGAAATTGTTTGCTGCAAGCAAGAAAACTGACTAGGTCACACAGCCCTAGAAAATGTAAAAATTGTACCAAGAAAAGGAGTGATTACTCAGCACTATGCGTGACATAAAACAATTATGTGCAAAAGGGCTTTAAGCTAATCATCACTTATGACGGCCAAGAAGAAAGACCATATATTTTAAAGTTTTAATGTTAATATTAGTCCAGCATTGACCAAGAGCCTGCTTATTTGCATGATATCATCACCTACCTCAGCCAACATATTTAAGGTAATAACTACCACTTTAATCTTTCTGTTTTTTACTATACTGCAGATAAGATTTTCACCAAAAGAGGAAGAAGCTGACAGTGAGAAAAAGAGAGGACAAGAGAAGGAACTGTCAAAACCCACAGAAAATTGCATACTTTCTTCCTGTTTTGGCAGTTAAAATAACTTTTTCAGAGGTAAAAGGAAAAGCTACTGCATTTGTATTTCACACATATAAATGTACAAAAGACACTGAAAAACGTTTTTTCAGTGTCTGGTCCCTAAAGGACATGCAGGTTTCACTTATTTTTTACTCAGAAATTCATTAAGACTTCCCCAGAATAGAAGCCAAAATGAATCATCATAACAAAAGCAAAGGGAAAATCCAGAAAGTGATTTTTATCAAATGTGAATTTTCTACGTCTGAATGCAAAATATTCATCATTTTAAATTGTGTCATATCCATGAGCTGTATCAAACTCTGTGCAATGTGACTTCATTCCAGAGGAAAAAGAAGAGCCTTTTTTACACCACTCCCCCTTTTTATAAAACGTATTTAAAATCATTGCAATAGAAAAGTGATGTTGTATTTATAATGTATGATTAGGAATCTTATATGATGCATTGGTGTTTATGAGAAAAAGTAAATGTACTCTGCAATGGTTAAAAGAAAAGGCAGAGTGTCCAACTATTTTGTGTCTTTAAGTTAAATTAAAAACTGTTTTAAATATTGAAGTTAGTCTTCATAAAAATAAGGAATTGTTTTTATAAGTTTTATTCTTACCAGCAGAGAATGAAAATGCCTTTTGCACATTATGGTAGGAAGAGACTGCTTTCAAAATATTAAAAAGTCACAGGACATCTTTTTTCAGGGTGTAATTTAAAACAAGAACAATTTTATCTCCTTTTTGCCAATGTTCTTTTAGGAACAATAAAACACAAGCAAAATCTGACATGCACTGACAATTTAACTTGTGTTATTTAATGGGGATGGGAATCTTTATGAACTTTAATAATTGATTGAAACAACATTTACGGGGTGTGTGTGTGTGTGTATGAGGTATTATTCTAAGCACAATACAAGAATTGGCTTCTTTCTCTTGGAAAAATGCCATTAATCTCAAACAGAAACAAATAAAAGAGAGAGAGGAGGGAAGGAGGAAGGGAAGGAGGCAGGGAGGGAGGGAGGAAGGAAGGAAGGAAAGGAAGGAAGGAAGGAAGGAAGGAAGGAAGGAAGGAAGGAAGGAAGGAAGGAAGGAAGGAAGGAAGGAAACTATTGTCTTAGGATATTGATTTTCCCACCTCTGTCGTTTTCTCAGTGGACTAAAATTAACACATTACATTTTTCTCATAGCACTTTTACACCATGCTTTGGGTTCCCTGTTCAGATTATTGTCCCTTTAGTCTTCTCTTCATGTGACAGTCCCCTTCTAAACCTCACCTCGCCTCCGTCAGACACTCCACAAGCCCTCTGTATTAGTTGTGCCCTTGGAGGTTCTCTCCCCAAACTACACGTAGGGGGAGTCCCACTCCACGCGGAGCTGCTGCATAAGTGGGAAATGAGTAAAGGGATGCAGGATGACCTCTGCCACACTTTTACACGCCCGCAGATGCACAGGGGCACTAGAGGGACGGGACATAAAAAACATCTCTTTAGTTCAAAATTTTTTTGACAATTCCAAAATCTGAGACAAACATTAACAAAATGTTATTTGTAAGATGTAGGAAGCATACATGAGTATTTATTATATTACTTTCAGGTTTTGTAAATTTGGAATAATTTCAGAAATAAACTGCCTTTGGTGTTTAATAAACATAAACATGGTTCTGAAATTATATTAATAGTAAATAAAATTCCCGTTGGAAAGCATGGGTTCTATCCACACACTTCATTATCAAAAATGTTAAAACCAAAGGAATGGTAGCCTACACTTTCAATTTCGGATGAATAAGTTCTAGAAATCTGCTGTACGACATTGTGTCTGTAATTAACTACACTGTATTGTGTATTTAACATTTTGTCAAGAGGGTAGATTTCATGTTAAAATATAAATAATAAATAAATATTACAGAATGCCCTAGAAACAGGTCCCATTAAATGAGAAAATTCTCTGTATTCTTACTAAAACACACACCATTTAATCCAATCTATTCCTCCCCTTTTTGTATAAAACTCATGAATGATCTACTGATGAAATGTTACTGATAGATCATTCCTTTTAACCTTCCGACCAAATCATTACCCTTCTATGACTTGCCTAATATGTCATAATAAGGTAATAGTCCCAATTATGAGCCCATTTTTTTTACTAGGCCTTCAATTTGCTTTTTTAGATAAGACCCAATTATCAGTGTCCTGAGAACCCTCTAAACAGGAAATCAGTGGAAATTGCCCTTTTCTCATTTCGTTCTTTAGATGAGTCAAACTGTGTTATTTTTCATCTGTGGAAAGATATGAGCAAATGAGAAAATGGCCAAAGAGGGACAATGAGATGAAAGATGGAGGTAAGTAAGATGCACAAGGCAGTGAGTGAGAAATGCCTGGCTACCTTCCATCCTCTCAATGAGGAAAACTGAGCAAGGAGAACACATGCATAATGTCACCAGAAGACGCTCTAGACCCATCCAGAAAACATTACACTGAAAACATTAATAAAGGTAAATATAAAAGTCTACTTGGATGCAAAAATTCAAGCGCCACATGTATAGGATAAGGTCTACATGAATTAGCAGCCATGTGGTAAATTTTTTAAATTTGTTTAATTGGCCAGATACTCATTATCAGTAAACAGTAAACTGTGGCTGAAAAAATTAAAATGCTACGGCAGTTTTAGGCAGCATCTAGGAGGCCAGGCCCGTGTAGACAAACAATATGAACACCTGCACTATTACACCTAATTCTGGACCCCATGTTTTAAGAGTTGCTTGAACACAGTTAAAGGACTAAAAATAGCGAGGAGACCAATGACCATTTTATGAGGGAAAGTGGAAGCAACACAAAGAAAGGTGAGGTCTTGTGGAGGGAGGTAAGCAAGGAGTGACATCAAAGAGCAGTCTTAGTCCTTCTGGGTACAGAAAACATCTGTGGTCACATTACAGGGTGCTCCTTGAGTCATTGTGGGCCCAGAGTTAAACAAGATTTCTTAAGCTGGTATTATAAACATTTGTGACAACATAATCTTGAGATTATAATGCTAAGCAAAATAAGTCAGACAGAAAAAGTCGAGAACCATATGATTTCACTGATATGTGGTATATAAACCAAAAACAACAAAAGAACAGGACAAACAACTGAAGAACAAAAACTCATAGACATAGATAATACTTTAGGGGTTACCAGAGGATAAGGGGCAGGGGGGAGCGGGGCTCTCGAAGAGGGTAAATGGGGTCTAATATATGGTGATGGAAGGAGAACTGACTCTGGGTGGTGAACACACAATGTGAGATATAGATAATGTATTACAGAATTGTACACCTGAAATCTGTGTAACTTTACTAACAATTGTCACCCCAATAAACTTTCATTAAAAAAAGAAAAAAAACACTGGTATTATACAGCGTGACTGGTTACCCTTCCTAAAATGTAAATTTTTTTCCCTGAGATTCACCCAGTTGATATAGATCAAGTGCTGAAGAAGAAATAAAAAATATAACTTACTTTAAAAGACTGAACATAGGGGTATCATGACAGAATTTTGGGGGAGGGTGGGATGGAATTATTCTGTATAAATTTTACTGTTGGTAAATTATAAAATAAGCCACTAGTCAAAAACTGTCAAGTTTAAAAATCACACAAAGCTAATTCTGTCCAAGGAGAGCTTCCAGTTTATACCATTCTACACAGACTCCAGAGTAGAAGGAAGCAGTTCATGAGAACCCAAGCATTGAACCTTCTTGATGTTCTTTGGGTGGTTGACAACACATTCTGGAGGTATTGAGAAAGGAAAGTCCCATTTAGATCTTTCCAGTTTCACTCCTGAAGGAAGAATCAGAAGGTGCTGATTCTCAAACTTACGTGCAACCCTGAGGTCAGCCCAGAAATGGGGGACTGGAGAAGGCCAGCTTCTCCTCCCTTCCCTGGCCCAGGACCAGATGGGAATATGCCCAAGGACCGGAATATGCTGTGACATGGGAACTAGCCTAATTGGCCTTCAGTTTCTAAACTGCCTAATCTGTCTAAACTGAAAAATAGAGAGAGAAAAAGAAAGGAAGGAAGGAAGGAAGGAAGGAAGGAAGGAAGGAAGGAAGGAAGGAAGGAAGGAAGGAAGGAAGGAAGAAAGAAAGAAAGAAACAGATGTTCAGCCTTTCTCTTCCTCTTGTTTCTCTCCCTTTAGCCATAAAAAGTTATTATGATGGAGTTCCTAGAACCTTAGCCTGACCTGGAAATCTAAATGGACGACCATTTATTGGCCTAGAAAAAAATAAATAAATCTGTTGATGCATTCATATGAGTTTAGAGCTCCATTTTCAATGTGAAATAATTCTTACTGTAATTTTTGTCTTATATTGTGTTTCGTCAAAGAAAGAATAATCAAAATAAAAGTCGACCTAAAAGTTTTCTAACTAGATTGGTGTAATTTAAAAGACACTGGGAGTGTGCCATTATCAAGCCTGAAGAAGGGATGGTTCACATTCCACGTATGAATTCCAAATTGCAGATCTAACCTGAGCAACTCTTAATCCAAACGCCATTACTACTTGACATGTGAGCAGAAGAGTCTGCCTGCAATAGAAGAGGCTCTTGTAAACAAGAGCCTCCTGCTTTATTGTGTCACCAGAAAGAGGTGCTGCCTAGCCTCCCGCTTACCAGCCCTCTGCCAGCTGTCAAGGAGCCTAAAACTCCTCACCTCCTAAAGAAGGCAGCTTCCTGGAAGCTGCAAGACAGAACTGTCCAAATATACGAAACTGGATACCTTCCACTAAGAGATGATCAAACCTCATCAGGCTTTACAAACACTTCACCTCTGTCACTGGCAAAAGCCCCAGCCTCACACATCAGCCGTCATCACCCAAACTACTAGGCACACGCACTAATGTGACCCATTTTGTCCTCCATGCCACCCTTCCAGACCCTGCCTGGGTGTTCTGTGGAATTCAGGGGTATCATCAGAAACTCTCTTTCCTCTCAAACGCTTCTCTAAGCCTTATCTTTTCTTTCATGCCCTGTCTGAAACCTGGTTGTTTCATAAAACATCTCTTCCTCTTTCCCCACTGCCCTCTTTTCTCACATACCCCATGTCACTTGGGGTCTGGAAATGGGGTACTGTCCTTCTGTGTTCCCACTACAGAGATGAGAGGCTCAGTTTTCTTCTCTAAACCTGTTTCTCCCCCAGGTTTCCTCAGTCCAGGAAGTCACAGAAATATCACTAGATTTTTCAAGTCCAAACTCTATCACTTATCTTTGATATCCTTCTTTTATCATACCAGCATTCAGCGCATTAGAAAAACCTACCAACACTATCTCTAAAACATATCCCACTCTGTCCTCTTCTCTCCCTCTTCACCATCACCACTGTAATCCAAGCCACTCAACTGTCTTCTAACTTCCTTCTCTTCACTCGGACCCTCCCAGGGGCCATCTCCCCGCAGTAGTAATCTTCCTTTTAAATGGCTGTGATATCACCTCTCTCTGCTCCTTAAAACCCACCAAGAGTTGATTCCTTCCCTTACCTTGCAAACCCCGGCATGCTCACGGCCCTGACTACCTTTCTGTCCAATTCCTGTACCACTTCCACCCTTGTCCACTCTAGTGGCTGGAATTGTACACCCGCCCCCCACCGCCCAAAAAAAAAAAAGATATCTTGAATCCCAGATGCCCTCTCATGCCTGTAAACGTGAACTTACTTGGAAATAGGATCTTTGCAGAGGTAATCAGGTGAAGGTGATATCCTTACGGTACACACTAATCCAATGACTGATGTCGTGCCAAGAAAAGGAAAAAGCCACACGAAGACAGGGAGAACACCACATGAACATGGAGGCAGAGATTGGAATGCTAAATCTAACAGACAAGGATCACCGAAGATTTCTGGTGACCACCCAAAGCTAGAAAGCGGCAAGGAAGTGTCCTCCCCTACAGCCTTCAGAGGGCGCATAGCCCTACTGACAGCTTGACTTTAGACCTTTGGCCTCCGGAACTGGGAGGCAATAAATTCCTGCTGTTTTAAGCTACCCAGGTTGTGGTCATTTGTTACAGAAACCCTAGGAAACTGATACACTCACTATGTGCTGGTCACATTGACTCCTTCGGGTTCTTTAAACACACCAATCTTATTCCTCACCTAGGGCATCTGTTCTAAATTACTCTTGCCCCAAATGTTCTTCTTTCCTCTCTTCCCATCTTCATGACACCTGCTG
Source organism: Rhinolophus ferrumequinum (assembly GCF_004115265.2). NCBI lineage: Eukaryota > Metazoa > Chordata > Mammalia > Chiroptera > Rhinolophidae > Rhinolophus > Rhinolophus ferrumequinum. The sequence continues at coordinate 48,209,865 of NC_046302.1, read as the reverse complement.
CTTGTCATTCAGCTTTCATCTTACCTGTCACCTCCTTCATTATTACCAAGCACTCAACCTGAAAGAGCCACCAAATCCCGTTCTACGTATTACATTAACCTAGTTTAGTTACCTTCATAGCTTGTAGTTATCTGATATTTGACATGATTATATATTGCCTGGGCCTCCCCCCAATAACAGTCACTACATGAGAACAGTGACCTTCCCTGTCTTATTCATTGCTATATCCTGAGCACCTACACAGTGCTTTGTAGCTAGTAGGCAGGTTGAAGAGCTGGTCACGTTTCCCCAGGACTGTCCTGGCATGAGACTCATGCCTTCCTGTCCAGGAAAAACTGGGGTGGCTGATTACCCTATTAGAAGACACTGTCAACCCGATTACCAATAAACATTGGAAACTGAATGAATGAATGAACCTTTTTAAAAAATAAAGTACTTACTCTCTGAAATCTAACATGATGTAGTTGCACATTTTAGTCACAAGGTGGCACTAGACTGTTAGATTTATTAACATTCCCAAATTGAAGTGAGGAAACATTACATTCTAAACTATTAAAGCATCCAGCTGTTTTTCGTAGTACTAGTAGAGTCTTCGTTTAAGACTGAAGGATAGCTATTATATATCTTTGAAGAATTTTTAATTCCTGCGCATCTTTCTGATAACCATTAAAATTGTCCATGTAGAAAAAATGAATTTTCACCTACTATGACCAATTTGCATTTAGAATTTTATTCTAAAACTTTTGTCACAATAACATGAAAATAGTCTATATTTGCACAGGTAAAACTGACTACAACAACATCTAGTATCCAGGGATTTAAAATATAGCACGTTTTTATGCATTCACCATGGTGACCACTTGAAGATTTTGATAGCTATAGAAAGTAAGTCATTTTGCCAGGAAAAAAATCTAATGTCAGAAATGTTCCATGAGCAAGCTTTGCTCAAGTTTACAGATCATAGGTAGGAGATAATCTCAATACAGTTTCATTCTGTAACAGAACCTCATAATCACCAAGGCAAAAAGGGTTCACCTCAAGAATTGTTGTCTGCAGCAGATTTACTGCTTGGATTATTCCAGAAATTAAAATGTGCTCCAAGGAACAGTTTCTAAAAGAGAAGTCATAATTTAAGGAAATGTCATCCTCTTATCCCCAGAGATCAAGATAGTTCAATCTGATCTTGGCGAGACATGATACTATGTTTGTAAACTTGCAAATACATCCAAGCAATATTTATGTTATTTATAAAAAAAATATATGCTTGTAGCTGTAGCAAAAGCATGGCTGACAGGATACCATGCCCAAGTCATCATGGGAGAAATTAAGGGAGAGAGGACCAGGCAGGGATTCCAGGGGATTTCAACTTAACCAGTACTGTTTACAAAAGAAATGACAAAAACTTGGAATTTTCTTGTGTGTGTTTTGTTATGTTTCAGTTTGTTTGTTTGTTGTTTGTTTTTTCTTGTTTACCTTCCCAATTGAAAGAAAAAGAAAGAAATTGGTGGTGTTCCCAAGGTTCATTTGACTCTCCTGCAACAAGTCTGTGAAGTTCACGAAAGAAGTATGTTCGAGATGAAGCAGCCTTTGGCCTCTTAGTCTGAAACTTTTACGTTCAATTTGTTAATGCCGTGCTCATGAGACCATTCTACAGATAATGGCCCCACACTTTAGAGACAGATGGCATAAAGGTGAGGAGAGAAAGGAAAAGAGATGGAAGAATAGGGAAAAGAGTCAATTCAACTAGAGACAATTTTACCTTAAACCAATTGAAGATGACAGACTAACAGGGAAATCTCTGGCATGTTTAAAATGTTCTTGTGGTATCTGTTTTGCCTTACACAAATGCAGCACAGTACAGGAGAGAAACCCAAGGTTATAGGTGGGAAAATGTCTGCAAAACTTTGAGTTCTTTCCCTGCTTTCAATATTTTTCAAGAGACTTTCAATAGCTTTGAAGTAACTACTTTTTAGGGAAAGTTTTTTTAAATGTATCTTTCTGTAGTGAGATTTTTTTCTTTCTAATATTCTTCAATATATTTACCTCATTTGATTTGGATCAATTTAGTCTCAATGAAAAATTACTGTCTCATCACCAGCAAGGTTCAAATCCACAATTCTAATTCCCATTCAGGAAGCTAAAGCACACACAGAGGTAAGTAAAAGACAGAAACAATACATTTAGCCAACATCTCATGAAAGGTAAACAGGGATGAATAGAAGAAGCTTCCATATAATTAAAATGCATTATAGCTATACCATAACTTTGTATTTATTTTGACCATTGAGTAAAATACTTTCTAAAATTCATTTTATACTTTACCCTTTTTTATAGGACAAATTCCAATTTAACCTTTTCTTCATTCAAAAATGCTAGTTTTTTTTCCTGAGCAATCTGCAGAGAAGCATTGTCAGGCTACACTAAATGCTGTTTGTTAGTTTGCTTAGGTTGTTATCTGCTTTTCTGGAAGGCTGGGAGTAGTAAGACTTATTGATTTGTTGTTCATGTCAGGAATTTATTTTTGTATATTTGTTTGTTTCTCAGATGTGTTTTTGAATAGTCGTGACTGAATTCAGAGGCCTGAAGAAAAGGCATTAACAATTATTAGGACCAGGACATACACGTAGACAGTTTGGTTTGTAGGAAACTAAAGGATCCATGGAGTTCTCTACAAAGACCTGCAATTGATTAAATCCTCTCTCTGTTAGGATCAAAAAAGTAAGATAGCCTTCAAAACTGTTCTTTTCCAAAATATGTTGGTGCAGAGCCATGTAGTAAAGTAAATAGGTCTTGCGTGTTATTTCAGAGAGGCAGTGTATGTAAAATGGATAGAAATGCTGACTCAGCCAGGCTAGCTAAGTTCTGTAGAATTTGGGGCAATTTACTTGAATTCCCATGCCTCCACTTCCTCATCTATGAAAAATCTGATAATAGTATCCGCCTCCTAGAGTCGTCAAGAAGGACATGAGTCAGTAAGTGCAAAGCACTTAGAACCATGTCTGACACATAGAAAGTATCATTATTGTATAAGCTACGTTATAGTCAAAACATTTCAAGGCAACATTTTTTTTTCGGTCCATATTCCTTAATAGAATATATGTCATTGTTGTGTCCGCATAATTCTGGGAACGAATTTGTCTCTGGGTATGTACCTCTGCCCAGGGCCAGTTTTACAGCCATATAACCCATACAGGGCCACCCACACCCTTCTTAGCAGGGCTCCTAGCTGGGGTAATTGCTCTGCCGTCAGCTTCCTGAAACTCTTAATACTTTCTGAACAAGGCCCCGCCCCCATTTCATTTTGCAGTGGGCCCTGCAAATGATGTCGCCCATCCTGCTTCTAACTACTTAACCTCCCTCTTCAGTTCTTGGTTCTTTTAAGCCCAGAGTGGTCGGGGGACCTCCCTCAGCTCACAGGTTTAGAGGACAGGAAATGTACAGAAAGCTCTGTCACCACAGCACCCAGCAGGTAGTGGTCATAAGCTGTCATAGGGAAAGGCTTGCTTTGTACCCTTTTATGACTCATCAAGGAATGCATTTGTAACTAGCCGTTTACAGAGTGAAGAAAAAAAGACTTCCTCCTTTTTGTACACACAATGTACACAAAACTCTACCTCACTCAGTCCCATTTCCCCTCAGGAGATAAATCAGCAAGTCCAGAGTTTCCCTTCTTCCTTTCAGTATCGTTTCTTCCTTAGGACATGGCTGCATAATTCTAGCTGCACAACCTCAGTCAAATCGTTTATGCTTCCTTTGTCTCACTTTCTAATTGTTTCAAAAGAAGACCAGTAGTGGCCAGATACAGAGACCAGGTGAGATCCAAAGAAGATAACATTTGTAAATGCATGTAAATTAAATCATCTGGAAGGTGGGGGTGGTAGTCAAGGCATGAAAGAATTCCCTTGAGGACCTGTCACAAAGTAGCCGACTTCATCTTTCCAGTGGAAAAATTGAACACTGGGCACATGAAGTTACTCCATACAAGTTTCAAAGTTTTAAAGGTTAAACAAAGGTACATACATGAATTAAATAATCACTGATTATGCATATTCTTTGAGTTACCATGTTTCCCCGAAAATAAGACCTAGCCAGACCATCAGCTCTAATGCGTCTTTTGAAGCAAGAATTAATATAAGACCCAATATTCTATTCTATTCTATTACATTTATATTATATTATATTATATTATATATTATATATTATATATAATATTAAAGACCTGATCTTATAGTAAAATAAGACCGGGTTTGATATTACTTTTTGCTCCAAAAGACTCATTAGAGCTGATGGTCGGCTAGGTACTATTTTCAGGGAAACACGGTAGTCACAGAACAGGCACCAAAAAGTGGAATAAGAAACATGCATCTTCCTTGAAGGGCTCACACTATATATAGGAGTGACAATTAAGGGGTAAATAATTACCATAAAGAATCATAGGTATGTTAATTAAGGGAAATGGAGAAAGTGCTGAGGCATCATGGACTCTTCAGAGGGCTTTGAAAAGGACTTCATAGAGAGGGCTAGTGGGAGTTCACCATTTATTTGGAAAGGGTATTCTCAGAACAGAGACCCAAAGGGCATCTGCGAAAATAAATGAAGGATGAGACTAGGACAGGGAGACGAAAAGGGGAGGATGAGCAATAGCAGTGTTATACAAGGTTACGTATATGGAGACGGAGGTTATTAGCAGTCAGACATACACAATTCTTGTAGACCTCTTATAAAGGCCATACTTAACAGAAGTACAAGGTCTGACAATTAAGTTCGCAAACTTGTTGCAACGGTGTTGCTCATCTTTTCTGATATCACAGGGATTATTCATTATGAATTTGTACCAACTGGACTCAGTTAACCAAGTTTACTATTTGGAAGTGCTGAAAAGGCTGTGTGAAAAAGTTAGACGACCTGAACTTTTCGCCCACAATTCATGGATGGCTCTTGTATCACAACAATGCACCAGCTCACACAGCACTGTCTGTGAGGGAGTTTTTAGCCAGTAAACAAATAACTGCATTGGAACACCCTCCCTACTCACCTGATCTGGCCCCCAATGACTTCTTTCTTTACCTGAAGATAAAGGAAATATTGAAAGGAAGACATTTTGATGACATTCAGGACATCAAGTGTAATATGATGACAGCTCTGATGGCCATTCCAGAAAGAGTTCCAAAATTGCTTTGAAGGGTGAACGAGGCTCTGGTGTCGGTGCATAGCTTCCCAAGGGGAGTACTTCAAAGGTGACCGTGGTATTATTCAGCAATGAGGTATGTAGCTCCTTTCCTAGAATGAGTTCACGAACTTAATTGTCCAAACTTGTATGTATTTTTTATTCTTACCTCCTTTTAGTTTTATTTCAAAAGGAATTTGAAGCCATTTGTAATAATGCATAATAAATGCTGTAGGATAAAAATAGAGAATGTGATTAAGGCAAAGGAATATTAATAATAATAATGGTCAGATGAAACTGGAAGATAAGTACTATACAACAATGTATATCAAAAGATCTCTTGCATTTTGCGGGGCTGGGTGAAAAAGGAGACGGGATTAAGAAGTTACAAATTGGCACTTACAAAATAGTCACAGGGATGTAAAATACAGCATAGGGAATACAGTCAAAAATATTGTAATAACTATGTATGTGTCATGCAGGGAGTCACACGGGGTCTCTGGTCCTGCTCCCCACATAAAGCAAGGACATGGTGAGGCCAAAAAGGAACACCCATGGAGCCATAGATAGGGGAGTCATACTACTATATTCTCACTGGCGGCTAGGCCGGAGACACAGAAAGCAGCATCCACACAATCTGCAACCTGCGCTTGCTAGCTCAGCCACCATCTTCTTGCTAGCCCCCATTTGCTGCTAGCGTAGCCACGGCAGTTATATTAGTGGCCAATGGCTCACTAGCCACAACTGCTGGCCATCCAATCACAGTTGATGGCCATTTACTACCTCAGCCAGCACCTTTCCATGTGAGGCCGAGAGCCTGGAAACTGCACTCCTGGCTCTGTCCCCACACTCCACCCCTACAGGGTCTTGCCTCACAATCTATGTGACAAGCGTCTTCCGCAAGGGGCCCTGTGCGAGGACCCTGGATGTGAATGCAATATCCAGGACACAGCCAGGCTCTCTGGGCACAGCCAGGGTTTCTTAGGGCACTACCAGTTCTTCTGGGCACAGCCAGACTTCCTGGGCTTCTTAGGGTACCACCAGTCTCCCCGGGCACAGCTAGGGCCTCTCAGGGCACTGCCACTCTCTCTGGGCACAGCCAGACTTCCTGGACTCAGCCAGGGCTCTCAGGGCACTGCCACTCTCTCTGGGCACAGCCAGACTTCCTGGACTCAGCCAGGGCTCTCAGGGCAGTGCCACTCTCTCTGGGCTCAGCCAGACTTCCTGGACACAGCCAGGGCTCTCAGGGCAGTGCCACTCTCTCTGGGCCTCTCAGGGTACCGTGCTGGAACAACAGCGGCTCACAGTCAAGGTACTTACATATTCTCCATGGCAGCCGGTCAAGACACAAAAGCAAATATCCGCCAGTTCCTCTACATGGTGGTACGTTCCCAAGCAAACAGTCAAGCTGTCCATTAAATTAGGAATGGAAGGCAATTCCCCATAGTCCATAGTCATTCGCCAGGGCTGTCCTGGGGGTGAGGGACAGTCTTGACCTCCCCCACATCTCCCATGGAGGACTCAGCAAGCGTTTTCTCCTGGGACTACAAGTCCTGCATCCAGGCTGCCTCAGCAAGCACTTCCCAGCTCACAGGGCTGCAACGACCTTCGCTTTCTCCGGCCTCTGCTGGAGAACGTCTTCCCACCCCTCCATGGGGGTCCAGCTCTTTGGCAGCTGCTCCTCCTGGTCTTCCTGAGACTGAATGTTCACACACAATCTGCTCCACCGTCCTTTGGAGGGCTTTGGCCAGCACCGTACCCTGCTCACAGCACCATGTGTCATGCAGGGAGTCGTCAGGCGGGGTCTCTGGTCCCGTTCCTCACATAAGAACGCAGGACATGGTGAGGCCAAAAGGAACACCCACGGAGCCATAGATAGGGGAGTCATACAACTATATTCTCACTGGCAGCTGGGCCGGAGACACAGGAAGCAGGATCCACACAATCTGCAACCCGCCGTCCTAACAGCAATCCGCGCTTGCCAGCCACCATCTTCTTGCTAGCCCCCATTTTCTGCTAGCATAGCCACCGCAGTTATATTAGTGGCCAATGGCTCACTGGTTACAGCTGATGGCCAACTAGCCACAGCTGATGGCCATCCAATCACAGTTGATGGCCATTTACTACCCTAGTGAGCACCTTTCCACGTGAGGCCGAGAGCCTGGAAACTGCACTCCTGGCTCTGTCCCCACAGATGGGCACTAGAATTTTGGAGGGAATTACCTCATAAGTTACATATGTGTCTAATCAAGATGCTATATACCTGAAACTAATATAATATTGAAGTCAACTGTAATTTATAATTTTTTAAACTTTTTTAAAAGATTTTCTTGTACTTTCTGAAAGTGGGTGTAAACTGAGCTCTGAGGATTTTTGTTTGTTTGTTTTTTAACATCAGAACACGAAGTACCATTATTAGAGAAGCTGATCAGTTGGCAACAAGAGTCACCAGTTAATGACAGGTTTGGATTCATTGCCTTCCTGTTAATTGAGGTTTTGCTATAACAGGCTTTCCTGTTTTGCAGATGAAACCGCCACTGCTGTTAGTGTCCAGGTGTGTGTGCTTTGCAGCTAGCCGGCACTGGAGCAGCAGGTCTGGGGGAGCCCTGCTGATGAAACTGTGAGTTCGAAGATTCTCTCCTGGTTCGAGGCACTCTCCTCAGAAGGAAAGGCTTGGGCGACCTTCTGTAGTTAGTTTCCAGGAGCAGCACTCAGCCACCCCGCAGTTGATGTTGGGCTCCAGTGTGAGCAGAACTGGGCCTGTGGATACGTCAGTGAATTAACAGAAGTTTCTTCACTACCAGAGTTTGCACATGAACTCCAGTCAGATCTAAGGAGCCATCTAGTGTCTCATCCTTTCCCATCGCACCCACCCCCAGTGCCCTCAAATACAGCAGCAACTAAACTGACAGCTGCCATAGAAGACAATGAAGCCAACTGGTAACTAACAATAAATGTAAAATACATTGGACAGTAATACGAAATGTAGAAAAAAGAACAAAGGACACCTGGGTACTCATCTTTGTGCTTAAACATAAGTAACCGCGTTGGTTTCTTACATCCTGTCACAGAACTAAGGATTATTACTAATGCGGGTTTCATCTTGCTTTGAAGTTCTACTTGAATTATCTAGCAGGTCCGAGAAACTTTCTTGGAATCAGATGACACCTCCACCATAAATACAGGCAGTGCCTTTAGGGTGAGATAATCCACTATTGAAGGGCAGCCTGGGGAAGTAGAAGAGAGGAGGGTGGAAGAGAGAAGAGAAGGCAAATAGGATGGTTTGAAGGAAAACGTTCTTCCCGCTGCATGTGGTTGCCAAGTTAGCAAAAACTTTGCAATATCAAACAAACCATTTTATCACTCTCCAGAAAAGCCCTGCTACCTGACCTCCCAGCTCACCCTTCTTCAACTTGTTGTCTGTGCTTTAGTATTTACAAGAGCTTTAGTTTTAAAGTCACTGCATGTAAAGAAAACACCAGCAATCTGGTATGAGAGTGCAGGAGTCGTCTGGCAATAGGGGACCGCGTTCCAGGTCCCACTCTCCAGCTAGCCAGCTGACACAGCTGTGGGCCTCTCTCCTGGTTTGTAAGACGAGGTGTTTGACCAGACGGTTTCTAGCCACCCTTTTATCTTGAATTTCCTCTGATAACCTAATGTAGTGTAGTGACTAAAGACATTTAGTCATGCTGGCCTTGAATGATGGTTTTTGCTTTTTATTTTGTGCTTAAGCCTCGGTTTCCTGATTTATAAGGTGACGATAATGATAATGAATATATCATCTACTTCATAGAACAGTTTACAAACATGAAGTAGGGATGTATATAAAATGTCTACTCGGACACTGGTGTACACCAAGTCTTCAAAAAAGCAGTCCCTTTCTGTTATTTGTATCACTGATAGCCTACCGAAGAAATAGAATCTAATACAGAAAGCACAAATCACTACACATTTAACAACAAGGACCAAAGTGAGTGTTTTCACTAACATTTTTTCTCATTTCAACAATAAGACTGCTCCTTGTAAGAATCTTAGAAAATATTTTTTAAGTCTTAGTTCTTCTGAGGAAAGATATCTGGAAAGTGAGGCAGTATTTCTTCTAAAACAACAATTTTTGAGATAAAATGCCCAACTGACTTTAAACTTGAGTATTACCAAATCTAAGTCTTTCAAACTTCAAAAGCCATCCATTAAGCCACATAATGCAAAGTTATAAAAGGCTACATACAATTACTGTAATTCTCTTTTGGGGGGAGGGGCAGGGGGTTCTACCATTTTAAAGACAGTCTCCTTTCAAGGAGAAAAATTATGGAAACCATTACCCAAAGTTTCTTCTGGAGCCCCTACTTGTGACGGCCCTATTTCCAGTGAGCAAGCCCCTGCGGCTTTCAACATCCAGTGGCCGTCTTTCTCTGCCCCTCCCCCCACCCAGCCCAGCAGAGACCATTTGCAGCCGTGGCCTGAGAGCTGGGAGCCTGGCAGCCTTCCAGAGTCTTGATACATTGCTAGGAACAAGATCCTGCTTTACCTACAAATTCAGTATGGTTTATAGGTGATGCTAATGAAACAGCTGAGGAAGTATTTATAGAGAACAATTTGTCCTAGGGATGGACCATGGGAGATACCGAAGAGGAAGACCGAAGATGTCATCTGGTTTCTAATCCTTAGCACCCCTGTACCTACAGCATGGCTGTTGCAGTAATATTCTGTGAATCCTAAAAGCCTGCTAAAAATATTATGGAGCCATAAAAAGGAATGGAATTTCGATATACGCTACAACGTGGATGTAAAACATTGTAACATTATGAAGACACTGAAACTGGAAAACATTATGCTAAGTGAAATAAGCCAGTAACAGAAGGACAAATATTGTGTGATTCCATTTATATAAGGTACTTAGAATAGGCAAATTCATAGAGAAAGAAAGTAGAATAGAGGTTACCATGGGCTGAGGAGAGGCAGGAAGGGGAGTTATTGTCTGCTGCATACAGTTTATGTTAGGGGTGATGGAAACTGTTTGGAAACCGATAGCGGTGATGCTCACACAGCATTATGCATGGATATCATATCACTGAATTGTACACCTACAAATGGGTAAAATGATATTATGTTATTTTACCATGCTTGGGGGAAAAAAAGTAATAAGAGAAGTAAGAGAGGGAAAACTGTTAAATTCTGTTTCTAAGAGAAATACTCGTAAGCAGCTTGAAGTCCAACTTAAACAATAATAATTGAACAACGTGCTTGGGTATCACACACGCCAGCTTCTAGAGAGTAGTCATCTTTGGGCTGATAAAAGGCTAAAATGATCAGTGGAGAGTAACTTTGTCTCTGTTAACTCTTTATTTTTTAATAAAATCTGAACAAAATGTGTCAAAATATTATCTGGTTGACCTCAGAGGTTGTTTGTAAGTGTGTTACATCACTTTCTGTACCAAACAGATAAACATCGTTTCATCGTTCATCGTTTCAGCGTCTTTACTCAAATCTCCAACACTTCCTCTGACTATCTTGCTTCCTACACCCCTAGAGAACACTGACTCTGCTGTAACTTCCTGGGCCTCCCCTGACCACAGCCATGCCCCCACCAGCAGCTAGACTCAGACATTATGCTTCCTTGCCCATTATCACACAGTCAGGATCTAAATCCAATTCCTTGTTTGTCACCAGGTCCCACTGCCTGTTGCTTATTCAGAGCTCTCTCGGCATTGATTCTTTATTGTCCGTCTCCTCTGCTAGAATACATTCTCCATAAAGCTGGGGATTTTGTCTAGATAGTTCTCTGTTGTATCCCAAGCATGGAGCTCACTTGCCAGCATGTAGTAGACTGTTAATAAATCGGTACTAAATGAATGGAAATATTCCTTTTCTATAGGTTTGAAATATTTCAATATTTTAAAAATAATTGAATTTAAAAAAACTTCAATGCATGAAATGTTTGGAAAAGGGATTCTTCTGTTATCCCATAAACCATTTAAATGTCCCAGAAGTGCTGAGAGTTCAACATCCAAGTCACATCTCCCAGAAGACACACACGAAATACTGTGTCATCCCTCTGTTCCCATCATTCTTTGAGAAATAAGTCTGTCTCCCTTTCTGTGGCACAGTGTCTCTGGACCTCTGGACAACCCTCAAGAAATGTGAAAGTCAGGGGGAAAGGGGTTATCATTTTGTGAGGGGTGAAATGTCTAACTATTACATTGTTTTGTACACCTGAAATTAATAATAAATAAATGAAAAAGAAATGTGAAAGTACTTTTTGTACAGACGAAATCAGAGACAACAGAATACAATGGGATAAAAGCTGAACGCACATTTTAAGACAGCAGAAATGGCCAAGGTAAGTTGACCATTTGATTATATGACTAATTATAATACTAAACACCTTTAACCTGAATGACATATGCTGTGTCTCCCAAAACACTAAACGAAATGTAGGCTTATGGTACAGAAGTGCTTATTCTTTGCTTGGCCTCTGTACTTCCTGTCACCAAAGCAAAGCGTGAAGATCATCTTCAAAGGTTTTCTTGTCTTCTGACCTATTTGAGAACACTTTGAAACAATCGGTTACAAAACAGCTTGTAAATTTGGTGATACTGGAGTTAACAGTGACAAAAAAAAAAAAGATGAACAAGTATGTGTCTTGAAAGACATCTCATTCAGTAGAATCACACGGATACTTTTTTCTATTTTAAAAACTTCCACTCTACTAAGTGACTTATTAAAGTTTGAGGCATGGGAACAGTCTTTTATGATATATTCTAAATTACTATCAAGAAACTATAGCTTGAATGTGAGCTAAAAAAAATTATATTTTACTTTTGAATACTACATGTTTCAGCTCTGTAACTAGTAGTTATTCCATTGCACCTTACTTCCAATAAACTGAGAATTGGGGGAAGATTTGAAAGATGCTTTCTCTTTGACACAAGGCACTTTGATGTAGGAGCAGTCTTGCGTGCCTTTTGGGGGCTGGAAGTTAAGCTTTCCAGTGAAAGCATAGGATTTCTCTTCTAGACAAAATTATGGTCCATGATCTAATTTGGGGGAAAACCAGACCCAGGGATCAGAACAGCTTGTCAAGACTCAAGAATTCTAATCATTTCTCTGAGCTTCTCTTCAGGCTAAAGCATTAACGATTGCTTTCACTCCCCTGCAGTTCAGTTTTCTACATCTAAAGAATAGATTATTAAACTTGCCGCACAAATGCCACCCCGAGTTTGTCAGGTAGTGGATTCAGAGCCCCTCTGGAATTTCTGTGGCAGGTCAGTCCAACACGAACAGTCAGGATTGACGTGGTCAAACTGTCCACGTCTGTCCTTGATGATGCCACTGAGTGATTCGTGGTCATGAACTTCCTTGTTCTGAGCACAAGAATGAGTAACTTTTCTCTATTTTTCTTCTATTAGAACAAGAAAATATTTACAAAGGAGATCCAAGTACGGTATTCCCTACAGCATGAAGTAGCGATACAGAGTGAAAAGCAATTATTGTAAAAGATGTTACGTCTTTCAGCCAATTTCTTTCCAAACTACCTTAAAATTTAATCAAGGGCTTATTTTATAAACCCAAGTCAATGAGTCCTAATAAGCCTTTTAACTATTAGCTATTTTTGTTGGCTACTATTAAAATGGAAAACTATATCATGTTTTCATTGATAAAGATGAGTTCATTTTATTTTTTTATTTTTTTTAGCTTTGTCTGGAACAATTTTTTTTATTAGTTTCAGGTGCACAAAACAATGTAATAGTTAGACATTTATCATTTATATCCCTCACACAGTGCTAACCCCCGTCCCCCCATCCACCACCCCTCTGACATCGCACACAGCCATGACATTTCCACTGTCTCTATTCCTGATGCTGTACTCCACTTCTTGTAACTATATACATAATATAAACATATATAAACTTGTAGTTGACATGCATTATTGTTCAGCTTCAGCTTCAGGTGTACAGTGCAGTGATCAGGCATCTACACCATCCCTGAGGTGGTCTCCCTAATGCAACAAGTGTCCATCAGATACCCTACAAAATCTTTACAACATTATTGATTACATTCCTCAAATTGACTTTCGTATCCCCGTGGCCATCTTGTGGTTACCGATTGTGCTTTCTAATCCCCTCACCTTGCCCCTTACCCCCACCCCAACCCCCCCCGCACATCTAGCAACCCTCAGTTTTCCCTCTATGTCTCTGAGACTGTTTCTGATTGGTTCATTCATTTATTCTTTTCTTTAGATCCCACATATAAGTGAGATCATATGGTACTTATCTTTCTCTGTCTGACTTATTTCACTTAACATAATGTTCTCTAGGTCCATCCATATTGTTGCAAATGGTAAGATTTCATTCTTCTTTTTGGCTGAATAATACTCCATTGTATAAATGTACCACAGTTTCTTAATCCAGTCGTCTACCGATGGGCATTTCAGTTGTTTCCATGTCTTGGCTATTGTGTATAGTGCTGCAATAAACATAGGAGTGCATAAAGATTTTTGAATTAGAGTTTTGGATTAAGATGAGCTCATTTTAATACACAGTTGATATCAGAGTATTATAAGTTAACAAATGAATGTTAACTGTTACATTGGAGACATCTATATGATTTGTCTTAATGTTTCATTATGAGGGCACTAAAGCCTCAGAACCAATTTGCATATGTATTTTGTGTTTGGTCTGCAATGACATTTTCAAAAGGATGCTTCTTAAAATATCACTCACATACCCTTTGGGGATTGTTAAGATCTTTATTGTGTCCCATCTTGGCAGAAATTGTGTCTTACTCATTTTTGTATTTCTAGTAATGAACAGGATCTAGGGTACCTGGTTGAATATTTATACAATCATGAATATTGGCCAAGTGAAAATGCAGGCACATGTTGATAGCATCAGCAAGTCACATTTAGAAACTGGTCTCCCTCTTTAGTACACAAGTGTCTGACATGCACAAATGAACACCAATTTGGTATGGAAAACTTGGCCCTTAATATATTTCCTTTAAGATTGATCTGTAGTTTATCTTATTGCTTTTACTAAAGGTTATCAGTGGATTTGGGTTTTCTTAACTTTTCCCTGTTCCCCACAGGTCTTCCTCAGGGGCCATGTCGGAGATGTCCCTCTGTCTACATGGGCTTATTCTGTCTACAGAGATGTCCTGAATGCCTTCTACCAGCAGCAACGGCACAGAGATTGTCAATGATTCAGGGAGAGAGGGACCCAGTCTTCTGCTGAACAGAAGCCCTTCCCTACCAAGGGAAGGACTGATGCCCTAGGATGAGAATGGAATCGTAGAAACCATCTGAAAACTGGAGAAACATGAGCAGCTCCCTACAGTGCAAGAACGTGCAGCCCCTGAAGTCAGAGAAAGTGAGTGTACGTTCTAATGTTTATCGCCATTGCTTATAAGAATCACGGTTCATTAGCAAACCCAGCAACTCCTGTTGCACTATTTGGGATTAAAACGGATTGCTTAACATTTCTCCAACTCTCTTTAGAACTAGGTGTCTTTATGATTTACCAGTCTCACTAATCTAGAAATGAGTATTCCAGAATATTTTGATGAAAAGAATCAGTGACGCACGAAACTTAGGCTTGGAAAAATGTCAGGTTTTTATTCACTCCTCTTTTAAAGGAGCAGAAATAAAAGGAAGAGAGTGTCTGTTTAAAAACGTAGGTCTGGGTCTGGGTCAATTGCACCAACCTCATAGCTCACTAGGAATGTCAGAGGCAGATTTAGTGGTTACCTGTGATGCTCAAAAGGCCATGTACTACCTTGGTGCCACTTCTGTTTCTGAGATTCCACTTAAGTTTATTTTTAATGACTATTACTATGTTGGTGCAAAAGTAATTGCAGTTTTTGCAATTATTTTTAACCTTTTAAACTGCAATTACTTTTGCACCAACCTATTATCTCACATATAATTCTAGAGATTGCATCTCAAACAACTGTAGAGTCCCCTCTTTCCCACATTTGCCTAAAGAACAAAATGCACTCTGTAGGGTTCAGTAGGAAAGACACTTTGCTCTTCCCTTAAGATACCTGTCTAACATAGAACCTGCAGCTGGGTGCTCCCTTTGTCTTATAATTTAGCCACGGCCTTAAGATGTGGAGCCTCACTTTGCCCTAGCTGTGTTTAATGTCTTTCTTGAAAGTCTTATGTGTCTTGACCGGTCAGAATGGCCATCGTCAATAAATCAACAAACGGCAAGTATTGGGGAGGATGTGAACAAAAGGGAACCCATGTACAGTGTTGGTGGGATTGCAAATTGGTGCAGCCACTATGGAAAACAGTGTGGCGGTTCCTCAAAAAATTAAAAATAGAACTGCCTTATGACCCAGCAATTCCATTTCTGGATATTTATACAAAGAAAACCAAAGCACTAATTTGAAAAGATATATGCACCCCTATGTTCATTGCAGCATTATTTACAACAGCCAAAATATGGAAGCAACCTAAGTGCCCATCAATAAACAACTAGGTAAAGATGATGTGATACATAGATACAATGGAGTTTTATTTGGCCACAAATAGAATGAAATCTTACCATTTGCAACAACATGGATGGACCTGGAAGGTATTATGCTGAGTGAAATAAGTCAGACAGAGAAAGACAAGATATGATCTCACTTGTACGACAAGATTTGTTCTAAAGAACAAAATAAATGAACAAACAAAACAGAAATAGACTTATAGATACAGAGAACAAATTGATGGCTGCCAGATGGGAGCAGGGTTGGGAGGTAGGGTGAAAAAGTTGAAGGAATTATGAAGTACAAATTCACAGTTACGAAATAGTCAAGGGGATGTAAAGTACAGCTTAGGAAATATAGTAAACAATATTGTAATAACTATGTGTAGTGCCAGCTGGGTTCTAGACTAATTGGGGGGTATTACTTCATAAATTGTGTAAATGTCTAACTACTATTCTATACACCTGAAACTAATATAAAATGATATTGAATGTCAACTCTAATTGAAAAAAAGAAAAGCCTTATGTGTGTTGAGACACTGAACTCTACTTCTGGGTTAAGACTTCAGTCTCAATGAATAAAAAAACAAGTGTATTAAGATAGATCTGTTTGTAAAAACAGTACTTAAAATTAACATCCTGGGGAAACCAACAGAACTTTTGGTTATCTGATTTTTTTCCACATATGGTTCAATGCACTGCTAATGATTTCCATTTGAAAAAGCAAACTCATTTAGAAAGAAAGATGTTTTATAACATACATAATAAGACTTAATGTTCTTTAGAAGTCTGAGTGATTCAATCTGAAAATAACCAGTCATGAGTTCTAAATGTAGTTAACCGGGACTTTATTTTACTTGAAGATCCAAGTGCTAAACCATGGTCCACAAATGGGGGTTCACATACACGCACCTCAGTGAAATCACATAGGAGTTAAGGGGTGAGTGTGCATAGATAGTTTTGTGGGAATAACATCATTTTTTAAAAATACCTGCCCAAGAACCATACACATATTCACACACATTCTCCACGTTCATGTCTCCTGCCACAATAAATCTTCCCTTTTACAAAGAAGATGCTTACTTCTATTCTGTTGCATTTCTCCAAGGACCAAAGATCTCAATAAAAAGTATGGGTTTTGAGAAAGTTTTATTTAAGGATAAATTAATTTGCTATAAACCTGCCTCACTGCATATATTTCTGGTAAGGCCCAAGTGTGATGTTAGCACCAGAATATTTTGGCTGAAGTTGGGATGATCTGAATTCAATATGAGGGTAGAGTGGTGGCAATGACTTTTTCTTCTCATACCTATTTTGTCTACATACCAACACTATGCTAATTAACTCACTACTTATTTTCAACTTAAATATATATATGCATAGTATATATAACTATTTTGAGAGAGATCCTTGTGAGCAAAAACAAGGGATACTTCAAACTGAAAACACCTTTCCCGATGTATTTAAACACATTCTGACAAGAGGCATGCTTAAGGAGTTATAAAATATGACTTCTGTTCATGAACTTGAATTGCTGATTTTGTAATAATTAACATATACCCTAATCTCTCTTTGTGCTTTTGAGCTAATTTCTTCAGGTGGTATGTTGCATTCGCAATTAGATTGTAAGCCAAAAAGTATTTATTGAGCAGGTAGGGAGATACAATGGTGATTAAAATATGGTCAAAGAGATGAGGCAAATGCACAAGTGAGTAGAAAGCAAAGTGTAAGGTTCACTGAATCACAGCAATCAAAAGAAAGTGCTTTAGGAGGTCAAGAGTGAGACTGCTTCGAGCCTGAAAGGAGCATGGGTGGGTGGCAAATCAGGAAAGGGGACTGAGGTTAAAATAGAAGGCTTCAATCTGGGTTGTTGGTGATACTCAGTATGGACTACATTTGTCTCCTTTTCCTCTCTCCCACCTTTGGGCTTTACCAGTAGTGCCCAGGATTGTTCAATGCACTTTTTCTATACTTGCTTGCATTTTGGCTTTAATGTCTTCCACAGAACTAGGCCCTTTCCGTGTTTTAGGAGTTTTTTCCCTGTTTTTTTGAAGGACTCTTGACCTTTTGATCTTGGTATTGACTGTGTTGAGTCTTATCCATTCTGGTATGATTTTTGTGCATTGTTGGCTGGAGTATCTCATACAGAATTCTTTATAGAAGCTTTTTCTTCATCTTCCTCATCAAAATCTTCACCATCATCGTCATCATCTTCATCACCTTCATCAGTAGCAAGTTTTACTTTTTTCTGTGGAAACTTGCTACCACACCAAGCAGAACACTTTCCAGATATACTTAGGAGTTTCACATCCTCCTGCTCGTCATCTTCTGACTCTGCATCTTCGTCCACAGCTACTCAGTGCTGTTCACTAATATGCACAGGCCCTGAACCACACTGCAAGTGGAAGACCACAGGTGGTGTTATTTCAAAACCCCCAAGGGAAACCATTGGCTGTACAGACATTTTCAAAGTTGCCAGTGTCACTTTAACTGGACTGCCTTCGTAATTCATTGCCTCTGCTTCAACGATGTACAATTCATCCTTTGCACCAGCCCCTAGACTGACCATTCTTAAAGATAATGGGTGCTCATTTTCATCATTGTCCACCTCAAAGTGACAATCATTGTTGGCCTTTAATTCACAACTGAAAAGATAGTTCTGGGGCTTCAGGGGGCTCGTGTCCATGTCCATCAAATCTTCCATGGGGCGGTGGCACGCACTTAGGTGGGAGAGAAGACGGACAGAGAGAAATGACTGCTGTTCAGCAGAACAGGCACACCAGGGAAAGAGAAGGTCCTATTTTAATTCTATCTAATCAGAGATCCCATTTTATTTCTCTTCAGAAAGTAATACAACCTTACATTTTCATTGCAATTTACAATTTTTAAGGGTTTTTGACCTACGTCATCTCATTTGATACTTACAACAATCCCATGTGGTGAGCAGGATCTAATATTGCTGAGGAAACTGGGGCTCACAGTGGAAGGCATGGAGCTTGGACTAAACCTGGGTCTCCCAACTCATGGTCCAGTGTTCTTTCCATTCTACCATATTGACTCTCAACAGTTAGATGAAACCCTCTGTATGAAAGCTGTTTGGAACCTCTGCCCTCATCCTTACGTGAAGAACCATGGAAAAACAAAACAGAATAAAACAAAACACCTACCAATAAAATTGATTATGGGAAATCTTAGGCCAATAGGTAATTGTTGTTTTCTTTTGTTTTTATTGAGTTTATTTTTTTATAGCACTTTTAGGTTCACAGTAAAACTTAGGGCAAGGTGCAGAGAATTCCCATATACTTCCTAACTCCATACATGCATAAAAGCAATAGTTTTAACCTATTATTAAAATATAACTTTAGTAAGTAATTTGAGAATGTAACAATTGGGCTGTCATTCACTATTCCCATTATATCATTGTGTTCTTTGAGACTTAGAACAATACCATGAGGTTCTAAAGTTGGATTGTGGTGATGGTCTCAGGGCTATATAAATTCACCAAGACTCATTGAATTTAAAATGGGTAAAATGCATGACACATAAATTATACCTCAATAAAGTTGTTAAAGCTCCAAGCCCACTACTATTATGGACTGAGTTGTGTCCCCATACCTGCCAAATTCATGTCATAATATTAACCCAACCTGAAGTACTTCAGAACGTGATGGGATTTGGAGATAGGGTCTTTAAAGAGGTAATTAAATTAAAATGAAGTCATTAGGGTGGGCCCTAATCCAATGTGACTGGTGCCCTTATAGGAAGAAGAGATTTGGACATAGACACACACACAGAGGGAAGACCATGTGAAGACATGGGAAGAAGATAGTCTACAAGTTAAGGAGAGAGGCCTCAGAAGAAATCCACTGACTAGATCTCAGACTTCTAACCTCCAGAACTATGAGAAACTTTGTTTCTGTTGTTTAAGCCACCCAGCCTGTGATACTTTGTTATGGCAGCCATAACACACTAATACACCCCCCAAACATATGCACAAATCCTGTGCTACCTAACACAAGCTATACGACTACCTGCCTGTATGAGTATCTTTCAATTTTTACTTCTCCTCTGGGCCACTATTTTACTCATCAAATTTTTTACACTTAAATTTCAATTATTTATATTTTGATGTGATTATAGACTTTAATAATGAACTAACCAAAATTCAATATATGATATGAAGAAGCTGCATAGCTTTTTTAGCTACATAACCCAATCTATAGAAATAGAAATACGCCATTGTCTATGGGGAAGGCCGATTCTTCCAACATGTCCACAATCACTGGGGGACACTGTGAATACTGGGAGCCAATACGTGGGTATCTGTCTCCTTATTAAACACTTAATGTAGATTGATAGTCACAATGGAGGATACCCAAAAAGCTGGGCCAAAGAAAGTCAAAATGAAAGATGAAATTCTTGCCATTATGACTATGCAAATTGTGTGTAGAGTTTGTATAATGAGAAAGCATAGAAATCATGTGGATAAAGAAGCACTATTTCTTTTTTTTTTTAATTAAAGTTTATTAGGGTGACGTTAGTAAAGAAGCATTATTTCTTAATAAATTGCCCTGTTTCAATTCCCCTCTTAATTTCTTAATAAATTGCCCTGTTTCAATTCCCCTCTTAATTCTATACCACAATAACATGTTGTGATACAGTCAGATCCTGAAATGACAGGGAAACATGGGGATTAAGTATTGCTTTTAGTCAGATGACGTGTGTGAGTTGAACAGCAGTTAAGTTAAACGTCGACAGGCAGTGGGACATTTCATTCGTGTGCGGGTTTGCATCCTGCTGACAGGTTGGGATGTAAAATATGCATTGCTGGGTTCTACTTGTAACATTGTGTAATGCCTTTTTCCTTTAAGTCACAATTGCAAACTGAAATCTAATCTGATAGAAAGAGGGATAAAAAAATCTAAGAACCATCTTAAAAATACAAATGCCACCACCCAGTTCTAAGAAAATAGTTTTTTATAGATGCTAAGGAAGAAAAATTCTTTAACAGATGGAGCTTAATGCTTTATAGAAAAAGATGATAGCCAGTCCAGTGAAATGTTGGATGTTGTTCTCTAATCCAGAGGTTTGTCATCCCTATTTGTTTTACCTTTTTCTTTATGCCTTTATTTTTACCACCTGCCTCTATTCTCTTTCGGAGAATCCACAGAATTGGTGACTTGTAAAGCGATCTTCTTCTCGAGACAATCGCTATTAAGTTCTCCCATATTTAAAGGCACTTTCCCAAAGTAGTAGCTCCCAGAACTCAGTTGTCTTTCTTCTCATTTTCTCTGAATTGATGATATTGAACAACTACCAGTAGGAGCTGCCTGGTAAGATATTCTTTATAATATCTTTATGATGATATTATAAAGAATATACGGGATCCCAAACATTTCAAATTCTAAAACCCTATGTAAATCTAATACATTGCTTGTGTTAGCTGACTGGTAATTTTTAAAATTTATGTTTAATTTATCTCCCTAAAAGCTACCTGTATGTAGCTTGGCAAACATAGGTATTCACTTCATAGGCAGAGCAGAGTTTTAGATGACCTCATGGTGCAGTATAGCTTATGTAATTCCCTAACCTTTCAAAATCTTTCTCAAACCCTGTGATCATCTGGGTAAAGAAGTACCAACGGCATGCTTACAACAAGATCAGACCACAGAATAGAAAAAGCAAAACATTAAATCAGATGTTAGACTAAACTTCACTGTGCTTCCGGGGAAAAATCACCACAGGACAAATGTCTATGCTTTTATGATTATGTCGGTTGATGGTCATACTTAGTCAATGGTGTTTTGTTGCCATCTGGGCTGCAAATCAGTTTAGGTAAAGATCCTAGCCTTACTATTCTGCCTCATTTCCCTATGTTGACATCAAGTGGACTCATGTTGGTTGACTATTTCAAGTTACATATGCACACTTAAGAACATGGAATTCTGTCCTGACATAAAATGAAATTGAGGGTGCTAGAGGATGAACTTTGGGCTGAAAGTAGGAAAAAGAGGTGGCACTAATTCAACTAGCCAACCCACACACTGACAGGAAAAATGAGCAAGTCCTTTGCTCCTTTAGGTCTCTGTAAAAGGGGCCGTAATAATTCCCTTCTGATATTAACACTCAGAAAAAAGTTTATAAAATAAAACAGTGTATTAGGGCAAAAGAGGGAATGGAGGCAGATGAATGTACTAGGGAAGAGCCATTAGCCCAACGATGAATTAAATTTCTATTTACATTTCTATTCTGATGGATCGCTACTTGTTAGTCTAAGTAATCTCTGTGCTTTGATTATGGCTATCAGCATATTAAAATATTGTCTGAACTTCAAAAAAAATCACATTAAAAGGTTCATAGCCTTATAAAGTTTGGCAAATAAGCAACAGAATAATTTTCAGTGCATTCGGTAGGACAAGAAACATAGCATTTGTAACTATTAACTAAAAGTAAAATTTAATTTTACTTCTTATGTGTCTCTGTGTCTTCATAAGGACTCTTTATAAGGACACCAATCATTAGATTTAGAGCCCAAACTGATCCAATACAACCCCATCTTAACCTAATTCATTATGTCTGCAAAGACCTTATTTCCATATAAGGTCACATTCTGCGGTTCCAGGTGGACAGGAATTTGCAGGGGACATTATTCAACCCAGAATACTAACCAATGATAAAACTATTTTTTAGGAATCAGCTGTCCCCTGGTCTTCTACAATTTCTAAACATACGCACTGTGTTCAGAGGCCAAATACAAGTATTCCAAATTACCGTTTAAAAACAGGGTTTTTTTCCTTGATGCTCAAATGACAAATTTTATCTAAGCATTGGACAACTTGTACTACTGCAACGCAGATTGCTGTTACTCTTCTTTAATTTTTTAAATCTTTTTTTTTAACCAAAGACAGTTCCTTGTTTAAAAAAAGAAAATGCTTTAGACTGTTGGGGGAACATCTGTCCAGGCTTTTGGAACATGACTTTTTTCAGGAACTGACTCTCATTTTATGCCCCATTTTGTAGTTACAAAACTGATTTCATTTTTTCCCATGTATTCTATCCTCCTGACTTAAATAAACTCACAATACGTGTTGGCTTCAGTTAACAAACAAATATACTATAGAAAACAGAGGATAGTCATCCTTATTCTAAGATAAAGAGCAGAGCCATGTGGTCAAACTACAAATTTGAGGAAGTCTACACTTACTATGCAGGGAGAGTGGCTCGCTCAGACATTTTATATTCAGAGATTGAATTTACAATGGTTCGTATATGAGAAGAAGAAATAGTTGTATATTTGAGATATTTTTTTGGAATAACCAAAAGTTTTGAACTTAGGCCTGAAGAAAAACAACAGATTTTTTTTATTTCCCAAGAAACGGAAATTTGTGAATTTTTGAATTTTTAACATTGATTTTATGGATGCTTTAACTTTGAATGCTCTTGGACCCAAATAGATTTCTTAAAAAAAAAGAAAAAAAAATACACACATTTAGTTCCTAAAATAGAAGGGAGTATTCTAAGTTAGACCCAAACTTCTGATTTCTTATCTCACTCAACTTCATGCAAGGGGGAAACTGCACTGTAGCTTTGCACTGGAAGTCATTATTAGGTCAGCTCTAACTTCTCACTGAGGATTAGCAATTCATGGAGATAGGGAAGTAAAGCAACCCACCCCGTGGTGTTTGCATTAAACTTTCAGCAGTCCACTTATTGGATTCTATTTGTGGCCTAAATGATGAAAGGTTATTTGAAGTCAACACAAAGAAGTATTTTTTTCCATTTGATTTTAAAGCCATGTTTAAATATACATACTGAGCAAGAGCAGAGCACAGGGTGTGTATACATAGCAGTCTCTTTCTGGAATTCCCCAACCCTCATACCTAAGCGATGCAGACATTACCTAACAGGTAGCCTTCTTGCTCCCATAAGCCATGATAATTCCATCAGTTGTTTCAACCCAGAAGGAATCCTACCTGACCAGGATTCCACCTGGAAAGGCTCGCTAACCGACCCCCGGTAAGGCTTTATAGGAAAAAGAAAACGTGACTAGCTTTGGCTGAAATATAAAAGTATTTTTTAATCTTTAGAGTTTAAATCATTACTGGTATTTCTAATTATGTCCCTGAAAACTCTCATTTCGGTTTCGGAACACTAATAATATCATCTAATAATATAACAGAAGGTATTACGCATTGAAGCTGTCTTTATTTTCCATGTGCCAATCATTCACTTTATATCACATGAGTTATAACAGGGACAATGTAACTGCATCAGGGTCATTTCATTTCCAACCACCCCCAAGACAGAGTTTAATTTTACATTTTGCTAAATTGAAACCACACCCGCTGTGTGATAATATGCTTTACTTTTTTTATACAGAATGCAACACATATATGCCGGAAAGGGATGGTAAACATAATTACCTGGAAAAGTCATAGTATTTTAATATATTTTTGTCTGTTTACAAATCCACATTACTGAAGGAAAAAGCTTTAAATACTTTTACAAACAAAATCCACTTAGTAATTATCTTTATAACTACTTCTGATTCAAGTCATTTAATCTTCTAATGGCCAAGATAACAGGTGCGTGTGAGACCCAACATCCGAAATGGGTGGTATCTCTGGGGAAACAAAGAACAAGAAAGATCCCCTTCACTTCACATACACATTCACACACACACACCACATTCCTTCTCATTCTCTGGGCCACGCACAGCATCTCAACTCAACCTAGGGTGGCCCCAACTCCAAAATTATAAATCAAACCTTCTTTCTTAGTCCATTGTGGCTGCTCTAACAGAATACTATAGATTCGTAAAGACCAGGACTTTCTTTCTCACGGTTCCAGCGCCTGAAGTCAGAGATCGGGGTGCCAGCGTGGTCGAATTCTGGTGAAAGTCCTCTTCAGGGTTGCAAATGGCTGTTTTCTCATTGTCTTCTCGCATGGCAAAGAGAGAGAGGAGCACACTCTCTCAGGACTCTTCTAAGGACACTCATCCCCTTCATGAGGGCTCTACCTTCAAAGCCAATCACCTCCCAAAGGCCACATCTCCTAATACCTTCATATTGGCGAACAGGGTTTCAAAATATGAATTTTGCGGAGACACAAACATTCAGTCCATCACACACACCCTTCTTGGATGGCAGTCTCTACCTCCCTGCTCTCACTCCTTTCCATCCACTACATCTCTTTTCAATTTCTTCAAGACCTCTAGGCACGTGAGCCCTTCCTTGTCTGCCAATCAGCCATGCCCCACTCTCTTCTTTACCCACAAAATAGGTGGTCATTCGTCACCATCCTCAACTCCCTTGTTCCCTGGACCTTCTGTTGTGCCTGTCCCCCCAAACCCCAACCTAGATCTAACCAACTATCCAGCTTGTGGTTGTGAGCTGCTAGAGGAAACCTCTCCACCCCACAGATGGAACTTGACATGGATGCTGCCCACCAGCACGTTTTCCTGGTCAGCTGTTCCTCTCCTTCTTCCACAGCTATTTTCAAACTTCTCAGTTTTCTTCCAACCTTCTACCCCAGGATGGCAGATACAGCCAGCTGAGGAGCCCACCAGTGTCCTCTTCCAGGACACCCAGGAGGACTACACTTCACAGCCCCCCTTGCATATGGTGTGGCCACGCTACTGAGCTCTAGTCATGGCCTGTGAGCCCAGGGAGAGTCCCTTTCTCCTGGCCTACCCAAACCTCCCACAAATGCTGCTCTTCTCTTCCCCATCTGCAGAGCGGATGCTAAGGCCTGGGGCAAACTTGGGTGTCACCAGTTAAAGAATCAGGTCCTCTATCCTGAATGACTTTGTGAAGCAAATCACCTGAATGAGAAATAAACTTAGGTTAAACCACTGAGGCAGGGAGTGAGGAGGATATCAGCGACAGCTGCCAGGCTGACCTAGCCATACACGCTTCTCACCGTCCTTATACTCAGCATGTGGGGAATGGCCTACTGTTCCCCTAAAGAAGAAAACTGCAAAAGTATTCTGTTTTCTTCTAAGTGATGGAGACCAACGTACTGCAGCCTGAGTAATTAAGGTTTGATCATACCTATCGTCATGGGGGAGAAGAACTCACAGAATTCATCACATGGCCTCCAGCCTCTAAAACTCAGCATGGAGGGGCCCACCTGAGGGCAGGAGTTCACAGGCCCTGGCTTTGTGCTCTGCCTTTCATACCCCCACCCCAGAATTATATCCTAATGTAGTATCTTTACGCCAAAAAGTCTTTTATTGATCACTCTTATGGTTTTATAACAAAAATAAGTATGTAAGTTGAAATAAATATTTCCTTTGACCATAAAGCTCTATGTTAAACAATTTTTTTCTGAATTGAATTATCTTTACAGTTATCAGTAAACAATTGATCAAAGCACCTAAATATTACATATTTCAAGTCATTAAATATAAAGTAAAAAATATAAAATATATGGGGAAGGAACTCTTAAGACAGGAATGGGACTATTTTAACTGTTTGGTTTTTGTCCAATTATTTAATGTATTTTTGGATGATACACTGAAAGTAGTTTAGCATCAATTTTATTCTTATTTTCATTTTTTGTTTGCTTGGGGTTTTTTTGTGGGGAGGGAACAATTGAAAAATTTTGGTCACATAAACAGAAAGGGAAGGAATTGGGGTATGGAAATGTTACTCAATTATCTGAACCACTTTTCAGTTTTACTGATAATATAAAATTATTTTGAAGATATACACTAAAAATAAGTTTATTTGTTGTCTATATCAAAAACAAATCACTAGCTGTCAGATTAAAAGCTAAAAGCTAACAACATGCTTATGTCCTCTTCCAATGAAATCTCCCTCATTTGCAAAAAAAAAAAAAAAAAAAAAAAACCCTATCAGCCCATCATTAATCATTCACTTTCTTTACACCTCACCAACCTCCAACTGTCCTTCAGTTTCTTATGCACTGGTGTTCACACCCAGGGACTATACTTCTCAGTAACAGTCATAATGAGTATAGGGTGGTTTTAAAAGAGGCTCTAAAGGCAAACTGTCAGGCGAATAAATTTTAGAAAAGTATAAATATGAAAGTTGAGAATCAGGAAATTCTTTCCTTAAAACTACCCCCAGGTTGAGGACCCCTTGGAAAGCCTCTGCATACTCTCCAAATATATGGGGACCACATACCTAATGAAAATTGAAGACCATTAACCTGATGAATCGATAGGGTCCCCAGAGGAATCTCCTTTGAAGGTATGGACCCCAAGAAACAAATGACATTTTGTAAAGAGACTCTCTTCCCTTAGTAGTAGAGACTGTTCTCTTAAATTCATGAAAACCTTTAAGCATAAACTAGACTGATGCCATGTGCGTATAGAGCAGCAGTCAGAATTTTAGATTGACTCTGAGCTGGTTATTTAAAAAACAGAACAAAACAAAACAGGTGTGTAACTCCTGCAGCTCTAGCCCCACAACAAAAGGGCACTGTGGCCATCCTCTGTCCTGGGGCCGCTGGGAGTAACAACAGGACATCTGCTCACCCGTGCAGTGTTGGCCCTGCTGAGACAGCCTGGCAGGCTTGCTGCTTCTCTGTAATTAGATAAGGCAAGACCCAGTGTCCTCTAGGACCGGAAGCCTCCTCGGAAGAAGCAGCAGTCCCTATCCCTTTCTCTGCAGCGAGTGACAGTTGGACCCTGACCACAGTGGTAAGAAATTCCAGTCTTTGACTTGTTTTGGACAGAGACACTATTCTCTCCTTTACTCCCGGATCTAGGGAGGAAGAGAGGCAGCATTCAAACTTGCTTTGTAATTCATAGTGTGAGTCTATACATTTTTCTGGAACAAGAAAGTGACTGTTCAGCAAATCAACACACTGGATATCCTGACGGAGTTAGCTCGCCCTTATTTGGACATACCTCTTCATATCACATCATCTCACAGGTTTACAATAACTTCTGAAATGACGTCTTGCTCAAGTCTTTCTGATTCAATCAGGGATGATTGCGATGGACATGGAGTCACAGGCACAAAAGGGGGCTGCCTTAGACTGCCAGCATCAGGAAGAAGGTGACAGCTTCCCCAAGAAGGGGGGTGAACCTGCTGCTGCCATCCTGCCCTCCTCTGTCCCCTCACAGTGTCAGGGGTACCCTTCCTCCTGGTCTAGACAACGGAATATTACTTGGCCATAAAAAAGAATGACATCTTACCATTTGCTACAACATGGATGGACCTAGAGGGCATTGTGCTGAGTGAAATAAGTCAGACAGGGAAAGACAAATACCACACGATCTCACTTATATGTGGAATCTAAAGAACACAATGAACGAACACACAAAACAGAAACAGACGCAGAGAGAACAAACGTATAGTTGCCAGAGGGGAGGGTTTTGGAGCCTGGGTGGAAAAGGGGAAGGAATTAAGAAGTACAGATTGGTAGTTACAAATTTTTACCATAAAGTACAGCATAGGGAATATAGTCAATAATATTGTAATAACTAAATGTATAGTGCCAGGTAAATACTAGACCAATGAGGGGGATCACTGCATAACTTATATAAATGTGTAACCAACAGGCTGTACACTTGAAACCAACATAAAATAATATTAAATGTCAACTGTGAAAACAAATCAAAGAGACAGAGAGAGAAGAGTAAATAAATAAATAAATAAATAAATAAATAAATAAATAAATAAATAAGAAAAAAGACTAACTCCTCAAACAGCCTTGGGAAACCATCTCCCTGCCTCTTTATGGATCTCTCATCTAAATACCACCTTTCTCCTGTAGTATCACCAACCTCTCTGCTTGCACCTTCCCTTCACCATCTGAAAATTCTAAAGGTTCTCTGGAAACTTCTTCTTTCCAGTATCAAAACATAAAATACAGATACAATAATTAAAACACCTAGGAACTACAAAAGAAATAAACAGTAATGTACCATCTGGAAACAGACCAAACTGCAATCCAGAATGTAATTTGTAGTCAGGTTGGCATTTCAAATCAATGAGGAAAAGAGCACTGTTTAATCAACGGTACTGGGACAATTCATTTGAAGATAAATAAATCTGGATCCCAGCTTCACTCTGAAGCCACAAGAGATTCCAGAGGAGTCAAAAGTTTAAATTAAAAAACTGTAAAACTACTAGAAGAAATCGTAAGGGAATTTGTATACAGTCTTGAGTGGGGAAGCCATTTTTAAGCAGAGATACAAAATCCTAAATTTTGAAGGAAAACATTATTAAATCTATTGACATCCACAAACTCTGTATGACGTCCCTGGTCGATCATAGTTCACATGGCCTATTTATTTTTCTATTTTCTCACTAAACCATAGCATCACGAGAACAGGGCTGAGTGTGTCTTATTCACCTTCCAGCGCTTAGCGTAATAGATGCTGTGTTTAGAATCTTGATAACTATTTCACATAACTTATCCTTATAGTAACTTTGCAAGGTAGGTTTCTTGGAAAACTACCTGACATAAACCACCTGTCGAGGGCTTTCTTTTCAGTCATCAGCATGTCCCCACCTTAGTTGAAACCACAGGCCTTAAACATAAACAGGCAAATGCCCCTGGAGAAGAATGGAGGAGTTTGTTTGAACTGAATCACAACAGAGGACTATTAGTGGATCGTATTCTTCTATTCCCGTGGTAGGAATCCCAGGCCTTGAAGCCTGGCCACTGACATGAGTCAGGACCACACTGGCCCCTAGAAAGGACTCTATGCCCATCTCTCCAGGGTGCCTTGATGCGTCAGGACATACAGCCGGCACATGCCCCATCCCCATCGTCTCTGCGGAGATCCCTCCGCAGAAATGCTGTTCCTCTTCTGATTGGATGAACAGTTAATGTGATACAATAAGAAGTACATATTTGTTCTTAGTCCTGGTTTCTGACACAGAGCTTCTAAAATAACACTTGAAATCTCTGGAGTGATGAGAGTGTCTTTTGTATGCTAATAATGGCTGGGGGCTGGGAGCCGGTCTCCAAAAAGGCTCAGGCATGATTAGTGGGATGAACCTTTCAGCCCGAACCCCAAGGGAGAGGGGAGAGGCTGGACGTGGAGTTCAATCACCAATGGCCAATGAGTTCATCAATCGTGATGGATGGAGTCTTACCTACCTAACGGAGTCTTCGTAAAAATCTCTAAACGACTGGGTTCTGGCCCTTCTGGGTTGGTGGTAAGCACGTTGAGGAGCTGGGAGAGGGACACGTGTGGAGCAGGCCTTCAAGATCCACGCCCCTCCCCCATCCCTGGCCCTATGCATCACTTCCACGTAAGTGGTCCTGCTGTATTCTTTATAATGAACTAGTAAACGTAAGCAAAGTGTTTTTCTGAGTTCTGTGAGCCATTCTAGTCATTATCAAACCTGAGGAGGGGTTGAGGGAACCCCAGATGTGCAGCCAGTGAGCTCAGAAGTATGGGTGTAAGGGCAGTCTTGTGGGACTGAGCACTTCACCTGCGCTAACTCCGGGGAAGTGGTGTCGACTGAACTGAATCCCGAGAACTGGGGAACTGCTTGGTGTGGGAAAAAACTCCCATACATTTGGTGTGAGAAGCGTACGATAACGCAGTTCAGAGGCCAGTTGTTTCAGATACCAGTACGCTGCTGGAATAGTGACCCCGCCACGTGTCTGGGGCGCTAGTGAAATGCCTGTCTAAAGTAGAGAACACGGGGACCACTTTCTCCTCTGTCTCTCTTCCCTCCTGTTGTAGGAAATAGGCTGGAGGCAACGTTCACGTTTGTGTTTTGTGTGAGTCATACACATGCAGCCCGCTTGTCTGTGTAAAGACCTAATCACTTGGGATGAAAAGAATTTGCTTCTACTTCCAGCTCTAAAGTTAGAAAACTTGAATCCAGCTAGTTCAGTGGATTT
This sequence comes from Rhinolophus ferrumequinum, assembly GCF_004115265.2. NCBI lineage: Eukaryota > Metazoa > Chordata > Mammalia > Chiroptera > Rhinolophidae > Rhinolophus > Rhinolophus ferrumequinum. The sequence goes on along the minus strand of NC_046302.1, from coordinate 48,179,385 downwards.
TATAATACCTGTTTTTCGGATGATAACATTGAGACTTTAAAATGTAAAACTAATTTGCCCAACCTTGCATACGTAGCGTCAGAGCAGTCACATACGTAACAGTCACATGTCTGTGGTGCCCCACTCAGTGAAACTCAAGGCCGTTTGACTTAAGAATGGATTTCAGCCTTAGGGGACCACCATTCCCTCCCCATGGAGAAGGTCCTCAATTATTACCATCACATACACACTGATTCCTACATTGACCTTTGGAAAGTTCCTCCGGTTCAGTATTTTGTTGGGGAGGCTGAGGCGGTTCACCCAGTGAAGGAGAAGGGAGAAAACCTTCCTCTGAGCAACAAGTGAGAACACGAAGGTTGGCACGGGCAGGGTGTCCTAAAACTTCAGTCTTCTGGATCGGCCCCCTAGGACCCCACAAGAATTCTTTGCGAAAAGTCAAATGGGAGAGAGGGTCACGTGATAAACGGTTGTGTCTTCTCCCTCCTCCCCTCCCCTCCTCCCCTCCCCTCTTCCCCTCCTCCTCCTCTCCCGCTCCCCCGCCCTCCCGCCCCCAGTCTCATTCACCTACTTTCAGAAATAAGTTTTTGAATTTGAGTCATGGACACTCCCACACATACTTGGCAAGTCTTGGCCTAGCTGTTCCATTCTCTCAAAAAAACCTCCAGACCTCTCTAACTGCTTAGAGATTAAGCTTGGCATTTTTCACCAATTATGCAGTTCCTTTCTCTGGTTAAAATGACAACAGTGGGGTGATCACATCTTTGAAAGGTATAAAAATGTCCAATCACTACATTGTACACCTGAAACTAATATAACCAATCGTATACCAACTCTACTTAAATTAAAAAATAAATTTAAGAAAACAATCCTCTCACTCAGAATGGAATTGCGACACCATGCCAGTCTTTCCTGTTGGGCGAGTCTGGAGAACTGGGCAAGAAGAGCCCATGGCTGTGATTGTGAGGATGGGTCGGAAGTGCAAGTCTTTCCTGAAGCAGCGGGATTCGGAGGCATGCCTCAACTTGTGAGTCTCCAAGACAGCTGCTCATTTCCTCCCTGTCTTCGCCTCTTGTGAAATGGTCCTCATTTTCTATTCGTTAATTTGCACTTTTAATAATAACATATTATCCTTTTTCACATTGATCGTTTCTACCGTTCCTGGAAAACAGGATGCTAAAGTAGAAAAACGTTGGCAGCTTTATGTTCATAGAAGATGATAATACCTCACTAGGCATTAACAAGAATAGTAGCAAATACTTATGTAGCACTTACTGTATGCCAGACGCTGTTTTAAGTTCTTTCCATATATTACCTCATTTCATCGTATGAGGTTGATTCTGTTATTATTCTTAGTTTACTGACGAGTCCTAGAGAGGTTAAATAGCTTGCCCAGTGTCTCACAGCTATTACATGATGAGTTCAAGGTCAGGCTCGATGCCCTTCACTACCACACAATTCTGCTTCTCACATAGTATATTTCTGAATAAGAGCAACAGTCTCAGACAGCAATGAGAACCATAATTTAAACCTCAGGAGGCTTCCATCCTCCAACAGGTATCGCAGGCCCCAAATACAAACACAAAAATCTGAGAAAGGCTTTTTGGTCAACTACTCATTTCTGAACATCTACTGTCTTTTTTGTGTGAGAAAAATAATGGAGGAAATGAATGTGCATTCATGCAATAAAACACTAATTTTGAGAAATTTGGGGGAAACAAAGGTAATTCTGTTAAAGAAATGCCATTGGCTATTTTCAGAACAGCCTTATAGAGAATGAAAGCAACATAAGTTTCTTCTTTAAAAAGAGCTAATGTCCTTAATAACAGAATTCCACTTGCATTTGTAATTAAACTACGATTCTCTTCATCATGTTTAATTACAAATGCAAACAGCAACGACAGCAACAAAAACAATACAAATTCAAACCGTGAGAGATTTTTCTCAAAGAAGATAGGAAGATTGTTTTTCCCTTCCTGACTCCTAAACCCAGGAGAAAGGAAATAAGTAATCTTTCTATGAAACAAGGTACTACTTCTGAGGTACCAGAATATGGTTTTTATTTTTGTTTTGCTTTTCAATTTTTTTACTGTGGTATGCACCACACTTATATCAAAGAGTGTTTAAAACATATATAAACAACTAATTATAAGTGAACATTTGTGAAACCACTACCACTTGTGACTAAATTCTGGGCCAGGGAATATAGCTGAAAAGCTATCCACCACTTACACTACCGAAAGACTTGGCCCACAGAGAGTTCTGTAATCTCTGTCCCCTCAACTGTTCTCAGGATGATGACAAAGTCACTTTATTAGTCTGCTCGGGCGGCCATAACAAATGCCACAGACCAGATTGCTTAAATAACAGGAAGTAATTTTCTTTCAATGCTCCAGTTAGAAGTCCAAAATCAAGGTTTCGGCAGGTTTGGTGTCTCCTGAGGCCCCTCTCCTTGGCTTACTTGGCTTCTCGCTGTGTCCTCATGATATGTGTCCCTCATGTCTCTTTATGTGTCCAAATATCCTCTCCATATATGGACACTATTCAGACTGGATTAGGACCTACCCCAATAGTCCCATTTCAACAATCACCTCTTTACAGCCCCTATGTCCACATACAATCACATTTTGAGGTAATGCAAGTTCAGGTTTTAATATATGAATTTTGGGGCGACACAGTTCAGCTCATAATATTGACCTTAAAGACAAAAGATAGTGGATCCACACGATCCTGAGTCCCCGAATCACCCCCTGGAAAAGAGAAGCCTGGAGCGCCTGTCAACCAGGAACATCAGTATTGGACTTTACATGACCACCAAATGAACTTTTCATTCTGCTAACTCACTTTTATATTTTGGGATTGTCTATAGCAGTTAGCCTACACTGAACAATACTCAAATGAAAGAAAACTCAACCAACTCCTACTGAATTAAATCAGGAATTGATATCCAAGCTTCAGGTGAGGAGAAAAGAGTGTGAATAAAGAGGAATGATTCTAGAGTTGTATCCTCCCAAATTGCTTTGGTGAAATTCACCATACACATTAGGCTCTATAATGAATTATCATAATACTTTAACACTAAATCATATGAATAATTTGAACTAAATGTTCTTTAGGTGCAATGAATAGTTCTGGTTCTTGTGTGTGCCTGAAAGGATTACAGAATTAATACATCTGAATTAGTTAATTTGCAATGTTTGGTATATTGTCCAAGCCCCATATTCTGACAGCTTTACGATCTCTACTAAGTATGTTGAAGTGTTCCTGGAAGCATACGGCTTGCCAACATCCAGGATTTTTCTGTTCAGAGGCGATACATTAGGATTTTTAGGGAAGAACAAAAGGAACTAGAAAGGCAGTTTCCTGACAGCTTATATATCCTAGGTTGCTGAAAGAAATCTCTCCCTCAGTGAGCAGGAAAAAGATGTGGAGCAAGATTTGGGATACAGGCGAGTGTTTCTCCTGGGCAAGCTCCCTGAAGGGAAGGGCACCGAACGCATGTAGGAAATGAAGGATGCTCGTCAATAGAGCTTGGCATCCACAGATCCCACAGAAGCTTCCTCGCAGCTTCCTGGTGCTGGATTGAGACAGTGCTTGCTTCAGTTGACCCTGCTAATGTCCACATCTGGTCCCTTGTCCAGCCTCACTGAGCTCACCTCCCCCCTTCATGTCTTTTCCGTCTTGGGCAACTGCATCTAATTTTCAGTGGTGGGAGAACTGGCTGTGCTTGCCCATGGATTCCTCCAGATCTTTTTCATCTCTGGAACCTAAAAGCCAAGAGTCTGGTTCTTTTTCTCCGATTCTGCTATGACAATTCTCCCTTGAGGAACAGAGCGTGGTTTCCATCTGCCCAACAGCAGGAGTGGAGTAACCCACCAAAAACTCAGTTAATATATCAAAGTACCTTCCTGCCACGCTATCAAAATAAAGAGCTGGGAGAATGTCATCCTCATTTTATGTTTGGTTGGAGGAGAGAAACAATCAAAGAAAGCTACATGTTATCTCAGGAAACATTTACACTCAAAGGCAATCTGTCCTCCTGTGGGAGTCCCTGGCAAGGAATTCGATAGGACAACGTGGTCACTCTGTACTCGACAGAGAAGTCACCTGCTGTCAGGTGAAATGAAACACCCCTCAGAGACGACACGAGGTTGATGGGTTACCAGACACTGGCGTCCTCTTGCAGATAAAGCGTGGCCCTGTTTGGTGGCATTACAAAGGCACATGTCATGTGGGGGTGTTCCAGCCAGAGCTACAACCATGAGGAAGGAGCTTCCCATTCAATTACAAGGCAACACTGAACAAAGTTTAGAAATACTACATTTGCTGGTGAGGATGTGGAGAAAAGGGAACCCTTGTGCACTGTTGGTGGGATTGCAGATTGGGGCAGCCTCTATGGAAAACAGTATGGAGGTATCTCAAAAATCTGAAAATGGAGCTACCTTATGACCCAGCAATTCCACTCCTAGGTATCTGTCCAGAGAAATCCAAAACTCCAATTCAAAAATCTTTATGCACTCCTGTGTTTATTGCAGCACTATACACAATAGCTAAGACATGGAAACAACTGAAATGCCCATCGGTAGATGACTGGATTAAGAAACTGTGGTACATTTATACAATGGAGTATTACACAGCCATAAAGAAGAAAAAATCTTACCATTTGCAATAATATGGATGGACCTAGAGAACTTTATGTTAAGTGAAATAAGTCAGACAGAGAAAGACAAACACCATATGATCTCACTTATATGTGGAATCTAAAGAAAAGAATAAATGAATGAACTAATCAGAAATAGTCTCAGAGACACAGAGGAAAAACTGAGGGGTGCTAGATGGGGGACACGGGGATAAGGGAGAAGGTGAGGGGATTAGAAAGCACAGTCAGTAACCACAAGATGGCCACGGGGATACGAAAGTCAATTTGGGGAATGTAATCAATAATGTTGTAAGATTTTGTAGGGTATCTGATGGACACTTGTCTCATTAGGGAGATCACCTCAGGGATGATGTAGATGCCTTGATCACTGCACTGTACACCTGAAGCTGAAGCTGAACAATAATGAATGTCAACTGCAATTTTATATATGTATATTTATATACATATTAATATATATATATACAAATTTATATATATTTATATATATTATATATATAGTTACAAGAAGCGGAGTACAGCATTAGGACTAGAGACGGTAGAAATCTAATGGCTGTCTGCGATGTCAGAGGTATAGTGAATGGGGGGAGGGGGTGTCACTGTGTGAGGGATAGAAATGATAAATGTCTATTACATTGTTTTGTGCACCTGAAACTAATAAAAAACATGAAAAAAGAAAAAAAGGAAATACTACATTTGATACAGAATTAAGTAAACATCAACCTGTTCAGGATGTCTGTATTTCCCTCTGTTGCATAGCAGGTTGAATAAGATACAAGTCAATCTCGTGGTATATTTAAAACATTAAAAGCTTGAAATGATACACAAGTGTCAGTCAAGTTGGCCAAGCTTCAAGACCAGAATATTCTACACGGCTCTTCTCATTATAAGACATTTTGAATTTGAGAGTAACAGAAAGCCACAGGTGGCAATCAGTATTTTGGTCCCTGCTCAGACTATTATTTAAGGTGGGGTTGAATTCTCAATTTTTTTTACCCTTCTCTGGAGATGGGAGGCTCTGATAAAGACCAGAGAATCATCCTCGGATTCAGAAAGAGCCAGAGATTGGCATAAATATGCAAAAAGCAGCAGTAAGAGCTGGTCCCCCCACATGGGCTCTTCCAGGTAATCTGAGCAGCTGATGGTAAGTGCTGCCGAGATGGGTTTTGATGATTTGGCTGGTTGGGTAAGAGTGTGGTTTAGTTTGGTTTATGCCTGCACTCAATTTATAGAATAGGTGGCAAATCACAAGAAAATTAGTCAAGATCATGAATCTTTAATGTGACTTACAGAATTACCACACAGACACATTCTCTCTCTCTCAACCCCTGATATTTTATCAGTGTGGGAACTGGCGTCAGGAGAGTGAGTGACTTTCCAAGTTCTCTCAGCAAGTTAGTTGCACAACTTGGATGAGATCCTTGTTCTCCTGTCTCTGAGTCCAAGACTTTCCCCACTTCAGAAAATTGCCTCCTTGGTGGTCATGGGCTTTATCATAAAAACCACCTACCGGCCACAAGCCGAGCCGTCTTCTTTCACTACTACCACAACCACGGTTCCTGCACGATGGCACAATGAAAACTCACGTGAAGGATAACACCATGGCAGTGCAAGGTTCTAATTGACACAGGGAACTGTAGGCACAGCACACAGTAGGTGCTGAATAAGCAGTTTAGGAATGAATTATTGCATGGATATGTGAATCAAGTATGGTGTGTTATCAGGGCATTATACACAATCAGCAACCTCACGCACGTGGGCTTCTTAGGTCTAACATTCCCAAAGTATTTGGCTAAGGGTTTGCTGATAACCCTAAATTTATTAATGAGGCTTAGCATAGACCCCAAATTCGGGTCACTCTGGTGTTCAAATGCTTTAAGTGAAACGTCAAAATTCAGAACACATATGAGGAAAAGAGGGTTGGTTAATCTTTGTAATTAAAATACTCAATTATCTTAAAACATTCAAATTGTTTTAAATGTATTGACTGATTATGTCTGGGACTGCCACTAAGGGTAAATTTCTCCCATTTATTTCTACTTTTCTGAATTTTTGAATATTAAAAATGTAAGTGAAGAAGAGCAGACTGTTGAGAAGGAACTGGAAGGGGTCAGGTGTGGGAGTATCTGGGAGTGCCCAGCTCTAGGGCCTGGCCATCGGGACGTACACAGAAAAGCCCAGACCCCCATCCTCAGAGACCCTACGTTCTAGAGTGGGCATCAGACTGTTCACACATCAACAAATCTACATCAGTTGATGAAGAAGGATAAAGCAGGGTTGGGGTATCACGGATGATGGTGCAGTTTTTTAAAGGATGCTCAAAGGTCTTCTCTGCGAAGGTAATATTTGAACAGAGACTGAGGGCAGAAGCAGGTGACCAGCTAGGAGGTCGTTACAGTGATCCAGGGGAGGGGTAATGGTGGCTTTGACTGGACTAGAACAGAGAAAGGTCATAGTCTGTGCTCAGAAGGTACAGTTGACAAGACTTGCTGATGGAGTGACAGAATATGACATGTAATAGAAAGAGAGGTGTCTCAGATGCATTGACACTCCTGACTTTGGCCTGAGTGTACTTGGCTTCAGAAGCAAGCCAGCTAAAACCCAGGTATCTTGTAAAAAATGAGGGAAGCTGCCCTTTTCTAAGCACCTGTTACTTTCAACACATTGTCCCCATCCCTTCTTTTGTCTAGATGCACAATAGTCTGGTTATCTCCATGTTATAGCTGAACTAAAGGGAATCCTGGACTCAGTAAATGAGCCCGGGCCACACCACTGATGAAGGATAGAACTGAGACTAAAAAGAATGGTTTTCCAGTTCACCTGGGTAGTTCTTCTAAAGGCTAGTGACTTCTCAATAACAAGGGCCACATGTGTCCGCATTTACATTCTTCGCAGTGCCCAGCAAAGCACCTTGTACATGGCAGGCTCTCAACAATGTTCGTTGAATTAAATCCCTACAGGGAGGGGACACAGGCAGCTCCATCAGGAAGGCGAAGAACACAGGCTAGGGAATCAGACCCATCGAAGTCCTCTCTCTACCCCTGCATTTAGTCTTCTGACTTTGGGCAGGCTTCCAAAGCTTCAAACCTTCCATTTCACCCGCTCTCCTTTTTAATAAAAATAAAAAATAACAAAAAGGAGGGATAATCATACTTAGCCCTAAGAGCTGTTGGAAAGGATTAAATGAAATTATACTTACAAAGCACTTAATGCAGCAGCTGGCACACATCAAGCAATCAGAAAGGGTTATTATTAAAACAGGGACGTAGAGACAGTATTTAATCCTTCCTCACTCCCCAGCCGATACTGTAGTTCCTACCAAACCTATTATAAGACACTGTAGCTTAAAATAGACCAACTGGGGAGGTCTCTTGTGCTCAGCTGCACTCGGCCCCACCCTCCCAGGCCCCTCTGTTGGCTAAAGAGCACCGTCTGAGTCATCCCAGCTGCTGGCAGGGCAGTTTGAAGTCCCAAGGGACTGTGTCCCTGGCCAGATCCACAACACTCCACACCCAGCTTTCCTGTCTGCAGAGAGATAAAAGACACAGAGGAAGGCTGTGTGTTCTGGGTTTGTGGGCAATCAGCTGTGGACCGGCGTCTTATCTGAGTCTCTCTCCAGCCGTGGGTTGTGTGTGGATGGCAGAGAGACCCCCGTCTTATACAACACCAGTCTGCGGAGAAATGTAGGGGAGAAATGTGGGTCACTAGATTATTTTTGTGGGCAGCTAATGAAACAATTAAAGCTCTTTCCATAGCTGACAGAAGAAGCTGAAGTCTTTTTCAGTACTATTAACTGGTTTGCTTGTTCCCCTTCACTAGCTCATTAAAAAAAAAAAAAAAGAAAAGAAAAGAAAAGAAAGAAAGAAAAGAGAAAAAAGAAAAACACTTCCTGAAAATTAACTTGCTGAGTCACCCTATAAAGGTGACTGTGGCCCATTTTGAGAATCAACAGGTCTGTGCACTGGCTCACTATTCAGGTCCACAGTAGAGGCCCGATCTCACCACCCTACATGCCTCCTTTCCCTTTGATATCCCCCCACATACTTGGGGGGTTTGTTTGGGCACCCCCCTCTCTCCACACCCCCTTGGAAACGAAGCAAGTTCCCCCTCTGTTACTCTGACTCTTCCTGAGAGCATAATGGTATAGGGAGTGGGAAAGAGAGATCTCTCCCCTCAACCCGTGTAGCAGCAGAAATCACCAGTAGCCTAAAGGGAAGTTCTTAAAATGTACACCAGAAGTATTTTAAATGATAACAGAGGTGAGCCTCAACAAGCCCTCCCCATGGCACTGAGGGTTTTGATGGGTGTGCTCTATTGCTTATTTAAATGGTGCGGGAGGAGGGGAGACTCAGAATCTGAATATTAGCTCCAGAGGGAAAGGGGTAAGAAGTCAGCGGGTGCAGCAGTTCCCAGCCCCGCTGCTCACCATAATGTCCTGTGGAGCTTGGAAAGTACTGATGCCCACCTGGAAACCGCTGAATCAGAGGCTCAGGTCGGGAGGAGCACTTTCAGTCTCCACAGGGGATTTGCAGGTGCAGCTAAACGCAGGAACCACCACCAGTCCGGTCTAATGGCTGCTAAATATTACCGAGTCAGAGGCTCCTTTGAGAAATACAATAGACCCCCTCTGCACAAAAAATCAACCTCTTTATCCACAATTTCAGGGGAGACACCAACATCCTGAGATTCCCCTGTCAGGCCAGACTTTCCTTTAGGCAAATGATGAGTGAGACTGCGAACCTCAGCCCAGTAATAAGGATAGTGAGGTGACAAAACGCCAGCTGAATATTCTTCCTCCTCTCTTAGTGGTGAGCACTCGACAAACGATTTTCTGTGACCTAATCTAGCAAGGTACCACAACAAGTGAGACAGGTAATGACTGCCATTGATCTTTACTGAGCAGATCTCAGGCAAATCATGTGATAATACTAAACTTCCTCAGTCTGTTGAAACTGGCCTGACTAAAGTTTACTAATTATCCTAAACTAGACCTTTTTTTCTTAAAGGCAACTGTTAGAGAGAGAAGTTATGAATTGATTTATCTCCCCTCAAAAGATATGCTGAAGTCCTAACTTCTAGTACCTGTGAACATGACCTTATTTGGAAATGGGGTCTTTGCAGATGTAATCAAGTTAAGATGAGGTCATTAGGATGGGCCCTAATCCATTGTGACGGGTGTCATTATAAGAAGAGGAAAAGACCATGTGAAACCTCAATACACAGGGAGAATGTCATGTCACTATGGAAGCAATCATTGGAGTGATGCATCCAGAAGTCAAGGAACACCAAGGATTGCCAGCAACCACCAGAAATTGAGAAGAGGCAAGAAAGGCTACGGGATTCAGAGAAAGTATGGCCCCCTGACACGTTGATTTCAGATTTCTGGCCTCCAGAACTGTGAGAAAATATGTTTCTATTATTTTAAGTCACGCAATTTGTGGTACTTGGTAGTCCCAGGGAAGTAATACACCTTCTAATTGTCCCAGGATTTTGCTGGGACATGAGGCGGGCTGCTAGGGATCTGTGCACCAGCCTTCCTGGGGGCTTGGTGAAGAGACATCCAGAAAGAAAAAAATGTCAATCAACTTGACCTCTTCTCTCTATTTCAGATCTGTCTCCTTTTCTCCTACCCCAAACCACTGTCAACATCGAGGCCTCTGGCATCTTTCTACAATATATCCTCCATGGTTTCCCAGCTTTTAGACTTCTTTCTTTCAAGTCCATCTTTTATGTAGGCACAGTAACCAAGACAATATCTCTCCAGTTACCTCCCAGTTCTACTAGCACAATCATTCTCCAAAATAAAGTCCAAGTCCCGACCTGACAAACGAGGCCCTACTTATCTCTCAAGCCTGAAACTTTAAGATCCAGCAGCACCAAAATGTCTCATCAGCCGTGTTGTTTTTCTAATCAGACATTTGTTCATCCTGGTTCCTCTGAGAGAAGTAAGCTAGTTAACTTCTTATTCTTTAAGACTCACTGCGGTGGTGGGCAGCCTTTTAAAAGGAATTTCAATAATCCCCAATTCCTGGTATTTGTGTCCTCCATAATTCCCTCCCCTTGAGGGTGGGTTAGACCTAGTGACTTGTTTCTGAAAAATAGAATGTAGCAAAAGTGATAAAGCAAAAGTCACTCACATGATTAGGTTATAAAAGCATGTGACTTCCATCTTGTTCTCTCTCTTTTTCTCGTTCTTCTTGAGTACTTCCTGTGATGAAGCAAGCTGGAGAAGCCCATGTGGCAAGAAACTGAGGGTGGCCTCGCTAACCAACAGCCAGTTAGGAACGTAGGTCCTCAGTCCAACAACTGCCAAAGAACTTAGTCCTTCCAACTACACGAGAGAGCTTGGGAGTAAATCCTTCCCCATTCAAGCCTTCAGAGTGAGAGCACACACAGCCTTAGTCAACACCTGATTGCAGCCTCATGAGAGACCCTTCAGCAAAAGATTCAGCTAATCCATGTCTATCTAGTCTCCTGACCCACAGAAACTGTGAGATAATCAATGTGTATTTTTTTAAGCGGTTAAATTTTGCAGTAATTTGTTACATAGCTATAGGTAACTAATACACTCCTCTGAGACAATATCTATTCCATGAAGACTTCAATAGCTCCTAACACATACACACACACAAACACACACTGTGGGGACAGAGCCAAGAGTGCAGTTTCCAGTCTCCCGCCCTCACGTGGAAAGGTGCTGGCTCAGGTAGTAAATGGCCATCAACTGTGATTGGATGGCCGTCAGCTGTGGCTGGTTGGCCGTCAGCTGTAACCAGTGAGCCATTGGCCACTAATATACCTGCTGTGGCTACGCTAGCAGCAAATGGGGGCTAGCAAGAAGATGGTGGCTGAGCTGGCAAGAGCAGGTTGCAGCTAGCAAGTGGTGTTGGTTGGTTGGCAGAAAAATGGACGGCAGGTTGCAGATAGTGTGGTTCCTGCTTCCTGTGTCTCCAACCCAGCCGCTACCGAGAATATAGTGGTATGACTCCCCTACCTATGGCTCCGTGGGTGTTCCTTTTTGGCCTCACCATGTCCTGCGTTCTTATGTGGGGAGCGGGACCAGAGACCCCACATGACACTCCGCATGCCAACCTGCATGACACACACACTTTGTGAGACTCAGACCTCCCACAGCACTTTGTCCTCACCTCTTAGCAATGTACTTAAAAAATTAATTATAGGGGCAGCCGGATGGCTCAGTAGGTTAGAATGTGAGCTCTTAACAACAGGGTTGCCAGTTCGATTCCCACATGGGCCAGTGATCTGCGCCCTCCAAACCTAGATTGAAGACAAGTTGCCTCTGAGCTTCCAGAGGGATGGCTGGATGGCTCAGTTGGTTAGAGTGTGAGCTCTCAACAACAAGGTTGCCGGTTCAATTCCCACATGGGATGGTTGCACCCCCTGCAACCTTATTTCATCTTTGTATCTCTAGGGGCTAATGCAGTTCTTGGTAAAAATGGTCAAATTATTTTATAGATGAATGAATGCCATTTTGCTAAGTGATACTGGGAATTAAAAACTAAATTAGATCTATGTTTTATACCTGTAGGAGCTTCTAATCAAGTTGGAGAAGCAAACATAAAGTCAGTTAATATATGTGTGAGTGAAAGAAGTGTTGGATCATGATAAGAAAAATGTGCTATGAAACGAAAAACAGAATGTCTTTTCTGATCTGGGCAATCTGAAAACACTTCTCAAAGGAAATGGCTTTTGACATTGACCTTGAAGGATAAAAGAGCTTTGAGCAGCAAAGATGAGAAGAAAAGGAATCCAAAATGAATGAAAAGTATAAACAAATCCTAGAAAGTGAAAAAATGTAGCAGGGAGACAGTCAAGCCTGTACCCAGGGGAAGAAGCCAAATGGAGACAGAAAATTGGAAATCGATGAACTTCCAGGGGCATGTGAGGTCAGTAATCTTAGAGAACCAGATGAAAGCAGAACCTTGGGAAACTGACATTTAAAGAATAAGAGAAAAGAGGAACTTGCTAATAAGTTAAGAGGACCCAGGAGCCTGGTGTGGTATGCTAATCATTTTACATCAGTTTAAAGGAAGAGGTTATGCCAAGAGGCGGAGCATTATGCAACATAAAAAGAGGCCCGGGGATGTGGCAATCAGTCAGTGAGCTTTAAGGAAACAGTATCTATGAAAAATAATAGAAATGGAAGACAGATTACAAAATGGGAAAAGGTACAGTGCGTTTGGGGAAGACTGACCTTTGGAGAAATGGCCCAATGATAACTTGGCAGACCTGCCTATGAAGACTTCCGAGTCACTGGAGATTTTTGGTAGTGAAATACCTGATCAACAACGTCTTTCTTTATTTGAAATAAAAAATACTTGACCCTACTTGACTTTTTTCTTTTCTGCAGTGAACACCTTCAGAAGGTTTATGACTTCATTCTGGACCATTTACAGCTATTTCATCTGGTCATGCTCATCTGTCTCCTCTGTTAACCTGTAACAGCCACACAGCAGAGAGGATGTTTGCTTCATCTCTTCACTCAGAATGTATTTGATAATTTCAATAAAATCATGATAGCATTTGGCTTTTGTAAACTCTTTGTAATCCCCCCGAGTATGTTTTTCAGCAACCATGTGTTAGGGGTTTACTAACGGCCAGGCCCTGGCCTGAAAGCATTTCATCCACGACCTCCTTTAATCCCCTTACAAATGTGATTCCACAGGGTTTTACCTTCTCACAAATGAGGCAAAAGTGGAAAAAGAAGTGGGATATAGTTTATTTACATGAGGTTCCTCGGAGTTAAATCTGCTAAAGGTACATGTGCCAACACGTTATGACCATACAATTATTCTGGTTTGCCTAGAACTGAAGGCATTTCCAGGACGGGAGACGTTCAGTGTTAAACCCAGGGTAGTCCCAGGCAAACCAGGAGCGGGGAACATTCCATAGTCTTTAGTGATGCAATGGCAAAATGTTGCAACAAAGAAAGGGGCCAATACCTATATATCCCACCAGCAATATTTATTATAAGAGCTCCAGTGTGACTGTAACAGGGTTTTGGGTTGAAAAGTATAACAGTGTTTCTAAACATGTAGAAAAATACACTTTTTAATTTCACTCGCTTTTTCTTGATGAAGTGTGGTTTACAAGTAAGCCACATCTAGGCTGTATTACCAATACCTTTCGTATGTTAGCGCTGAAAGAGCCTAGATTTATCATCCAGGCTGGTACTTTCCCACAGCCACAAAGAGTCATTTGTGTAGTAATCGCCCGACTTCCTTATATTCTTCGTCAACTACATTTTAAAAATTACCTAAAAGTTTTGGTCTTGATTTGCTAAGTCTCAGAAATCTATTCTTTTTGATGCGACACCAGTAAAACGTTCAAAAGGAGGAAAGAAGTGTCTTTTCTTACTTTAATTTCACGTGCCGTGTTGTGTTGTATGGGTATCTTTTTTCAACAATGAGCAAAGGCGGCGTTTTGTTTTTCCCCTCTGCTTTCTGATGAACTGATAAATGTGTATGTTTCCTGAAGACAGGATCTGGGAATCTCTTACTAAAAATAACCTTGGTAAAACCACTCGCCCTTCCTCCAACACTTGTGCAAATGAATCACCAAGAATGCAGGCTGGTTCATTTAGATGTTCTCTATTGTTTGGTTAAAAAAAAAAAAAAAAAAAAAAAAAAAAAGGTGGTGGCAGCAATTACTTCTTCCTTCCCAACCTCTGCAGGGCTTTGCTGAAATAGGGCCGGATACAGAGGAACCGACAAAACACACAAATTGCTGTTTTAACAGTCTCTTTTGAATCCTTTTCTTTCCCATTACAAATAGCTCCTGCAGGTCTTTCTCAGTAGGTGCTGCTTGGGCGTTAGCTCGTAAAAAGCGAGCCGGCGGGGAGTGTATTTTTCAGAATTAATTCTGTACTCGCCCATCACAAAGTCCCTTCCGGGGACCAGATGCGCCATCATCACCTTCCCGACCGCTCGCTCTAGGAATAACGTGAGACCGTTTCCAGAGGCTGCATATTCATCGGGGGATGTTGGAAAGCAACTAGCTGTAATGCAATGCTGTGCGAGAGCCATTCGAACGGGAAAAGACGTAGGTGGTGTGACTGTTTCACTTATCAGTGTTTTTCACATATCCTCTGGTTTAATAATCAACCTTCCAGTCTCAGAAAACCCAAGGGTATAAAACTTGGCTGTATTTTATGAGTCTCTGGGCTGGAAAACAACCAGCTTTGCTCTGGAATAGGGGCCCTTCCCCAACCCTTCGAGGGGAGGCACTTGTTTTGTGGTGGCTAGAGAAGCCAACAGCAAGTTTAAATCCTGTGTCTTCCACACACGTGTCAGTTGATTTAGTGAAATTGCTGATTGTCTGAGGCTGTTTCCCCTACTATAAAGTGAGAAAGATAGTCATGTTTTCCAAATAGGACTATCGTGAGCGTTAGATGAACTAATAAAAGTATGCTTCTAAAGTGCCTGGCTCATCATGGGGGACCAGGAAATCGTTTTTTGTCTTGTGACAGTTTGGTTCACTCAGACTGGCCCTATGGAAACCCTGTGGGTGATGCAACCCAAGTTCCCCAAAGCCAAAAACAAAGAAGCCAGGAATTGACCTCAGTCTTCCAAATTAATGAATTTTCACAGTTTCATCTCAGGTGAGAGCCCCCGACCCCACCAGCCCTTCAGGACTTCCTGCTGACAGGGCCTTACCCAATTAATCAAGTCGAAAATAACTAGACAGGATCTTCTTGTATTGATTATATAAATCAAGACCCAAATTTTTATATGAATATGTATAAGGGGCTTCAGGTAATTCAGCAGTATTCATGAACTCTATTGTGTATGGGATGAAAATAAACATTTTACCATCACTAACAAGTTACAAATGAAAAACAGATGTCCTCAGCAAGGGAAAAATTGCCACTTCCTCTCCAGCTCCAACTCTGCCCTACTGCCTTCCTTCAAAAGGTTTCATTTTCGTCTAATAATCTTAATTGGGCAAAGCCTTCCATAGCTTTGTAAGGAAGCTGATATCGAACCATCCATCTTGAAGGAAATGTTAATTGATATTTACTGAGCACGACTGTGCGCCAGACACCACGCAGATTCTCGCCTCATTTTGATTCTCAAGGTGGTTTGAAATAAGTATATTTTACACCATTTTATTTAAAAATTGAGATCAAGCAATTTATCCGTTAGTCCTTCAAGAGTAACTGGCAAATTCGAAAGTCCAAAGTCAGTAACAGTTGTGATGAGAGGAACTTTGTAGTTTTGAAAATAGATGTGAAATTGGAAACGGGCAAATCTTACAAGCGCCATTAGAGATCATCAGTGAGACAGCACAGTGAAAAGAAAAGAAGCCTTTTATTAAAACGCAAGAAACGCCGATTCTGTCAGCCGTTCGAGGTCACGGACTTTCCATCCTATAACCGTGCCTCGCCCGATTTGTCCAGCACCATACAGGGAAGTCCCCCACTCGGCTAAATACTGTTGTGACTCACTCGAAACCTCAATTGGCTACAGTTTGGCTCTATGCCAAGGTTGACTGGTTCCTCCAATCATCCCTACAAGCTTATTCAGAGCTTGAAAATAATAGTCAATATTGTCCACAAACCTGTAACTTCAAACAGCTCACAGTTAAAGACTCTCTGCCGAATGGTTTGGTGGCCACTGACGTGTGGATGTGTTTTTATGTCTGCGAAACCCAGGCAAGCATGGTATTATTGGTAATAATGTTTGAAGACCAATCTTTAACATGTTTCTTTGGGGTTTATTATTTGAATGTTCCTGGACCATGTGTGACCAGATTGGTCTTTGAATAAAATATGTCAAAATAAAGAAAAAAGAAAAGAAATTCCAAGTACAATCTACTTTTAACCCAAACTCAAGCCCAGGCTCCATGCACTGTGCAGTTTCTAATCACTAGGAGGTGGTCTGGGACCCAGACTTACTAAGTAAAAAAAACCTAACTGTAACACTTAGCAATTCTTTTTTTTTTTTTTTTTTTTTGGTGTTTAAAGAGTAGCTGATTCGGGAAAAGATGTAGGTGGTGTGACTGTTTCATTGAGAGTTTCTTAAACTGAGTTCTGAAAGTCCTTAAAAGAGAAGCTAACATGAGTGCCCCGATTGTATTGACCAAGGTTTTGTCTTTGAGCCATGACTGATTACATGAGAATACTCAAGTGATCACACCGGAGGGTGTGGTCTTTCAGGTGACCCAATTTCCAGTTTTAGCTACCTGTATAGGA
Organism: Rhinolophus ferrumequinum; assembly: GCF_004115265.2. Lineage (NCBI taxonomy): Eukaryota > Metazoa > Chordata > Mammalia > Chiroptera > Rhinolophidae > Rhinolophus > Rhinolophus ferrumequinum. Next base: position 48,162,517 of record NC_046302.1, on the reverse strand, counting down.
GAAGCAGCCCAGATAGTGACACACCATCAGGGAGGCCAGAATGCAGGGGGAATTCTCATTTCCAAGAAAATACATCCAAGTCCCAGAAGTTCCCACCCAGTCTGGTCCAGGACGTAGAATCAATGTTTACAAGAAGAAAACTCAGAAAATAGTTTTTTTTGGGGGGTTGGGGGGGCGGGGGGGCTCTTTACGTCCAGTCCCCTACTTCTTGTTACAAACCCTTTAGTTCTCTCCTATCCTGTCTGAAATGAAGTCAGAAGCAGAGCTAGTAGGATGGGGAGTGTTGGGGCAGACCTCCTTCAGACCCCTTTGCCATCCCATTTTCTCCTTCAGGTCACTAGTGACCTTAAAGATGATCTGGTTCTCTTGATTTCAGAGGAATAACTGGCTCAGACAGGCTGCCTTGTTCAGGGTCACATAGCTTACTGATGGTTTTGCTTTGAATGTCCATCTTCAGGATTCCAAAGTGGGGTGCTCTTGGCACCTCATCACTACCAGTCAACATACTCTCTTCAAGGTTTCAGTTGTGTTCTTGGTGGATCATTCCATTTGACAAAGGTTTGAGTAGTTTGACAGGATATTCAGTTTATGCTGTTCCTGCCCAGGATGTGTGTGTGTGTGTGTGTGTCTGTGTGTAATAATTGCAAAGGGTTAAAAAACCCAAAATCACAGTGCACGGGATCATTAGATTGAAGAACAACTTACTCAGATAGATAGATAATAAAAGATAGATTTTTCAAATGTACAAGACTATTGAGGTTTTCTTTTAAACATAAATGCAAGTCAGAGTATTTTTTTAAATTCCTAGATGCTTTTTGTCAGCCATCAGATACAATTACAATTATGTGGACATCTTGGGAATTATTTGACATCAAAATATAGTTTTCAAAGTTACATAGTTCTCATACCTGAAACCTGTAAATAGTGCCTAAGTCTTTGTGTTACTCTTTTATATTTATTTAAAAAAAATCAAGGGTACTTTTAGCAAAACTCATTAGCACCAATGGTTTAATTCACAGTATGCAGAGCTTTAGGGACAGGAGTTCCTCTTTCAGTGATCCTCCAATCGAATCACGCAGGTTGATCCCACCTTTCAGGAAACCAATCTCCCCTGTACTCCTGCAATGCAAAGTCCTTCCTCTGGGGGAGCCGGTGGCATTGGTGCTACTGGTTTGTATGGCTGTCTCCACGGCCCTTCATCCCAGCTCTCCAGCTGCCATTTCTCCTTGTCACCTTCCTCCTGTAAGTCTTCCTCCCTCCCTCCCCATTTAAGGCGGCAATTTACTTTCAGAGTCCAGAGTGCTGACCATGACACAATGGAAGAAGGTAATTTACTTTCCATGATTTCAGCAGACTTTCTGAGGGCAGGGGTGGAAGATGTGGTTCCTAGATCAAAGTTGCAAAGCTCCTGGGGGATATGGTTTCAGTTCTCACTGGAACAGGAAGGCCACCGAGTTACACCTACTTCTGCACATGACTAGCTTCTCATGAAGCAATGCTTGCTGCTCAGGGTGGGGGCAGTAGGGAAAAGCTTTGAGGTTACTAAAGCGAAACTGCCCAGAAGTTCCTCTTGTCTGGCACACTCATGAACATCCAAGACTCACCATACCTCTAAGTAGATCATGAATCTCAGTAGGCTGTTAAATTAATCACTCTGCCCGCGTTAATGCAAGGCACTCAGCAGCACTCAAGATCCACACCTGGCATTAATTTCCTACTTTCCACCATTTCCTCTCCCAATTAAAATATAAGTCCCCGGACAGCAGAGATCATGTTAAATGTCCCCGTATACTCTTACCACAGAACTGCAACGGAGGTGATGGTTTGTTCAAAAAGTGCCTGCTGATGAAAATCAGTTAAGATAGAATATTTTGGTTTCATAATGAACACTCAGTAGCTTACATGATGAAAAACTAAACACAAAAGACAATGGTGATAATTTTTAATGGTTTACAGCTACAGTATACAGTTTGAAAAGGATATATACATGTATAAATATAATTATAGACCATAAATATCCATATGGCAAAGGATATGCCTCTAGGCACACACATACAAAAATCTTTCCAACTAAATAAACTCACGCCTTAAGTAATACTGAAGAAAAATAGATGCTGAGGTAATTTTTTTATCTAAAGTGACTATAGTCTATATTAAAACATTCTTACTATAAGAGTTCAAGTAGTTATAAAACCTTTGTCTCATAACCCACAACTGTAACTTTAATATACATTTTTAAACTAAACCAAAAATATTTTAATTATAAATAGGTAAAATAAATAAGATTATTCTTGCTGAAATTGAACTATCACTTTTTTTAATATGTATTTGGGGACTTTGTTGATAGCCTGGCCTTTTAATTTAAAAAAAAAAATGCATGAAACCTTTCTCAGAAGCTACATATCACTCTGCAAAATGTATGTTTATATATATAAATGGGATTTTCATTCTGGATGAGCAATCTGTTCCTTTTTTTTTTTTTAAGTACATCCCAATTATGAAAACATGCTTAATTTCTCTTAAAAGATCACTATTTCTAGGATACACGCTGACTAGTATGAGAAAGGGAACTTTCGATTTTAGAAACTTGAGAAACACATTCATTTTTTTATGGTTACTTTAGAATATTTGTTTTACTAAGTTTTAATTGCAGCAGTATGAAGTTGAATTCACTTTTTAAAAATTATTCCTGGTTATGCAAATTCCCCACGCTCTTTATATTTTAATATTCAACCGCAAGAATTTTACTGGCACCAAGAAACACTCTATCAAATAAATTCTATCTATAACTTCTATCAAATTTTTCAAATTACATACTTTTCAGTTAAGACCCACAGGGACACATTTACTTAAAGTTCACCTGAACAGAAGTAATACATAGTAAAGTCAAAAGAAACAAATTATCAAATTATTTTATATTTTGTAGTGACCTATGAAATCAACATTCATTATGACATTCAGTGTTCTTAGAATGCAATTTTTACTTTTAACAAGATAATATATATATAAACCAGATATGACACATTGTTCTGGAGTTGTCATCCCAAAGTAGAAATAAACACTGAACATACTCTATTTCTTGGTCCCTGCCCACATTCTCATCAGTTCGTCAATTCCTCTTACACTACGCTAGGCAGCAACCTTCAGCAAAAATACTAGAACAATTCTCTAAGCAAAAACAAAACATATAAATAATTCATTCTGCATTTTCAAAGCTCTTCAATTTTGGCTTTAAAATAAACAAAGTGGTTTTATAATGTTCTCGCATCCCAAAGAATGACTGCTGGGAAACCTCTAGTAGAAATTCACTGTGATGTATTCCATCTTCATTTCCAAGGGCAAGTGAGAGCACCTTCACATTCTTCTCCACTATAAGGCAGTCTCTCCGCTAATTGCTGAAATATGCACCTACTGGGGAATCTCATTTTAAAGGAGGCTCCTCGTTAGAAGGCTTCAGAAGCAGTCAGGTTCCTGAGCGGAAGAGTTTGGATATTAGATTCAGAAGTTTCTGCCGGAAACTCAGTTTGTCTCCAATTCTCCTGAATTGAATGGCACACTCAACTTCGAGCTCTGAAAAGGAAAACAAAACATGAGCATTGCACTGACAACATTCCAAACTGTAACCAGCAAGCGTGACAAGTTGAGTATTTATCCTGTGAAGCATTTCTCTTAAAAAGTTAGCTTTACTACACCTGTTTTCTTAATGTGAGATGGAAAACACACACACGTGACATATACTAAGGCACTGTGACTCATAAACCAAAGAAAAACAAGTTAAGGTAAAAATAGACATTTACTTTGAAGTATTTTTTAAAACAAGAATCCTGGATGAGGCAATTGTTATGTTATCTTGAAACACAAAGTTTTAATATGTCAAATACCACAGAGTTAGTGAGACTTTGCTAACCTCAGGCAAAGGATGTCATCCTTTTTTCACTCACTTAACGTTGGTTGGGGAACGGAATATGTCAAACACAGCAGAACAGATGTCAATTACCACAGAGTCCGTGTCAGTGAGACTTTGGCAGCCTCAGGTGATGTCATCCTTTTTTATCTCATTTAAGGTTGGTTGGGGAACTGAAGTCAAATTCTAAAATCTTCAGTGTTGTTTTCCAATAGGACTTATTTTTTAAATGGCCATAACACATAGCTCAAATTATGCCCTCATTTATAGGCAAATCTAAAGGTATTCTTTTCCTCACTTAAAAAACCTCTAAAAATTTCTCATAAAAGACTTATAAAACCATATTCTAAAATTAACCCCACATTCTCTAAAATAATTTAGAAGTTTAAATTTTACTCTAAACCAAATTCTTCCTCCAAACCCAACCTCTATCAATCCACTGCCTTCACGGAGACAACTGAAGCAGAAAATAAGTAATATTTACTTCACACATTTACTACTTTTTTAGGATGGAGATACTGTAATCAACTGGATATTAATTTAAGAAAAATATTGCTTATCATCTAATTTCCAAGTAAATTTTTTAAGCAAGTGAAATTAACACCAAATCTATACTGACCATAATTTCAATTTTGTGGATATTTCAATGAGCGACTCAGGGTCTTTTGGTCCACTTCAAGATCATGACCACGAACATTAAAAGTTATTATGATGGGCCAGCCCGGTGGCTCAGGTGGTGGGAGCGCCGCGCTCCTAATGCCTAGATCGCCAGTTGGATTCCCACATGGGCCAGTGAGCTGCGCCCTCTACAGCTAATATTGTGAATAACGGCTCTCCCTAGAGCTGGGCTGCTTTTGTGCCCCCGGTGGCCAGCATGAGCAGCATGAAAGGCTGGCAGCCAGCAAGAGCCCCCTTGAGCTGCCAACCTACGGGGACTGACTGCCTCAGCCTGGGGGAGCACGAGGCTCATGATACCAGCATGGGCCAGGGAACTGTGTCCTATACAACCAGACTGAGAAACAACCGCTTGAAGGCGGGTGGGGGAGGCGGAAGGGGAAAAAAAAGTCATTATGACTACAAATTGAAATCTGGTTTTATTTTGTAAACACACCCTGCAAAGACCCTATTTAGGCTCAAAATGAAAAGCTGTAAATTTATAATAAAGTGTATTTTAAAATTCTCTCGTTACAAGAGCAGGGTGAAATTTTCATAATCTCTAACAAGAGACCTAATGAATATCATAAGGTGCCATTCTTTATAGGATACAAGTCAAACATTTTGAGAGGTATTTACAGTCATGTTCTTTGCAGTAAGTGGGATATATTAACCTACCATCCTTAAAAAAAATTTACGCTGCATACAATTTTGGAAGCCCTGAATTATAAGAGGAAAAATTACCCCTCGCACTCACCCCCCCCAAAAAAGGCAGAAAATAGCCCCTATTTGTTTCCTTAATCTTTTTGTTAGTTACACATGTATAAATGTACTTTAAAAATTGTAACTATGTGTGGTCACGGATGTTAACTTACTGTGGTAATTATTTCACAATACACACACATATCAAATCATTATGTTGTACCCCTAAAATTAATACAATGCTATATGTCACTTGTATCTCAACTTTTACATATAGTACTATCTAATTAAGTTTAAGAGGGACCTTTCTACTCTTCCTTGTTCTTGGGAACTAAGTAAATTGGCTGGGTAAAGGTTACGCACAAGTTTAGACCTTTCCAAAACATGGTCAGGACTATTGGACATCACAAAAGATTTTAGAAAAATTTTTCCCTCCCAAGCAAGAGCCAGAGAGAGCAGTCTGGTGCCAACTTAGCCATGGCCAAATTGCCAATGCACCACTTCCTTTGCAAGTCCCAAGAGCTCTATAAAATGAAACTAAGTTAAAAAGGGGGCCTATTACTAGCTGATGTAATAGCAGTATGGCCCACACGGATTTTTGAGGCCAAAGCTTTGCTGCCTTTTTTCCTACTGCCCCTTAACAGATGACTGCCTTGTTTGATAAGATTTATAAAAAGGGCGCGGGGGGTGGAGGGGTGGGGGTGGGGTAGGAGCTGACCTTAAGTTATTTGATGGTGCTACGGTGGGGGCAGGGGAGGAATGGAAGGATCTTAAAAACTGGGGACCAACTCCTGCTCTTTATCCCTACTCCGCAACTAATATCGATTGTTTCAAATGTTATACAATGTACTCTTAACAAAGAAGCAAGACTTTCTGGGCCCCCGAACGCAATGGTCTCTTTGCGGCCTCCACCACTCTTCAGCCGGTTGTGGAAGAGCTGTTATCAAGCGTCCTCACTGCTTTTGTTTGGGGGTGAAGCGAGTGCTAAGGCTCGGAGCAGGGCCTTCGACGGCCCACGACGCCCCAGGACTCGGAAGGGTGAGGCCCTGCCTTAGGAAGTGCTGGGAGGCCAGGCGGCTCCCGGAGCTTCTCCCTTCCCCACCTGCTGGGATAATGACTTTTCCTCGTAGCCGACGCTCGCACTTGCACTTTCCCCCCACCGGTGGCCCTGCGGCAGGGCAAGTAGGGACACAAGGCGCGCGTAGAGGAGATTTTTTGCATCCGCTAAAATGCAGCTGCATCCCAATCCCAGACCGGGCTCCCTCCCTCGCCGTCTCCACAGTCCTAGGTAAAACCCCTGAAGAACTTCCAGGAGGCGCCCTTACAACACGTGCAAGGACGCAGACCCCGCCGGACCTTGAGGCCCAGAGCAGACTGACTGACCCCACCCAAACTGAGATCTCGACCCCGGCCCCGGCCCCCACCCCGGCCAGGATCGCCGCGGACCCCATCTGGTCCCTACCTGCCGGGGCCCGCGTGGGGCTCGGCTGCGCGTTCTTACGCGCCTTCTTTCCAGGCATCTCCGCGAGCAGCCGGCGGGAAGTCTGTTGCAGACCTCCGGGGAACTCAGTCCCCCAACCTTGGGTTGCACCCTGGGGTCTACAGGACGCGAGCTGCGCGCCAGGCGGGCGGGCTGGACCTGATGGGAGCCGGCTGGAGACGGCACTCAGTGGGTAGCCGAGAACCTCGGGTTCTGGGGAGAAGCAAGAGCCCACGCTCACGTTTTACAGGGACTTCCCGATGACGTAGCGAAACTAGACGCCAGGCCCGCCCCTTTCCCCGCCCCAGCGAGCGGCAGTGGCCCGGGGTGCGCGCGCCTGGCCTAGGGGGGTGTGGGAACCCCGCGCCACCTCGCGCGACCTCGCGAACACGTTCCCGACCCGCGGCGGCGCCGACCCCCGGCGGGAGGTGCAGGGCGCTCGGCGGGCGAGACCTTGCCCAGTCCCGAAATCACTTCTGTCACAGACGGGGTGAGGGAGGAGGGGGTGGGGCCGAGGGACCTGAGGTGGAGTCCGCTGCAGTGGTGGCGGGGTCCAGGAGTCCGGCGTGGAGGAAGGTGTTCCTAGCAGGCAAGCCGGGGCTGGAGAGGCCGGGAACTTCGTCCTTATCATAAATGGGCAATTATAGACTTCTGTAAACAAAGCCCCCAAAAAGTTTGGAAAGGCAAGTTTTTTACACTCGGAGAACGTGGGGAGTTTCAGGAAAGTGCAATGAAGAGAAGTTTAATAACAGAAGGCATGATGCCAGAGGCCATGGGAGTAAATAAAGTACCAGATTGACACTTGGGAAGTTAGCTACAAATTGAAACACTGTTTTGATTTGGAAGGAAGGGTGTGTGTGTGTGTGTGTGTGTGTGTGTGTGTATTTGTAGACAGGGGGCTTCCTCTCTGGAGAGGTCGATGTTGCTCATTCCGGATGCTAAGTAACCTAAAAAAAAAAGTGCTTTATCCTACAGAAAACTTTCAAATGCTTTTGTGGAGGGAGGAATGAGCTACCTGGGAATACGAAGTTAATTTGCACAATGTGTGGCTGGCCCTTGACTAATTCCATTATTATGAAAAGAAGTAATTCGGGTTGGTTAACAGGTATTGAGGGCCGCTGCACGCTCAGGCTTTTAAGCGGGCATTTTCTCCTGTCCTCAAAACAACGCCAAGAAACGGGCGTTTTTACCATAGCGGTGTTGCGCAATTTACAGGTGCAAAACTGAGGTTTACCGAGGTGAAGTGAATTATTCAAGCTCACGGAGGCAGAGAGCAGTGCCAGGATCTGAACCCAGGCAGGCCCACAGGGAGCCAGAGCTGTTGTCCACTGCAGCCTTCCGGCGATCAGTTTCTGAGAAAATGTATGCTGCTTGTTAGCCCCGCTATTTCATGCAGAGGTTGCAAATTGGCTGCTTAGAGTTGCGTGGCTTCCTAGTAGAAATGTTTGGCTCACAGGATTGGTCTGCAAAATGTCTTGTGAACATTTGCATTGGTTACCAACATTTAAAATTGAGAGACTGAATTAAAACCCTGGATTTCTGGCGTCCTTTGGAAACTCAGACAAACCTGCGATCCGTTTTCCAAACGTGCTTCTTCCCTTAGGGAGCTGGAGCCCCTGTCAGCCACACTCCCTGCTGTTTGTTTTCTCATTTACATTATCTGGCCCCAGTAGGCAGTTGAGCTTGTTTATTTACCTGAAATCATTCAATCAACACAAATCTTCGACTATTTATTTTGGCTTGGTCCAGCAGAAGCATAGACAACACTGGAAGCCTGGAACAAAACTGCGATTTGAGTTTAAACAACTTCGTTTTGAGTGTGGTAAACACTTTGGGATTAAGAGAATTCGGGAGTTTTCTACCAGTGGCAAAGAAAGCCCTGCGGAGCTGCTGGAGAGCCCAAAACCACTGCGGCTCTCCTCGAGGCTTATTCTGATAAACCTCACTCTTAAGGAACATCATTAACTTTCTGATAGGATAAATTAGTAAACTTCTGAGACAATCATGGACGCTGAAAGGCAATGACAACATTCAACAAAAGAAAAACAAATTATGTCATTGTTTACCTACAAAGGGCGTGTTGATCCGGTCCTGTCATCTTAGCATTATAAAAGCTTGTTGGTCACGTGGTCCACACAAACCTAGGCAAGCTGTGTCTTTTAGAGAATTGCAAATTCGAAAGAAAAGGAAGGAGCAAGTGGGGGGAGGTGGGCTTCAGAGAGGGGTCAAAATCAGCCATTTATGGAGGACTTTTTAAGATGAGTTTGAGACGCCTCACAGTCTTTTTCAGACCCAACATTCTATTAAGGGAAATCGAAGCTGAATGTGAAAAACCTTTCTTAACTATCCACAGAGGGTGCCCAAAAAATGGATACACATTTTAAGAAAGGAAAACTGTACTAAAATTGTAATACTCAATATATACCGATAACCAAAGATGAATACATGTCACATTTGACTTCTGCAATTACAAGAGGTGCTCAAAGTGGTTACCATCAGTGTCCCAACACTTCTGATTATGGCGAACTACTGCTTGAGCAACGCTGACCAAAGTGTCCACTTGTACACATTTTTTGGCACCCCCAGTATGTCTCTGGAAAAGTGATGTATCATTTAATGAGAACTTGCACGAAATATAAATATGGAGATATTTTGACCACTGGTACTGATAAAATAAAATTTTCTCATGAAGCATTAAAATCCCCTATTATGTTTTTGTTGTTGTTGTTGTTGTTTTTAGGACTGGTGAGAGCAACAATTTTTTTAAACTACTACTACTACCAGATATAAGTTTTCATGGACCAAGTTCAACAATGACAATGCAAATCTGGTCATGCTTGTGTTGTCACTTCCCATGTTAAAAAAAAAAATACTGGAAAACAAAACAGCAAACATGATTAATAATAGAATAGTCATTCATATAGCTCATGTGGAAAATAGGATTTAACAGGAAGACAAGAAGATATGAGCGATGAATAAGGGGGAAATTTAAAGGAAGCCAGTGAAGATATATATGTATAGGCTGTAAACCTAAGTCTGTTTATTCCTGTAAAAGGGGACTTGTTTGTTTTTTCCTGTAGAGCATGTTTGTTAACACGAAGTCACCCTGATGCATTAATTGGTTAAATCTTTCTTTAAGACAGACACTGGGTTAGGCTCCGGGGAGAAAGTGCTTTCTAGCCCCCATGGAACCTGTGTTGAAAAGAGCAATACCTTACAAAAGCATGGTGCGAAAGACTGCCTTGTTAAAGTTCACTTCTGATTCTGGAGATCTAGCTGGTCTTAACATACTGCTTCTTAAACATACTGGTGATGCTGAAGCTTCTGGTCTATGGACAAGGCTAGAGGCTGATACAGGTAACCACACAGGCAGGTACAACAAGATGTGCCTAGAGCTGGGCCAGAGAAATGATGGCAGACCATGGGAGGTCAATTAAGCAAGAAAGGGCGTCTACATAGACACCTGAGGCATAAATAGGAGTTGGCCAAGCAATGAGGCTGAAGGGAAGAAGTGTGTTCCCTGCGGAGAGTGAAGAGCAGTGGGAAATGGTGAGAAGTAAATGGGGAGAGAAGCTGCCTGAGGAATTTGGGTATTATTGTGGAAGCAGTGAGGGCGGGGGGAACCACTGAAGGTTTTAAGGAGGTGGGCGATATGATCAGATTCTGGAGAGCTCACTCTGGCTGCAGTGTGACTAGATTAGTTGAGCTGAGACTGGAGACAGTGTGACTAGTGAAGATCCTGCTGGAATTCTCATACCTGATGGTAGTGTCAGCAAACTCACTGTTTTAACCGGTCTTATTAAAATTCCCATATTTCCTGACTGGGAGAGGACCCCCTTCTATTAGAGCAAGACTTGATATTTTTCAGCATAAATATAATTGACATCTTCACCTATATTAGTTTTCTGGAGCTGCCATCACAAAGCACCACAAACTGGGTGTTTTAAAACAATGGAAAGTTATTCTTGCACCGTTCTGGAGGCTGGGAGGCTGAAATCAAGGTGTCAGCCTTGAGGTGTCAGCCTCAAGGTGTCATGCTCTCTCTGAGGGCTCCAGGGGAAGAATCCTCCTTTGCCAATTCCAATTTGTGGCAGTTCCTGCAACACTTGACTTCCAGATGTATCCCTCCAATGTCTGTCCTGGTCTTTACATGACCTTCCCCTCTTTGTGTCTGTGTTCAAATTTACCTCTTCTTATAAGGACATCAGTCATTGCATTAGGGCCCCCACCAATCCCATAGGACCTCATTTTGACTTGATTACATCTGCAAAGACCCTACTTCCAAATAAGGTCACATTCATAGGTTGGCAGGTGGGGGATAGTGGGGAATTAGGACTTCAACATATTTTTGGGGGGACTCATCTCAATCTATAACGTCTCCCTTTACCAATTGCCTTTTTTAAAAAGTTCTATGTACTCGTATAAACCTTTCCTCCTATTTGTAATTTGTACTTTTTTTTTCTTTTTTTTTTAAGGAGCGGGCAGCTCACAGTGGCCCATGCGGGGATCGAAACAACAACCTTGGTGTTATTAGCACCATGCTCTAACCAACTGAAATAACTGGCTATCCCTGTAATTTGCACATTTTAGAAACCAAAATTCCCTTAGTAAACTTGACAATGGATTTAAGCAGCCTGAAATAAAGCTCAAAAGCAGTATAGATAATGTAAGAAATAAGATGACTCCTGAGGGAACAGGTTTAGAAGATATGTATACCCTGCACATTCGAAGTCGGAGGTTGTGGTGGGACCCCGTCGTCACCCCACCCAGGCTTGCCACTCACAAGGTCAAACAAGTTTTCCATAAATGCTTTTATGAAGCTGGAAAGTAAATTTAATTCCTTTAGTGCAATATATAAGCAGGTTATAAAATGTGAAAAACAGAGGAGAAATTTTTTTTTCATTTCCCAAAGTTTCTATTCTTCATTTTATTCTCCCTTGTTTACTAATTATTTTCTGTTTGTCTGTTTCTTTTTTCTGGATTATCACTGATAATGATCATCAAGCAGGTTTGTGCTTTTTAACTGAAAAGATTCCAGAAGAGAAATGAGCAGTCATATGTTCAACAGCACCAGCTGAAGGATGGAAAGAGGTCGGGACTGCCTGAAGGTTGAAATGAACTGCATTTAATGTAGTTTCAACAAGTAAATAAATCCAACTAGCATAGAGGATTTAATAGAAGAAACTATTCATAAATACTATGTTCATTAGAACATTATTCATTATGATAAAATCATTTTAGGTAGTTACTATCGATTGACTACTAGGAAGGTAATTCAGTCCTGTGTGAGAGTAGAAAGTAGTGATTGTCCCAGTGTAATCTGTGTATATACAACCTCAGAATCAATTGATGAACTTATTTAAAATGCACACCTGATCTCAGACTAATAAATCACAATCTTTGGGGCCCTAGCCCGGAAATATTCATTTTAACAAGCTTCTAAGATGATGTTGGTACACGAATGGAGATAAGGAAAAAGCACTTCAGAAATGATATCTGACCTCATGTAGCTTTTAGTCTAGTTCAAGAAATAACAATGTTATGAATTAGCAGCAAATAAATGAAAATGGATTATAATTTATCGTGACGTTGTAACACATGGAAATATTTTTACATAGCAGTTCAGTGAACATAATTTGTATTTTGTATACTTTTCTGGTTGAGTGTTATATTTCACCATTTCAACAATCTATGCAGGGGAAGAAAAAAAAGGGGGCCTTGTTAATTATTCTCGAAAATAAAAGAAGCCACAACCCCTAGGAAAAATAGGCTCAGGACAAAAGGATAAAAACACACAATCGACCCATGGCATTTGCCCTGTGGAAGGAGAAAGAGGCAGAATTGAAATGTGTAGTTGTCATGCGCCCCGGGAGGCAGAAGGGGCAGAACAAAAACAGTCGGTGAGAAGAGGGGAACAGGGAATTAGGAGATGTTTTGAGTGTCTGGAAGCTTTGAGTGTTATTACCAGCAAACAGAATTGCTATCCAGCTGTGTGGATAATTGACAGTTGCTGCCTTCAGGGTTGGGAAGGGGGGATACAATTTCACTTCTGCATATAGATAGACTTAGAAATGGATGAAGGCTGAGTTCTAGATTACCATCATTCGTGCCTAATCGAATCCACAATCCCTCCCACACCGTGGATTGAGTGTCACTAATACAGAGGAACTGTGAACCCTGGGAGGGCAGCAGAACACCAACGCGTGTGATACCAACCTCCCCCGGCTTCTTCCTCAAACTCACTGAGCTCCTTCCTGCTTCGGGGACATGGCCCTTGACTCTGCCTAGAATGCTCTTTCTCCTGGTTTCTCCATGTCTACATACTTTTGGCCTCTCGGGTCCCAGAACAAATGCTATTTTCTTAGACAGGCCCTCCCAGATTATCTCATCTAAAATGGCGCTTCCCCACCCACCAAAGGACTATCTACCATGAAATCTATTTTATTTAGTTGCCTGACTTGTTTATTGTCAGGAACTTCCCCTTTTGAAAGCAAAATCCACATGAGCTCAGACCTTACATGACTGTTCTCCACTACTCCCAGTGCCCAGACCCATAGTGCTAAGCTCACGGCAGACACTTGACAAATGCAGTATTTGTTGAGTGAATGCATGGCTTTTGTGGGGTATGTTGAGAAGGACCTTCTCCTCTAAAAAATTTTGTGGACTAAGTTTCCAGTTCTCCACACACAGATGATAAAACCCAAGCTAAAAAAGGTTAAATCATTTGCCTAAATTCACAGAGCTAATAGAGTAATTAAAGTTCTTGGTTGACAGAACAGTTGACAATAATCAGAAGAGATCGCAGACAATGGACATTTAAAATAAGCCTCTCCTTTTTGTTGTTCTATAAAAGTGTTTCTCTTTACCAATAAACCTCTAGAATTAAAAGATTAGAAACTCAGGGATGGCCGAGTAACTCAATTGGTTAGAGCATGGTGCTGATAACACCAAGATTGCCTGTTCGATCCCAGCATGGGCCACTGTGGGCTGTGCCCTCCTTAAAAAAGAAAAAATAATAATAATAATCAACACCATTAAGAATTAACATTCTCCAAAGCATTCTGGTTTTCCTTGTTCATCTCTTGGCCCTCCTCCTGAAACAGGCCATTCCAAAGTCACCGACTTCTTACTCTCCCCCTACAAAATCTCACGCATCCTCACAGCCCCGTCTCATAGATTTTGTCCCATACCACCCACATTTCAAACGTGGAATTTCCCCACGTCCACCTGCATGTTCTCAAACTTCAAATTTGTATGGTTCAAAAGTGAACACTGAGACCTCTTGGAGTCTCCACTCATCCTGCAGATTTGGGGTCTCCACACACAACACCATCCTCTGCCCTCCATCCCCGCCCCCTCCAGAGGCTAAAGCCGAAGACCCAAGACCCACCCCCCTAGGCACCTTCAAGGCCATCAGTGGGAAGTCGTTCTGCTCTCCCCTTGACTCTCTGCATTCCAGCCATTACCTCCTCTTACCTGGGCCAATGTACGGGTCCTTCTCCCTGGCCTCCCTCCACCACACCTGCCCCTCTTCTCTCTATTCTTCACACTGCAGCCAGTGTGACTTTCTTCAATGCTAATTTCCTCATGTTCCTTCTTAAAGCTCTCTATCCATTGTCCACACTGCTTCCAGAGTGATCATATTTTCCTTTTTCAGCTTAAAGACTTTTGGGTGCCTCCAGGCACCCCAGAGTCAAATCGAATTCGCAAAAGACACGTGCCAGAGCTGAAGGAAAAAAAAAATGAGTGAGAGTTTGTTCTTACAGCCAAATAGGACAGGGGAGGAAGCAGTGCCCAGGTTTTTGGCATTCCTAGCAGGAAAAACAAAGAGTGAGAAAAAAGATCCATTAGAAATCAAAACGATTTCAGGTTAGATACCACCTCAGATTAGATACCAATAATAAAAATTAGTATTTTTAAATAGCCTTCTTATGGCCCAACATTAACCACTAAGAAAGTGTAATGCCTTTTTTTTCAATACCACCCAGTTATGACAGAAAAAAAATTATAAATGTGCTCCGGGAGGCATCTGGAAAATCTGAATGAAGAGTCCTGGCGGTGTCATGAGGGACAGAATGGAAGAGTAATTCCCAGATGAGAAGACTCTGCCTAATTATTCTACTCATGCAATACATTTCCAGTTAGAACCTCTTGGAGATCTTTTTAGGAATGCAATAAATTGAGGAGAACTAGCCCTTCCATTTATTAAAAATTTTATTAAAATTAAAAGCAAATGTAAAGACAAAATTATGAAAACACATAGTTGAGCAGAACAGAGAATTAAAGATGTTCTATAGTAAGAACAAACTTCCCCTCAGTTTTTTCCTTTGGCTCTGGCAGCTGGCTTTTGCATATGTGATTTGACCCTAGGGTTACCTGGACACGCCCAAAACACGCGAGAAAGAAGTATATGATTGAGGTGGCATTTCCGTTCAATAGACACAATGTAGATTATTCCATAAATGGGTTTAATGATTGTTAAATATTCAGAAAAAACTTAATGCCTGATACCTACCTCATTCTCTGCATCAAAACAACCTCCAAAGTGTTCACGATATTTACTATCAAGCACATATGAAAAAGTACTTGAAGAAATCATGGGTGAATATTTTCATAATTTTAAAATTGGACTGATTTTTGAAAACCTGCTGTGAAAACCAAACCCCAAGGACCCATTCGCCTTCCTAGAAATGTACAAGCCCTGGTCAGTAAGATAACAAACACTATGAATAAAGTCAAGAGACAGCAGAACTCCTGAAGAACAAAGGCTGAGTTCAGGGTCTGATCCTGCCCTCCCTCCGTCAGCCGCTACCTGTGGCACAGCCTGTCCAGACAGCTGTAGCAGGGGAGGGAGAACAGCTTCACAGAAAGCTTGCACAACCACAGCACAGACCCTTCTTCAGATTCCCTTTTTTGAATGTGTAGAGGGAGAGATCTGGTCTCTCTCTCTCTCTCTCTCTCCCTTCCTCCCTCCCTCTCTCTCTTTCTGCAAGAAAGCCTGGGGAAGGCATAGAGAAAAGCCTTAGAGAGGGTTTTATAGAGCCTTTGGCAGCCAGGTGTTTGGCTCTTTCCAGCCCACTTTTGCAGAAACTTGAGACAATTATTCCAGCCTTTCAGACTAGAACACTTAAAACCAGCAACAGTGATCAGCTTCTCTCCTCTTCTTTACCCCCTGTATTCAATTCATCAATCCTAGCACATCTTTCTTTAAAGTGACCTTAGGGTTTAACCTTCCTACTCAAATTTCTCTGCTTACAGAGCGTGTTATTTCACTCTGACATTATTTCAAAAGTCTTCTAGCTGGACACCTGCCTTTCTCTGCCAGTGGAGCCCCCTCACCCTTCGATCTGCCTATAAAACACCAGTTTCTTGACATTCATTCCCTTGCTGAAGGATTAATAGATAACGCCCCAGCGCCCACCAAGCAGGTCTATACTGCATTTCTCTGGCTCATTGGTGCACCGTGTCACAGATGGTTTTATGAGTCCCCTAAAATAAAGTTGCATATTCCTTAAAGGCAAGGATTCCCTTTCTCTCTCACTGCTATCTTTCCTCCAAACCATTTAAGCTACTTCCATTACCCAGAGCCACTCTTCCTTCATCCTCATCTTCATCAAACTCCCTGGGGGATTTTTTAAATCTGCCAAATTTGGTGTGGTATTGAATGCTAAAATAATGAGCTTTATTTTCTTTGACAATAAGTACCTGAAATAATGATTGAAGTCTCAAAGGATTACAATATGTAGACAGAAGTCAGGTTAATGGGGGAATTTTGTATGAAGTTCTCTTTTACCTTTCTAAAAAAAATTGATTTGTATTCCAGCTTCACTGTTTATTTGATATGTGTACTTAAGCAAGTTACTTCACTTCTCTGAGTCGAGATTTCCTGTTTTGGAAAGGGAAAATAATAATGATACCTCCCCGACAGGGCTCTTTTGAGAATGAAAAAGGATAATACAAGAAATCAGTTACCATAGTGGGTGTCACGTGAGGAAGACTTATGATCATATGATCTTTCTCTACCTACTTCGTCCACCACCATTTCCAGAATGAGAAGGCAGGGCAAGAACGTGCCAGTGCCATCCATTCCATCCCAAAAGTCCCCAGAAACACAATTCATAATCAGTTGTGTTCCGATCCCAACACAGAAGTCCTGCCTGGGAAAACTCAAAACTGCCCAAATTCCACCCAGACTTCATGATTATAAACAGGACCACTTTGCTGAGTACCTCAGAGAAAGGAAAGAGGTGACAGGCAGAGAAAGGAAACTACAAGAAAGAGGAAATGAATCACTTTCTGAGCCTTCGTCCTGAACACACACAGCAGGCTGGGGAGTGGGGGTGGATTAGCCAATTCATCTGCAGGTGACTTTTTTCCTTCTTTGGAGCTGTCTCTTGAGAAATATGCAAAATTAAATCCAAAATTTACCTGACTAAATAAAATTCCAGTGGGAAAGGCACATGGGATCAGAAACCATTGTGGGAAAGCATGGGAACCCTTTTGAGGACCCAACAATTCTGAATGGTAGTGCTCTGTGGTAAAGAAAACCTCGGCTCAGGGGCTCAGGGGCAGAGCCTGCCAGCTGGCTCCTCTGTCAGGAGGATACAAGCTGCTATCAGGAGGCTACAAGTTACTGTCAGGAAGATACAAGCTACTGTCAGGAGGATACAAGCTACTGTCAGGTTACAAGTTACTGTCAGGAGGATACAAGCTGCTGTCAGGTTACAAGTTACTGTCAGGAGGATACAAGCTACTGTCAGGAGGATACAAACTGCTGTCAGGTTACAAGTTACTGTCAGGAGGATACAGGCTACTGTCAGGAGGATACAAACTGCTGTCAGGTTACAAGTTACTGTCAGGAGGATACAGGCTCCTGTCAGGAGGATACAAACTGCTGTCAGGTTACAAGTTACTGTCAGGAGGTTACAGGCTGCTGTCAGGAGGATACAAACTGCTGTCAGGTTACAAGTTACTGTCAGGAGGATACAAGCTACTGTCAGGAGGATACAAACTGCTGTCAGGTTACAAGTTACTGTCAGGAGGATACAGGCTACTGTCAGGAGGATACAAACTGTTGTCAGGTTAGAAGTTACTGTCAGGAGGATACAGGCTACTGTCAGGAGGATACAAACTGCTGTCAGGTTACAAGTTACTGTCAGGAGGATACAAGCTGCTATCAGGTTACAAGTTACTGTCAGGAGGATACAAGCTACTGTCAGGAGGATACAAACTGCTGTCAGGTTACAAGTTACTGTCAGGAGGATACAGGCTACTGTCAGGAGGATACAAACTGCTGTCAGGTTACAAGTTACTGTCAGGAGGTTACAGGCTGCTGTCAGGAGGATACAAACTGCTGTCAGGTTACAAGTTACTGTCAGGAGGATACAGGCTACTGTCAGGAGGATACAAACTGCTGTCAGGTTACAAGTTACTGTCAGGAGGATACAGGCTACTGTCAGGAGGATACAAACTGCTGTCAGGTTACAAGTTACTGTCAGGAGGATACAGGCTACTGTCAGGAGGATACAAACTGCTGTCAGGTTACAAGTTACTGTCAGGAGGATACAAGCTACTGTCAGGTTACAAGTTACTGTCAGGAGGATACAAGCTGCTGTCAGGAGGATATAAGATTCTGTCAGCTTTTATATCACTGTTGTCAGATAGTAAGCTTGATTTTTTTAAATGAAGGAACAATAAATACCAAGTTTTAGAGTCAGAAGTTCTGATTGACTCCCAGCTCTGCCACTTAAAACCAATGTGTTCTTAGGCAAAGCATCGACTTCCTGGGACCTAGTTAACCCATCTGTTAAATGGTAGTTGTAACCCCCTACCTACCTCATAAGTTTGGGGAAGATTAATTAATTGAAATAGTAGATTTAAAAATATGGTATAAACTGTAATGTACACATGTGATTTATTAGTATTATTAGGAGAACAGCTCAATCAATTAGGATGTGTTATAAAGCTATAATTGTAATACTGATAAAATGTGGCTGTTCCAACAAGAAAAAAGTGATCTCACAAGAAACCAGTAACGGTGTGCTTCATAGAAGGAGAATGACTGGTTGGTGGACAGAAGTATGAGCGATAGTTATTTTCCTCTGTATACTCTTTTGTTACTTTTGAGTGTTTTCAAACATGTGTTCATATTAATTGTTCAAAGAATATGCAAATAAAGTTCAAATGTACACGGACCGAGCAATTTCCCTCCTACGTACACGTCAAATGGAAATGTATGTATATGTTCATCAAAAGTCATGTACATAGAGGAAAAACTGAGGGTTGCTAGATGGGAGTGGGGGTAGGGATAAGGAGGAAAGTTAGGGGATTAGAAAGCACAGTCAGTAACCACAGGATTACCACGGGGATACGAAAGTTAATTTGGGGAATGTAATCAATAATGTTGTAAAGATTTTGTAGGGTATCTGATGGACACTTGTCTCATTAGGGAGACCACCTCAGGGAAGATGTAGATGCCTGATCACTGCACTGTACACCTGAAGCTGAAGCTGAACAATAATGAATGTCAACTACAAGCTTATATATATATATATATATATATATATATATATATATATACAAGAATATATACAAGAAGCGGAGTACAGCATTAGGAATAGAGACAGTGGAAATGTAAAGGCTGTGTGCGATGTCAGAGGGATAGTGGATGGGGGAAGGGGGATTGACACAGTGTGAGGGATATAAATGAGAAACGTCTAAGTATTACTTTGTTTTGTGCACCTGAAACTAATAAAAAATAACTAACTAAAAAAAAAAAAAAGACGTACAAAAAAAGACGTACAGCAGCTTATTTGTAGTGGCCGTAAACTGGGACACTACGCAACTGCCTAACAACTGTGGAATGGAGAAATGCATTGCAGTCCATTCCCATGGTGGAATACTACACACAGCTGCAATAAATGATTACAACCACAGCAACGACATGGGTGAATATGACAGGCAATGTGGAAACAAGGAAGTCAGATATGAAAGAGTACATAGTGTGTGGTCTCATTTATAAAAAGCTCCAAAGCAGACAAAACGAATCTATGCTGTTGGAAGCCATGATAATAGTGGTTGCCCTTAGAGGAATCAGGGACTAAATGGGTCAGAGAAGGGTTCCTGGGGTGTTGATAATATTCCAACTTCGTGAGCTGCATGCTCTTTATGTGCGTGTGTTCAATGTGTAAAAAGTTATCCCTTTTCTGTCTGTATGTTGTACATCAATTCAAGGTATGAACAGATAGATAGATAGATAGATAGAGAGAGAGAGAGAGAGAGAGAGAGAGTAGGATCCATCCTAATGGGGCTCACAAAGAAATGACAGAACAGTAAAAGAAATTTTGATCCAAGCTTTTACAGTATTCACTAAATGGTATTCATTTTGTTTAATTTCTAAGGTGAAGTTTAAGGAAGGCACAGATGCTATCCTGTTAGTGGCAGAAGAAATTAAAATACACGGCCTGTGAATCGTTGATGGCTTATTAGCGTTCCCAGAGAGGACTGCATTTTTAAAAACTAATGCTCCAAGTTAATCTGTAGTTTTAGGCTATCAGGCAGCATGATAAGTGAAAACAGTGGACGTGACTGGCGCGAGATCATTTTGTTCAGAGGGCGGGTGAACCTGAAAGTCCACCCCTGTGAGTCAGCTGCCCTAATAGCTCCTGCTTGTTCCAGCTTCAGTCTTGCCTTCCCTTATTTCAACTAGAACTTCAAAAGTGCCAGGATTCTTAAAATCATTCGTTCTCTTCCCCCTTCCAGGAAGGCAGTGACCCTCTGACCATGGGCAGTGACCCCATGGTCCCAGTAAGGTCTGGTTTCTAGCAACCTTAGGATTTCTCCTTTCTGTTTCTAAGTGTGGGGCTCTGTCTGGGGGCAGGCACTGAGGTTTTGCATGTGGGATAGAGATCGTCTCTTGCTAAGCCTCCAGTTATTCATCGTGGTATCTTTGTGGAACTCGAAGTGTCCTACCAGGAAAATTAGTGTCAGGGCGGTGGGGACAAAGGTTGTCTCAGAAGAACAAAGAGAGTAATAACAATATTGGTTACAGTGACAAAATGTAGAACATGTCCAGGATGGGGCAAATCCAGTCTTTTCTTTAGTTATTTTGGTCCAGCTGTTAAAAAATCTGAAGCAGTGTGTGGGGGAAGGGAGGAAAGGAGGGTCCCCTTCCCACCGCTGTCCTTACACACACACACACACACACACACACACACACACACACACACACACACACACATGCTGTCTCTAATCTGAATCCTCCAGAGTTCCAGCCAAGAGCTCAGTAATCTGCCCAGCTGATCCTAGCTCCTGATGAAAATGAGGGTACATTTCGTCTCTTCACAGAGGCCCCACCCTTGTTTTTTCCTTTGGCTATCATTTTTCTCCTGCCAGCTGGGCTTTGAGGTGGCTGGCCTTCTCTGATGCCTGGGTCATAACGAACCCCCAGGGATGTGACTGTCTGTCCTGGCGGGGCACCTGCATCCACACTCACTGACACTGCAGTGACAATTGAATGACTTTGGTCATTGTTTCTTCAGCCAGTACTTTCTTTCATCTCAGCCTCAAAACTCAGCCTCCCTGCACTAAAGGTTTATTATCAGAGTTTATTTAAATAAATAGCACTAGGCCAAAATTTGTTAGCTCCCCTCTCAGTAATAGAATCGCTTGCTTTCTCTCTCTCTCTGTCTCTCTCTCTGTCTCTCTCTCCCCCTCCCTCTCTCCCTCTCTCTCCTTCCTTCTTTCCTTCTTTCCTTCTTTCTTTCCTCTGTTCCTCCCTTCCTCCTTTCCTCCCTCCCTCCCTTCCTTTCTTTCTTTTTTATAGGCCCTGGATGTCAAGAGATCTAGGCAATTTCCAGTGGAATCACCATTAGTACACTGAAAGACAGAAATCCAAGAAAAAAAGGAGACCCATCAGTGTCTGCAGGACTTGTGAAAAAACGCACCCATCCCCCAGTGTTTTCTAAGGGAAAATGCTACATACAGAAAGAACTTATCTTTCTTGGCAGAATTTGCCAAAATTTTTGCCTCCAGAGCAAAACCAAACTCTCAAGTTCCAGACTGATCTAACTCACTGCCACCATCCTGGCTCCACAATAAGACAGCAGGGGACCAAGACTTCTGCATTTCCTGGGAACTAGAAATACAGACTCTCCCGCCCCACTCCCCACCTACTGAGTCAGAATTTGCATTTTCACAACATTTCCAGGGGATTTGTATGCACCTTAAACTTTAAGTGCTGTCTAGCTTCACTCTCTGTTAACGTTTTTTAAACCATCACCAAGCAATCTCAGAGAATTTGTACAGCATTTCCATGCCCATATAAGTGTCCTGAAGTCAGGGCATTTACAGAACAATTGGGAAAAAGAAAATGCAGTATAATTCTCACGCATTTTGCAGTTTTTTGTTTGTTTGTTTGTTTTTTAACTAGGAAACCTCTGACACCTGTTGGGATTGTATACAAGTTGTATTTTCTCATCCTTTTCTCATTTGACTTGTTCCGTCTTATTTGTAAAGGGAAGATTGGGGTTTTGTTTTATTTAGGTCATTTTTGTGGAAGACAAAGAGTAGGAAGCATGACTTGCTCTCAAATCTAAAATCTGTAAAACTTAAAAATTTTAACAGTTTTTGTAAAATAAGGAAATAAAGGGATGTTTGAAGTTAGGGACCTCTGTGAAAAAGCATGGAGGTGGGGGAGGGGCGAGAGGGATCCCCTGAGCTGGCTCCTTGTACAGTGAGGGTCATCAATGGACACCTCTTTAAAAGAACCAGCATTGTGTTGTCATGTGGTGAGGGCTTAAGTGGCACCCCTTGGACTGGATCTCGAACAAGTTAACGATACCTGTTCAGATGACTTTTGTACTTGAGGAGGTGGGCGGAGATAGGCAAAAACCTTTGGCAGTCTGCTGGCCCGGAGTCTGGTGGGGAGGAGTTGGCCTAGTCCCCTCATTTAAATGTAGGCTTAATTTCCTTGAACACACACTACAGAGGATAACCTATAGATCAAAATGTTTACACACCGCATTTTCTTAAACGCTAGAGTAGAGAGTACTAAACACGCACAATCTCCTCCCCAAACACTAATCCTAAAGATTTGACGTCTTAAACACTTCTGTACCTGTTCATTTCTTTTCCAGGTTGAACGACAGTACTTAAAAAAGAAACTATCTTTTCAAACTACACCAATTTGAGGGTTATCTTCCCATGTAATTTGGGGAGTTGGAATACGCATTGGATTCTCATCAGATCCCCCAAGGGAATATGCTGAGTCTTATTAATAGTCTAGAACAAGGACTTTGTCACTTGGAAGTCCCGTAGCCTACTGTGACCTTATTTCATCCTCTCCTACCCCAGGGCTTCTGCAATTCCCATCCTGTTGGTCTCTTACTGATTTTGTATTTCTTTGGATTTTAAGATATATAAATATGTTTCCATCTCACCTGGATTCTTTTCATAAACTTCCAATCACACAATTCGTATCCCATCAAGTTTTATTGAGATATACGCAGTATATAACATTGTGTGAGTTTAACAATGTGTTGATTTGATAACTTATATATTGCTAAATGATTACCACAAAGTTCATTAACACCCCCATCACCTCACATAATTACCTTTTCTTTCTTGTGGTGAGAACATTTCAGATCTATTTACAACTTTCAAGTATATAATACAGTGTAGTTAATTGTAATCACCATGCTGTATATTAGATCCTCAAAACTTATAACTGAAAGGACCATAGAACTCTTAATGAAAAGAGGTCTCTAATTAGACTCTGGACAGAACCCATGGCTTTGCATGACAATTTGGTCACAATGTCCAAGATCATTCTGCTGACACACTGCAATCACAAATACATACACACACAGGAACAACAACCAAGGCAAATGGATATAATTATGAAAGGTACTAATTCCTAAATTCTGAGTTATGGGATATCTTGTAAATGAGAAGAGGAAATATTCATATTGTTATGCTTTCTCAGGAGCCTAGAAATAATGTTAAACAAAGCAATATATTTCTAACCAAACACAATATATAATAATATATAAAAAAATAAATAGAAAATATAAAGAGAAAGATGACATTGGAAGGACTCAGAATGTTTGTGTAATCGAATGGCTTCTTACTTGGGTAAGATCTCTTATGTGAAAAGGGGAAGTCATCTATTCTTAGTTCCTTGGATATCCATCTATGTAAAAGAGGAAGAGGAAAAAAAGCCCCTATGCCCCCAGCAAAAAATGTGATTTTACCTTAGGAGAAGTCAGTAAAATTAAACATGTTGTCTCTATGATTTCTCTGATTACAGACATTTTCTTAACCAGGGTCATAATATACAGAGGGTGCCAAAAAAATGTATGCACATTTTAAGAAAGGGAAAAACTGTATTAAAATGGTAATACTCAATATATATCAATAACGAAAGATGAATACAAGCCATGTGTATACATTTTTTGGCGCCCCCAGTATATTATATTTATATAGACATTTATTTATATTTATATAAATCTATATTTATATAAATATTATACACACACAAGAGTATATTTGTTATGTTAAATATTTCTGATGGAGCATTAGGACACTATTATCTGAAAAGAACTTCTGGGCCTGGAACACAATATTCTGACCAGCCAGGACTGAAAGTGACGGCTTACACAAAAGACACGCCTTGAGATTTCCAGAATCACCCATGCCCTCCATCAGTTCCCATATCTTGAGAAAATTCTTTGTGGCTGTGGTTTCTGATGTTACTTTCCACTAGGAGGAGAACTCTCTCTGAGATACTATGTTCAGCTGAGGGTTTGTTTTTGTTTTTAAGTTGCAAGTTTTCAGTTCCATATTGTTGTTCAGCAAATGTGTCTCCTATTCTTGCTTTTTATACCTATCGGTAACTACAATAATGTAAATAAATGGGTTAGATAACGTAAATCTCACATATATAGTATGTTATCTACTTGCCACCGCCACCATGTGAAAGGAGTATGGTTTCAATTTTACAAGATATGAAAAACTGCCCTTGGCTACATAGCCAGCCAAGTGGGGGCAGAGTTGGGATTCAAACATAAGAGTTTTAAATTTTGAAATTCAGGCCACTTTTTTGACACTGAAGATCTTTACATTGTTCCATACCTCCTTTCAAGCCTGTTTTCATGGATTTCTCTTGGGCAGCTCTTAAAAGAGAGATCTACATCTGAACTCGAACGTCAATAGTAAAGTCTAAGACATGGGTTGATGTGTCCTGGGTAGATGAGAAAGGTTAAAATTCTTGATGGTAGATCACACCAGCACCTTGAATTCAATCACCAAGAATGATTAAGTCTGGACAATTTGAAAATGTACCAACATGATACAATTTCTCCTTTGACTGCTCAAAAGACCAATATGTGTGAAGTCATGTTGGTGTGGATGGAAAAAAAGGGTTCTGTGGAAAGGAACCTCACAGGGTGATCTGATATTAAATTCTGAACTGGGTGGGACAGGGTGGTAGTTATATGCCCCAGGCATATAACCTTTTAGTAAAAGGTTTATCTTTGCCTTAAGCAAGCCCTGCCTATTGTTTCTGTGCATTTAGACTACTAACATACCGTTGAAATGCCAGAAGTAATACCCTAGGAAGAGGGTATTATCCTCAAGAGAGCACATAATCTTGTTAACTATCCTATAATGCAATCCCTACCTTGCTTTCTCCAACCTCCTCGTATGGTCCCTCCTTGATTTCAGATGCATAAAAGAAGTTGCAAAACTGTTAATCTCTGGAGCATTTGAGATCTTGCTCCCGGGTATATGTCATCAGTTTGGCTCAAATAAACTCTTATAAAAATTCTCTACAGGTTTGCATGTTTCTTACCTGGACATTGTAAACCCTAAAACAACTTTATAAAAGTAGGAGGATTTATTGTAGCTCTATTGTGGTTATGAGTTGTTTGTTTATTCAGTCTTCAAGTGGAGCTATTCTGGAAAAGTGTCATTCCAGGTAGAGTTTGTAATACATAGGCTGTAATGCTTTCTAATGGAATCATGTTCATTTAGAGTTTTGTCCTAAAAGGATTTATCTCACAGAACAATGATTATTTCACGAGGCTCTGAAATAGGAGGCATTCTCCTCTGCTTTCTTTCGTTTGGAAATTTTCCAGGTTTTTTTTTCCCTCATTGTTTTCTAGGATTCTTTGTGAAAGATGAAGAACACAATCTTGGAGCAAAATCTGGACTTTCATCCTATAGATTGAAGGTTTCATGGCTTAAAGATACTCATTTCTCCATGTTTGTAAGGACAGGCTGGTTGTTTATACATCTCCATGTTTGTAAGGACAGGCTGGTTGTTTATACATCACCATCACACATAGTTCTCCCTGCCCTACTCAGACACAGGAAGAAACCCGGAAATGTATGCCTGTCTCTCTGTTTTTTTTTTCTTTTCTTTTGTTTTTAAGAATTAAGGTGAAAGCTAAAGTTTTTACTGTGAAGGCCCAAAGTCATATGGCTCAGTGCAGGGATAGATCTCCCAACTGGACATTACTTATTTAAGTGGGTGTTTTGAACTGTATTTCCATCGTAACAGTGTTATTGAAAGAAATAGCAAGCAGCAGCATAATTAATATTTGAAGGCAAATTATTAATAATTCTAGATTTTTAAATGGCATACCGTTAAAAAGAAGTCCTCAAAATTGTTTCACGAAAAACAAACCTTTCTATCCTTTATAAATTTCAGAAATAGTTGCTTAAATGTATATAACTCATTCAGTTTTGAAAAGAAACAAGAAAACAGTGAAAGGCTATACTTAAAAACACTAAGTTTTAAAGAGGAATAGAATCCAGGAGTAAAATCATTTTATAAAATATTGAAGGGAAACAAGCTTAGGTTTGGAGGTCTGGAGTTCTAATCCTGACTTTGTTTCAAAGTCAGTATGTGAGCTTGGGCAGGTTACCTTACGTTTCTGGACTTTGGGGAAAACAATACTATGTGGAATACTGATAAACTAGGACCTAAACTTTGTTTACTCTCTTTAAATATAAGATTTTTCATCTGCATAGTCAAGAAAGTTTTGAGAAAGGAACTCTCAGTCTTTGGGTTATACTAAAGGCAATTTTTAATACAGCAAATGACTTAATCAAAATTTGCCGTGGGGTATCTGTCGTTGTGATCTTTCCCTTGGTTTACACATTCATTATCTCATCCCACTCCCACATTACCAAACAGCTCAGTAAAATTGGAATGCTTTCACCTATCTCCATAGTGGTGAAATTCCTTTTTATTTCAATATACTCTCTTTACTTGAAAATGCATGTTCTTTCTTAAACAACTGTGTTGGTTTAAAAAAAATTTAAAAATACAATAAAAGATGGCTAAGATATAAATAAAAAAACTGTCATACAAATACAATCCTAAAAGCTGATGATGACATGAATTTTCTCCTCTCATTTGTGATCAGTATTACAGTATTTTTCTTTTTTAAATAAAATTTGGGTTAAACCATTTACTGTGTCCATAATGTTGCTATATTGTTGAATGCATTAACAATTAAAAGTCGTAGAAAGAATGAGGAAAAGAGATATAAGGATATTTTCTCATTTTTCAAATTAAAATATAAATGTATTTTTTTCATTATATAAGTAATCCATGTCTGTTCATTGTAAAAAAATATATATTCAAAAGCATAAAAATGTAAAAATTGAGAAGCAAATCCCCTGTTATCTTATGCAACCTGAGATGACATAAAATTTTCTAGACTTGTTTATGTGACTATACAAGCCTAGGTGAACGTACCTATTTAGAACAAGTTATACTGCATTTCCTGTTTTGTGATCTTCTTTTTAGTGGTATATCTTAATATCTTTTCCATATAGCTCTCTCATTAAGTAAGTGGCATAAATAATGGAACATGCTATTATGAATAAGCATTCTACTAGTGGTGAATATTTTGTTGCTTTTCAGTATTTTGCTATTATATACATGTAACAAGGAACATCCTGGAACAGGGTATCCTAACATTCTTGTATATGTATCTGTAATAGGTAAATTACAGCAATCCCCCTCAGAACAGATACATATTCTTGTATATGTATCTGTTAAAAGATGGTTTCATGAAAAAGAAAGGAAATGTGAAGTAATATGAAAAAAATTCTTTTTTCTCTTCAGTTTGACAAATATTAACAACAAAAGACAATATGCAGTGTGACTGATGACTGTGAGAACATATTTTTGTTCACTGCTGGTGGAAATGTAAATGGGGATAACCTTTCAGGAGGGCGGTTTATATTACATACATATATTCTTGTATATGTATCTGTTCTGAGGGGGATTGTTGAATCAAACACATTGTAATTTCTGATATCCTACTCTGTTGAAAGTGAGTATACCCATTTACATTCCCTCCGATGGCATTTGAGAAAGCGTGATCTACGATCCTCACCAAGCACTTGTGTCTCATACACATTGCAGAAATTATTTTTTTCCAATTTGATGTTTTGTGTTTAACTTTACGATATAGTTTGCATATAGCGTTGTAATCTCTTTAGGCAGATTTGTCTCTTTCCCTTTAGAGATTTTAAAATCAGTTCTTTTCTAGGCAGGTACTACTTCATCAAGCTTATAAAAATAGTTTCCATTGTGTTCTACCATCTTTTCTTGTCACTAAGGTCATCCATGCAGTTACTTCTTTCTTTTTGCTCCCCAGAGGAAAACAATTTGAGGCAAACCGCCCTCCTGAAAGGTTATCCCCATTTACATTTCCACCAGCAGTGAACAAAACTATGTTCTCACAGTCATCAGTCACACTGCATATTGTCTTTTGTTGCTAATATTTGTCAAATTGAAGAGAAAAAAGCATTTTTTTTCATATTATTTCACATTTCCTTTCTTTTTCATGAAACCATCTTTTAAGATATGTTCATTTATCATTTGTTTCTCTTAAAACATATTAAGCTATGTGCTGGTTATATTTTTCTGCTGAGCTTCATTTTTTAAACATTGATTTGCAAGAGTTCTTTATATTTCCAGAAGAAGAATGTGAAGGATATGACCCTTTCGGTGCATTATATATGTTGCAAATATTTTGAATTGTATTTTAAACTGTATGGGATAGTGATGAAGCCTTACATTGTGTAATCTGAGTTGTGGACCGGAGATAAACACCAAGGTGGGGGCGGGGGGTGGTGGGGGGAGAAAATTTTCCAAACAGTTTATGGTAAATACTGGGACAAAACAAACCCCTCCCCCACAAGGAGCTGCTGCAAAGCATGACCCAATAGATGGCTACCACCCATCTATTGAGGGTGTCCTCAAGTGTGTGAGTCTGGACTCACATCACAAAGGGCCATGAGGGAAGCTGAGAGAAGGGCTGAGTGGCTAGAAGGGAGAACCTCCAGAGATCTTGAAGGCTCACCATACCTGTAATATTCCATAAAATGCTTGGCGACACTTGCAGATTCCCATAGACAAAATTATGCATTTTGTCTCTGCTTTGATTTACCCATGTGATGCATGGGTGAGATGGAATGAAGTATATAAAATACTGTGCCATATAAGAGAACTGTGCTTTTTTCCCTTAAGCCAGAGCTCTATAGAGTCATGGAGGTTTGGGCTCCAAATTACACACCTCTGCAATCATAGACTGGTACGTTTCACTCACCACGGCAACCAACACAGAAAACAAATTATTTTATGATAAACCTTGCCTGTAATGCTCAAATTCAAAACTTGGAATTTTTCATCTCCCTCTATTTCAAAGCTCTGAATTTGGAATCCTGGCCCTCTCACAGCTACACCTACCTATGTGACATCACCATTTATATGTACTTCTCTGTTTCATTAAAATGTAGCACATAAATAATAAGAACATGATGTTTTCCATCCACTGTACACATTTCCATTGATATCTGCATGTTATCTCCGAGTTCGGCAGCAATACTGGAAAATACACCTCTTTGTTATGCTGACTGCAAATCCATAGCGTCAGTGCGCTCATATCAGATAGTCTCCCTGGTCGACCTTTGTCATTATTTGCTGCATTTTGTTTGTTGTGAACCTGCAAGTATCACTTTTATTTAACATTTCCTGATTATTATAGATAGAACGATTGGAAAACTTTCTGCCTGGCGATTAACGGGTGTGTCCACTCCCCGTCATGGTTACTGAGTTCCATGCATCTCTGCTTTCAATCAAAGCCAAACCCCGCGACAACCAGCACCAGCAAGTGAGCTGGAGTGCAATGGTCACAGGTGAGCACTTTTCCTCGTTCCGAACCTGGGAGCTACTGCTAATAGTCTGCGTCGAATTAGGTAAACAAAACGCTCCCTGCTGCTTGTAACCTGCCACAGACCGGGCTGTGATCCCTGTCTTGAAAAGGAAGGGCGAGGCGGCCTCGTCAAATCACGTGCTCACTAGGAAAGTGAGACAGAGTCTCTGTGCAGTCGTGAGGGGAGCACATACCTTTATCTTCTCTTTGTGGCCCCTATTTCACCTCCCATTTTTTTCTGTGGCATTGAATCGTAAACGTGTTCAGTCAAGGCAAAGACAGATCAACGCTGAGGGGCGGGAAAGGCGGAGAAAGGGGCAGAGGTGGTCTGGCAGGAAAGCCTGTAGGCTTGGAGGATGGCATGGGCATGGCGTGAGCTTCTAGAAACACTCTGAAAAGCTCTGCTTTTACCTAAAGCCCCTTAGATGAGTTGAGAGGCATCTTACCGGTAGTTCCTTTACGCTACGGTGATGATAGGAAAACATCATTACTGTAGTTTGAGTCAGCAAACCACTGAGGATAAGGTCATCAACTCTGGGAAGGCTAAAGCTGTGCGTGTGTGTAGGGAAAACACTGGCCGCTCCTAAGGACACTTGCCTGACCCCGAATTGCTTGGTAGCCCGGAGTGACACTGTTGGGGTAAGACACTGGCACTCCAGAAGTGGTAGAGGAGGTGATTGTGAAAGTCTGTGTTGCTGAGGGTAAAAACAATGCTTTTTTGGATTAGCAGCGAGTAATCAGGAGAGATAATGTACATTACAGTTGAACTACCCCCTCTTCCCCCCAGGCTTTTCTTACATAAAAAGCAACAACCCACCAGCCATCCCTTACAGCTTTTGATCAGTGAAGTTTTGTGCAATTTAACTATTGCAGGCCATTTTCTATAATCTCACTCAATGCTGTTTGGTTCTATGTTTTTTTTTTTTTTAGCCTGAACATCTACTCCAAACTTCAATATCCTTTTCTAACAACTTAGGTGATAATAACTGTGTTTACTAATAGTTTCTCACAGTATTAGTAAACTGTGTTTCCTAATAGTCCCTCTTATTCCTCCACAACCATGTAGCCACACAACCACTTTACAAATAACATGACCAGGATTTTTATCTCCCTTATCTCACTTGCATGATTTTTATGTTGAGCGTTTTCCCTGGAAATCACTTTTCTTAGAAATCAAGGCTTCATTTTGCAATGTCATTCACCTACTGATATACTTATTTTTAAGTCTTGCCTTGGCCTTTGTTCCGATATGTGTCATAAAAGCCATTGAGTCATGGCAGGATACCGTACACATTTCCAGAGCTGGTTTGGAAAAGCAGGCGTGAAAGAGTAATCCTGTCAGTGATGAAAACTTTGTTTACCAGCGTGTCAGCCTCATACAAAAACTGCCCACACGAAGGTGAATAGTTCCCAAAGTGACCAGAGCCTCTGCTTGTTGTTATGGTGACGACTTGCGTTAAGGATCCCGGGACTATGCAGAAAGACTCCAGGTGGGTCGGAGTATCCACAATGAGCATCCATTCAACCTTTGTGGACAGAACCAGACTCCTGTCTTGGCTGGCTGCTCCTCTCCTTGAGGAGGTCTGAAACTTCCTACAGGGCAGTGCCAAATGTTGACCCCTTTCCTGTTGGTACTGGGAATGGGATGCTTAACTGGGTGATGCATCCTTTTTTCGATAAGAGGAGGAGGCTCTTCCTAGGATTTCTGGAAGAGGTGGAGTTGATGGTCCACCAGCTGGGGAAACATAAACAGCAACTCAATAACCATTGTGGTCATAGCAGAGAAGCCCGGTCCTGACACTAATTACACATCCCCGGGCCCAGCTCAGGCCAAATGTGCCCCAGGGACCAGAGGAACTCCCAGCCGTCCACCGGCACCCCAGAGAAAACCAGGCCCAGGGCCTGTCTCTGTGTCACTAATTACTGGCTCTTTATGATGTTGGCTCTGTGTGAGCCAGACCGGGAAGTGCTGTTTACCCATCAACTTTCTCTTTAGAGCGGAGACTCATCTCTTTCTACTTTGATTTATAGCCCAGCAAGTATGAGTTAGTATCCCAGCCAGAGACTTACACGGCCAGCAGGAGGGATCCATGCCCCTGTCTTTGGACCCAGTGCCAGGTGCTATGCCTGGGACAGAGGAGGTATTGGATATGTACTGAGTGGATAAAGTGAAATGCGATTGTTGTGGGGGCCTCCTGGTTCTCAGTGTCCAGCACAGCCCCACGGGGAAACAGCGAAGGCCTTGGCTGGCTATCTTCCTGGAGCAGAGAATCTGCACTGGTATCACATTGGAGTCTTAGCACCATGTGGAAGGGGTGAGTGACACCCAGGCTGCTGGCCACACACCCTGCCTGCTTCTTGCCTAAGAGCTCTAGAAAGCAGTCAGAACAGCCAAGTGTCGATGTTCAATGGAAAAAAAACCCACATGCATTTCCTCATCATAACTCAGCTCAGCGTCTGTCCTTTTGAGACAGGCAAAATGAATATGGAAATGGTTTGAGACAGCCATTTCCTCCCCTAATTCTGCCTCAGTCTCCGCTTGCCCCTGAAATCTGCAGGACGATGGGAAGGATTTGGTTAGTCCCTGTGGGGTGTAAAGAATATGCTAGAACTTGCCTCTAACTCTTAACCTAGCTACATCTTCCATCCAATCCTTTGCTGTGGCCCAATTGAGGTAAAAGATATCGTACTATCTCATACTCTGCAATTTTATACTTATTAAAATACTTTCATATTTGTTATCCCAGTGCCTCAAATGACATGTGTTTATTCGATATTTACTTTTATGTTCCCCAACTATCTTGGGCTGCAGATGGGCTAGATAATCATGGTGACATCTCATACAGGAAGAGAACCTGCCAAGGGCTCACAGTTGGGGGTTGGGCTCTATGAGTTTTCTAGGGTGGCCCTGACAAAGTTCCGCAAACTGGGTGGCTTAAAATTATAGAACTTCGTTGGGGTGGCCGGATGGCTCAGTTGGTTAGAGCGTGAGCTCTGAACAACAGGGTCGCCGGTTCAACTCCCACATGGACCAGTGAGCTGCGCCTGCTACAACTAGATTGAAGAACAATGACTTGGAGCTGATGGGCCCTGGAGAAACACATTCTTCCCCAATATTCTCCAATTAAAAATATATAAATAAATAACAGAAATTTCTTGTCTCACTGTTCTGGATTCTGGAAGTCCGAGATCATGGCACCTCAGCGTTCTTGCCCCGTGAGAGAGAATCTGTTCCAGGCCTCTCCCTTAGCTTCTGGTGGTTTGCTGGCAATCTTTGGCATTCTTATATTCTAGAAGCATCCCCCAATCTCTGCCTTCTTCTTCACATGGCTTTCTCTTTCTGTGCATGTCTGTCTTACCCCCTTTTATAAGGACACCAGTCATCTGTGAAGACCCTACTTCTAAATAAGGTCACAGTCCAAGCAAGGCACGAGGGGTTTCCAGTGTTTTCAGTGTCCAGGGTCAGCTATTGCTTTCTTTTTCTCCTTCTTCCTCTCCTTCTCCTTCTCCTTCTTTAATTGGGAAATAGCCGTGGTCATTGGTTACATGTTGCTTTAATGGTACAATGGCATAGTTGACTCTTTTGAGGAGGGCGCAGCTCCCAGTGGCCCATGTGGGGACTGAACCGGCAACCTTGGTGTTATCAGCACAACGCTCTAAACACCTGACTTAACTGGTCACCCCCACTTTCTTCTTCTTTTAACAGCAAAAACTTTTGAGGAACAGAAGCACCTGAAAAAAATCTGAATTAAGGAACCCTAGGGGAATTGCTGGGTTTTCTTCTCTTGTGCTTTAGTAGAAAATTTGGCTTCTTTACTTCTGTGGCTGCAGCCTCAGCAATTTAACAGCATATCATATTGGTATCTCCTGTAGTGCGGTGAACAGCTGGTAAAGAGAGAGAGAAAGCAAAAATCTATCAGCAGATATAGAGAAATAGATACAATGGAACCCCAGTCCCCTTCCCCAAAGCTTAATTCATTCAGACACTTTTGTGTCTCTCCTATTCAGAGGATAGAATCCAACATAATGACGTACATCAGGATTTAGCAAATGACAGTTAGCCACCTGTTTATTTTTTTTAACCTTTTAAAAAAAAATTATAGATCCATAGGAAGTTGCAAAGACAGTACAGAGAGCTTTCCTGGGTCCTTCACCCAGTTTCCCCGGGTTTACATATTATGTATCAGCTATTGCTCCTTAAAGAGGGTTGAGCTGGGCAGCGGTGATATACTGGGGATTCTTTCCTGGAAAATCTTAGCGGGCTCACTCACCCAAACACCACCTTTAAAGGAACCTGGAACCAGAGTGCCCCTGGCACTTTCCACGGTCTCCAGACCCCATCATACAAGTCTGAGGTCAGTCAGTCTCCCCTGATTGGTGTACCTGTCTCTTCTCCATGGGGTGATTTCCAGAGCGGAAATTTTGACTGGGCGGGGAGGGAAAATTTCCAAGTGGGGAAAACATCAGATCTTGCCTCGAGGAGACTAAGGAGTTGTGATCCGGGAGGCTAGTGTGTATCCTTGGTTTCGTCCCACTCATTTCATGAGCAACCGCCTGGAGAAAGGTGCTATGGGAGATCCAAAGGGAAAGAAACGGGTGCTGCCACCACGTTGGTGGAAGAAGTGCCTGATGAAAGGAGGAAGACATAAACTAGTGAGGGTGACCACTTCTCTGAGCTGAAATGAGGTGCCAGAATGTCCTAAGGAAGGAGAACTGACTTCTAACTGGAGCCTAATTTGGAATCCAGGCAGTGCCTGGTGGTGTGGGGGAAGATAGGGGGGATGGGAGATGCAAGGGAGTCGGGATGGCGAAGGTCTTCTGTTTAGCAAAAGTTCATGACTTTATTCTGTGACTTTTTCCTAATTATAAAAGGCTCCTCACTTGAGTTAGAAAATACAGAAAAATATAAAAAGAAAATAAACCCCACCTGTAACCCTGCCACCCAGTAGTTAAGAAACAAAACAAAAACAAACTTGCTCTTCTCCTTTGTGTAGGAAAAAAAGTGTGTTATAAGAAAATTGTTGACAAATTTCAAGCATTTGGCTTCAGAGAGAAGTTAGTGATGTTTTCCTCTCTAGAATTACGGTCACTGCGTTGCCTAAGAGCAGTCAGCCTTTGTTCTACTGGCACTTTTGGAAGTAGCAACAGAATAATCCTATTGCTCTTTTTCAGAATAGCACCTCTCTCTCCTTCCATCTTTAGCTGCCTGTCGACTTCCCTAAGTTAGGTACGGGGGATGTAGCAATGAAAGACAGAGCCCTTTTCTCAAGGAAGGGCTTGGAAGTGGTTAAGAACACACCTGGTGACATAACCACAGAGTGCTTTGGTGTCGCTGTTTCAGTTTCTAGGGCTGCCATAGCAAAGTACTACAACTGGATGACAAAAAGAAATTTCTTGTCTCACAGTTCTGGAGGCTTGAGGTCCAAGGTGAAGATGTCACCTACGTTATATTTTCTTTTGGGGACAGTAGGGAGAATCTGTTCCATGCCTTTCCCGTAGCCTGTGGTGGTTTGCTGGCCATCTTTGGTGTTCCTTGGCTTGTAGAAGCCTTACTCCAACCTCTTCCTTCATCTTTACATGCTGTTTTCCTTCTGTGCATGTCTGTCTCTGTGTCCAATTTCCCCTTTGTATACAGATACAGTCGTTTTGGATTAGAGCCCACCCGATGACCCCATTTTAACTTGATTATCTCTGTAAAGACCCCCGTTTCCTAATAAGGTCACATTCTAAGATATTAGGGGCTAGGTCTTCAACATACCTTTTTTGGAGGGACACAATTAAACCCATAACCGTAGCCAACCATGACTGGGGAGGAGTGAGCCAGCGGTGGATGCAGGACAGAGCTCATGGGAGCACCTGGAGAATTGCAAGTCACTGGCTATGTTGACCTAGTCGACTGGAAAGTGCCAAGAAGGGAGATGGAAGAGGAAAGCATGACCCAGCTCTTGAAGGACGTTGATTCTCTCTGGGAAGCATGAGAGCTTTAAATCTGGGAGGAACTTGGTCACCACACGCCACAGAGCGGTACTATGGAAGAGAGATTGGAAGGCCAGGGAAAGCACGAGGGAGAAGGCTCTGGTTATCACCTAGGCCACAATCGATGAGGGACAATGTTCAGATTTTTGAAGGTAGTTGTTTTCTCTCCACTTGGTCATTCGTGCTCCAGGTTAAGTATGCCCTCAATCTGCCTTCAATCACATAGGAAAATAGTCTGCGCCCGTCCCACCTTCCCTTCCATCCAACTCCCCTTCCTTTGCTCTGGCCCCACCATCCAGGGCCTAGAGAGACCCTGGACCAGCCCTGCTGCCGCCTGCCTCTGTGCTTCTATATTGCCCTCTGCCTGGATGCTTTGTCCCTGTTTGTATCTCTGGCAAACCTTGGGCTAGATTCAAGAGATGCCTCACACGTGTCCCATGCTCTGAGAAGCCTGCTGACTTTCCCAGGCAGATGTTTCTAGATGATAATAGTGACACTTATGACATAGGATTGTATACGTCTGTGGATGTGGCAGCTTTTCTAGCTCATACTTCTCAAACTGGCTGTTCTTTAATCTCACCTGGGAAGTTTAAGAAAGAAGAAACTCCTGATGCTCAGATCCCAACTACCGAGATTCTGATCTCATTGGTTTAGGTGAGTTTGCATTTCTAACATGTCCCTACATGGTCCTCAGAGCTATTGGTCTCACACTTTGAGGACCACTGGTGACCCTTCCTAGTCCAGTAGCCTCTATGTCTGTGGGGGGTGAGGTGGGAGGAGGTGTTAGAAATGCAGAATCTTGGGCCCCACCCCAGACCCACAGAACAGAATCTCATTTTCATAAGGTCTCTGGGTGACTCATGTGCACATTAAGTTTTGAGAAAAGCTGCTCCAGACAGCCCATTCCTCTATCAGGGAGCCTGAAATGTCACTTTTACATAGTACAACCTGACACACAGTAAAACACTCAGTAATATTTGTAAAGGGAATGAATGCCCACGAGCACATTGCATAAATCAACCGAGTGGCTTAATTGTTGGTACCCAAAAGCGTGGCTGCATGTGCTCACTTAAGTAGAACAGTAAGACCCAGTGGGAGCTCGCTGTGGGCCCCGGGGAGAACACAATAATTATAGTGTTCACCCATCCTTGAACGAAGATTTAGTGCATCTGTTTTGGGCCAGGCCAGCACTTAGGCCCTGGGCATAGAACGCTGACGAAGACTCCATTCCTGGCGTGGAGGAACTTACCTCCCAGTAAGCCTGGCACATTTGCTCATTTCTTGGTATGACCACTCAGGTCAAATGTCAGTCCAAGAGATGGCAGAAGGTGGTCCCGTATACCTCCAGGTCCAGCCCAGGGGTACCTGCAGAGCTCTGCAGAGCACCATGATAGCTCACGAGGAATAGTCAGTCTTCAGGAGGCAGAGCAGGTGGGCACCATCTGGAGTGTGTGCAGGTGGCAGGGCCACCATCTAGGGGTCAGGAACGGGACTTCCAGTCTCAGAGTGGGGAACTGGCAAGAGCAACGCAAGGGAACTGCAGAGGGATATTACTGGTCAGCCACCCAAGATGGAGAGAGATGGAGAATAGCCAGAACTGAAGAAAAAGAAGTGACCGTGTCTTGGAGGTCAGACAGAAACTCAGTGTTGGACCTGGAACACAAATGAGTTCTGAGAGCCATGCCTGGCGCCCAGTGAGGAAGGATGGAAGGAAAAGTGGGCGGAAGAAAGGGAGGGAGGATCCTCAGAGGGCATGGTCTCCTAAGTTTCCTCCAGTTTCTAGGAACTGAACCAAATATTCCAGTTTGGCTTTAACTGGAAGGGAAGCAGGTAGCAGTGTCTATTTATGCCTCTATTGCTATTTTCTAAACCTAGAAAGTTCTATGTGAGCTGTAAAGATAAATTTTGGAGGACCGAGGGAACAAATATGACTTAGAAAAACAGTCTGGTGAAATGTAAGCACTGTAATCAGGTCTGAGAGTTGACACAGCCCAGGTGGTCAGGGGCACAGGATGACAGCCTTCCTGCCTGCCCCTTCATTGCTTTTGATTGGTCCATTAAGAATACCTCAGACCAATAAAGCATGTGGGAGCCAATCCAAGCCACTGAACTCTGAATTACTGAGGTGCCAACAGGCAGTAGGCTTATAAATCTTTTATTATC
The DNA here is from genome assembly GCF_004115265.2 of Rhinolophus ferrumequinum. Lineage (NCBI taxonomy): Eukaryota > Metazoa > Chordata > Mammalia > Chiroptera > Rhinolophidae > Rhinolophus > Rhinolophus ferrumequinum. Next base: position 48,124,401 of record NC_046302.1, on the reverse strand, counting down.
TGGTTGACTTAGCCAGGTTTCCAGAAGGAACAGTAAAGTTTTATGGTGTACTTCAACAAGCCTTCAGAGTCAGGCTTTGTCCTGGATGAAATTTTCCTCTGGCAGCAATTGAGGTCAGACTAGATTATGCAACCTTGCCTTGATGCCAGGAGTTGGAGGGCTGAGGTTAGACCATGGAATCTGAATAGATTTCTCACTCAAAACAGTGAAATACCCTTGTCTTAATGTACCTTTATGTGCACAAACACACTTGGGCTTTTTAGAAGAGGTATAATTATAAAGATTTTCCAGTTGCTTGGTCTTTTATTGTTTTAATTCCTCTTTAGGATAGGTAATTTGGAAATAACATTTTTCTCATTTCTTTGAAATAGTTCCTTTTTTATTGCCAGCTATTACTATTCAATTTCTCTTCAATTTAATTGGCTTTTCCATAGAAACACCATTTAAAAACACCCAAATTGTATAACAGGTAAATGTAAATAATTGTTTAGAATGTCTACTGCTAAACTCCAGAAAATAATTTGGTTATAATAAAGCCTCAAATATTTAATGTTATTTTTGTAACGATGTAAATAGAATGATGACTGAGGATTATTTTAGTCACAGCAACAATCATTTTTCCAGTTAAAATTTAGTGAATGAAGAAAAGACTTTCAACTTATGTTGTGGCATTTCGATTATTCAGCTATCTATAGGAATCTAAAGTGAATGGTAGAAAATGATGAAATTTTGACAAAATGAAAAAACAAATCTGTGAATCATTCAATAAGAGAGTGGGGCACAAAAACCACCACAGTGACCTAATCAAAAGTCAAAACCAGAATTAGTTTCTTATATTAAAAATGTAATAATGTCTTTGCCTAATCGCCCAGGTTTTCATTTTCCTTGTCATTGTCTCTTAGAATGATTAATCTGAGAGTTATTCTGCCCCAAAGCAAATTCCAGTCTCATTTTGTCACTGGTTCAGTCTTTGAACTATAATAACACTGATGCTTTCATTAGATTGTACTTCCAAAAAATATTTTAATAATTACAAAGTTTAAAAGCTCAATTCTAAAAGAAGCTGGACTAAAACTTTTTCATCCAGATAAGAGTAGTTGCCTTCAGGTTGTCCTCAACGTTCGTTCAGTGGTGTCTTTGCTGAAAAAGTTCTAGAAACTTTTTAGATCCCAAGGTCGATCTTTTGAATATCCTCTATGGTGTCAAATCTTGTTTCTTTGAAGCTTTGCTTTCCAGAAACAACTTAGAAGGTTATTCTTTCAGTCAAGTGGTCCATCTGAGTAACAGGATTTGGGTCTAAACCTTGTTTGGATTCATGGGATGGATTTTCTTGCGTGGTTTAGGGGTGGGGGGGGCAATTCTGAAAGCAACCCCTGAGGAGTTTCATACATGTTCTAAGCAAAGCAAAGGTCATAGGCAAGAAGTATAGCTTTCCAAAGCGGCTGGTTAGAAATCACAATGCATTTTAAAATAAATTAGTGTGAATTTATAGTCATGGCACACACACACACACACACACACACACACACACACACTTTTTTAAAATTTATTTTTCAATCATAGGTGACATAACAATATTATATTAGGTTCAGGAAACACTTTTCTGAAGGTGAAAATGCTTTAGGGTAAGATAAAGAAAACTTTAAAATTTTTACTTTTACACTACATGCATAGGGACAAAATAATTCCACTGCCTTCCCCACCTCACCCAGGACAATGAGATGAAAACTCGCTCGTGGCCTCCCATGCTGCTGTTTTGCAGAGAGACACAGAGCGAGCAGGACAGAAATAGGGAGAAAAACAGGTCTGTAGGGAGTAGGCAGCGTGGCGACCCAGTTCATGCTTCTGGAACCAGGTTTTTCCCCTTCATCATTTACGCCTGCAAAAGCAATCAAGTTAACAACCCGCCACAGCCAGCACTTACAAATGTGACGTCACGAACAGTCCAGACACCAAATCCCACTCCGAATGGTTTGTATTTATATGTCGCTTGATGTTGTTGGTAGGACTTTCTTGCATGAGCCTCCCGAGAGGTGGGCAGAACAGGGGGCTTCTTCCTATTAAAGGTGGGCTCTTGAAGCACAGAGGACTTTGCGCGTAATTGCTGGACTAGTGAGCAGCTGGACTAGTGAGCAGCTGCTCCAGATTGCCGATTCCGGATGTAACTCACGCCTAAAACAGGGTTCTTCCCTGGCAATATGCTTGCGCGGGTGAACTGAAACCAGGACAGCAGTATGCCTTCCAAAGCTTGCACTCAAGTAATGTGTGAGCTCTACTTAAAACATGGTTTATTGTGAAGTGTTTTAGGCAAACCAATAACCTAGGCATTGGCGCAATGGAGAGTGCAAAGCGTCGTCCAGCCGAACGATTACACGGTTTCCACTAGAATGTAATACTCCTTCCCCCTCCTCCCCAGCGTCCTCCCTTCTCCTTCCCCAGGAGCAGCCACTCGGCTGGTAGAGGCGGAAACGTTTGCGGTGCACTCGCTGCTTAAAGATAACTCTCCTGGGCCTTGGCGGAATGGTCTCCAGGTGTAACGGGCCTTCTCTGACTCTTTAACTCTTCCCCACCCTCCTCCTTGGGAAGTGACTGGGTCTGCGGGCTGGCGGGGACAGAGCTGCGGCTCGAGCTCGAACACAGAGCATCCCCCAACCAGGGCGCCAGGAGCTAAGTTAGCGGGTCTCAGAGCTGCTCAGGTTAGAGGGCACAGGGAAGAGGGGAAATTCTGCCTTCCCTTGTATTAAAATTGGGGTCTCCCCGCCCCCCTTCCAAGTACTTCCATTCCTTCCCAAAAGGCACCTGGAATAGTCAGGTAGGTGTACTGGGGAAGGGGGGCCCTTCTCACTTTTCCCTTCTTATTCCCTTGTCTTGGGGCTCCCCTCCTACTCTGGTGTCACTGCTCCACCTCGGATCCCAGATGCGTCACAGGGAGCCCGAGCACCCCAGCTGCTTGATCCCTGCAAGCCTGTGAGGCTCCATCCCCAGGAACCATCCCGCTCGGGCTTTCAGTTTCCTGCGTCCACGTGACGCATTACCGGCCCAGACTCTTTCCTGCTGTGTCTTTCAAAGTGTTAATTTTGTAAACTAAGCAGTGGGGAAGGGAAAGGATTAAGGAGACACCGTAAACGGGATGTTTGTGCATTTGAACGGTCGTTCAATGCTTTGGGAGGGAATTTCCCAGCCCCCAGTGGAGCCGAGCTCGCGGGGCTGGGTGTGGGGGGCTGGGGGAGGCCTTTGTACACAGTGACTCAGGATCTAGGTCTGCGCTGGCAGGGCGTGTGGCTCAGGCTTCACTCTCATCCCGAGAGCCTCAAGTTTGGATCCTTGATGTTTTCCCTAAAGAACCATCCCCCCCATAATCTCATGCTGTGGATGAAAAAAGGGGTCCTGTGGAAAGTATTCTCACTGAGTGATCTGATCATTAATTCCTAACTGGACAGGTCACGGTGGGAAGTCACTCCCCACGCCCCAGGCATATAATTTATTTTCTTTTTTTTTTTTAAGTAAATACTGAAATCTTTGCCTTAAGCCAGCCCTGTCCATTGTTTCTATTCATCTAGGTTAACAAGACTTTGAAATAAGGCATAACCACCCTCAAGAGAGCACATAGCTATAACCATCCTGTACTCCAACTCCCCCTTGCTTTCTCCCACCTCCATGTAAGCTTCCTTAAATTCCCTCCTTAATTTCAAATGCTTAAGAGAAGCAGCAAAATTGTTCCTTTCCGGAGCATTTGAGATCTTGCTCCTCAGCGTATGTTGTCAGTTTGGCTCAAATAAACTCATAAACATTTTCTACAGGTTTGGATATTTCTTACATTGGCAATGGTAATAAAAGATGGTTTTCTTATAACTTTAAACCTGTGTCTGTTAGCAGACCACAGAGCCTTTGGGGCACCATGGACCAACTGTTTGTATGGATTTTGTAATTACTGTTTGATTCTGAAATCCTAATTTAGCATAATTACGTTCTATTGCGTTTTCCTTTAAAAAGCAGTCCTTTGTTAAATGTGTGCATTCAAAATACTTTGTTTTTGAAATGTATTTTTCCCAACTTTTTATTTTGAAAAATTGAGATTCTTCAGAAGAGTTGAAAGATAATACAATGAATGCATCCTTCACCAAATTCAGTGACTGTTATTGTTTTGCCAATTTTCTTTATTTCTGTTCCTATTTCTATATACAAGTATATATGGAAGCACACGTACACATACTGCACACACACACACACACACACACACATACATATATTCTTTTTCTTGCTAAATTATAAATTAACTTGCAGAACTCATGGCACGTCAGTATGTGTCTCCTGAGGATAAGAACATTTTCCTAATAATGACAATGCTATTATCACAGATTATTATCACATCACATCAAAGGTACATACTATCAGCAAATGGGAGTTATGATCCATCAATAAAGCACTTCCAGCCACTTCAGGTTTAGTGCTGCCTGATTCAAACTGATATTAACTGAAATAAACTCTTAAAGTTTTTGCTCAGTTCCTCTTTTAACAGTTCTCCATCACTTATTCATATCAGTGTGGACTCACAGATATGTATGTTATACTCCAGGTTACAATCTGATACTGTTTTATTAATTTTATTGCTCAAATTATTCCAGCTTGGGCCATTGAAGGGAACTCTTTCGGTTGTCTCCTGTGTCCCTATGATACACTTCCATCATTGTCGATGTTTTGGTTAGGTTTTGTTTGCAGCACTTTCTTACTTTCTGGCTCACCTGGTATATTTTCTGCCTCGGTCCTAGAGCCAGACATTTCTCCAAGGAGTCCTGCTTCCTTCTATTGGAGAATGAGATGAGAAACGAAGATCTGGGTGCTAGGTAGGCCTGTTGCTACTGGGGTGTCATTACTTCTAAACCCTCTCAGCTGACAGAGCATGACACCTATGTTTGTATACCAACCTGTGCATACCATGTTTCCCTGAAAATAAGACCGGGTCTTATATTAATTTTTGCTCCAAAAGACACATTAGGGCTTATGTTCAGGGGCTGTCCTCCTGAAAGATCAAGCTAGGGCTTGTTTTCCGGTCTTATTCTTGGGGTATTCACCTATCTCCAAATATTTCTATGTGAGATCATCTGTGTCTGCATTACGCTAAATGTTGAGTTAATGCTGTTTAGAGTCTCCAGCTCTATTCCATTACCACATGCTAGCCTCCGCCCCTTGCGTATCTGTAACTTCCTGTTCCAATAGTGAGAAACCTGGCTTCTGCCATCTGCATTTACTTACTTAATTGTTCATTCACTTAAAAAAAAATTCTAAGTGTTAGTATTCTTTACGTCTGCCATTATTCTTATTAATACTCTAGTTGTCCCAAATGTGGCCAGTGGGTTCCCTTCCATGCTGGGTCCTTTCACACATCTTCACCTCATTGCTTTTAGTACAAGAAGATATTCTAGACTCACCTGTGCTTTGTTTCAGATATAAAATCAACCAGATCTTCAAGGATCCCTAATTCCATTTAATAGGGAAGTTGTATTTGGAGAACAAGATCAGGATGCCTAGTTTGCTAATTACTACTGGGTTTTTATTGCTTCACAGCACAACACTTTCGGTGAACAGAACTTATAGCTACATAATGAATTTTTAGTGATACCTCCAATTCAAATCCAAATCCAACACTATAGGATTTTTCTTTATTTTCCATTATTATATATTTCTATATTCCTTCTCCCACAGCAAGAGCCCTAGTTCCCAGCAATTTCGGAATATTTCCTCATTTGCTCTATCCTACAGCACACAAATATTCTCAAAGTGTCCTCATTTTTTAATATACCTAAACCTCAAAAAAATGGAAGTGACCTAAGTTCCTGTCAGTGTCCCAGAGGCCCTTGAGACCCCTCTCATATCAGACAGGGAAGGCCAACCCAATTTCATCTCTGTGAGGGCGGGTCCCAAACCACCAGGGCAAAAGAAAATAAAGGGGAAACCAGCAAATGTCAGAGAAACCATCCTCCCTCAATTCTGAAGTCTTTTGATACTATTATGTCCTATTTATTCATGACACATTTATTTTCTTCAATTCGTTTACATTCCAACTTGAAGGGAGAAGGACAGCCGCTACTTTGGCAGCGAATTCAAATTGTGCCACTTATTTCCGCTCTCTCTGGAGACCGGACTGAGAACTGGGGAGACCTCTGAGTCAAAGCAGCCTCATGCAGTGAGAGGGTGGCACTGGCTGATCCTTAAGAGCCTCAGAGCTGCAAACATTTAACGACTAGGATGCCCCTGAGAAACTGAAAACCATGGACCACTGAGGCACACTGGAGAACTTACTGGAAACAGTTTAGCATAGGGGGATGAGCAGGATTATGAAGGGTTTGGGAAAGTCATAGAGAAAGCATGAAAACGATTTCATGGGATTGAAAAGTAGGCGTCAGAATACGTTTTGTTTCTGGTTTTTCTGTCCTTTCCTTCCCTCCTTCTCGCCCTCCCTCCCTCCCGTCCTGGATGCCAAGTACAGACTTGAGTTAATCATACTCCTCATTCACCGAGTGTCATCCGCCTGAGTTATACCACACAATTTCTGGTTATTTGTCTCCTCCATACCACACAACCGCCCGGTGCTCTTTCATAACATAAGTTAGATCATGCCGCTTCCTCACTCTCAACCCTCCCGTGACTTCCCATCACACATGCCATAAAATGCAAAATTCCTGCCATGGCCGGTGAAGCCCTGCGAAGCCTTCCCCCTGGTCTCTTCAACATGGGCCTCCCCTCTCTCTTTGCTCGCCCGCCACTCTGGTCTTCTCGTTCTTCCACTTGCCAGGGAGGTTCCAACCTCAAGGCCTTGGCCCTTGCTGTTCCTTCTGCCTAGAACAGGGGTGTCCAAACTGCGGCCTGTGGGCCAACTGCGGCCCGCGATCCGTTTGTTATTGGCCCGCAGCAAATTCCAAAAATATGTTTAGTTTACTTAAATAGACCAGGTGAGGCAATACGTACTTCACCTCGAGTGAGTGGCCCGGCTGTTTGTGTCTTTTACTGCATGTGGCCCTTGGTGAAAACCGTTGAAAAGGGTTTGGACACCCCTGCTCTAAAATGTGCTTCCTTATAGCTTCACAGAGCACACTCCCTCTCTTCCTTCAGATCCGGCTCACATCTGCCTGACCCTCCCCACCCCTCTCTCTCTGCTCCGGTGTTTGATTCGACCCCCCTGTGTGGTCGCTCCCTAAGGGTACATTAGTTAACTCTTTATTGTCTGTGTTCCACACTGGTCTGTAAGCAACGTGAGGGCAAAAGCCAGGATGAACTTCCCACTGGATTCCCAGCTCCTAGAACAGTGCCTGGCACACAACTGGCTCCATCACTATTTATGAAGCAAATCCCCACTTTTTACTCTCCTTTCCCCCGTTTTAGGCCCCTTCTAATGCGGTTGCCATATGTTCTCACAAATAAGCTTGTAGAATGCTCCGTACTGTATTGATTACCCCTATGTGGCTTTCTTCAGGAGGATACTGGCGAGTTTGGGAAAACCTCATCTCTGCCTACTTGTGGACAGAATGGCACTCCCCAGCAGGTGAAGGGTGGGGATTGGGCTCCACCAAGGTTGGCTAATTCACTGAGAAGTTGGTTTCATGGGGAAAGAGGAAAAGAGTGTGAACAGAAGTGTTGGAGAGTTTGGAGGGGGCCTCACTGGCAGTCCAAAGTTCTGGGAGAAAAGCCAGAAAAGACACTTATTCAGAGCCTATTGGGAGGAGGTGTGAATACAGGGTAGATGCGTAACAGAAGCAACAGATGTTGACTCAGGCAGAGAGGAGACATCTTCATGGAGAAAGATGCCACTTACCGCTGCTCTACTGATGCGGCAGCTTCATGACCTCAGTATTCCAAGTAATATAGGAATTAAGGCCCCAGCTACTGGTTAAAAAGCCCCAACTCCATACACATTTTTAAAATTTTATTTATTTTTAAATGTGTTTTTCCAGGACCCACCAGCTCCAAGTCAAGTAGTTGTTTTGGTCTAGTTGTGGAGGGTGCAGCTCACACTGGTTCATGCGCTGGGATCAAACCGGCAACCCTGGTGTTACCAGCATCACTCTCTAACCATTGGGCTAACCGGCCGCCCTCGTTTTCTCATCATAGGGGTAGTAGAGTTTCTTTCATATTGAGTTTCTGTCTCTTAGGTTGCATATCTGGGGTGTTTAAAATGTTAACTTAGACTTGATGTAGGAATAATATGTTATATACAGTATACCTAATGAAATGAAATTTAAAAACACGGTTTTGAAAAATTTTTTGAGGTTATTAGAGCAACTCTAAACATAACGCAGGTATCATAAATCTAGACATAGTTATCACTGGTTGTTATTCTAAATGACATTTCAAAGCAAGACAACTGTACTGGGCTAATTATGTCGGGGGATTCGCACGGCCTTCCTGGATGAGGCCTGTTGTCCCCGCCTAAGTGTTAGCAGTGCCTCCTTGCCGCTCTCGGTTGTGGCCCAGTTTAAGATTATGTTTCTGCAGCGTCTTCGCCCTCTAGTGGCAAAATAGTGCTAGTGGGAAAGTGGAGAAAAATAGGCCTCAGGATCCATTAGAGTGTACAATTACAGCTCCAAAAACAGGTATAGTCTCCTAATCATCTCATAGAAATGATTAGATTATTCAGTCAACAGTACCAAACAAGATGGAAACCTTACAAGTGGCGAGGGCTCTTGTTTGTTATTTTTACTCACTGGCACATTTTAAAATACGTATTGCAAAAACCCAAGAAATCCATGAAAAATGAACATGTGAGCACCACTGCTGGGAGTATAAATGGTTTAACCTTTCAGGGAGGCCCTTTGGTGATAGGTTTCAAAAATCAGTGTGTTAATATTGTTTGACCTGGGGAGTTTATGAAGGATATACTTACACAGGAGCCCAAAAGTGTATCTAGGAGAATATTCATAGTTTAAGAGTAAAAATTTGAAAACCACAAATGTTCCCAAATAAATAATCAATTAAATAAATATGGTTCATACATGCAATGGAATATTGCAGATCTGCACTTGACAATAAATTGCTGAGTGAAAATAAAAGATTATGGGACAGAATAAATATTAGAATTCCATTTATTATAAAATGTGTGTCTGGGTATGCTTGTGTGTGTACACACACACACAGGAAGGTGCCTGAAAGGATGAATACTAGAACTTTCACGGTGGCTATCTCTAGATGTTTGAATTGCAGGGTATTTTTACCATCTTCTTTGTATTTTTTATATCTTTTGAATAAATAAACAAATGAGTATCCTTTCATTAAAAAAATAATGTTCTATTCAAAATCAAGCCAAATAAATAAAATTGGTTGCTTAAACTGTAAAATAAACAAAAGCACAGTTTTTATCCTTAAACAAAAGCCATGTTGAAATACTACTCAGCAATAAACTCCTAGTTCATGGAACAATTTCCTGAGTCTCAAAAATAGGTTGTGTGAAATAAGCCATTTATGTGACCTTAAAAAAGAGGTGAAGCCAACCTATATGGATAGTAAGCAGATCAGTGGTCCCCGGGAGCCCAGGGTTGGGGATTAACTTCCAAGGAATATGTGGGAATTATTTTGGAGTGATGGAAATGAGCTCTATCTTGAGGAGGGTGGCCGCACAGGTGTATATGTTTTTACAGTCATGCTTTACAGTGTATACTGGAGGTGGATCAATTTAATGACATCCTAAAGCCGAGCTGCCCACCTATGTGTAAAGTCGAGGTGGCCATTTGGGGCGAGGCAGGCCCTAGACACACTTGCAAAATCAGCAAGATTTGCTCTTCCGTCTCCCTGGAATCAAATCAGTCCCCCTCACCTCATTCCATCGTGCCCTTAGGCAAGCAACACTACATTTCACCCTTCCTAATAAAAAATGCCTTCAGGGCTCTTATTCAGGGAAATTTGAAGATTATTATAACGAGCTTAATGGTTTATACTGCCCGGGAGTGTTTCTATTTTAATTACAATCTAAATCTGAGGCTCGTGAAGGGGAACCCAATGAAAGACAGTAAGGAGAGGTATCTGTGTGCTAAGGTCTCAGGAAAACCAACTTGAGGCCCACCACCTGTCACGGTTTCCATCTTTCGATCTTTAGAGCTGCCAAGGGCTTTACAAGTCATTGGTATATTCATTCACTCGTTTGTAACATTAGTCACTGAATGCCTTCTGAGTTCCCCTGTACCGAGTACTTACGGGTACTGAAGGGAACTAAGCAAACAGGTCCCCATCCACATGGAACTGCCTGTCACCTGGGAGGTGCCAAGATGGCAAGTGAGTATGGGATGTCAGCACCTAAATTCTCCAGGCCCTTGAGGCCAGGGTCACTGGGAGGCATGGGTGAGAGATTATCCGTCTTCCCTCAATACAATGATTCAGGCAGCACTACCAGCTATTGGGGTTGCACAAATAAGGTTAGTGTCGTCCGCCCTACATTTTATAGCTAAAAAACCTGAAAACAGAAAAGATAAGTAATTGTCTTATTATTTTAGAGCTAGGCCACTCTCAGGAATTTGTTCAGAGATGTGCTAGATAAAGTAAATTGTTCTAAGAAACCATCATGTTTTCAGACAGTGAAGATCCCTCTTAACCTCTTCTTTTGGATTCATGATACAGCAGTTTTTAAAATAAAGAAGAAAATGTTCATTTCATAATGATTCCATACTGAATTCAAGTTTGTATCACCTGAAATAGTATTTCCTGGAAGAGAATTGGGAGACAAAATAGAAGAGAGGTAAATAAAACATTAAAGAAAACCCTTAACACCCTTGTAGGAGGTAGCAAAATATTACTTTAACTGGCGGGATGTGGGCATGTGAAATAACAAGTGCTATATTTTCCTTTTAATTGTAAATTGGGTTTAAAATATACACTTAATAAAGTTCGCTCTTTTTATGTGTACAGTACTATGACTTTGGACAAATGAATATGGTCAGATGGGCGCCACCAGAAACAAGGTTATCAAATACTTCCTCGCACCCTTTTTAAGTCCCCAAGATACAACATATTGGAGGTGAACTAAAATTCCATTTGCGGTATCCCAGTTGGAAAGCTTTATTTTTTGTCTGGGAAGATGCCATATGCAAAAATAAAAATCAAGTGTGCACCAAGCAACTAGCTTGTTTTTGTTGATTCTGCCCCTCTCAATTCCCTGCTGTTTTTCTCAAGTGTCTGATTGGGCTAAAGGATTTTAGCTGGATGCCACTGTCCTTTTTGCTTTGCAAATTCACTTCGGATTTGAATAAGAATTACATTGAGTTACAATGAGCACAAAAAACCCCCACCTTGTTGTCTTGTTTAATCAAGAGTCTAAAACAACACAACATTATTATTATTATTTTTTGAATGGTAGGGAGTGGCCAGATGGCTCAGGTGGTTACAGCGCGAGCTCTTTTTTTTCCAACACAACATTATTGATCAAGGAAGAGAAAAATTAAGATGGATGGGTAACTAACTTGCAGTCAGGCTGCTAGAGTTTGCTTAAGTCTTGCTACCAGAGGCCAGTCACCACCAGCCCCCCAGAAATCCCCAGACACAACATATTGGATCACACAGAACGAGGGAGAATGTAAATGTATTGTTACAAATACTATCACCTGGAGTAACATTTCCACCCCAGTCATGTTGGTGAGGGTGCAAATTCTCCTGGAATTTTCATTGCTTTAAAGAGTGTTCATTTTAGAATAGTGTCAACAATCACTAGTAGTTGCTAGGGTGTTTTGTAACACTAAATACAATACTCTTTTACTTTTGTGAAAAAGGCTAGTTTGATCTTCCATTTGGGGATGTGTGAAGTTCGGAGGTGTGGTGAGATAGCTAGTCAAAACAGTCCCTCAGTTTTTCACATTCTGTTGTCTCTAGAGGCGTAATTGGCACAGACGCTGGGGAAGGGGGGCGCTGCCTGTCTAGACCACCTGGGTCTTTTTTTTTCAATTAGCAGGATGCCCGGAAGTGGTTCATCCTGTGTGATCAGTGAAAATCAAGGTGAAGAAAGGCAGTTAACATTACCAAGTTCTTACAGGGACTTTTGCAAAATGGTTTTGTACCAGAGTGGTTCGATAGCAAGCATCAGAACACCCAACTGAAAATGGTGTAAACTCTGGGGGTTTATTATCTCCCATGATAAGAGCCCCATGGGTAGTGGAGCCCAGGATTGCTTCACACAGCAGCTTCGTGATGTCTTCCAGGACACGGGGTCTTTCATCTTTTTACTCTGCCTTTGTCAGCATTAGGGGAACCCCTGAGGATTTTAAGAGGGCCGCCACACTTCCACACACCCAAGGGGCCAGGGGCAGAAAAGCAGTATCCCCACCTCCAACCCCAGTTTCTCCTTTCTTTGATTGGAAACTTTTCAATTGTAGCATCTGCATGGAAAGTAGGCTGTGTTATAAGAAAGAAGGGGAGGGGAATGGCTCTTGGACAGACATACAAGGGTATCTGCCACAACTTGACACCAATTTTTCACTGACATATTCACCAGAGCCTGATCGGATGCCATCAATGCCCTCTTTCACAGTTTGGACACAGGTGCTCTGAGGGTCTCGGTCACATGCTCCAGACAAGATTGGAGTTGAGACTTGAACTCAGGTCTGTCTGGCTCTGCATTCCAGACATGCGTCCACTATACTACAAGTGAAGTGGTGATGTCCACACCAATTAGAAGACAATATCATAAATTGAACTTCTAATAAGTTGATGCCCAAGGTGAGATCGAACAGGTAGCTTTCATGCCTAGAAAGGCCTGGGACACCTCTGCAAGAATTAGTCTTTGAATTAGGACTTGTCTCTGAGACACCACTGGGAAAAATGCAAATATATGATCTATTTGCATACACCAACATATCGGCTGTAATTCAGATACCGGGGCATCAAAAAAATGTACACATTCTAAGAGATGTTATCTATTACTTTTCAAAGTTGAATTGAATTACGGTAGCATGACGTGCGCGCAAAAGATGGCGTTAATCAAATGAATGCTAGCTTCGTTCATTGTATTGCAATTTTAATACAGTTTTTTCCTTTCTTAAAGTGTGTATACATTTTTTGGCACGCTCTGTATGTGTCTGATATTCTGGTAAAGAATACAGAATAGGTAAATTCAGACAAGTGAAGGGAGAGGAAATTGGAGGTCAAGTTGGTATTAGGGATGGGTAGTGGCTGTGGTAGAACAGGGAGAGAGAGAGGTGGAGATGCCCAGAGACCAGGGAGGAAAGCTCCCTGGAAGGGAACCCTGAGGGAGGGGGTCCAAGGCCTGGGCACATCTGCCCGCCCACTTCTTCATCTCATCTCTCCTCTCGCCTGCCTTCTGCACCCCTCCTGTGCATTAAACGCCACCCCCAGGATCTGTGGTTCCCTGAAGTTCAAGTTGCTTGAATTATTCCACTGACATCCCTCCTTATCCAGAGGAGAGTGAAATCAAACTCTCAGATTCGAGCAGGTAATGCCAAGTTATCTTTAGGAATTTTTGAAACCTTATGTCTTATTTCAAAAGCGAGTGTGATTTTTGCATTTCTACTGCAAACTATAGCTCTGTCATGTACTTTTGGGCGTAATGCAACCAATTGGCCCCAGGTGTCACCAGACACAGAGAGCTGAAGTCGTATTTGCAGAAATGATCAGAGTTCAGACTGCCAACCACCCCCCGCCCCGCCCCCCATCTGCTGTCCCATCTTTTCCAGGGCTTTATTGCCCTATGTTATTCTGGGAAAACCCTGGGATGCTACGTGAGTACCCTAATGCTCTAGTCTCACAAGCTCACAACCTCTGGCAGTTTGTTCCTAAGTTCACTGAATCAATGGCCCCGCCCAGGGGAGGGTTCCAGACAGCATGACTTTCTCTAGTGTTTCTTCAGGAGCCAGGAAGGAGCAGAGGGTCTCCCTTAGATTATATCGATGTCTGGCAGCTCTGTAAACCCTGTGTTCTGCCATCTCCGGTCACTCTACTAGGCTTGGGCCCCTTTCTGCCTCGCTGACCATTCTGTTTTGGAGCCTTGGGGAAAAAGGCCTTCCCTTTGTTGTGTCCCTGTGTCACAGGACAGCCGTCCTAGGAGCACATAACTTTCACATCTTTCCTTAATCTCCCAGTCCTCATTTTAGAGCAAGCAGGCTCTCCTGGGCTCCTGAGGGAGCACAGCCCCACACTATCTGGCTTAAACACCTCCTGCTGAGTTTGGCCAGCCCAGCCAGAGCTGCTCACTGAAGAGCTTTTTTTTTTTTTTTTTTAAATCTCAGGGGCTCCACTGTCCTTCTCTATAGCCTTGCTGTCACCAGGGTCTCAGACCCTTAGATATGTTCGTAATGAACTCTGTGAACAGGGTTCAAATTCTTTCCCGTGGGGTCCCTGGGTCCCACCCAAATTTAAACCTCTGTTAACATCTCCCACACACTCAGTGGCCATTCAGAAAGTGTTGTGCAGAATACAGGGACAAAGCTGGTCGGTATTTCGGCGTGGAAGAGAGTCAGCTAACTAACAGATCTCAGCTCTGACCTAGCCAAGACCCCTTGTATTATGAAAGGTATATTTTAAATTGCTTATTAATGAGTAAAATCGCCAGTTCCAAAGATGTGCTATGTTTCTTCCTGAAATTACCCCTGGGGACACACGTGCTCCTCACTGAGAAGTGAACTGCCCTAGGGACATTTGTTCCCTCACCAGGGGCCTGGGCACCTGTCTCTCTACTTGCTCTCTCTTCCTACCTTCCTCTGGTCAAAACCTTCTCTCTTCAAGGTTGGATTGGGCACCGTCTTATCCAGAAAGCCTTCCCTGGCCATCTTTTACCCACATGTTCAGTCTCACCTTCACTCTGGACAAGCCACAGCATGACAGCCATTGTCGTCCTTTAAATCTTTTGACCCTGTTTCCAGCCCCCATGTTATCATCTGTGCCTAGTTGATGGAGCTTGTGTCTTTCATCTCTGTACTGCAAATATAGTCCCTGCAGGAAGTACTCAATAGGATTAAAAATAGAATAACAGAGTGGCTGAACGGAGAGCCTCTACATGGAAAAATAGATACATGGATAATAATAAAAAATAATTTTCACTTTTAAATCATTGTGAAGGATCATATTTGATTTCTACTATGAACTTGTTTTGGGCTAACTCCTAATTAAAGTAGCTGGTAACAATCTACTTGCCCAGAATATCCAGATTGCCATGTGGGTTGTTTTCTCTTGTGGATTGAAAAGATAAATCTATGGGGTGAAGGACATAGAATTTTTATTTTATAATTAGTGAAACAATGGCTTTCTTTCATTAAAACATCTATTATAAATGTTATGGGCTGAATTGTGACACCTCACCTCCCACCACTCACATATTGAAGTCCTAACCCCCCAGTACTTCAGAATGTGACTGTATTTAAAGATTGGGGCAGTAAAGAGATAAGCAAGGTAAATGAGGTCATTTGGGTGGGCCCTAATCTAATATGACTGGTGTCCTTGGAAGAGATTGGGATGCAGACACACGTGCAGAGGAAACACCATGTGAGAATACAGCTAGAAAGTGCTCATCTGCAAACCAAGGAGAGCGACTTCAGAAGAAAAGTGACCTTGTCGTGTGGGGATCCTGCCGACTACGCCATGTGTCGTGCGGGGCGTCCGGCGGGGTCTCTGGTCCCACTCCCCACATAAGAACGCAGGATATGGCTAGGCCAAAAAGGAACACCCACGGAGCCATAGGTAGGGGAGTCACACCACTATACTCTCACTGGCAGCTGGGTTGGAGACACAGGAACCAGGAGCAACACAATTCTCAACCCTCACTGTGCCGCTTGCAGACTCAGCCACCATCTTCTTGCTAGCTCCCCCTTTTTTTTTGCTAGCCTAGCCACGGCAGTTATATTAGTGCCCAATGGCTCACTGGTTACAGCTGACGGCCAACTAGCCACAGGTGATGGCCATTTGATCACAGTTGACAGCCATTTACTACCTGAGCCAGCACCTTTCTATGTGAGGCCGAGAGCCTGGAAACTGCTTTTTGGGGCTCTGTCCCCACAGACCTGCCAACACCAACACTTATCTTGGACTTCCAGCCTCCAGAACTGGGAGAAAATAAATTTCTGTTGTTTAAGCCAGTTAGTCTGTGGTATTTTGTTACAGCAGTTCTAGCAGACCAATACAATCAATATTAACAGGTCCTCACCTTTCTAGCCTTCTCTTGATATATAGAGTTTCTACTCATTTGGGATTCACAGGGGCCTGCTGAAACCTCAGATCTTGTTAGTTACCTACTCCCCTGGGAGCCCACACCCCACAACCCCTATTACTCTGTCTGAGTGTCCAGAGGGAAGGGAAGCAGAGAAGGAGTGAATTGTCTGTTGTTGTTGTTTTTAATTTTATTGGGGAATATTGGGGAACAGTGTGTTTCTCCAGGGCCCATCAGCTCCAGGTCGTTGTCCTTCAATCTAGTTGTGGAGGGCGCAGCTCAGCTCCAAGTCCAGTCACTGTTTTCAATCTTTAGTTGCAGGGGGCGCAGCCCACCATCCCATGTGGGAATTGAACTGGTAACCTTGTTGTTGAGAGCTTGCGCGCTAACCAACTGAGCCATCCAGCCGCCCCCTCCAGCAGCTCAGCAGCAGCTCAGTGACAGCTTGTTGTCTTCAATCTAGTTGTAGAGGGCACAGCTCACTGGACCCTGTGAGAATCAAACTAGCAGCCCTGTTGTTCAGAGCTTGCGCTCTAACCAACTGAGCCACCCGGGTGCCCCTAATTGTTGTTGTTAAGATAAAGTTTAACCCGGGATGGATGGTGAGGGATCACTTCACATATAGGAGAGCAAACAACTGAAACACGAGGGTGAGAAGACATTAAATGGCCACCACGACAAGAAATAGAATCCCCGATTTTGGGGTAATAGTAGTAATAGCGCTACTTTATAAGGTGCTCACTTACTACGTGCCAGGCACTGTTCCATGCCTTTTACCTTTATTATTTAGTCTTTGAACAACGCTCTGAGGTGGGTTCTAGTGTTAGCATCCCCATTAGACAGATGAGGGAATAAGACAGAAAACCTAAGGCACCTGTGCAAAGTCACAGACTATTCCAGGGTCTGTGCTGTCAACCTGAATGCGTTAGGGTGAAGGCCCTGGAACGAGACCTGGGCACAGTAG
Source organism: Rhinolophus ferrumequinum (assembly GCF_004115265.2). Lineage (NCBI taxonomy): Eukaryota > Metazoa > Chordata > Mammalia > Chiroptera > Rhinolophidae > Rhinolophus > Rhinolophus ferrumequinum. Next base: position 48,107,308 of record NC_046302.1, on the reverse strand, counting down.
TGTGCCAAGCACCCTCCTCTCCAAAGCCAGGCTCTTTATATTACGGAGAGAAAACGTCAGCAGAAATAAGACCACTGTTTTCTTATGCTTACTATATCCAATTAATTCTCAATCCCTTTCTAATTCTAAAAGTGTGTTTGTGTGTGTGTGTGTGTGTGTGTGTGTGTGTGTGTGTGTGTGTGTATTAGGAGTAGTGGCTAATTGGGAAGGGATTCCTGTTTTTTAATAGAATTGTGTTCATTTATCCAGGTATAAACGTATGTCATTGGTTGATTTAGACACACACGACACCAGACCCCCAAGGGACTCAAACTCATTTTTATTTTCCTCTTTATGAAATTAAATAGTTGCTTTCTGGTCTGGTTGCTGTGCATTTATTTTTTTCTGCAGAGCATTATTTATTCCCAAATAAGCAGCAAAGGAAACAATAAACAAACATATGCTTTAGAAAAATGGGAGTTGCTTTTTTTGGGGGTAACATTACCCATTTTCTTTTCAATTTCCCTCCTGCTCACTTTATCTTTCCCAGTCTTGCTGTTTTGTTGGTCTCTGAAGTGTCAGAACAAATGTCAGAATTCTGAGACTGCTAAAGAGTCTCTGTTAAAAACCAATTTTTGTGTACTTGGTTTGTTGATATTTGGAGTTCACCCCAAAATGACCATGCTGTGCCTCAAAGTTACCTGCGTGTGCAGGAACTAAAATGACGACTTTTAAGTGATATTTTGGAACACGTCATTTTCTGAGATGTCTGGAAAGACAGCCATTAACTGGAGCAAGGCAGATACAGGTGGTGTAAGGATGAAGAACTCTAACCTCTGTGGCTTGCGGGGATCTCCTATTGGTGTCAAGATCCGAAAGTCAACCTCAGATGAGGAGGATTGCTTCTTTAAAGATTTGCTATCAGGATATCCTCTACAGGTGGCAATGGCTTTCATAGCAGGCCAAGGTAATACACATGCATTGCATTCTAGATCTCTTCCCTCTTCTGGAGTCAAGAGCATTGTTAGCTGGAGGCCGCGAGATGGCACTGTGAGCCCAGCAGAAGGAGTCGTTTGCCAGAAGACGAAGGGCCTCAAAATGCAAGGCCCGGGACTTTTCAGATTTGCTTTCTCATGGCCTTAGTAGCTTCCTCAAACCCAACATAAATGCACATGCCGGCATATATAAGACTCTTTTTCTCCTCATCCTCTACGAGGGCTCAGCTCCCAGCCGCGAAGGATATAAAAATGTAAGGGAAGACTCAGCCAATCCTGTGAGTTTCTAGTTTTGTTGACAAGGGAATCTTGCAAGGGGTTGGGAGGGCGGGAAAGGTAACTAATGAATGTTCTTTGGAAAGATGTGACTGTCATAGAGATAGCCTGGCCCAAATGACCGAGTTGGGTATGGGTGAACGAGAGAAAAACAGTTGAACCAAAGCAAAAAGCAAACAAAAGTAATTGGCATCGTAAATCACAGCTGAGCTCTTGGGATGATGTTAGTCTTTTGCTTTCATGCGATGAACACATTTGGTCCCACTTTGTCCAGTTGTTCATAGAAAGTTAAACCACTTTGACGGCAGGATCATTCCTTTTAAAACTCTTCTGACAAAATCGGCCTCCATCTTTTTCATTGTTTTCTTTTCCTCACATTATTTTTCTCGCATGTAACCTGCCATGTTAAGACCAGTATGCTCCCTTACAAAAAGAAAGAGAGAACTTTCTGAGACAGTTTATACTAGAGAGCACAGTAATTAAAAAGGAACGGAGCTAACTTCAGACCTGACATGGTGCCAACTCCTGATTAGCTCCATGGACATGTCAAACTTGGTGAATTGTGTGTGTGGAAGATGTTTACTCGAAAGAGACTTAGACAGTTAGCATATTTTAACTATTGTCCTCATTTCCACCTTCATCCTTGTGGGGACAGAGCCAGGAGTGCAGTTTCCAGGCTCTCGGCCTCACGTGGAAAGGTGCTGGCTCAGCTAGTAAATGGCCATCAACTGTGAGTGGATGGCCATCAGCTGTGACTAGTTGGCCGTCAGCTGTAACCAGTGAGCCATTGGCCACTAATATAAGTGCCATGGCTACACTAGGAGAAAGTGGGGGCTAGCAAGAAGATGGTGGCTGGCAAGCGCAGGTTGCTGTTAGCACAGTGGAGTGCGGGTTGCAGATTGCAGAGAAGTGGACGGCAGGTTGCAGACAGTGTGGCTCCTGCTTCCTGTGTCTCCAACCCAGCCTCTATCTATGGCTCTGTGGGTGTTCCTTTTAGGCCTCACCATGTCCTACGTTCTTATGTGGGGAGCGGGAGCTGAGATCCCGCAGGCCACCCCATACGACAATCCTCTTACCCAGACCAATTAGTGTGCTTATCAAAATAAACGTAATTTGAAAGATAGAGTCAAAGTGAAAAACACATTCAATAATGTATTGATATAATTTAGAGCTTGAAGGGTACTTAGCACGCCTTTGCCGGAAGGTGACAGAGTGCTACTTAAAAATAGAGATGGCTGGACCCAACTCCAAATCTACTAAATCAGAATTTCCAGGGCGAGGCCTGGCAATATGTATTTTTAATAAATCCCCCACCCCCACTTACCTCCCAGGGGATTCGTATCACGAAACTTAGGAAAAAGTGCCTAAAAAAATTCTCTAGTCCAAGAGTCAGTAAACTGCAAATAAAGGGCCAGGTAGCAAATGTTTGCGGTTTTGCGAATCATACAATCTGTGGTACACCCACTCTGTTACAGTGCAAAAGTGGTCATCGGCAACATGTAAATGATGGCATGGCTGTGTTCCAATAAAACTTTATTTATACAAACAAGCTTAGGGCTGAAATTTGCTGACTGCTGGGCTAGTCCACTTTCATTTTACAGGTGAAGACACTGAAGACCAGAGGAGTCAGGTGACTCACCGAATCTGCAGTTAGTCAGTCGTTCAGCCAAGCCCAGGCCCCTGGGCCCCCTAGCACAATGCTCCTTTTACCACCAACCACAGGCTCCCATGACCAAATCTGGATTCACTATGGCTGATTGACCGCTTTGGAATAAACTTTCTGTCATGCCACTTATGGTCAGAGACTCTCACAATGAGGACATGTTTACATCCCCCTACTGAAGACCTTGCCATCTCATTTCCCCGGTAGGCGGGTTAAAAAAAAAAAAGAAAGAAAAAGAAAGAAAATAGAAGAATAAAGCATCTACTGGTTAAGTTGAACAAAGCTAGAAATTTGGGGGTGAACGAGATTTTTCACAGTTCGAATTGCTTTAAAAAATGTTCTTTTAAACATATTTGTGACCGAGTCTTGAATCACCTGGAGAGCATAGCTAGTTCTCCTTCTGGTAATGCCCAACCCCTTTTTAACAACCTTCCAAGAAACCCATTCCTGCATTGTGGCAAACCAGTTTCCTCTCTTTCTGTTCTCGTGGCAGCGGGGAGCATCTGGTTGCCATTTTCTTTGTACATCTGAAGACCCATCATTAAATTGCCACATAGTTGCTCTTCTCCTGGCAAAGCAGCAGATTCTCTTAGAACTTCCTCACAAAATTTGTCCTCTGGGCTTTTAGTCCTGAAGTCAGTTTTATGGGGTTGGAGCCTTCTCCAAGTTGTCTACACCCTCTTCAGCTGCATGGCTTGGTACTCGGCTCAGAGTGCTGGCGAGTGTTGAGTTCTAAAGGAAGAGCTGTAGAAGAGAAAGTTGCTTTCCTCTGTTTGGCTTCCAGGATCTCCAGTTACTTAATGGTTGGTACTTTCTGGCGTGAGCCACGTTCTGAGTTTATCTTGGAGGAAACCAGAGAGCTGGGGTGCTGGTTACTTCTGGGAGGAGAGTCCTCCCTCCCTCTCACTCAACCATCAATCAGCAGCTCATGTCTTCCTTCTCTCCATGGGGCAGGGGATATTTGGTATTTTGTTGTTTTGGGTTTTGTTTTGTTTTGTTTTGTTTTGTTTTTGTACCCAGAAAATATTTGCCCAGAATGTGCAAACAGTCAGGCATTTTTGGAACTCCTGTAGAATTATTTGTCGTGCTGGAATTTAGGAAACTTTTAGGCATGGAAAACAATGTAGCAATCACTGTTTTTAAAAAAAAACACAGAGAACATTTGGCATCCAATGACTGGTCTCCTGTCCCTTTCACCATTTATGTATTCAGGATACTTTCAGCAGTTAGGGCTCTTTTTTTTCATGTAACTTTTATTTGGAAAAATTTCAAATCAGCAGTGAAGTTAAACACACATAGAGTGTCCATCCGGATTCACCAGTTGTTAATATTTCCCTGCATTTGCGTCATTGTTCACGCTCTTCACACACCCCCACAGTGACCCCCCCCACATTCTTGTTTTGGCTGAAACATTTGAAAATAAGTTAGTTGCTAACATCATAAAACTTCACCTCTAAAAACTTCAGCCTACATCTCCTGAGAATAAAAATGTCTCCTACATAAACATATGAATATCACTCCCAAGAAAATCAATATTAGTCCCATAACATCATCTAACATACATTCCATATTCAGATTTCCTCAGCTCTCTCCAAAACGTCTTTTCATGGCTATTCTATTTTCTGATCCAGGATCCGATGTGGGTTCACATTGCAGTGATTTCTGTAGTCTCCGGAGTCACTTGCTAATTAAGAGCAGTCTTCTCACTTTCTATCTTCTTTTATGACATTGACTTTTTTGAAGGATCCAGGACAATTGGTCTTATCCCACACTGTCTGATTGTTTCCTTATGATTAAGGTTTGAGTTAAACGTTTTTGCCAGGAATGCCACACTGGTGATACTGCATGCTTTCTACATCACATCAGGACGGCCACAAGGTTGACACTAATGGGATCACTTTCCTAAGGTGATGTCCACCAAATCTCTCCAAGGTAAAGATGTATTTTCCCTTATATTAAGCAGTGTGTGAGTGGTACTTTGAGCCTGTGTGGATATCATGTTCTCCAATCATATTACACCTGGGGGTCTTGTTGTCTGTTGTTGATCTTTTCCTGAATCAATAGGGCTGCAAACTGGTGCTTTTCCTATTTTATTATTCCTTCCAATTATTAGCTGGCATCATTCTGGAAAGAACAGTTTTTGCTCTTCCTCCCTTCTATTCTGTCTCTGCCTCTCTCTCTCTCTCTCCCCCGCTCCCTGTCTCCAGTTAGTGCTCTTGACTAAAAGAATTCACAACGCTTCACTGAGTTGCACCCTTGCTTCCTTTATGACAAATGAAGTGGGTGGTAGCGAAGGTGTCCCCATTCTATTGTTTCTCATAATAAAATAGATATTTGGGCACTGCTTCAAACTGAATTCAGTTTTTTCCTCCTGTTGGACTAGAGCTTCCTTGTTGACACTTACAGCAGGTCACAAATGTACGAAGCGGTGTTTGACAGAGGGGAAGGACAATGACCCCAAACTTCACCGGGCCTTGCATGCCAACCACCAGTTATACTGTCTTCCCTCGTCTACTCCCACTCTCCCCCTCCTGGTGACTACTTCACACCTTCCACTCTCTCTTCCAACCTTCACCCCACCTCAGCTATCTTCACTCTTAGCTAACAACCTTGTTTCCTAATTCTTGAATCAGAAGAAAGCAATTAGAAGAGACTCCATGTTTGCCTGGTACTGGAGGTCCCTGCTGCCAGGGTCTCCACCATGTCCTCTGCTTTTCCCTGCCGTGAGCACAGGTAAGCTCTCCGTGCTGCTCCCCCAGATCCGTCTGCTAGACCCCATCCTTCTCAGTCACTCCGGAAATGATCTTTCTCTCCTGCATCATCACGTACATTATTTTAATTCTATACTCATACATTGCCATCAGCAAACAACCATTTTTATTTCTCCCAAGTAAAGAAAACTCTCCTCTTGACACTTTTTTCCTGGCCAGCAACCAGCCGTTTCTCTGAGGCAAAACTCCTCAAAACAGTGATCTATATATGTCTCCACATTTTCTCTTCCCTTTCCCTCTTAAATTCGTTGTAATTTGGGTTTTCCTCCCTCATTCCTCTATGGAAACTGCTCTTGTAAGGTCACCAATGACCTCCCCATGTCTAAATCGAATAGTTTCAAGCCTCTCACTTGATCTGTCAGCAACCTTTGACACAGTTGACCACTCCCTTTTCCCCATTTTGCTTCTTCACTTGGTTTTCAGAACACCTCACACTCTCTCGACTAATCTTGGCTATATAAACTTTATATAACTGAACCTGAGTGCCTGATTTTCTCCCCAATCTCCTTCACCTGTTCTTTCCCTTCTCAGGTAATCGAACTTTATTTTTCAGTACAAAAACTTTGGAGTCTTCCATGACTCTTTTTCCTCTTACTTCATATCTGATCCAAAGGTAAATTGTGTCTGCCCTACCTTTAAGATATATCCAGACTCTAACTACTTCTCAGAAATTCCATTGCTACCTGGTGTAGGCCATCTTCTACATGGTTGCCTAACTGGTTTCGCTATGCCCCCTAGTCCTCCTCCTGTCTATTCTCAGGGTTTGCTGCATCCTGAATCCAATCCACCGCCTTCCCCTCTCCTGCCTTTTCCTCTCCCACCTTCATTTCTCTTTGACCACCTTCCATCATCTTGACCTTGGTGTTTCTTGAACATGTGGCATGCTCCCACCTCTGGCCTTTGTACTGTCTCGTTCATCTGTTAGAATAGTCATCTCCTCTAAATTAACTTCCTTACTTCTTTCTCATCTTTCTCATTTATCACCTTCAGTGGGACTTCTTCTGACTATTCTATTTTGAATTGCCATCCTTCCATCTCACTTGCACTCCCGATTGCCTTTACTCAGTTCTACTTTATAAAATACTACATAATGTGTCTGTGTTTTACATTAATGGTTTATTGCGTATTTCCTCCACGAGAATAGAAGCTCTACAGGAATGGGCCCTTTTTCAGTTTTGTTCACCGATGTGAGCCAGGTGACCAGAACAGCAAACTCTCCACAAATATTTGAGTTACATAACTGAATAAACGAAATTAGCCCTCCTCCTCCCCCCATTTCTCATTAAGCATTTTTGATCAATTTTAGAAGGAGTAGTGTTTAGGAAACTCGTACTTGATAAATTGGATGAAAACCAATCTCTTTAAAACAATTTATACTTTAAATGTTCCGGGAAAGCGAACTTTTCATGTAATTTATATTTTTTTAAAAATCTAAGCACATGCACAATTTTGCAAGTCAAATAGTTACATTGCTTAAAATGAAAACCAGCATACCTCTCTGCCTTTCCCCTTCCCGATGTTGACATGTCCGTCGTAAGACAAAAGAATTTTCACCTATTTTAGCTGATTGGGAGAACTATTAATAATTACTCCAGGACTACAGCATAAATTAGAACCATCCAGGGCAACCAGGATGAAAAGTCATCTTACTTATAGTAACCTATACACATTCCCAGTGGATTTCTGCTACCTGGATTGTGACATTCCTCTATTTTCTCAAGTGTCACTAATGGATAGTCACACTTCTATGACCCTTTATTCCTTAGTCATTTCATAAGGAGTACAGAAAAAGAGAAAAATGTGTTTGTCATTTAAAATATAATAGGCATTTTAAAATAAATATTTGTTGAGTGAATAATGCATAAACAAATAAAATATAATTGACAAAGTTTTTTCCTGTGGAGACAGAGATGATCTCTATTAATTTACAGAGAATGACAAAAGAAAGTAAGGAAGAAAGAAAGAGAACTATTATTACTCATTGGGAAAATGTGGCTCATTTAACTTTGTTCTAAATTTGTGTGGATCTTAGTCTTGTATCTCATAAAAAATAATGCTCAACTAGCCAAGAAGTCACCAAGAGTCTATTTCTGGATGTTTAAAGAGAAACAATCTCTAGAAAGTTATTGACCGTTAATACACTTTACAATTGGGGGAGATTTTTATTTTCTTTTTTCATTTCCTGTCTTTTACGTTCTCAAATTGAGGCCATTTCTTGGCCAGAATAACACGTTTCTGCACGATCTGCCTCCTGCCATTTGTCAAAACTTTGTCTTGACCCTTTTCAGTTAATCAAAACCAGGAGGCAAAATTTCAGAAAAGGACAGAGTTGTATTTTTCACATCAAGAGTAGTGACTCCGTGTGTGTGTGTGTGTGTGTGTGTGTGTGTGTGTGTGTGAAATAGAGGTGGTATTGGTGTTAAGACACAAAGAAAAGCATAGGCTTTGACCAGTGAGGTGAGGAGTCAAAGACTTTTAAAGAAATGCCAGTGTAGGCGTCACCTGATACTCTTGAAAGTATAATATGATGGAGTGGACTTATTCTAGGATCCTTGATAACAATAACAAAGTTGGTCAACCACAAACAATTGTTTGATTATTGAACTTTTGTTTTTCACTGAACATGAGGAGATGCACTGAAGGTTTCCATTTGTGGTTTCCAAAAAGAAAGCAATTTGGTATTGATAGTTTCCCCTAAAGGCAGATAAATCATGCTGTGACACGAACCTGGTTTCCTTCGTGTCAATAGTGATTACTGTCTGTCAGCCAGATCAGCCTGATTTATCTGCATGAGAAGTTTCATAACCAGCAGCTGTAACCATGGTAACCACTGAAATATACTGTTGCATTCTTTTGGCTTGGATTATTTGGAGAACCAATGGTCATTTTACCATGGGAAAATGGAGCACCGTCTTCCTTCTGGAGAATCTTTGAGGGGTAGGTGGAACAGAGGGAAAATGATGATAGCTAACTTTTATTGAACATGTATTTTTCTACTAAGCACCACTGCAAGAATTTTACATGCATTGTTTATTTATTTCTCATAACTGTTATTTTACAGAAGAAGAAATTAGGCTTAGAAAGATTAAATATCTTTCCCAAGGTCATATAGCTAGTAAGTAATAAATGTGGGATTCAAATTTTGGTTTGTTTGAATTTATTTATTTATTTGCCCCCCCCCATTGTTCTGCCTCCCCCCTCAACTCAACCTGAGACGTTTCCTGTGACTAATTACCCCCATAGTCTTCTTTTTCTTTTTTGGTTTCTTATTGCTATTAGAATTTGTAGATTTGAGGACACTTTCAGCCTGCAGAAACAAAACAAAGTTTTTCTTTACCAAACCTTAAATAAATGTTTTACAGAAGATTAAAAAACAAAAACAAAAACAACCCCCACAGGCTTATCAACGTGATGGCTATATAACTATTGAGGAATTCAAGTTACAGCCTCAGTTCTGTCCCCATCTTGCTACCTTCTCTCTCCTGTAGCAATTTTGGTCTAAAATCTCCTGTCTTCTTGCCCTTCTTTTGGTCACAGTTTTCCCAACATTCTTCAGAAGTTTTAACAAATTTTTGCCACACGATATAACGAAAATAAAGTCTGAGTGAATAAGAAACAAAGGAGGGGGCTGTGGACTGGGAGAGGGGAGAGGGAAAAGGAGGATGCCTCCAGTCTTTAATGGGGAGCAGGAGGAATAGAATAGGAACAATTCATTTTCTTTTTCCAGGATCCATTCATAATCCACAGCTTTGGGATTAAAAACATAACAATAAGATAAAGTACAAACCAAGTATACTCACCATCAGTTTGTGTCATATTAATTTAAACAGCTTGATTTATCTTTTGAATTTGAAAATGTTTTGGGTATCTGCATTTCAAATTTTAAGAAGTTAACAGGGAGCACTATTTAGTAATTATAAATGCAATAGGAAAATGTGAATTGCACTTTTATTCTATATTGTGGACAGTGAAAGGAGCTAGAGGACGGAGGCAGGAAGAGAGAAGTGCACACAAAGGGATGAAACAAAAGCTAAATGAGAGTCTAAGCAGGGCAAACCATTCACAGAAAGATGGTACCATGGGACTCAGACCAGCAGATTAAGAGGCACAGTGGCACAGACACAGCTCACTACTTAGCACACCTATGTGTTGACAGCATGTCTGTATGAACGGGGCTACCTTAAACAGAAGTGTACACCTCCCATTCCGCAGATTGAAAGTGGGCCAACATGGCTGCTGACACATTTTCCTCTTTTAGAACAAAACAATGAGAGACAAGAGCTTCATATGAGCAAAAGTTTATCCAATTCGCAATCAAATAAGCATGCTATGGGTCCCGAGCCAACTAATAGTGTGTGCGCCGACACTTGTCAGTGCCCTTCTTCATAAAACCAGCTGGAACGTTTTATAAGCACCATCCCTTCAATCCTTTAAAATAAAGGATTTGTCTCTTGTTGGAAAATATGTGTCTCATCATAAAAATGGAACACAGTGTCCTTGGTTTAGTTATTCTCTAGAGAAGTGGACTTTATTGCACTAGATGCCAGGACTATAGTGAAGGGCGGGGGTGGGGAGCTGATTACAGTAAATTTATTTCAGGCACGAGAGACTAGGAGACTTTTATGTAGATAGATGGATAGATTAGGAATATAAAAACTGCAGGCTCCACTCCCAGGGTACCAATATTCATGGAACAAAACCTAGGAAGGAAATCAATTACTAATTCTTATTTTTTCTTTCACGGCCAGGAATTCATGAAGACAGAAAAAGCAAGAGCAAAGGACCAACTTCAGAAGAAGCATGACAGATTCAAGGTTTTTAGAAAACAAAAGGTCAGTTATAAAGGAACTGGAATTAGTCTAGATATGAAACAACATTCCTAGAGCTTTTTCTCAAACGTACACTTTTTATTCTTTAACTATTGAAAAAAAGTAAAGATTGATACCTCTCTTGTACCACACACCTTATACTAAAGTAAATCCCAGACCAATTTGAGATTTTAATGTAAAAAGTAAAACCGTATAAAAAAATGCAGGAAAGGAAAAAAAACCACAGGTGAATATATAATCTGGAGATACAAATGGCTATTTAAAAAATAAAAACAACAGCAAAATTTATAAAGGAAATAAGAGCTAGATTTGACTTTATTCAAGTTAAAAAAACATTTATTCAGGTTAAAACTACCATGAGCAAAGGCATACCAACTTTGAAAGGATGTGTACAAAATTCTCAAGTTTTCTTTCGGTTGCACATAATCCACCCAAACTAGTTTATTACAAAAGGAAAAGAACAAAAGATAAAAATATAGGAGTATCTCACAGACTCCAAAGACAGGAGCTTAGTTGGACCACGGCAGAAATTGGGAAGCAGGGGCTGAGAAGCCGTTGGAAATGACGGAATGAGGTGGCCCCTCTCAGAGTTGTCCTGGGACCAGAGTCTCCTGTCACTCATTTCTTGGGGTACACCATTACACCATTACATCCTTCTTGTCTCTCTCAGGCTGACCGCCCCCATCTCTATGCGCCTCACTGCTCCTGACCTTGTAGGTCCTCACTTCTTCCCACATCCAGAAGTTGCCTCTTCATTGCCATCCCTTGTCCCCATAACAAAATCTTAGTGAGCCATTTTTCCAGTTGTAAACTCCTAATCCAGATGCCTGGGGCCAGGGGGCCATGGTCACATGAAACACACACAGCTGAGGGTACGTGTAGGGCTGTTAGTAGAGAAAAGGGGTCACCACGGGTGGATCAGACACCAGAAATGGTGACTCCTATGACCACATGGAGATACTATCTGCTCTTGACCTTGTATAAATTAGTTTTTAAAAAATCAGTAGAGAAATAAGAAGAATGTGAAAGACAGATCATCTTACAGAAATTTTAGACCTTACTTGCAAGCAAAACAATGACAATTAGGATTCAAAAATTCTTTTTTTAATACAAGATTTTTATATAAAATCGGTGAATATTAAAATATAATAAATTATAATAAAATAATTATTATAAGTACTGGAGTGCCAAAAAAATGTATACACATGAACTTATATTCATCTTTTGTTATCAGTATTACAGTTTTAATACAGTTTTTCCCTTTTTAAAAATGTGTATATATTTTTTGACACCCTCTGTATATGTGGTTACACTAATTATTATAATAAAATTATACTTACAATAAAACGTTTTTTAAATATTATAACAGCCAGGATCTGCAGAAATATGGAGAATTGGACATTTGCATGTGCTACACATATGACCTTTATTATGTTATGGTTCATTCCTTTTTTTTTTTGACCTTTATTATGTTATGGTTCATTCCTTTTTTTTTTTTTAATGATTTTATTGGGGAAGGGGAACAGGACTTTATTGGGGAACAGTGTGTACTTCCAGGACTTTTTTCCAAGTCAAGTTGTTGTCCTTTCAATCTTAGTTGTGGAGGGCACAGCTCAGATCCAGGTCCAGTTGCCAGTTGCTAGTTGCAGGGGGCGCAGCCCACCATCCCTGCGGAAGTCGAACCGGCAACCTTGTGGTTGAGAGCCCACTGGCCCATGTGGGAATCGAACAGGCAGCCTTTGGAGTTAGGAACACGGAGCTCCAACCGCCTGAGCCACCGGGCCGGCCCGTCATTCCTTCTATGTCTAATTTGTTGAGAGTCTCTATCATGGAAGGATGTTGTATTTTGTCAAATGCTTTTTCTACATCTATTGAGATGATCACATGATTTTCAGCTTTTGTTCTGTTCAGTACAAGCGTTATTACTAAAGCATGCAGGAATCTTTATCTGAATTCAATACTTCCAAAATGAAAAAGGGCTACATGTTAGCGACATTTATAAAACAATAGTTACAGAAGCTATTTCATTAGTACAGTTTACTATAAAATGTAGTCCTGTCTTCATGTATGTGCTGTTATGCCCAAGAAATATAACTGATATACTGTATTTTGCCAAGTATGATGCACACCCACGTTTTTGGCCCAAACTTTCAGGGGAAAAAAAATCTTTTGTTTTAATTTTTAGTACTACCCATGGATAATGTGCATCCTTGTTTTCCCCTCACAAATTTGGGCAAAGAAAGTGTGCATTATACCCGGTAAAATACGGTAGTTTTCCTACTATTCATTTTGACTTTCTAGATGCAACACTATTTCTTTAGCACAAGGAGAACTGTCCACTGCAGGGAAAATAATATTCCAAGTTAATGCATGTAATGCATTAAAATAATGCAAACTCTTATATGGTTTATGTGATTTATATAATCTGTTGTAGTGTGGCATGATAGACAGGAACACACACATTCAGTATGAGTAACACTCTCTTTAGTCAGAAAAATAAAAGAAATAAAGAACAGAATGTCTACTGACATCAGCTTTGGAATTTGAATTCTAAGAAGATTGTTCTTTACCCAATACTACTTAGACTGGTGCTCTAAAGTTTATGAGAAATCAATTCACATCTTCTTAAAGTCTTGCTGAAATTTCTTTAATTCTATTTTTAAAATTCTATTATAAGCCTAGTACAAACATTTTTGAGAAGCTAATTCTGTATCAGAGAACAGTGATTATGTTTTGGAGGTAGAGAAAAAAACTGAATATAAATCTATGTCAAATCATACATATTGCCACCATGTGTTGGCATTTTGGTAGGGGAGTGATCTGGAGTTGAAACTGGTGCTGTGACTCACTCTATTTTGAAGTCAGCCATGCTATTAGATATATTCACTCATGTATCAAACATTTTTTGAGTGCCTGCTGTTAATCTCGTGGGGAAAAAAAACACGAACAGGTGTGGGAGTGTCAGAGAGACTTAGCAAGGCTGGCACACAGGACAGAGGTCCATCCCAATTCCATCCCAAGGTGGGTGGGTGGGTGGATGGATGGAAAGGCAGGAAGGAGGATGAAGAGGAGGAGTCAGAACATATACCTGAGAAAATGTCCAACTAGTTCCTGCTCCCAGCTGGACCGGTGGGGGAGAAAGGCGTCTTGGAGAGTGTAGAAAACATTAAACTGTCTGGGGCATCCAGGAAAATGCCAGTGGAGACTCATGGGTAGTTTCTCCATCCTTCGGTCAATACGTAGAATAACAAGTGCACCAGAGGAAAGAGCACTAACCTGAGTTAATGATCCGGGCCGCCAAGGCTGTGGGCGTGTGTCACTGCCGTGTGAGTCTCTAAGTACACAGGGCCAGTGTGGCAGCCCTGACCCTCAAAGCTTGTGTTTGATGGGGTTGCCTGGATTCCAGTGCCAGGTACTTGTACAAGAGGCTTAGCGACTTTCGGTCCAGAAAGCAGTAAACACGCATTTGGGAATGATTTCACCCTTCTCCCCTCCCATGGGTTCAGATGCCTTTTGATCCACAAGTGGGAACACATGAGGACTGTTTGTTTGGAGAGATGGCTTCTCGTACGCCAGTGCAGACCCAAATGGTGTGCTGTGTTCTGGGTTTTCTGCCTTGGTTCAGAAGATCCCAGGGACAGACTGATGTGTCCCTCCTCTCCTAATCGTAGTTAGAGGGAGGGGAGACAGATTCCTCAGGACTGAACTCTGGGCAAATTTATACATCACATTTACAGGCAGGACTGGAATCTAACTGTCCCTGATATCTCTCTTCCCAGGAGAAATTAGGTTGCGAGTGCCCAGTGGTCAACTTTAAAACCGGACCTTTAAAATGCAAGCCATTTTTTTTTTTTTCCAGAGGCTGGTTTTATTCAAGCTCAGGAGAGAAGGATAGCTAGACCTTCGCAGTAATTTTGTTTACACTGTATCCTCGGTGCCTGGCGCAAAGCCCATAGAGTAAGCACTCAGTAAAAATGTGTGGAATGAAGTAATTGGAATCATTAGGAATTAGAGAGGAAAATGTCAGTGGTAAATATTTGTGTCTAATCTTTTATGTGTTTCTATATATCATTCAGACTGTTATTTCTCATACTAATGTGATTTTAATATTTTCAGCACAATCCTATTGCATTAAACTTTATTTTGGAAAAAATAAGTACAGAATCAACCAGCTAAGTAAGTTGAGCTTTCTGAGTTAAACACACCTACAGGGAATTTTCTTTCTTTTCTTTTTTTTTTTTTTAATGAAAGGGCTATATAGGAGGCTGCAACGGCCAATATGTGGCCTCACAAATTAATTGCACCCCAAGTACTTAGGAAACAATAGCAATATTCTCCAATCCCATCGTCAATGTGACAGAACAAACAATAGGCTCTCCAGAATAAAGAAAAGTTAATAAATGATGACGGGGTGAATCAATGAGTATACGTGTCTACACGGCAAAAGTCCCATGTGCTGTGTTTCTAAGGCTACGCTGCTGCAGGTGGTGGTGGTGTGGAAGTCTCCGAGACGACGGCTTTGTCTTCAATGTGCTGTTTGCTCCAGGCTTCAGAGTCCTAGGGAACAAAAGGGGCTAAGTCATCAGTTTAAATCTGTGCAGTACATGAAGAATAGCTTTCCCCTTTGGGAAATTAAATGACACGCACGTGTATTCAAGGCATGTTGAGAACCGGGGACCATACCTCTAATATCTAGTGCAGAGCAGTAGGTAATTGCAGAAATAATTGCAAAAGGCAGACGGGAAGAGAAAGAAGGAGAGGATGGGGGTGGTGGTGGTGGTGAGAAGAATGTGAAGAAGATACGAGAAGCCAACCCACATGCTCAGAGCTTTGTCATGTGAACCCCTGAGGTTGCTAACAGTGGCAACCCCCCTGGACTTTTGCTCCCCAGGAAAATTCTCACATTTCCCCAGGCCTTTCTTTACCATCAACACCTACTTGTTCTATCCATATTTTCCCAGGTCCTAGAGTTTTCCCAAGTCCTCTATTATCAAAACTTACTTGTTTTGTCCCTTATTGCTAAGGGTCCCCATAGGTGACTCACTAACTTGAGCACTTAATGAGATGAGGTGTTAATGTCCGATAATAGCAGATGTGTCATCCCTAGTAGGTCTCATTCACATTTTAATTGAGGCCCTAAATGCCTTACTCAGAAAGAAAAAAGTGGTTACTGTGAGAACCTCAGGCTCCATAGGAGGACCAGTGGGGAAAGCTACTTGGGGTGTGGGTAATGACTTTCCATTTTAGGTATTTATTTGTTATTTATTTATTCACTTACAGGTGACAGTCAATATTACTCTATATTAGTTTCAGGTGTACAGCATAATGGTTAGACATTTATATAATTTATGCACTGATCTCTCCCCCTGCCCGTTAGTCTAGTACCCACCTGGCACTATACATAGATGTTACAACGTTATTGACTATATTCTCTATACGGTACTTTACGTCCCTGTGACAATTTTGTAACTACCAATTTGTATTTCTTAATTCCTTCACCCTTTTCACCCTGCCCCTAAGCCCCCTTCCCCTCTGGAACAAACAACCATTTGTTCTCTGTATCTGTAAGTCTGTTTGTTCACATATTTGGTTCTTTAGATTCCACATATAAATGAGATCACATGGTATTTGTCTTTCTCAGTCTGACTTATTTCACTCAGTCTAATGCCCTCTAGGTCCATCCGTGCTGTCACAAATGGTAAGATTTCATTCTTTTTTCTGGCCATTTCATTGTATATATGTACCACTTCTTTATTCAATTGCCTAGTGATAGGCACGTGGGTTGTTTCCATATCTTGGTGCATATGAACATAGGGGTGCATATATCTTTTTGAATTAGTGTTTTAGATTTCTTCAGATCAATAACGAAAAGTGGAATTGCTGGGTCATAAGGTAGTTCTATCTTTAATTTTTTTGAGGAACCTCCAAACCATTTTCCATAGTGCCTGTACCAATTTGTAATCCCACAAATGGTGTAATTATGAGGGTTCCCTTTTCTCCACATCCTCGCCAGCACTTGTTGTTTGTTTATTTATTGATGGTAGCCATTGTGACAGGAGTGAGGTGATATCTCGCTGTGGTTTTAATTTGTGTTTCTCTGATGATTAGTGACGTTGAGCATCTGTTCATATGTCTGTTGGCCATCTGTATGTCCTCTTTGTAGAAATGTCTGTTCAGATCCTCTGCCCACTTTTTAATTGAATTGTTTGTTTTTTTGGTGTTGAGTTATATGAGTTCTTTATAAATTTTGGATATTAAGCCCTTATCAGGTGTATGCCTGGCAAATATTTTCTCCCAATCAGTAAGATGCCTTTTCGTTTTGTTGATAGTTTCCTTTTCTGTGAAAAAGCCTTTCAGTTTTTTTCCACATCAAAGGGTGGCTGTCATGCACTCAGGTGAGAAGCCTTCCCAAGTAGGGAGGTGGTTATATATTCTTCCGAAGGTCCTTGCTTTGGGGTTTGATTTTCCAAACTCCATAAATCCAAATGTTGAATTAAAAAAGACTTCTTTTAAAATTTGAACTTGTTTTCTCCTGTTTTTATCTCTGTGAAGATGGAGAGCAAGTGGGCTATAACTCCTCTCATTAAGCTTTCTTTTATGTCTGTGAACAAAGTAATTAAGTATCATCCTCTCTGGGCAAAATAACCTCAATTTCTCTAGACTTTTCTTAAAAACAACCCCCTTTGCACTGCTTTAGCACTATCCTAACCTTTTTCCAGACTTGCTCCATATTTTTTCCAGACTTGCTCCAATTCCTAAAATGCAAGAGTTGTACCTCATTGTGTTTCATTTGGAAAGCCAACGGCCGGTATAGCCGCATCCATGGTCAACAGAGCAGCTCCTTCCTGAGGCACTGTCAGTCAGCCGCCATGCCTCCACCACGTTCACCTTTTCAATAAAATGACTGAATCACAGCCTCTCTCTCTTGAGCTTCACCAAATCTCGCCCAAGTCCTCCAGTATGCAGATACAAAATCGGGGGTTGGGGGAGCAGATTTCATGTTTAAATTATCTGTACGTTGTTCGTAGCCCTTATCACGACATCTTGACTGTTAGGTACTCCTAAAATGCTTGGCGCTGAAGAATGGCCATTTCAGCCCAAACCATCTTTTTACTTGGTATAGTTCCCATGTCTTCCAACATTCATATTTAGCAAACAGACAAAACGTGGACTCTAAACAAAGGCAATTTATGCCCACTGATGACTCAGGGCTTAAGTTTTTTTGTCACATTTTTGAGTTGGCTTTTAAAGCACAAGGATTAAATGTTAAGGATTATGTTCTTGGATGAAAATCAGTGCTGTCAGGAATTTCAGTTCTGGACAAATCTGAGACTGTTGCCTACTTGAGCAAAGTTTTTTTTATCATATCATCAAAGAATGGCTGTCATCTACTCATGGGAAAAGCAGGCATCTTAAGTCTTCCCAAGTGGATAGCTGTGTATTCTTTGGAAGGTCTCTAGGAATATAGACACCCAGAAACTGCTTTGGGGATGGGGTAAAAAAATTAACAGAAATATAACAATGTTGTATAAAAATAAGAGTTGTGAGGATCATGATTTTAGATTTGCAGCCTTCTTACTGAGGACCTAATTTCCTTTGGGGCGTGGTTCAGTAGTCAAAGCACTGTAAACTTACATATGCTCTTACTTCTGAGGGTTCTCCACTATCTAACAGGGATTAAACCCCTAAGCCATACCACTTTACCTGTTAATGCTTTACTGTGTTTATTTTAAAAACAAGATGCTACTTTACATAATCACAGCACAGGTATCAACTTCAGGACATTTAATATTAATACCATAATTTTATCTACTCTAGAATCTATAGGCCAATATTGTTCATTGTCCCAATAAGGTCCTTCAGGAGGCAGCCCAGGATTACAGTTTGTATTTAGTCTCTTTTACTCTGGAAGTTTCCCAACGTCTCCTTGTCTTTTACGACACTGAATTTTTAAAGAATACAAGCCACTTATTTTATAGAAACTTTCTCAAGATGGGTAGGTCTGGTATTTCCTTGTCATTACATTCAAGTAGATTTTGAGGGCTCTTCCATGGAAAGTTCAAAAATCATGGGCTCTTCCAGGGGCTTCCCATCTCATTGATAATGGAATTTACACACTTGACCAAGCCCTACAAAGCTCTGCTTTCTCTGCCTTAGGCCCTTTGCACTTGCTGTGCCCACTCCCTGGTATGGTCTTCCCTAGGTCTTTTTTTCTCTTGCTCGCCCACTTCATTCAAGTACATTTAGCCACAGACTCAAGCAATAATCTCAGGTTCCAATCCATAGCATTCTTTCATTGTTTGCAGCCCTCCCTTCCCAAAATTCTGAAACCCTGCCTCCTACCCCCAGAGTATACATGTGTGTGTGTAACGCCAATGAATAGTTTGTTCTTTGCAACTAACCTGGTGTACCTTCAGTGTCAAGTCCTCCAGAGGGAGTTCATATTTAGAGCACTATTAATTTAGGTGACAGTGACATCTAGTGGACCAATAATGACAGTCTTTGAGTTAACCGCTATTAGTCCTAAAGATTTAAGGGGCAAAACAACAACAAAAATCACAAAAACCTCACCCTGCTTCCTAGTGGAAGCTGCAGAATTCAGTGAGATTCTTGTTGACGTTTGATGCGGCCATTAATGGGTTAAAGCTGTCTGAAGATTTCGGTTTCTGTGATGTGTGTTTGGGAGGGAATGCAGAGGACAGGCCTAACATGAGAGAAACAAGAGAGCCTTTGGTGTGTGAGACAGTGTAAGCTGCTATAAATACACTTTTCAAGAGGTTGATTGATTACCCAAAAGATACGAACGTGAAATTAGTGTATGCTATCACCAAGTGGTGCCGAGGATTCAAAATTAGAAGACTTTACTCATTAGGTAACACTCAGCTGAGGAAGAACTTAGCAAATTCCCCTACTTATTACACTTTAAAATGTAAATATACTAAATGCCCCAGCATTGAAGCTTTATATAAATAAATATTTTAATCATTATTTTAAGTTTGAATGATTTACATGAGCAGTGAGTAACGTACAAGAGTGCATTTTTCCTTACTTGCCCAACAAAGTGTGTTATAAGTCTTCTTGTTACTGCTAAACTGATAGGTAAGAGAAATAAAACAAAACATAACTCCTGCCATTTTTATTTTGTACATCTCTTTTCATGGGTGAGATTGAGTAAGTTTTCCTCTGATTTTCTTTCCTCTGCATTGTTTCCTTATTCTTTGCCCATTTTCCTATGGGGTTAGTGGTTTTTTCAAAATTGATTTGTAGAGACTCTTTGTATATTAGGTTCATTAGCCCTTTATCTGAGATATGAGTTGCAAATAGTTTTTCCAATGTGTTACTCTAGGTGCCTCCAAGGACACATGAATCATCTGTGGGGAAACATGGCTCTTAGGAGCTATTGGTGCCTCTCTCTTTAAGGCTTCGATAAATCGCTATTTTCCCAAGTCCTGCTAAGGGGAATCTTGGACCAAAAGGCATGATGCTATTTCCTCAACTGAACGAGAACTCCGTCAACTGAATGAGAGCCCTAAACTATTTGTGCCCCATTAAGATTAGAGAAAGACCTCTTCCAGCCAGGCTTCCCAGGGCCCCAGAGGAGCTCTGGTACGCGTAGCCTTTGACCACAAGCCCCTGTTGCTGTACGTGGCCTCAATGGAAGAAATCGTGGCAGGGCTCTCTCACTGTGAACGGGTCCCTATATGGTTTCCACTCAGCTTTGCTTGTTTGGAGCCTGCTGCTTCTTCTCGCTATCTGTCTGTCCCAAAGGAATCCTCACCTGTACTCCCCGGGACACCCACCAGCCCACACTTGCCTCCCACTTATTCTTTATCGCTAAAGCTACTTCAACCTGGCAGGGAGATGCCCTGCCCTGCTCTGGCACATCCCTACTCACTGGAGCTCTGACTCAGCAGAAGGTCTCACCATGGGAGATTCTGGGAAGACTGAAAGATAATGCTGAGTTTCCTGGGAACATCCTTCCTTCCTCACAATCCTGAGTCAGGCAGGCTCTGCTACGATTAGCAAAGCTTTGTTTTATGCATCCACATGAGGCAGACATTTTTGGCAATACCTTTGTTCTAGAGAACGCTAGGCTTAGGGCTAAGGGAGATACCATTTTGTATGTCCACAAAGTCTCTCAGTCATGAGCAAATTATTTGCTGCTCACCATGTGAAAAAATGAACTTTCTCTTTTGAAATTTTTGGGAAAATCACAGAAAAGTGAAATGAATAGATCAAAGAGAGCTCCGACAACAAACTAAACAAAGACATTTGCTTTCCAAAAGCATGTTTAAACGTTTTATCTAGAAAATCTTCCCAAAGTTTATAAATGGCGCCTAGCTATCAGTTTCAGCATCAACCTTGGAGAAGTACTTCCAGCTTTATGATGAGTTTGTGTGCCTGTGGCCAAATGGGATTGGAATGGAAACTTTTTTTCTTGTCATCTGGCTTATTGTTGTTCCTTTCTGTGGCCACAATATTTGTCTGGGGCATGGGATTACTCAAGTAATTAAATATTTATTGAGTAACCAGACAACCAATGGAAAGATGACACTTGGATCATATTGTGTCCCATACTCTCTGCCTTAAAGCCTCAGGCAGTTGAAATTACCAATGCTCATATTTTGCTTTGGAGCTTAGAAAAGAATCTACTTGGTTAGAAAAGGAGAAGACGTACATTCAGAAGCAAATACATTCTTATGGCATTCAGCAAATAAAATATTCGCATTCAGTTGCCTTATTCCAACATCTACTTATGAATGTTTCTCTCCATTTTAGCTGTTTTTCTGTAATATGTCAACCATGCTCATGACATCCACCTGAAACCGGAAGCTGTGGGAATTCCGTTTTGGTCTCCTTAGTTTACTGTAGGAGCAGGTCCCTCGAGGCGGTAAGTCCAACATAAATATTAAGTTGGTGCAAAAGCAATCGCAGGTTTTGCAATTATTTTTAACTTTTTAAACCACAGTTACTTTTGCACCAACCTAATAGCATGTGTGTTTGGGGGAGGGTATATACACACTTCTAATTTTACTAAATGTGTGTGGAGAGTCACTGCCGCTATTTACTAATATTTCTGCTTTTCCTCTTTCTGGGGACATGGAAAGATTTCACTTATCTGCCCACTTGAAGTTAGGGTTGGCCATCTGAATCGCTTCAGCCACTGAAACTATGAGCGGAAATGACATGTGCCACTTTGGGGCAGATGCACAATTTTCAGTGTTCCCTTCCATCTTCCATGGCAACTGGTAAGATGCCAGTTGGTAGAGCTTCCACCAGTCTGGGTCCAGGAGTGAGGATAATATAAAGAAGTGTCCCACACTCACCTGAAATGGACATGTAGCAGGAGAGGGAATTAATAATTTATTCTAGGCCCCTGAAGGATCAAGGTTGTTTTTTCCTGCAGCATAAACTTGCATGTAGGCTGACTAATGCAAAGATTGGTACATAGAAGAGGGCTATAGCTACCGTGTTTCCCCCAAAATAAGACCGGGTCTTATATTAAGTTTTGCTTCAAAAGACGCATTAGGACTTATGTTCAGGGGATGCCATCCTGAAAAATCATGCTAGGGCTTATTTTCTGGTTAGGTCTTATTTTTGGGGAAACACAGTATAGCAAAGACCTGAAATAAGAGATATTGATTTAAGGTCCACGTAGTGGGTGGCATGGACACTGTACCTGCAGTAATTGGGGATGTAGATTTCATTCCTGATGAGCTTATGACTCTAGGGGGAAAGATTAGGGAAAAAAACATTATTGTTAGTAGCACATATTGTTTGCTAAAGAGTGTTTTTTGGCAAGATGTTACAAGAAAATGGAGAGCTCTAAAAAGAAATTGGCTCATTTTCAAGCAGGAATGTGGAAAAAAAAAAGAGTTCAGAGACTTAAAAGATTGAAAGAAGACTCAATTCTAAATAGCAAGTGATAAAATGAAGAAAATTTGAAGTGGCAAAGATGAATTAAAACTCGACCTTGCATCAAGAGGCAAATTAAGGCTATGGTCTTCACACTCGCTGTTAAAACCTGTGAATGAATTAAAACATCTCTGAGTAAAATTCCCATTCATGGTGTGGTGTCCAAAAAAATCTTTCTACTTGTACAAACTGGCTCAGGAAAAGAGATGAAGTATGTATGTGGCTCTCTCATGGAAACCTGATGGCACCAGAGATTTGAAATTAAATTGATAAAGAGAGGTATGGGAGCAAGAAAGCAAAAAATATAGTAAATGTAACAATTGTGTCTCAAAAGGAGCCATGGCTACTGGCACATGGAACTGACTAGAAGAAAATACACAAGAAGCTGTGTTTTTCACAAAGTTGTATTGACAAAAGAAATATTAACCAGCCTGGACAAAAGACATGGTACTTATTTAAGTCTTAACATGGCTTTGGGACTTCAGTCATCTAAGAGCAGAAAGTGGGCTGAGAAAACTGCTCATCCCACAGAGAGTATATTTTCATTGCCCACTTCAAATGTGGCCACAGAGGATAATGAAAAAGAAGATGCTTTCAGAAATGGAGCCAGGATGCTTGGATAAGAGAGCTTTTCCCAGGAAGCAGGACCAGAACATAATCAAGGAACTCTCTCTACCCCACCTAAGAACCCTCCACATGTCTGCCCAGTGGGATTTAGAATTGCTACGGACTGGTCCTGCCACGTGTCTCTTATTGTCTCCATTTCTGAATGGGGGTACTTAGTGTCATTATCTTGTCCTGGTTCCACTGGTGGAGGGTGGTTCTGTGGAGGGCAGATAATTTGACTTTGTCGCTCATGGTTCCCTAAACACTCCACATTTTCTGTGAATTAGGATTACTGTCTTAATCACAGAGCTCCACTGCCTCAGTGAGAGCTGAGTGTAAAAACGGCTGTGAATCGCCCCAAATCCTGGGTTTGGAACTAAAACCCATGTTGGGATGAAAATTGCAGGCAGTCTTTCTTGGAGGAAGAGATGAGTATGTTTTGCATGCAGAAAAGAAAGTGAACTGAATATTCAGTAGCCAAAAGGGCACACTCTAGTGGTCACTGGGGCTGTTCACCAATATTTCCAGGTCTTCTCTTCCCAAGCATGAAAGGAATATAACGTCTTGCCACCTTGATGTTGAGCTGGCCATGTGATATTCTCTGGTCAATAAAATATGAATGAAAATGACATGCACCACTTTTAGGCAAAAGGCAGAAGATTTTTAGATGAAGTACTTGATTTGCCATTTCTCCTTTCCCCTGCCTTGGCAACCAATAAATTTTCAGAAGGTGGAGGCTCTGGCAGCCTAGTCCCAAGTGAGGACAACATAGAGTAGAAAGCCCTGCTCACACAAGATGGATATGTAACATCAATGAGAAATAAACCCTTGTTGTTTTAAACCTCTAGGAGATTGGGGTTGTTTGTTACTGCAGCAGAACGTAGCTAAGGCTGATTAATGTAGGTGAAAATGTTAAACTGGATATTAAAATCTTAAAAAGTTTTCTTTGTGGATACAAGGCTATGTCCCCTAAGGGACAACTTGCTTTTACTGAGCATTTCTGTTAGTTGGTTCTCATATTTTTGTTGAAATTTTAGTGAAACAAATGATCTATTGTTTTAAATCACTTCCTTACAGGGACACCATAAATTCAGTTACATACATCCTTCAGTCACATTATCAGGTAACATGTTTCTCTTAACTTCCTGACCTTTGCATTATATGAGGATTCAACAATATATTGAATTTTATTGGTTTAAAACTCACCTGTGCCAAGATAGTACCAATATTTTTAGATATATGTAAGAAGACATACAAATACACTTATCTTTATAGATTTATAGGAAAAAGAGAGCTGTCCTAAAGCATTTGGTGTGAATTAAATCACTGCTTTTGAGCATTAAATCAGCTCCTGGCATTGGGTTATGAAGTTGTCATTGCTCAATAACAGCAAGTACAGAAATTTATCCAGGGAAGAAGCCTTTTTTAGATTTCTTTAAGGATGCACAACATGGTACGCAGTGTCTACAGTGTGTGTGACTTCACAAAAGATATGAAAATATTCTTCAGATTAATGCTTTATTCCTCTTCTCTGAAGTTCAAGGACATAACATTAATCTCAATTCTATGAAAATGAATTTGTAGGGTGTGAAGATAATAGAGATCGGGTTTGTGGCTTTCTGATGATCTAATTTACTTCAGGGATTGGTTTACAGAATCTAGGGAAATGGAGAATTAACATATGCATTTCCTTCAAAGCCCTGACTTTTTTTCCCCCTAAATCAATAAAGAAATTATCTAAAAACATCTTTGAGTTTACAGTTAATAAAATGTTTATAATTATAGTGGGCATTGTAATAGCAGTATTTAATTTTGAAGTATATTTATTTGGGAGTTTACAGTGAAAAATATTTTAGGTTTATAAAAAAGAAACTAAGGGTATTATAAACTTGAACTTGACAGCATTTTTTATTAGTTGCAGGTGTACAAAATAATGTAATGATTAGACATTTACACCCCTTACAAAGTGATGACCCCACCAAGTCTACTACCCATCTGACACTGTACGTAAGTATTACAGTACCACTGACTATATTCCCTATGTTGCACTTTAAATCCCAGACATTTTATGCAATTTGGCAAGTGCTGAATTTCAGTTAATTTGTGATGGGTTCTTTGACAGACACCTGAAATGTATGCATCCTCATTGTTGTCTCTTCCTTTGTTAATATTGTCTCCAACTTGAATGTCCCCTTCTTCTCCGATCATCAAAATCCTTCTTGACTTTCCAGGTCCAGTTAAAATGCTAATCTTTCATGCAACATTTGATAGAGGCAATAATGATAATAATAGATTATGTTTTTAACTGAAAGTAAGACAGTAATATTTAGGTCCCCATGTGCCAGACATTCAGTACACACTTTGGGTGATTATCTCATTTAATTCTTTTATTTTTTTAAGTTTTTATTGAGGAATATTGGGGAACAGTGTGTTTCTCCATGGCCCATCAGCTCCAAGTCATTGTACTTCAATCAATCTAGTTGTGGAGAGCGCAGCTCTGCTCCAAGTCCAGTGGCCGTTTTCAATCTTTCGTTGTAGGGGGCGCAGCCCACCATCCCATGCAGGAATTGAACCAGCAACTTTGTTGTGAAGAGCTCACGCTCTAACCAACTGAGCCAGCCAGCCACCCCTTTGGAAACTCAGCAGCAGCTTGTCTTCAGTCTAGTTGTGGAGGGCGCAGCTCACTGGCCAATGTAGGAATCGAACTGGCAACCATGTTGTTCAGAGCTTGCGCTCTAATCAACAAAGCCACCCAGCCGCCCCTCATTTAATTCTTGTTGTAAGCTTATGTTTTAGAATGGTTACTAATCCACTGTAGGCATTCCTTGGTTCAGAATTCCATAATCATAGAAATGCCCTATCATGCATTTGCAGCAGACGTACCTGGGTTTGATTTCTAGCTCTAAACTCACTAGACAAGCTGTGTGACATTGATCAAATTATTTTAGTTTTCTAAACCTACATGCAAAGGATTCCAAGAACTAAAAAGTCATGAGCATAGATAGCTGTTGCTCTGGGATAGTGCTTTATCAACAACCCAGGACACCCTGTGCCTCCCTTTTGAGTTAAATTCCATGTCATCTTGGATCTTGGCTTACTCTTTTTTTATTTTGGTAGAACACATCTTCCAGATGCTTTCCGAGAAAGTAAACATGAGCAGAGGCTATGTTTGTGAGACCTCACATGTCTGAAATTTTATTTATTTGATTGCTTTTTTAAGAGGTGCCTGGAGCCTCCTCTTCCTGACCTCTTCTAGGGTTAGTCCATGTCCATCAGCTTGTTTCTGGGTTTTTCCTTCTGCCAACTTAGGCTCTGATTTTCTTCAGTTTGCCAAGTCAGTTACCATTTATCCATGTGCTTTTCCACCTTCTGAGATTGTGTAGCTGTCCTTTCTTCACAGTCTCATTATTTTTGTGGGTTTATTCTTCTTTTTAGATCCTTTTATCATAATGCAATTCTGTTGAGGTTTTAGTAGGAACACAAGTATAACTATTCAATCCACTATATCTAACCAGACATGAGGACTGTTGTGATTTTAGCATGAAAATGTACAAGAATTCTAGGGTTCTCTTTCCTATATAAGATCACACCTCTTTTACATAAATGTTGGACTACCGTAGGGGGAGTTAAGGTGGGGAGATAAAGATTTTCTTTTGGGATAAATGGATATTGAAGTTCCTAAGGGACATTCAAACAGAGATTTCTTGGAGACCTTTGAATAGAAGATCCCGGAGCTTACGAAATAATTCTGGGTTAGGTAAAGATTTACACTAGTTATCAGTAGGGAGGAGACAGCCAAGGAGAGCAAAGAATGGAGGACAGAATATCAGTAAGGATCAGATAGAACAGAGCATTTTATCAAGGAGACTAGACTATTTCCCAGGGTTTGGTTTGGTTTTGCTACTCTCCCAATTTCTGGGATTAAAAAAAATTTTAAAGCAAAGGCTCAAACTCTTTTCTTTTTCAAATAGACGTTATTTTGGGGTGGAGGGAGGCATTTAACATTTAGCAGAAAGTATGGAGTTCTCATATACCACCCTGCCCTCACACATACACAACCCCCCACCAGAGTGGTGCATTTGTTATAATCAGTGAACTACATTGACACATCATTATCACCCAAAGTCCATTGTGTACATTAGGGTTCACTCTCGGTGGTGTACATTCTATGGGTTTTGACCAATCTATAATGACGTGTACCTACCATTGCAGCATTATACAGAGTAGTTTCACTGCCTGAAGTATCTTCTGTGCTTAAGTCTTTTCTTTTTAGGGGAGTTCAACAATCACTTTGATCTCCAGTTCTGCTCTCTGAATCTCAGCCTACATGAAACCAGAACAGTGAGATAATGGGGATAAGAAAGCTAAAATAGGTGGAGGGTTGCTCCAAAAACTGTGGATTACCTTAAATGGTCTCAGGGATTTATAGCATGCTACCAAAAGCTGCCTTATCTCCTTAAACACCCACAGACAGGTTAGAACCGGCCTCGCCACCATAGCAATGGGTCATCCCAGCTCATGATCCAATAAATGCTTCTAGGAAGCCAAACATCCTGACGTTAGCAAGGCAGGGCCTGAGTTACTAGGCAAAGTCACACACACACTTACCACATTCAAACATAGGGTAAGTAACATCCTTTGAGGGGAAACCGGTTAATCACTTATAAAGGGAGGATTTGCCTCTGACTGTCACAGGAGTTGGGAATCATTGCCATGGCTTGTCCCCTACAGAAGGAATTAAGGATGATGATGATGATGATGAGAGTTTCTCTGGCAGGGTCGAAGTACTTCTCAAGAAAGACCTTTGAATCTGCACAGGTGTGTGGGCAGGTATTTGGTTAACAGCTTTTAACAGCTTAGGGTTCTGTGGCCTCTGTCTGGTTCCATGAGTGTGTCTTAGGGGCTTATTTCATGCAGAGATCGCTTGGGATGAGCAGAGATGGAAGGAAGGAAGGACCAGGACAGAGTGGATGCCCCACTCTTCCTTCCCTCAGAGCAACTCCAGTTTCACCTGTTTTATCTTTTGGTCTCCTGTAGGAAGACATTTTTTGAAGGAAAGTGTCCACTGCTAAGAAACAGAAAAGGAGGATTTAAATTAATGGTTTAGTCCAGTTAATCCTCTAGTGCTATATACAAGAGAAAACAAGGCTGAGGAGCTGGAAAACATATCCAAGACCTAGGCAGATGATGGCCCAGTTGAAAGTAGCCTCTCACTCTCTCTATAATTTCATAGTTATAATCATGGGCCATGTAGTAACGAAAACTTCCAGAATGATGTCAAATAACAATGCTATTGAGCATTCTTGTATTATTTCTGATTTTATTAAAAATGCCTACAGTGTTTGAGTGTTAAGCCTCTTTGTTATCTAGATGGATCTTTTTGGTGATAGTAAGAAAAAAATCTATTATAAGAAAATTCATTAGAATTAATGAGAGCATTATAAGCATCTGAAACGATCATATGATTTCTGTTATTTCAGCCATAGGTGTGAAATTTTAATAGAGTTTCAATTATCAATCCTCTTTGTATTTCCAGGTAAGTACTTCTTGGTCATAGTGGTTTATTCTTTTAATGTTCTCTTTTTGTTTTAACTTCTATTTTGAAATAATTATAGATCCACAGGAATTTGCAAAAATAGTGTAAAATGGTCCCAAGTTCAACCTCACCCAGTTTCTCCCAATGGTTACATCTTATGGTAACCATTATTCTATTTTCTGTATTGATGAATTTGCCTATTCTAGGTCTTTTAATGTATTCTTGATTTTAATTTACAGCGTTGCATGAATGTTCCTACTTGTGTAGTTTTATCATTTTGGTGCTTTACTAGCTGCTCTCTGCACAGATTGGGGAAAATGAGAAGACGTTGGTCAAAGGGTACAAACTTCTAATTATAAGACGAATGCTTTCTGGGGATCTAATGTACAGCCTGGTGATTCTATTAACAATACTGTATTGTATACGTGAAAGTTGCTAAGAGAATAGATCTTAAATGTTTTCCTCACCATCACAACAACAACAAAACAGGTAATTATGTGAGGTGATGGATGTGTTGATTAATCTTATCACAGTAATCATTTTGCAATGTATATGTGTATCAAATCATCACATTATATACCTTAAATCATGTAATGTTATATATCATTTATATTTCAATAAAGCTGGGGGAAAAAGAGCAGCATTTAAGGCCCAAACTAAGCAACTGACTTTATTCCTCCTCTCTTGGAAGATATGGACTACTCCCTTCTCATTCAGGTGGCCCAATTTCATTTATTATTATTAGACATTTCTAAAATGACTTGAAATCCAATATAACTACTTAGCTTTACAAAGGAAATGACTGTCCTTTTAGCCAGCCCTGGTAATGGTTTAAAGATGAGACATTATATTTAAATACAAACAACTAATATATAATAAAGGGTAGTTTATTTACCTGACTGCTGTCTTTATCAGGGATCATTATTACCTTGATTGTTTAGTATGTTTTATAAAATAATTTGTGCTTTTCTTTATTCTTTGCCTAAGGCAATATTCTTTCCAGCATTTTTATGTCCCCCTACCGAGGACAGTAAGTTACAACATAAGACTATCATTTTCCAAGATGTGTTCTAACAGATGGTACAGGAAAAAAAAAACAAAGGAAAAAGAAAGAAATTTTCTGTGGTTAAATATATTTGGGAAACATTAAATTAAACAGATTTTTTTAGTACAGGACTTCTTGAACACTTAATATGCTGTGTGTATTACAAAACTCCGTAAGTGGCTTACAGCATATAGTGCTTCCAAAATTGATTTTTCTGTAGAATTCCTTTTTCAGAGTCTAGCTTATAAGCAAAGAGGCTAGGTGCCAACAGAACGCACATTAATAAAATCAAAATTGGGCTTAGAACAAAACAAGCAACCCAGGCATATTATTTAATTGGTTGAACATTAATGGGCTGAAGTTGCTAAACTCCAGCTGTAACTTTTAAATCTGGCATATTAAAGAATGTGTTGATTTTCAAAATACAGTAGAAAGCTAGGGCACAGTGCCAACAGAAAGTTGGCAGTGCCGAGTGGCAGTGGTTAGTAATGAGGTAAAGAATGAGCCCACGCATTGCTCATACAGATGTAAAAGCAATTTTGAATTTGCTTAGGAATATAATAAAGCTGCATTATTACTTTGAACTCGTGAAAAGATTTAACATAAAAGAAATTGTCCTGGACCTCAATAAAAGGACTCAAGGAGCAATGTCACCAATTATTGAAGTACAAAATTTCGTATTAAGAGAATGATTGTGCGGTTATCAAAAAACATTCCTGAAAGATCACAAAAGGTGGAATAGTAACAATATTTGTCAAGGTTCTCCAGAGAAACAGAATCAATTGAGAAAGAGAAAGAGAGAGAGATTGATTTTAAGGAATCGGCTCACACAATTGTGGAGGCTGGCAAATCCAAAATCTGCAGGGCAGGCCAGCAGGCTGAAGATCCAGGGGAGGGAGGCAGAGGAAGGAGAGATGGACAGAGGCAGGGACACTCAAATCCATGCAACCAACTTTAAGACTGTTGTCTCAGGTTGATTAACCAACTGACATTTCCAGAAAGTCTTTTGGCTCAGCCCCTTTGCACCATTTCATTGGCATGGAAACGAGTAGATTCCCAGGTTGTCCTACATCAGTGTAAAACGGGGTCCCTAGCCAGATTTTCATGTTATGTCGGGAAATACAGACCAGAATTAAATCACAGGAGATTCCTTGTCTCTACTAAGGAGAATAGAGATCCAAGCGCAAGGTCTAGTTTATGACCTCGGTGAACTCATTTATCAGGTAGTCTCAGTTTTCTCATCTGGGAAACGGAAATGATAAGGGTGGGGTGACAATCTTAGTACAGTTGAAGCATCATCAGCTTTTTGCATGACACTTTAAGAGATACCTGGACAGGGGAGGCCGGTTACCTCAATTGGTTGGAGCATGGTATTAGTAGCACAAAGGTTAGTGGTTCGATCCCCGCATGGGCCACTGTGAGCTGCGCCCTCCTAAAAAAATAAAATTAAAAAAAAAGAGAGAGAGAGAGAGAGACACACCTGGACAAACTCAACTGCATTGAGTAGAGTGACCAGATGGTGAAGTGGATGTAAATCCACACATTTTTGACAAAAATGGGCTTGTTTAACCTGAATACAAAATCACTTTGGAAGATAATTGTCTTTAATTATTTTAAGAGTTATTATCTGGAAAAAAAAAAGGTATTAAGTTCTAAAATGTGAGCCAAGAGGTAGAAATGACAAGATTCATATCGAGGAAGATTTTTTTTTCAGTGGTCTGAGGTATTTTTTTAAATGCTGTGCTCTGACTGTGTGATGGCGAATTTCCTACCACTAGAGGTATCCAAATAGAGGATGGATGACCCCCTGTATTACGAGTGCATTCGGGCTTCAAAGGGGAGGTGCAATCGGAAAACATCAAGGTGGTCTTCAACTTGGAAATTCTAATTCTCTCTCCCTGTCCCGGTGATTGTATGTAAAAATGAACAACTGCGTGAGAAAAAAAAGTGGAAGAGACTTAGCTCATGGGTGTCAGGTGATGTCACAAATACGACGCCAATGTGAACAAAGCTCAAGTTCATCTGTAGAGCTGGCATGCAGTGAGAGGAGAGGCACACGAGCAAAAGTATCCCCTGTTCAACCCGAGAAATGGAGCTAAGCTTTTAACCACAAGAAGGAGATTGCTCCAACTTTTCCTTCACCCTTCATCTATCTGTATTGTAGGATTTTTGTTGGAGGAAAAAAAAGGGAGGTGAAGATGGGATACAGGAAAGGAAAGAACAATCAGCATTCGCTTAAATCAAGGACTCATATTAGAGCTGCCCTGTAGAGAGAAAGGTATTGTGGCTTTGTCCTCTCGGCCTGTGGTGAGCAGTTCTGAGACACGCATATGTGTCCCACAGAGGGTGACTGCATGATGGGGAAGAAAGCTGCAGATCACCTGTGTCCGAGGAACACTCATTCAGAGCTTCCTGCTCAGAGCCAATGAAATGGAGACCAAGAAAGCATCCTGCAGAAAGCTCAGTACATGACAATTCTTAGATTATCCTACCTTGAGTTATGCAGCCTGGCACATGTTAGTTTTCAAGTAAATAGCATGTACTTTATGCGTACGGTACAAAATGTGAACACACACTTTAGAGCTGGAAGCATTTTTTTAACAGATTTATTCCCCATTAAGTAACCTATGTGTCACCAGCATTGTCTTGCAAACAGTTCCCATTCACCACAAAATGGTGAGTACACTCAGAATTACTCAAATGGAGGCATTCTTGGAGAACTGACATCTCATTTATATTAAGTCAGGCTTTTTTTATTTAAATTTGCCAACTATCCTTCCTCAGTGGTTTGCTGGAGTACTGCACTTATTTGGTGTACCTGGAAGAGTAATCTTTCTTGGCAAGACAACAGAGTCGGTGGGGGTCTCCATTGAATCTTCAACAGCTTTTTATTCTGATGATGACTAAGAGAGTGACCTAACATCCTGTCTGACCACTTGAGTATGAGGCCAAACTGTTAACTAGGATTCCTGAGAGCTCCTTAGAGGCACCAGCTTTCAATACTTAGAGAGCAGGAAGCAAAGGAACCCCAGAGACATATCACAAATCTGTTCTCCTCAGGAGATGATGATGACAAATCCGAGAAAAAGCCTCAGGACTGAACCAGAGATGAGTGAAAAGAGTTGGTAAACAAGGCACAGGGTTAAAGCAGCTTCGTTACTATTTTTCCGGAGGAGGAAATGTGTGGTCAGGAATTGGTTCAAGACTGTTCAAGGAACCCAAAGCTAGGAAAAACCAGAGTGAGGAAATAGGGACCACTCATTTAATTAAAGTAACCCATGAAGGGGGAACTCTAACTTCCCTGCGATGTGACCACTCCTTCTCCCTAAGCGGGGACGTAAATACTACATTATCTAATAGAGAGGCAGACGAGCAAAGAAAATTTATTGTGAAGCCCTTCCCAATGGCATGGAGATACACTTTATCATCTACTTGCATGAAAATGGAGGATAAAGTGTCGTGCGGGGGGTATTGATTTTACATCATCCCTAAAGCAGTCTGCACGAGACATGGGACAGCCTTGGCAGAGGTGAGAGGGAGGCAAAAATATCAGCATATGACAAGCTTTGAGCTCCCATTTGGTCTCCCAGTGGAAAACGGCTCCCAGAGGTCACCTAAGGAGGGACTCTCTGGAAGAACTGCTTTGGTCTACAGGCCACGGTCCAGCTCTCCCCCAGGGTAGCAAGTCATCCTGTAACCCCCTGTCCTTCCTCCTCCCCAGAAGGAAGAGAAAGGCAAGCTCTTCAAGCTGAGGTTAAGACATGGTGAGTAATATAGAGATGGGTTGAGAATGCATGAGATCCCATACAATTTTTTCTCTTTCTCAAGGTTTTTCTCCTCCCATGAGCTGGCGATGTCATGACTACAGATGCACAGCATTTGATAACTCCCAAAGGGAAGCAACGGGAAAGGGGGAGCATGGAAGTCAAGAGCTCAGACAAAGCACCCAAACCTGAGAAACACGTCCTGGCTCTCCGGAACCACTTTGAAGAGCCCCTGGTTGTCAATACTGCTGACACTGTAGCAGCTCCCATACTAGAGGTCCCAGTAAATCCCCTCTGTAGACCCAGGGCCAGTCAACAGGCACTCAGAGGGCACTTGTTCCAAGTTGCTGGGCTCGGCCATACCACTGCTCAGGAGCTTACAGAATACGCAGTTATTACAAATGACCTCTCAAGGCTGTAAGTGTTAAGTGACAAAGGGATAATGCATAGGTCTGTGAGTTTTCCAGCAGGAGACGCCAATGACAGACTTGTAAGTTTCTGTCCTTGAATTTCGGGCTAAGTGGGTGCTCCAGTGACCTCTAGCTTTGGCCTTGGCCCACAGACTTCCGGTGGAGACACAAGCCCAATGTATGTTATGGAAACCAGGACCGTGCGGTCATTGCAACACCACCGATGACAAGTCTACAGTTGTAGGATGTAGGCAGTCTGACAATGGCAGTGAGTAACGGAAGAAGAGGAGACTCAGCCAAGCAAGCACATGCTATTTACTGATTCTTAAATCACCCACCTTTCCCCTCCTATGAATCTATGTTTTTAGGACCCTAGAACAAATTTAGCAGGGGAAAAGGCAATTGTAACTTATTGAACACCTCACTCTCTGCCTAAGTTCTGTGGCTAAGATAAGACGAAGGGAAATATGTGCCTTTGGGGAACTTTATAATCTAGTTTGGAAT
Source organism: Rhinolophus ferrumequinum (assembly GCF_004115265.2). Classification (NCBI taxonomy): domain Eukaryota; kingdom Metazoa; phylum Chordata; class Mammalia; order Chiroptera; family Rhinolophidae; genus Rhinolophus; species Rhinolophus ferrumequinum. Next base: position 48,073,014 of record NC_046302.1, on the reverse strand, counting down.
TTATGGCCTGTTTGGAACATCAGAGGAACAGACCAAATGAGCTGGTGCTCAGGGTGGGGAGGTGGGGGGTGTGATGTAGGGTTCAAGGCTAAGAAGTGAGATGGGTTAGGGAGCCAGGAGCGCCCATAGAGGAGGGTTTGGCTTAGACACACAACATTGGGTTGTATTTGGGAATCTGGCTGCCAGGCAAGAGCAAAGGCAGGGAGGTTTTGAGTGTGGAGGACGGAGAGAGCCACGTAACAAGAATAGCAGGTTGGGTATTGAGGAGTAATTGGGAAAAAGAGATGGCAAGTACTGCTGTGAGGAACATGGGTTTGAAGTCAGATTTGAATCCCAGCTCTAGTTCCTGCAGCTGTGTGACCTTGAGCAAGGCACTTAATTCAGAGTCTCAGTTTCCTCATCTGTAAAATGGAGCTGTATTCTCTATCAGTTGTGAGGATTAACAGAGACAGCCCATGTGAAGTACCTAACACAGTGCCTGGACTCATAAATGTGCAAGAAATATTAGCTCTGTTATTGTTTTAGTCTCTGTGAGGGTAGGGACTGTCTGTCTTGTCTGTGATTTCCTAACACAGAACATAGCAAACTGTCAATACATGATTTTGCATAAAAGAATGAGTGAATGAAGAGAGAAAGTGAAGGAGTAAAGAAACCCCTGTGAGCACACTTGTAATAATATTATCCGCAAGAGTACCAAGTTTCTTTAGACCCATTGCCGCATTTATTTAGATAGAGTTTCTTCCTCGGGAGTATGCCTTCCCTGGATCATGGGAAAAGCACAAGAAACTGACAAAGAACCAGATATCTCATTGATGGCATTACCGTTAGAAAGAGGACTAGCCAAAGGAATTAGGGACGGTAACATTGTCAGGTTAAAATCCATCCAACTATTTATTTGTAAAAGTTCAATGAGTGTTCAGCTTTCTCTACAGAAAAACATCAAATATCTCTGTCCATTATTAAAAAACTCTAGTTCATTTGTTCAGGCACACAATAGAGAGAGCTATGACACAATGTTAAGAGCAGTATTTTTTTTAACTGATAAATGACACCCCATACAATTGTGATGAGTTACAATAGACAAAAAAAAAAATGAATTTGATATTCAATTCAGTAGGCTAGTTAATTGTAACATAAGTTAATTGGAATTTGAAATCTGATTCTGGGCATGCACCCAGAATATTTTATGTGGTGTCTGACTGGCTAGTAGGCCAAGAGAACAATTAATAATATTACCCTGGGGCAGCCGGTTGGCTCAGTTGGTTAGAGGGTGGTGCTCTTAACAACAAGGTTGCCGGTTCGATCCCCACATGGGCCACTGTGAGCTGCGCCCTCCACAACCAAATTGAAACAACTACTTGACTTGGAGCTGATGGGTCCTGGAAAAACACACTTAAATAAAATAAAAGTTTAAAAACAACAACAACAAAACAAATAATAATAACATTACCCTCACACTGAGGGCTTCTGATGTGTCAGGCCCTTGAAAACACTTCCATCATATTCACTCATTTAATCCTTATGACAACTCTATAAGGTAGGTGATTTTGTCATCCTCATTCTACAGATGGAAAGAAATATTAAGGCACAGAGAGTTTCGGTAACTTGCCCAAGATCACCCCACTCACTCAGCTGCAGAGCTGGGTTGCAAAGCGAGGCGTTCAGACCCCTGGGTCCACGCTCAACGACTCACCAGTGCTGCCCTGACCCAGTTCTGATTCTGTGCACTGCGACCTGCTCCCCTCTCTCTGTGGAGGATTGTGGACACAAGAGGCGGGGGAGGGACCAGCGAGTAGATCCTCACCCACCTGGATATGAGGAGTGAGGGTGTTTTGGGAGAAGACAGAGCTGCTGGGGAGTGACAGTTTCAAGTCCCCTTAGGTTTGTCACCAAATCCCGGGGACTTCGTTTTAAAATACTTATTCCAGCTTTAATGAGATATACTTGACATATAAAATTGTGTACATTTAAGGTGTACAACGTGATGGTTTGATACCTGCGTATATATTGAAATGACTATCACAGCAGGTTCATTAATACACCCATCACCTCACATGGCTGCCATTTTTGTGTGTAGGTGGTAAGAACATTTAAGATTTACTCTCAGCATCTTTTAAGTATACAGTACAGCATTGTCAACTGTAGTCATAATGTTGCACATTAGATCCCCAGAATCTATACATTTTATCACTGGAAGTTTGTAACCTTTGACTAACATCTCCCCATTTCCCCCACCCCGCAGCCCCTGGCAACCATCAATCTGTCTCTGGATCTGTGAGTTTGGCTTTCTGAGATTCTACATATAAGTGAGATCACACAATATTTGTCTTTCTCTGTCTGACTTATTTTGCTGAGCATAATTCAAGGTTCATCCTGGGGACTTTTAAATGATGCCATAGAGTTTGACTCAATAGGTCGGGTAGTGGGACTGAAATCTAGAAAGTTTCCCAGGTGATGCTGACACAGATCTTGTCCCAGCCACAATTTAAGAAATTCCTTTCTGATTTGCTTTAAGTTCCTCTCTCTCTCTCTCTCTCTCTCTCTCTCTCTCTCTCTCTCTCCCCCACACACACAAACCCACACAAAGGGGTAATAAATAAATGTGTGGTTTGAAAATGTCCATGATAAAAAAGTTTTAAATAACAATGACCCTTGTTCTATGTGATACAGACAGCAGCACATGACAAAATTTTAGATCTTGTACCCAAACTTTGCGGAAAATCCTGTATGAGTCTTCTATTGCTGTGGAACAAATTGCCATGAATTTAGCAGCTAAAGACAACATCCATTTATTCTTACAGTTTCGTAGGTCAAAAGTGTGAGTGCGCTCAACTGGGCTCTTTGCTTAGGTCCCAACACCAAACTCAAGATGTTGGCAAGACTGGGCTACAATCTGGGAGCTCTGCGAAGAATCTCTTTCCAAGCTCGTTCCAGTTGCTGGCATTTAGTTCCTTGCACTTGTAGAACTAAGTCCGTTTCCCTGCTGACTATCGACTGGGTCACTATCGACTTCTATGGGCTGGTCTCTGTACCCTTGTTCACAGATCCCCTCCACCTTCGAGCCAGCAGGCAGTAGGTCTAATTCTTCTGGTGTTTCCAATCTGACCTTCCCCTCTGCCATCAGCTAGAGAAAACTCTCTGCGTTTAAAAAACTCACATGATTAGATTGGGCACATCCAGATAATCTCTGTCTTGATTAGCTCAAAGTCAACTGATTAGAAACCTTAATTGCATCTGCAAAATCTCTTTTGCCCCATAACTTAACAGGAGCATGAGTGTGCTATTTCACCATAGTCACAGTTAAGGGTCAGGGCAGGAAACCTTGGAAGACCGTTTTAGAATTGTACCTACAATAAGTCCTCCTTATTATCCACGTGTTTTATTCATTCGTATCGCCCGGAGAGCCTAGTTCAGTATCTTTCACGGAGAATCCTCTGCTAAGAGTAATTTCTCCTTGCTTGCATTGTTCAGACGATTGCTTGGCTCGATTCTTTTCTTTACTTGGCCTGGACGGACATAGCTAAAGTCTATTTAAGTCAAGGGAATCTTTAAAATATGCCCTAGACCCACTGCTAAAAGAACTGCAATCATGATTACATTTCGAATTCTTGCTATTTTATCTGATCTCATTGCTAATTACAGAATTATGCAGAATGACTCTTTCAACTTATAATGATGTAAGCTTACTTCCATCTAATGCTGCTCCAAGGGCCCAAAATATTTCAATAGATACAAATTGGAATTGGAATCGGAAAAAACTTTTGTCCAATTTGTAGCAGGTTTTCCAGAGAAGGGTTTTTTCCTGACATTGTGGAAACCAAAATAGGCTTCTCCCTCAGGATCATCAGAAGCGTCTGAAAAATATCAATCAGCCCCAACTAAACACAGTCCAAGATTTTATGTTTTCTGGTTTTTCACAATGTCAGGTTTGATTTTTATTGAGCAACAAGAAGTTTAGTTGTTTATTGGAACAAATAAGCCTCGTATAATTCTTTCCAAGTGCTGGATCTTTCCATTCACTTATATTGAAGAAAGTATCTCTGGTATGCCCATGCAGGATATGAATGTAGAGCTATAGAGCTTGCGTTAGAAAGGATCTGCAATGCCTCCCTCAGGTCATTTCCACAGGATCCGTCTCTTTGCTTTTTTTTTTTTTTTTTTTTGTACATCTTTAGCAACACAAATTGGATACAAATTCGAATTCCCTTGTGTTAGAATTGGAAGAAACTTAAAAAAAAAAAAAAGAATAAATTAGGAATGGAAATTCCATGGCTACGTCTTAATTTTAAACCAAACAAACCTAGCATTATGTCCTAGGAGCAAAGGGCTGACAAATAGTGAGCCTGGATCCTCCCATCCTGAAGAGCTGAGGCACGGCTGGGGGTGGGTGGGGTGTGGGTTGGTGGGCGCCTCTGTGGTGTGGGCCGTCAGTAGTGGATGGTGATGAGGAATCAGTGACTGACACCCAGAATGGGGGTGTCATGCAGGACAGCCTGCAGGGTCTCTGGTCCCACTCCCCACACAAGAACGCAGGATATGGCTAGGCCAAAAAGGAACACCCACGGAGCCATAAGTAGGGGAGTCACACCACTATACTCTCGCTGGCGGCTGGGTTGGAGACACAGGAACCAGGAGCAACACAATTCTCAACCCTCACTGCGCCGCTTGCAGGCTCAGCCACCATCTTCTTGCTAGCGCCCCTTTTTCTGCTAGCCTAGCCACGGCAGTTATATTAGTGGCCAATGGCTCACTGGTTACAGCTGATGGCCAACTAGCCACAGCTGATGGCCATTTGATCACAGTCGATGGCCATTTACTACCTGAGCCAGCACCTTTCTATGTGAGGCCGAGAGCCTGGAAACTGCTTTTTGGGGCTCTGTCCCCACAGGGGGCGTGAGGATAGTTGAGACTGTCAGCTTAGGCCTTTGCCTCATGCAATTGAAGGGCTCTTTTCACTCCCTTCTCTCAAGAGAACCGTTTTAAAGGCTCCCTGGGGGCTCCCTTGCTTTTAGCTGGTGAACCGCCACAGAGGAAGAGATTTTCTTCCCCTCTTTATGCTTCTGGAGGCTCCTCTCCTCCCAGCATATATTAGAACCAATAAAGAATGCCTCCGAGTAGAAATGTATTTTTTCCACCATTTTTCTGTACTACATGTTAACAAAATCCTTGCTTTAGCCTGATCACAAATATTCACTTCCAGTACATTCAATGGATGGGTTGGTAGTTTGTGAAATCAGTCCCGTCACCCACCATAATTCCCTGGGATATCTTTCTCATTTTACTTGGTGACTTAGGGCCATTCATACATGTGCAGCCCTCCTCTACTCTATCTTAAAGGGACCAGTCTTTTTTGGCATAGTTTTCTTAGCTCTGTTGAGTTTGCAGTGAGAAATCAATGAATCTTTTTCTCTCTTCTCATATTGATCTAAACTGGATCTCTCAATAGACCTCAAATGAGAATAGAAGGATTCGCTCTATTGGGTTTGAATATGTTTTGCTGCTTTGTGTAAAAATCTTCTTGGGCAAATTCCTTGAAGCATATAAGTCAACTCTTATGATAAGAAACTTCCCAGGGTGGCCGGTTAGCTCAGTTTGGTGAGAGCGCGGTGCTCTTAACAACAAGGTTGCCGGTTCGATCCCCGCATGGGCCACTGTGAGCTGTGCCCTCCACAACTAGATTAAAAACAATTACTTGACTTGGAGCTGATGGGTCCTGGAAAAACACACTTAAATAAATAAAAATAGAAAAGAAAAGAAACTCCCCAGTACCGCCCCATTCATTTGGATGATCACACTGCCAAATGAACGATTCCGTCACTCAGAGAACGTTTTAGCTGAAAAGCAGTCACAGACCCTATCGAATCCAACTGCGGCATTCCACAGACAAGGAAACCGAGATTCACAAAGCTTTAATGAATGACCCACAGTCAAATGGAGTGGAGAGTTTGAAGATCTTATACCAGCATTCCCAATGCTACGGTGTAGTTCAAACTCATCTCAGTGCCACTGAAAAGGATATAATCATGACTACAAGCTCCGTTTTCATGTTAACTTGAACCTCCTGTCCCATAGTCCGGTTTATCCTGTAACGGTTCCTTGCCCACATTCCCGCGGAAGCATATAAACTGTCAGGAAATTAAATTTTGCATCATCCTTTGTCTGATAGAAATGGAATCTCTGAGTCAGGTGATATTTGAAACTCCTCATTTGGAGTTAGAATTTCGTTATTCCCTGTTCAGTTTTATCAGCTGTTCATCTGGCCATGGTGATGTTCCCTTAAAAAACAATGCCCAGGGTATTGAGTGTCCCATCAAGCTGCCTGTTAGTGTGCGTGACAGGGACATTTTCGCCTGACTTCAGAGGAGGTGCAGAGAGGTTCAGAAAACCTACCAGTCAGGCCATTAAGACGTTTTTGGTTTCCCCCCCACTCATCAATAACAATAGACTCACGATGACCACAAGACTCAGGTTCTAAGGCTTTGGATTGTATTTAAGATCTTGCTCTATTTTTTATTACAGTCTGAATTATTATAAACCTAGACTTTAAAAGAATGGCCGGTGATGTCTCCCACTGTAAATTTGACGTCACCAAACTGAATCTCAATTTTCTCTGAAAGAGTGGTTCTCCATTAAGGTTTATTTTGCCACCCCTGAGGACATTCAGAAAGGTCTGGAGACATTTTGATTGTCACAGTTGGGGGGGCGGGGTCCGTCCTATTGTCATTTAGTGGGTAGAGACCAGGAATGCTGCTAAACATCTTCCACTGCACAGGGCAACCCTTACAACAAAAAATTATCTGGCTTAAAATGCCAATAATGCCAAGATGGAGAAAACTTGCTGTAAAATGAGGGATAATTCCAGTCTGCACACCAAAGATTAGTGTAATGGTTAATACTCTTAGAACTTGTAGAGTGTATCAGCCTATATAAGAATTTCTCATCCTGATTTTCCTCACCAAAATATATATTAAACTTTCCACATGTCATTAAATACGCTTTGCCAATGAAATATTATCAGCAGTCAAATATTCCAGCACGCAGAGGTCCTCTCTCCAATCACCTGTTTAAACTATTTTTATCTTCATCTGTCAATCCTATTAAGATAGTGCTTTCCCCACTATCTGTAAAGCACATCTTTAAAAAACAACTAAAGACAAAGGGAGCGTGTCCTAGATATTGATCGAATTCTGGTTTTATACAACATTCACTAGTAGACTTAGTGATTAAAAAAAGTCGACTATTTCTAGCAAGGCTAACCAGGATGGGAGCCACAAGTCACCAGTATCAATAAAAGTCACAGTCATTCTTTAGAAGTTTACACCTGGCTTATGTATTATCCTGGAACTAATAGTACCATCTGCTTTCCTGGTGATACTTCCTTCTAAGGACTGACAGTTTGATAAATATATTCCATGTGGTGATTAGATAACTAGACAAAGAGACATATTAAGGCTTTAAATCATAGAATTTTGACGGTTTACAATGTCAATTGCTTTTCATTATGAGGATTTCTGGGGCTGCATGTAGCGTTCTAGTGAGTCATGTGTGGCCCTCTGCTGCAACACTTAGGGTGTAGCAATATTTATTGATGAGGCTTGAAGTGTTAGCAGATGCAAGTGGTTTAAGGATTAAGCTCTGCATATTTAACCTAACTATCCCTTTATGTCCTACACATTGACATCAATTAGGTTAAAAGAAGTGTACAAACCAGGTGTATTAGTTTCCTAGCGCTGCCTGAACAAAGTATCACAAAGTGGGTGGCTTAAAACAACAGAAATGTATCGTCTCACAGTTCTGGGTGCCGGAAGTCCAAATTCAAGGTGTCAGCAGGGCCACGTTCTTTCGGAAACCTGTAGGGGAGAGTCCTCCTGGCTTCTTCTAGCTTCTGGGGCTTCCCAGCCATCTTTGGCATTCCTTGACTTGTAGAGGCATCACTACAATTTCTGCCTCTGTCACATGTCACATGACCCTCTCTCCTTGTCTGTCTTCTCTCCGCTTTATAAAGACATTAGTGATATTGCATTTAGTATTAAGGACCCATCCTATTCTAATACGACTTCAGCTCAGCCAATTCCATCTGCAAAATCCCCATTTCCAAATAAGGTCACATTCTGAGGTCCTGGGGTTAGGACTTCAACAGATCTTTTTGAAGGACACCATTCAATCCATATAACAGCAGGAAATGGAATGTTAAAACCCCAAGTAACTGAAATACCCCATATGAGTATTTGTTCCTATTGCTTAGCTGGAAAGAATGACTAAATAATAAAAGCATGTTTCTGCAATTGTGGGATGGCTTTAATAGAATAATGGAAAGTTCCCCTTTGGTAACTTACCAATCCATATTCTGTTTCAATTCCAAATCTCAAGAGTATCATGTGAGCATGGGAGCATATAGCATCTGTATGCATAATATTCACAACGTTAGTAAGGGAAACTTCTGAGTTAACTACTGTTTTCTGGGAATTCTCCAGATTTCTCTGAATTTCAACATGAGTGATATAATCCAGGGTACTAGCACTGTGTGATAAAGTACGATATGGCTGGAAAGGACAAATTTTTCTGGCTCTTCATATGATCCACGATTTGGCTAATTGAGTCCATCTCTGCTGTAGAGGAGCCAAAGGAGAAGAAGATATTTCCCAGAATGAGTCTTGATTAGAAAAGTCTGCCCCAGTCTATTCGTGCTGCAGGCCAACTGACAATATCCTGAATCACCAAAGAAAGTATTGCAATGTGGGTTTCCTTATATGCGACCTCCTCATTATTTTTGATAACTAATTGCTGGTCACTAGGATTTTTCAGAAAGCACTCATTTAAACCCCAAAGCTCATTGATTACCTGCTTGTCATGCAATAAATTAATTACACATGGACATTGTGTGTGGCCAGATTGTGCATGCTTTATTCAACCAACTGTGCTTATAGAATACCCGTGGTGGTATGAAGAATCTGCAGTGTATAAAACAAGCTCGCTGGTGGAATGCTTTAGAAAATACTCCTACAAGTTCAACAAAGATATTTACAAAGGTTAAGATAATCTCTCTTGACGTCAGAACTGATGAAGGATAGCAGAATGACATTTTGTATTGATAATATGCCTCTCAGAATTTAAAGCACCATCTACATATTATTTAATTAATTGCCCCATCCTTGAGCTAGGTACATCAGTTTATAGGAGGAAAATCTGAGACAAAGACCTAATGAAGTGATTTTCTTATGATCCTGAGTGTTGGAGAAAATTAGGATGCTTATTTATGATTGCTGTAGTCACTAAGTGCACACTCACAGAAACATGTATGCAATGTGCTTACTAAGCACATTTTATATGCCCAGTACTGTGCTCTGTGTAGGACTTTCATGTATTAGCAAACCCCATAGTAACCTATGTAATGGGAATTATCACCTCCATTTTAAGATGAGGAAACTGAGGACTAAAAAGGTTAAGTAACTTGATTATGGCCCCAAGCTAGTGAGGTACAGCACGCTTATGAACCCGTGGAGGTAATTCCAAAATCTGTCCTCTTCCTTAGCCTGGTTTGTTCCCACTCCTCTAAATAGCATCCTTAAGTTATCTCTTCTGTCTCTTCTGAAGACATCCTGTAGCTGTTTCCAGCCAGAATTTATCATCGAGCAGTAAAGTTAAGGCTCAAAAATGCAACAAATGGTGCCACGTCTGATCAGAACCAGCATCCTTGTGACTGTCATTGCCATGGAGTGCCCATGATTTCACAGCTGAAGCTCAGGCATGCAGCAAAGCATGGGCCAGGGAAGCCTGTGTCAGGGGCCATCCTCAGAAGGCCAAGACTCTTCTAAATTGGATGCAGGTTGGAGGTGTCAGGAGAGCCAAGTACCTCCCTTGCATTCCTCCCAACTCACATGAGCTGATCTTCTTGCCGTGGAAAGCAACCCCTGGATGTGTTCAGTATGAGAATGAAGATTATGTGAGATTATAAATAACACCCCACCCTCCACCCCCCATCAGGAGCATATTCCAGGAAAACATTGTGGGAGCCTGGAGGAAGATGAGTAAGTAGAAACAACCTTGGCCAGCTGTGACTATGTGCCAAAACATGCGTTTTGAGGTTAGAGCACTGCGATTTAACTCTGCAACAGTCAGCTGCTGTGAGGACCACTGTTTCTCTCTGATTTGTTTTTAAAATGTGTCATTTATGTACAGAAACACTTCCCCCAAAAGCAAAGTAAACCCAAACAAAATAACCCAACAGCTGACTCTCGTGAATGAATTACGTGAGGTGTTAGAAAACTTAGGATAGCATTCCTTGAGGGGGATGCAAGAGAGATGGGGAAGAATAGCTTACTAACACCATCACCGTTTAATTGTTTTACAAGACTTTTCCCTAATATTTCATGGAGGAAAATGACAAAGCTGTTTGCATTCAGTCTCAGTGGTTCTTCTAGCTTCTGATACTCATACAATGTTGATGTTAACTTTGATCCTTAAAAGTGAGGCCATAGACTCCTAAAGAAGTGGCGCTGCCCACGAGGGGGCGTATTCAGCGTGACGCACACAGATGTCGCCTTCCCAACCCCATTCCGTGCTGTCTGCTCACCGTTGCCTCTGGCAGACCCTTCCATGATTACGGTAATCTCCCACCAGGGGCCACCAGGCCACCTCTAACAATCACAACACCTCATTAAACCTTAACTTCCAACCTCTCCCACTCAGCCTCCTAGCAGAACTGTGCCAATAGGGACAGCTTCTGATGGAATTTTAATTCTATTTCCTTTTCCTCTCTCAGACTGTGAGGGTCTGGTGAAGTGGCTAAGCAGTGAAGAACTTCAGGGAAAACTGGAATCCAGAGGTCTAGAAACCTTCACTGTCTGTTAATTAAGTGACAAATAATTGACCGAGCCCTGAGCAACAACCCAGATTCACAGAGAGGGGAATGAAGTCCTGATCCTGGATCTCATCCTTAACACTGGCTGCAGACAGAGCCCAGGACCCTCATCTCAGGTGCCCCTTTCAGCTCCGTGCTCACCCAATGAGCCAGCTCTCAGCCCCTCTGCTGAGGTGGGTGTTCGCTTCCCATCCAGCCTACCATCCATTTCTATCCCTGAAGTTCTGCTAAGTTCTCTGTCTTAGGGCACCTACCTACGCCAGTCATACCTCTGCTACTTGTGTTAGTTTTTCCTCAGGAAAGCCAGCTAGAGCTGGAAATCCTCAGAAACTAAGTTGATGGAAAAGAACCAGAAAATCAAATAACAGAGGACCAGGCAAGGCAGCCAAGCTATCCTACAGCCTCCAGCCCAGCTGAGGGAGAGGTTAACGTGGTCACATGAGACAGGCTGATCTGGACACTGGCTACCAGCTCTCAGTTTTCACGCCCAGAGCATCATCACAACTACGATGATGACGGTAAAACTTTGCAAATGGCTTCATAACTGTCATGTGAAATGAAGATAATCTGATCTTCTTCGACTATGGTGGAATCATTTAACAAATGAGATATCCATCCTACATGAAGAATGCCATGATGCACTAAATAAATCTTTTTTTCTTCTTTATTCAACAATCCGTTGTAAGGAACATACCATACATAAAGCCTAAATAAAATATCCAAAGCTGTGTAAAGTTCCTTGTCTTAAATCCTAAACTTGGGCTTCAGGCTCTAGACAAACCCTAAGTGACCCTGAATTTTTCTTGTAAATAATGTAGTAACATGTCCTCCTTTTGTTTGCATGTACGTTTTCACCCCCATGCATGCTTGGATGTGGTAACATTTGTAGTCATCCATTTTCATTTGCGCACCATGATCCCTCTTGACTCTTTATGAATTTACAGATGGCTGCCTGGAAATACGCACACAGCCTGTGGCCGTGGAACCCAGCCGAGCTGTCTGCCTCACACAGGAACTGTTCTAAGAAACCTGGGGCTGTGAATCACCCAATCTGACCAGCTAATCGTGAATGGCAAGAACTTGCCACAGGATACTGTGTGGAATGAACTTAGAATTCACTTCCTCTTTTCTTAAGGGAACCCTAGACCTTGTCTGCAGGCAAAGCCTGGGCTACCTGGACTGGTGACTCAGGCCACTAAGGGTCTCCAAGGGCTCAATGGAGATCGGACGTGTCAGGAAACAATGCAGACAGACCAAAATGAGGTTTTGTTGGGGGTGGGGTGGGGTGGTAGCTTAGACAGTGACTCCTTACGCAAAACAGCCTTTTTGTCTGGAGCCAGAATTAGACAGGGTGGTAGCTAAGCATGTGCTGTCCCAGATCAGATAAATAAAACTTACCTGCAGGCTTGCTGTAAGGACTGGATAACATGACATCACTAAATCACCTAGAAGAGCCCTTGGGATGTAGTGAACAGTCGATGAAGAATGGCTAGAATTGTTGAGGCAAGACAGGGCACAAGCTTAACCTTGACAGGGACACCAGGAGGCCGTGTTCTCAGTACAAACACTTTAATTGCACAGAGCTGGGAAGAATGTGCATATAATCCCCAGTCTGGCACCAGCACCTCAGCCTGGCACCCGATAGTGATATCACAAACAGGGTTATGGTCCTTTCAGGGATACTCACACAGCCACAGGGAAAAGGCCCGTCCCATGGGAAAACATACGGTGATAATGCTTAGTGAAAGGACTTGCCAGGGTGTTTTGGTCTCAGATTGACCTCAGGGGAAAAAAATCTCTTCCTTAACCTAGTCTTTGCTGTACCAAAGTCCCGCCGCA